>NC_069095.1:7780730-8512193 GCF_947172395.1 Bicyclus anynana
TACTGAAGCGATTTGGCTGAAATTTAGAATGGAAATAGATTTTACTCTGGATTAACACATAGGCTACATCATCCCGAAAAAACCCATGGTTTCCCGACCCGAGATTTGCAAAACTGATGATTTTGATGATATGAATGTTTGTAACTCTTTCACGCCGCGACTACTAAACTGAATTCGCTGAAATTTGGTATTGAGATATTCATATTATAGCCTGTATAAACACATAGGCAACTTTTTATCTCGGAAAAATCCATGGTTCTCGAGGGATTTATGAAAAACTATATTCCACGCGGACGAAGTCGCGGGCGTCCGCTAGTATTATATACTCTGTTTATGCATACAAAATAGGTTTCGTAAACTAGCGATCAGCCGAGGTACCTTCACTAAGGCAACAATACTATATGGCCTACACTACAGGGCCTGGCGATACTCCACATAGGAGAGGAGAACTTCTCCTTTCTTCTCCTTTCCTTTCTACCTTAGAACAGCAAGACGCCGCGAACGTTGGCATCCTTACATAGTGGATGTCCAGGTAACTCGTACGAAACGATTTCTAATTCATAGAGCAAAAATTTGGCATGAGTTTATGTTTCCTGACATTTATAATTTAAACACCTTCAAAGCAAGAGTGAAAAGGCATCTTCTAAGTAACTTAAAGTGCATTAATGCTTTCCATCAGGCTTAATTGCAGTCAAGTTCACAAAACAAATCACCACCACTATGTTCCAGTGCGGGTTGGTGGGTTACTTCTCAGACTAATTAGATAAAGACCTACCTTGCAAGACATTATTTTTCTGTCAACGTATATGATCAACGATCTTATGCGATTATAAACACTGTCTCTAAAGAATCGATATTTCATAGTTTACAATCGTGTCCGTCGGTTAAAAACCTCCGTAAAAAATACCTTTTTGTGTAGTTATATGGTGTAAAAAATTAACAAAAACTGCTAGTTTAGTATAAAATATGTATGAAATCTAAGCTAGTTTTCCTTAGAAAATGGCAGAAAATTTTGTTCCTGAATTTGGGTGCGATACTATTCCTTCTGTATTTAGTCTGAGGGTTATTTACATCTAATTTTAGAAGAAGAGTCGTGCAGCAATATAATAAAATATAACAAAAAATAAAACTACATATCCCTCATTTTATAACTTGGCAACCTTTCAAATTCGATAGTCTCGCTTTCGAATGTTGGCTTTCAACTTTTGTTGTGAATCACACCCGAAGTGTGATAATTCTACACTAATAATAATATATTCTATACTTTAAGCTTTATTTCATTTCATAATAAAAAAGTTTTATGGTAAATTGTAAAACAAATTAAATTAAAGACGCTAAAACGTGATAAGCGAGTATTAAAGAACGTAGAGTTAAAAACTAAATAGCAATTTCATTACACTGAATAAACTTAGCGGTAACTTCGATACGGAAGATTAATATCGATTACAAAATCAACAAACTGTGTCAGTTTGAGAAGTTGGAAATCTGAAATAACGTCTGTAAGGAACGACTAACTTAAATATTTTCATGAGTTTCAGCCCGAGGGAGCGCGTATTTGATCAACTTCAACTTGGGCTTCAGTTTCAGTCGTGCTTCAGCGTTCGTCGCGGATGGACGCGCTCGAGCTTTGAAATTCAACTAAGCCGTTACAGTTCGAAAACACTGAACAATTTCTCGAATACGATTCGTAAACTCAAGCTTTATAGTTGTTATTGTGCTAGACTCTCCAAGTTCTGAGTTTAAATTAATCTCTTCCTGTGCTGCCGACATTTTTATTTCAGACAGGATTTCCAAGTTAATAGTGCTAAACCACATCACCATGAATGATGACAGGGTTGACGGATAAGGGTGAGTGTAGGGTACTTGTTTTGATTGAATTTTTGTTTGAAAAGTGTCTGCGGTTTATTTTTTGGAACTTTTTTTGTTTAATAATCTAACAGAGCAATTTGGAGATCAATATGTATGGAAAATGGTACGGCATAATTTTTTAAAGAAAAATAATGTTTTAATGTAGGTAGGTAACTAAAAAACGTAATCTTTAGGGCGTTTAAACCTATGCTGGTTTTAAGTTCTCTGTAGATTAATAAGCGAAAATATGTGTTTTAATGATTTATTATAATATTCTTACAATAAATTTCTTTTAAATCATCCATATGCTGCGGGTTTGATCCCTACAATTTTAATTCCATGCCCAATATCTTGTGCAATACAAAACTAATTTAAGCATTTCAAGGACGTAAATAGAATTTTCTTTCTTTGGTAATAGATCGTCCACTATTTAAATGCTTCTACTTTATTGACATTAGGATAGGTAGCCACGTAATTCAATATTTTTTTTTCGATTAGGTAAGTATGTTAGGTAAAATATGACTATACTTACGTAAAATTTGCAGTTAGCTTCTGGTAAAGAAAACTACTTTACATTACATCTAACGATTTTTTTCTCATTCCCGAGGAAATCATTGTTTTCCGAGATTAGCGAAAACTGATGATTTTGATGAGATGAATGTTTGTTACTCTTTCACGCCTCGACTACTGAACTGAATTAGCTGTAATTTAGTATTGAGATATATTATAGCCTGGATTAACACATGGGCTACTTTTTATCTCGGAAAAATCCATGGTTCCCGAGGGATTTGTGAAAAACTAAATTCCACACGGACGAAGTCGCGGGCGTCCGCTAGTAAATTAATATATGAATAACTTTGTTTAAACAACTCAGATACTTATGACATATTAGTTAAATTGGACTCGTTCGAAGCCGGGTGGGTCGCCTGTTTCATAATAATTAAGACTGAATTTTAACTAAAGGGGTTGAAAGCCGGGCTTTTTGTCAGCCTTTTCAGTTCTGTTTACTTTAAAAATTACACAGTTTTTGTACAAAAAAGCGTGAAAAGGGTCGCCTTGTTTTTAAGGCTCCTTAAATAAGTTGGCCGTTTGCTGTTACAGTTACAAGAGTGCTTTATAATCTTGCCCTATTTAAGTTAGAACGATGTTAAGTACCTACCTGCCTTCGTATTTCAGAAAGAAAAATATTTCAGTTTTTTTTAAATACCTATAGAATAGAAGTTTTGACGGCCTCCGTGTCGCAGTGGTATGCGCGGTGGATTTACAAGACGTAGGCCCTGGGTTCGATCCCCGGCTGGGCTGATTGAGGTTTTCTTAATTGGTCCAGGTTTGGCTAGTGAGAGGCTTCGGCCGTGGTTAGTTACCACCCTACCGGCAAAGACATACCGCCAAGCGATTTAGCGTGTGTTTGTCGCATAGAAACCGAAAGGGGTGTGGATTTTCATCCTCCTCCTAACAAGCTTCCCGCTTATATCTTAGATTGCATAATCATTTACCATCTATCATATATTATACCATTTAGGATGGTGAGATTGTAGTCAAGGGCTTGTAGTAAAGAAAAAAAAAGTTTTAAATATTCTGCTTTTTATAGATATCTTATAAATTTAGCCATAAAAACACGATGGTTTAATTAATTAATCTTAATTGCGAAGTAACGTATTTAATCTTAAAAACCCTTACAAATAATACGTTTTTACAGTCTCGTACTGGAGTTAAGCCGCTTAGCCGGCACTAGTAAGATCTCATCATCATCATTATTAACCCACTCGGCTCACTGCTGAGCTCGAGTCCCCTCTCAGAATGATAGGAGTTAGGCCAATAGTCCACCACGCTGGCCCAACTGGCAGACTTCACACACGCAGAGAATTAACCCGGCAGCACTCGCTAGGATTTTACAAACACTAATACTCGCTACTGGGTAAAAAATACCACAGATTTTATGGTCCATTATTCAAGACAAATAGGTAGTTTATTGTTTTAGGCGTATTGTATAATTTTAATAATATTATTTTAAGTAAATAAAAAAATATATTACAGTCTAATCATTTATTTATTAAAAATATGAGTCTTTTGAAAAAAAATCATAAAATTCGAACAAAAATCGTTAAACTCTTATACAAACTAACAAAAATGCTTTTTCTTCTTAGGAACCATACAAAATTAAGATATTTATGAAAAGAAGACTTAAACACTATAAAATTAAAACAAGCTTAAATTTTTTATACCTCGGGAACTTTTAGATATTTGGCATAGAAGTTGTTGTTCCTCGCCTGTTAGTAAAAATGATTTTTTTTCTCGTTATCGAAGCAGTCCTCACATATTGCGGTTGTATGTTCCCGGCATATTCTCTTGGAGCATAACTCACAAACTGTCTTTGTCTTTCAAATTTTTTTCCAGTCACATACGGCGCAGCGAGAGGCAGAAGTAAGCCCAAAAGAGCCCGAAGCTTAACAATGTCGGTAGACTTACAGTCGGGTTCCCTCGTGAACTTAGATTTCAGATCTTGGATGTATTATATTCGTGTTATCGACAATCTATGAAGACAACTTTCAAAATATAAGCTCCCAAGCCTCTAGTATAGATTTGGTGATTGCGGTGACTCACGAATTTTCCAAACAGTTGTTTTGTCCTTTCCAATAAACTTTCCTTTCCTAAGGTAATTTCAATGGCACATCTATCTATTCTTCATTTGAGGGTTGCGGTTCTTTATTTAAGGGTAGATCGCAAGGAAATTCGTCAAGGTCTGAGTCTGCGTCTGATTCATCAACATCTTGCCCTGAGTCACTTTCATGTTCACTATATTGCTCTGAATCTTCCACTTCCGAAACATTTTCTTCCTCGCTATCTTGTTGCTCAAGTAATTCTGCTATAATGCTATCTCTCAGCCCGAAATCCATTTTAAATAGGCTCTTATACAAGATAAACAACCCTAAGCAAACATAAAAAAAAATAACTAAAATTGTCGCTACTGGGTATTTTTTACCCATACTAACTTTAAACGTCCATTGTAGCCGAACGCCGCGCGCGCTTTGGCCGTGACGCGGTGTGCGTGTGCGTTAGTTAGCAACTAGAAGGTACCTAGAAGCGCGTGGCACCGAAGTGCTTCGAAAAAGAAAGACATCAATTTATAGGTACTCTGTGGTAATATTTACCCAGTAGCGAGTGCTGCCGGGTTAAGAAAATTCTCTGGTATGCGGGTTTCCTCACGATATTTTCTTTCACCGTTTGAGACACGTGATATTTGATTTATTAAAATGCACACAACTGAAAAGTTCGAGGTGCATCCAGACCAGATTCGAAACCACACCCTCCGGAATTGGAGGCAGAGGCACTGGGCTGGTAAGATCTAACTTGTGCTAATCATATAATATGAATTTCTTATAGTGTCTCGTTCTTGGAACTGAACCCCAAACCTCTTAGTTTTAAAACAACGTCAACACCAACTGCTCAGAAAATATTCTAAATCTATACTAATATTATAAAGCTGAAGAGTTTGTTTGTTTGAACGCGCTAATCTCAAGAACTACTGGTCCGATTTGAAAAATTATTTCACTGTTAGATAGCCCATTTATCGAGGAAGGCTATAGGCTATAGGTATATTATTCCCGTATTTCTTCGGGAACGGAAACCACGCGAGTGAAACCGCGTGGTGTCAGCTAGTTCAAAAATATTTGAACTCAATTTTAATAGAGTTTAAATACTTTGTGTATTTAGATTTTCCAATTTATATATAAGTAGACGCTATAATTATAAATAGACGTACCTACCTACTTGTTATGTATTATTAAATATGAAACTAAAGGTTAGGCGAGTGGAATACTCCTTCTAAGAATAAATTCAATATACCTTTAACAAAATAAACTACCTACTGGTAATATCAGCCAATTTTCAGCTTCGTTACTTTCACAATTTCGTGTTATATTTCTCCTCTTGGCGTATAATTGGTTTAACTTTTCTTTGGCTCATGGCACTTTAGTTGAAAGGTTCGGTAAAGTGATTTATATCTGAAATAATGAAGACAATGGTATACATTTCGAACAAATAACTATTGATAAGTACGACCTTGATCTTTAAAAAAAAACACTTTTGTTTTATTTAGAGAAAGATTACGGGGATAATATATAGCCTGTAGCCTTCCTCGGTAAATGGGATATCTAACACTGAAATAATTTTTAAAAACGGACCAATAGTTCCTGAGATTAGCGCGTTCAAGCAAACAAACAAACAATATCTTCAGCTTTATATTATTAGTATAGATTGCGCAAACAATGCGAGTTTTCCATAGTTAAAGTTTATGTGGGAAATAGGTGTAGAACCTTGTAAGAAGTTTATAACAAAACATGAGCCTAAGAAAAATATAAAAATCCTGCGCCTGATTAAAATTTCATAGTAATTACTTACAATGAGTCTGTTGAAATAAATTACTAACAGTGGTATTTCGACTTAATACTATAGCTTGGCAAGTTCGTTATGACTCCCATGATGTGCGGGCGACGGGGAGGGAAGGACTGAGCGGGTGCGAAGTCGTGCGCGCGGGGCAGAGGCTGGAGGTGCGGTGCATCATTAACCCCTTTCAAACAAAAAAAGAATTTTCCAAATCGGTTCAGGCGTCTTCGAATAATCGCTGAACATACATAAGAAAAAATAAGATTCCGACGAATTGATTACCTCCTCGTTTTTTTGAAGTCGGTTAAAAATTAAATATCACGTTTTTCAAACGGTGAAGGAATAACATCGAAACCTACATACCTAAGAAATATCTTAATTCTCTACGTGTGTGAAGTCTGTATATCTGCACTGGGCCAGCGTCGTGAACTATTAGCCTAACCACTCTCATTCTGCGAGGAGACTCGATCTCGACAGTGAGACGAATACGGGTTGATAATAATATTTCTCTGTTTTTAAAAACACAATCGAAACATTTTATTGCGTGTACTACCATTATCTGCCCGCAGAAAATGGCTGCCATTGTTTTACAAGATAATATATTAACTTGGCAAATAAAATGTGCTTCTCAACGCTCGAGATAATCGCCAGGGTATATTATTCGGGATTCCAGCAAACTTCACGCCCTTAATCTATCTTGAAGACGAGTAATATATAGGAGTAATACGTACTTCACAAGTTATTTTTTAAAGTAAATTTAAATTAAAAAAATTCTGACGTATTATGATGACTTAGATTTTGCAAAATTAGAATTTACTCTGAAACATCACCTAAGCTTAAAGGCTTACTAATTCATACTAACTCTTAAGCAAAAATTCTTTGTAGCTATTATGAGGAGGAAATAAAGAGACAAATACAAATAAAAGGAAACAAATATTTAACTATTATTTTTGATAGTTTGTGACATACGCTATGTAGCTGCAACTAAGTTTTTTTTTATTCTTATTAGACTTGGGCTTCACTACAATCATGCCTAGTGGAAAGCAATGATGAGGTCTAGGTTGGAGCGAGCTTGCCTAGAAAATGCCTATTCACTCTTGCCTTGAAGGTGCACAGATCATAAGTGTTTGGAAACACAGAAGCCGGAAGGGCATTCCACATCTTCGCTGTTCTTATTAGAAACGTCGATGCGAAACGTTTTTTGCGAGTCGACTGGACATCGACAACAAAAGGATGCCAATTTGTTAATGCCAAAAGAGTAGAAGACCACTAATTGGTATTTATATTTTCTTTATGGAAACAAAACAACATCAACTAAAATCTTTGATAATCATTATTATAATTAGCGCGTATTAGTTTAATACACACTTTTGTAACTCTCCGTCCTATGACAGAATTTTTGTGTTAAGGATCATCATTATAAGGACGATGACTTTGTAAAACATTTTTCCAGCAAAATGTATATTAAAATGTCCAAGAAACACGTGTTAAAGTGAATTACGTAGGGCCTTATTATGAAAATGTTCGTTTGTGGCGTGATTTAAATGTAACGAATTTACATTTGAGAGTGTTAAAGTACGACGAGTAAATAGAGTCAAGCGTTTGATGAAATTTCGCCGGTTAACGAGAATAATTTACGGAGCATAAAATAATCATTTTAATTCTGGATAAATTATGAAAACTGGCAAAAACAGTAACTACAATGTCTATTAACTCATCATCATAAAATTTGTATTGGGTTTTTTAAATATCTATTTTGGTTATTAGTGTGTAAATATTCTTAACTAGCTTACGCCGCGCGGTTTTACCCGCGTGGTTTCCTTTCCCGTAGGAAAACAGGGATAATATATAGCCTATAGCCTTCCTTAATAAGTGGGCTATCTAACAATGAAATAATTTTTCAAATCGGACCAGTAGTTCCTGAGATTAGAGCGTTCAATCAGACAAACAAACAAACTCTTCAGCTTTATCATATTAGTATAGAATAAATGTATGTATGTTATTCATATTTTGTATAACAACTGCAATATTTCATTAGAGGAGACTTGGGGTTCGAGACCACCATGCTGCTCCTATGTGAATTGGCGGGATATGAATGTTAATGTTCAACTCTGTCACGATCACTATCAGATAGTAGTTAGAAAACAGACGGACGTTACTCGTAACCTGATCTCCGAAGCACGAAAATGTAACACCTCACCAATGTCTCAAATTGGGCTACTTAGAACACAGAAAAGATCAATATTCACCCATGACCCAAAACTGGAACTAACCTTAACCACTGTTCCACATGAGGCAGTTAATAAAATGATAATTATTTCAACCACTAATGTGGGGTTGTTCCAACCACTCAGAATCAGAATAAGTTATTTATTATTTTGCTGAGTTGGCCAAGTTCTCATTGGTAGTCTTCACACTTTGAACCTTTGATCTTGACATTCAATCAGGAATTTTTAATGATGTTTCCTGTGCCTTTGAAGAAAATTTTCTGTAAAACATTCTACATAGCAGCCTAGAGTTAACGGAAAAAATATTCCTTTGGAGAGCTTTCGTTCTTATAAATCATACATAAGAACATTGTAACTCTTAAAAAGTTCTAAAAATAGTCCTCAACAGTTTAAGCGATAAGGTTGACTCATTTTAACCTTTTTTATGGTAATCATGGTTTTCTACGCGGACGAAGTCGCGGGCGTCCACTAGTTATTGATACAAGACACATAATTGAATATGATCTGCGTCGGCATATCTTGTTAGGGTTCCGTAGCCAAATAGCAAAAACGGAACCCTTATAGATTTGTCATGTCTGTCTGTCCGTCCGTATGTCACAGCCACTTTTTTCCGTAACTGAGCTGTACTGTTACTTGGTAAGTAGATGTATTCCATGAACCGCATTAAGATTTCCATATATTAACAGAAAAAAAAATGGGGGTCCTCCATACTTAAAACTGATACTCAGAATTTTGTTTTTCATTAAACCCATAAGTAAGAGGTATCTATGGATTGGAAGGTATTTTTTTTCTAAACTGAATAGTTATTTATTTATTTTAATATTTATTTATTACTTAATAGTTACTTCTAAAATACGAGAATGATAAAATTAAAAAATATGTGAAGTACATTATCATGCAATCTTCCACCGAAAATTGGTTTGAACGAGATCTTGAAAGTAGTTTTTTTTTAATACGTCGTAATCGCAATATGTATATAAATATATAATGTGTATAATATATGTAATTACTTAGCAAGAAGTTTATGTTACTTGCTGCTATGGATCAATGGGCGCTTTTTTACAGTATAATTATTGTTTTTCTTTATAATCGTATTTGTAAGATGCCAAATAATATTATCTGTGTTAAGTACATGACATACATACATATTTAGCTCTATTTTTATTTTAAATTTAAGCCCACCACAAACATAAAAAAGGAGCGCGTTAAAATATAAAACATTATTCAAACATTTCATACTTGAAAAATTCTCTACGATACTTCAACCCCGTTGAAGGAATTCAACTGATTTTATATTCGTATGCGAAATAAATAAAATGAAAATATCGAGCGTTTGCTTGGTAGGAATATGAAGTTTGTTGCTGAAAAATTATGCATTTTGATAGTGGAGTTGTTATTAGATTTATTTCAGAACTAGGAAAGCTCGCAACTTTATCTGCATAATCGAAAATAAAAATCGAACTTTGCTCTGAAAGTTTAGGTACACCGATTTTTTAGATCGAATAGATATAGGTGGGTATTCCAGTAAAAGTTAAGGTACACCGATTTTTAGATAGAATCTATACTAATATTATAAAACTGAAGAGTTCGTTTGAACGCGCTAATCTCAGGAACTACGGGTCCGATTTGAAAAATTCTTTTAGTGTAGATAGTCCATTTATCGAGGAATGCTATAGGCTATATTTTATCCCCATATTCCTACGGGAATGGGAACCACGCGGGTGAAACCGCGCGGCGTCAGCTAGTAGGTATAGATGGGTAAGCTATCCTTAAAAGACAGACATTATGCCGTAGAGGAATATCCTACTTTGGATAGTTTTTTATTGAATTGTTGTATTGACATGCATTGATTAGGCTGCGTTTTCTATGAAATCTCCAGACAGCTTGACTTTTTTCGACACTCCTGACCTCTATTTTCAACATTTTTATAAAAAACCTATTTATTGTGTTAGATGGAGGGGTGTGGGTTCGAATCCGGTCCGGGTCATGCACCTTTTCAGTACTGTGCATTTTGACAGATTAAATATCACGTGTCTCAAACGGTACAGGAAAAACATCGTGATAGATGAATAACACCTGCGTACCAGAAAATTTTCTTAATTCTCTGCGTGTGTGAAGTCTGCCAATCCGCATTGGGCCTGCGTAGTGGACTATTGGCCTAATCCCTCTCATTCTGAGAGGAGATTCGAGCTCAGCAGTGAGCCGAATATGGGTTGATAATGATGAATATGAATAGATATTCCAACTAACAATATATATTGATTGAGATCTCGCCAATCTTCCTGCTTACTGACTTAATAAAAGCTGAAAGACTTGCTCTTACCATCGGTAAGTATAGAAGGAAATTATGGACTTTGGACAATGGTGGCTTTTATAAAATAACGAAGGTCTGGGAAACGCAGGCTTTTAGACCATTAGTAAGTTTGTAGAATATTATTCCACGAGTTTGCTATCTGTTAGAATACATTGTTGTTAGTTGAATAGTGTTTTGAATATCTAATACTATGAAGTTAAACTACTTGCATATATTTTCCTTATATCTAACTGACACCCGTGATTTTGCCGATCTTAACTTTTGTTTATCACAAATCCCGCGGGAACCATGGATTTTTCCGGGTTAAAAATATAAGTACCTAACATGTATACGTTGCTCAATTACCTTTTTTATATTCCAGTGAAAGTCCAATTAAAATCAGTTTAGTCGTTCCGAAGATTAGCCCGGACAAACAGACTGACTGATAGACAAAAAATTTAAAAAAGCTCGTCTGTATTTTGGTATTTTGTAAGTAACTATATATGTACTCGAGAGCACACCACAAAAATTGAAGTCACAGACACAAATTTATTAAATAAAAATTATTAAATTATTTATTAATTAAATTTAATAAAATAGTAAAATAGCCTAAAGCCTCACAAGAAACGCAAAACTAAGCAATTAAAATTAATTAACCAGTCATTCAGTCAATTTAGTTTTTTACTGAACCTTTAGATTCTTCAAAAAAGTCTTTAATTCAACATAGTACTGAATATGAAGATTATAATAGGTCACTAGCGGACGCCCGCGACTTCGTCCGCGTGAATTTAGTTTTTCACAAATCCCTCGGGAACCATGGATTTTTCCGGGATAAAAATTAGTCTATGTGTTAATCCAGGCTATAATATATCTTAATACCTAATTTCAGCTAATTTGGTTCAGTAGTTGAGGCGTGAAATAGTAACAAACATTCATATCATCAAAATCATCAGTTTTCGGGAAACTATGGATTTTTTGGGATAAAAAGTAGCCTATATGTTAATCCTGAGTAAAATCTATTCACTTCAGTAGTAGCGGCGTTAAAGAGTAACAAACATCCAAACATCCTTACAAACTTTTGCGTTTATAATATTAGTAGGATTCAAAATAATATCTAAAGCTATTCTTGGTAATCTTATTTTGTCCGTAAATATTTCTATTCAGTCTACATTACTATCTACGGGCCCTTCCATAGAATTATTTTCACGAAGTACATCAAATCTCGAATCCCTAAGCTAAATATTTTTGTAGTGTATGATTTACGATCTATTATGTTTCCGCTGAGGGTGGGATTGCGTTCCAACAATATTTTTTTCCTCTAAAATAATACTTTCACATCAAGAAAAGGATTTTGCTTAGTCTAGTTGTGTTTTTGTGAATAAAAACGACTCACGATATTAGGGTCCTTTCTAATATTATAAAAGCAGAAATTACTTTTCCGCTTCGGGAACTCTTATAAAAATCTATAGTTGTGGAAAAGTTAGGTTTTGTTCATCATATAATATATTGTGAAGTTTCGTAACTTATGCTCAAGAACTGATTGTTTGTTTGAATGTGCTTTATTGTTATTTCGAGTTTCTTTTGAGAGAGAAGGAGAGAATAAAAGTTATAATTATTTATACCTACATAGTATAGATTTATACATAATATGATAAAAGGTGGTGAACTTGAGTGATAAACAAGCATCCTAAAAGGGAACCCGCCAGCATTTCTGCTTTCAAAATTATATGTTGCATTAGCGAGTGTCTGTAACAATAACAGTTAAGTGTTAAAATAACCGTTGTGACAAACTAATCATTGGAGAGAATGATACAGGCTGCGTAAAACTGTTTCAATTCAAATACCGGCGAATAAATAAATATTTGACGGCCTCCGTGGCGCAGTGGTATGCGCGGTGGATTTACAAAACGGAGGTCCTGGGTTCGATCCCCGGCTGGGCAGATGGAGATTTTCTTAATTTGTCCAGGTCTGGCTGGTGGGAGGCTTCGGCCGTGGCTAGTTACCACCCTACCGGCAAAGACGTACCGCCAAGTGACTTAGCGTTCCGGTACGATGCCGTGTAGAAACCGAAAGGGGTGTGGATTTTTATCCTCCTCCTAACAAGTTAGCCCGCTTCCATCTTAGACTGCATCATCACTTAACATCAGGTGAGATTATAGTCAAGGGCTAACTTGTAAAGAATAAAAAAAAAAATTCCTAAACAACCTTTTAAAATAAACATCAAATCAATTGAGAAATGTATTTTACAATTTGGCGACCTCTATCACAGATGATAATGCTTGGGTTATCAACAGATATGTCCAAGGTTCGATTTCAAGCTCGGATCAGTTTAGGATTTGTCATTTTCTAAATTGGCTAAGGTCTGGTCTGGTGGTAGAGCTGTTACTAGTTACCCAAAGATGTACCGTTAAGCCCGCCTCCATATTAGACTACATCGTCACTTAACATCAGGTGAGATCGATGTCAAGGCTAATTTTTCATTGTATAAAAAATAAAATAAAATCTGGGTGAAACAAAAAATGTGCAATTAAGAACTCTATCTATTTCTATAGCTTGGGAAATTCATTTGTAGCACTCCAGATGGTGCGCGCGGGCCAGAGGCGTGTAGCGATGAATGAAAAACCCGCGACTGATCCACCACACTTCCCCGCACGCACGATTTCACACCCGCGCAGTCTTTCCTCCCGTCGCCCGCATACCATGGTAGTGTCATCGACGGACTTGCCAAGCTATATCTACCTACTTTATAACTTTACCTGCAGAAAGTATATCTAATTAAAAGTATGAACTCGACTGAGAAAATATGAGCTGTTTTCTTATTTCATTAACAAATTAATTTACAAGGGTCAAACCTTTTAAGTAAACATCGTCTATGGGATGGTAATTTTATTAAGGTATGTGGTTTTAAACCAACAAGCAATATTTTAGGGTTCCGTATTAAAAGAGATAAAAACGCTACCTATTTGTGACGGTATTTGTCGCCTTTTTGCCATTTAAAAGCGAAAAATAGGAGGCTTCTTATTTTATTTATTTATGAAGTTGACAAATAAAACTTTCTACGCAGTGCTCGGAGAAATCACTGGGGGATTTTACTTGGTACCCCAGAAAGTTCTATATCCATTTATAATCTGTGTTCAACGAAAATAATAAAAAAGTAATCTATTCTAAGAAGTTTTGCAGTAAACTTCGTTACGAAACAACATAAAAGTGATTTGTGATTAGATTATCATGAAATGATGTCTTTGTGACTAAAATATAAAAATTTTAATATTTGTCATTCATGTGTCATTGATATCAGCCTATTTTAAGGCCATATCTCTTTACGAGAGATGGAATATGGAGTTAAAAACCACCACGCTGATTCAATACGTGTTGGCGGGATTAGGATGACAATGTGTAATTTTTTGACGACCACTATCAGGTGCTAATGATAATGTTCGATAGTTTATTAATTCAGATAATATAGCTTTTATAGTTGCTTTTAAATTGCGATATTACAAAAATAAAAAAACAAAGTTTGTATAAAAATATTCATTTAAAAATAATCCTTGATGTACATGTACGTATCCGTCATTATAGGACTTATAACTCTTCTAGACGACGGTATAATCTTTGAAATAGAAAGCCCTAAGCGATGCTGGATCGTCTAGATCAGGGAGTTTTTCTGGTGTGTGGTCAAGATATTATCTATACTTACTATTATATACCTAAAGAATTTGTTTGTTTGTTTGAACGCACTAATCAAGAACTAAACTGGTCCGATTTGAAAAATTCTTTCAGTGTTACATAGCCCATTTATCGAGGGCACGATAGGATAGGCAGTATATAATCCCCGAACTTCTACGGAAACGGGAACCACGCGGGTAAAACCGCGCGGCGTCAGCTAGTTTGAAATATAATTTGTAACATGTCACCCGAAACAAAACTTTAGAAGTGTTAAGTTGGACGTCCACAGCATTGAAGGGTGTATTGTACTATCGCCCAGAACTTCATAACAAATCTCCATGTTTTGGGTCAACCCATCAAAATTAGGTTACCCGAGATAGGATAAAACAGCCAAAATATCTTGTCCCTAATGCCCCTAATGACGGTATAGCCAAGTAAGATGTTTAAGAGGGTCACATTATTAGGGTTTCAAAACTTACAAAGGAAAAAGCGAGGCTTTTGAGTAACGTGATTTATTATATACTGTAATATTAAACGCTCACTAGGGTAATTTTTAAATTGACATGGACATTAAAAATGTATTATAATTACATAAATAGATATAAGGTTGTGGTATGCGCTTAAGAAATTAGGTGAAACATTAATTTAGTATTATATTTATTTAGATAGCTATACCTATGTACTAATGTAACTGTACCTACAATCTGCAAATATATATATTGAAAATAAAATTATCAAAAATGACATTAATACCACCACGTACACACCACCTACAGTTATCTTAATAAGTTCCTAAGCTTAAAGTTGCCTGGAAGAGATCGCTACTAAGCGATAAGGCCGCCTTTTGTATTCTACTTTTTCTTATGTTTCTGTTTTGCTTGTTTTCTTTTATTTTTTATGGTGTACAAATAAAGAGTATTAAATAAATTAATAATATAGAAATAGTTATAAAGGAAGACAAATCTTTAGATTTAAAGTATATTAGATACAGATTTAAAAGTGATGAAACGCTTGTATGTTTGTAAACTCTTTAACCAAACGTCATAATGTTATGTATATGTTACGCTCATGGATTTTCTTCATTGCCACAACGCGTTAAGATGTCAGCCACGACACGAATTTCGCTATTTAGTCTTTCTGTGATTGCCACAAGCGTCGTGCGCGATTTCATTAGAGCCATAACACGATTTTAGTCATGTGGATGTTTACTGTGACCACAACGCGTTGTGAGCTATTTTTCCGATCACTGAGCGTTTTCGTTTTTTGAGCGTAACATATATACTATGCCAGGGGTAGTGTATGTACAATGTACATTCAGTAAAATTTATAGTTTCATTCAAAGTTCATCTAGAAAATCATGAAATTCATGTGACGTAACTTATGAATGGCGTAATGTATACGAACTCTGTAATTAAAACATGTATCTACATGACTTTTTTGTATTGGCAAGATTGACTATCGGTACTCACTTAAAGATATATTTCTAGAAGAAATAAAAAAAAAATAGAAAAATATATACCTTTAAAAATAAAGAAAAATATTTTTATTTCTTTCTATACTAAAGCTTGCTGAACTAAACGAAACTTAACGAAATGTTTTGTATGGTTTAAATAATTTCCATGACCTTGAAAGAAGTAAGGCTGACACATTCTTCACGCCTTCCGTCCACTGGTTTTTATTTTTAGAATCCCTTGTTTACTGAGAATCTCTCGATTGCTTTGCGGTACAAAGAAAAGTCTTCCGTTTGTACGTTCCTTCGCTTTTCTTTGTAATTTTTCTTTCTTTAAAGACCGGGATAAGAAAATGTATAGTAAATTGAACGAAGATAAATAGAAGTTCATCAAATATTTTTATCACAATGTTATTATCAGTTTGATTTTCATTTTTAAGGAAAACTTAAACAAGTCTCATAAAATCTCGTGTCTGCGTTGTCGTATTCTTTCTTTTTTTAGACGGCCTCTGTGGCGCAGTGGTATGCACGGTGTATTTACATGACAGAGGTCCTGGTTTCGATCCACGGCTGTGCAGATTAAGATTTCTTAATTGGTCCAGGTCTGGCTGGTGGTTGGCAGCCGGGGCTAGTTACCACACTACCGGCAAAGACGTACCGCCAAGTGATTTAGCGTTCCGGTACGATGCCGTGTAGAAACCGAAAGGGGTGTGGATTTTTATCCTCCTCCTAACAAGTTAGTCCGTTTCAATCTTAGATAGCATCATCACTTACCATCAGGTGAGATTGTTGTCAAGGGCTAACTTGTAAAGAATAAAAAAAAAATGCGGATCTCCTCATTTCTGATTTCATCACGCAGAGATATTCTTAGCATAGCTCGTTCAATCGCCTGTTGTGCGACTCTGAATCTCTGAAACACTGGCAACACGCACTGTTCGTATGATCAATCGTACAATGGCGACCAAGTCTCGTTGTAATCTATCGTTATTAACCCATATTCGGCTCACTGCTGAGCTCGAGTCTCCTCTCAGAGATAATAAGAGGGGTTAGGCCAATAGTCCACCACGTTGGCCCAATGCGGATTGGCAGACTTCACACACGGAAAGAATTACGAAAATTCTCTGCAAATTCTCTGAATTAAGAAAATTTGTGGTATGCAGGTTTCCTAACGATATTTTCCTTCACCGTTTGAGATACGTGATATTAAATTTTCTAAAATGTAATCTATGCACTAATTTTATAATCTATATATACCTATACTAATATTATAAAATGGTAAAGTTTGTGGTGTTGTACGGATAACCTTAAGATCTACGTATTTTACCACTAGAAAGCCACATTATTTGTGAGTGTTATAGGCTATATTTTATCCTCGTATTCTTACGGGAGCGGGAACTAGGCGGGTGTAACCACGGAGGGGGGACGTTGGCTAGTAATAAAACATAATTTTACAGCTAACAACATTTAAAATTTCAAAGGGTAGAAGCATGCAAGCGCTAAATTAATTTCCCAGTGAACCGATCTTCGTGTAGGTATCCGACATCAGTTTCATTATATTAAAAGTTTAGGTTTATTTTACAAACTACGGACGTGGACGTCTCGCGGTAAATCAGTGGATAAGAATATTATAATACTAGCGGACGCGACTTAATCCGCGTGGAATTCAGTTTTTCACAAATCCTGCGGGAACCATGGATTTTTCCGGAATGAAAAGTAGCCTATGTGTTAATCCGGAGTAAAATATATTTCCATTCCAAATTTCAGCCAAATCACTTTAGTAGTGTCGGCATTACAGAGTAAGAAACAAACACGTCCATATTAACTTTTGCGTTAATAATATTAGTAGGATTCAAAGGGAAACTTATTTGAAAAAATTCAAAAATATCGATACCACGTTAGCTCAAATTGCAGTGAAGGCTTCTAACTTAATTACCATGATAATTTAACCAAGGTTCCTTCGGTTGCCGCTGGAGAGGGAATTAAAACCCGAACGGTGCCATTAGTCTAAATATATTATTTTCCTAAACTAATTGTGCAAGAGTGCATATAGATTTCAAGTGCTATTAATTACTATCAGCTTATTTGAAAGGCCCTATTATATATCTTTAGGTATATAGTAGGTACTTATCTTCTAAATATATTTAACCCAAAGACGATTGACTGACATAGTCATCAACATCACATCAACGCACAGCCCAAACTATTAAACGCATCGGGCTGAAATTTGGCATGCAGGTAGATGTTATGACGTAGGCCCCCAAGGGGATAAAATAGGGCTTGAAATTTTGTATAGAAAGTCCTTCATTTATAGAGTTATAGTTTTGAAAATTTGTTCATAAATTATAAAAAATATAAGAAATATAACGTTATTCAAGTTGTGAAATAGGGGTTGAAAGTTTACATTTCACTTCCGGACGAAGTCGCGGGCGTCCACTAGTTTATTTATAAAATGTTTTTATGCCGTTATAATGCCCGTTTTTTCCTTTGTGTTGATAACAAAAATCAAATCTCGCTTAACTTTCATGTGCGAAGTTGAAGTAGCTTTGACAAAACAGAAATATGTTTATATTATAAAGTCCCAACTGTCCTTGAGTGTGTTTGCTAAACAATAATTATTTGGTAAACTGGTATCGATGTCTCACGCCTCCTTTAGTATCACTCTTATCATTTAATACTGCGCTTCTTAGACTGATAAAGTATCAGCCTTTATAAAAGGAGCTATTGCAGGCCTAGCTTTAATGTATGTTGTGGTATTTGTGTTATAATACAACAACACATATATTATTATGTGTTATTAACACGCACATTTAATTTTGTTATTAATACAAGTCGTCAACGATACAAAAGGTAGCACCGCTAGAACAGACGGCGCGGCGCCGCCCTTTTGCGGTTTCAGCCGTCTTCAAGATTAAAGCTCCGTCATTTATACAAATTATATTATATAGAAAGCTCTTAATTAAGCCAGGTTTCAGGGACGTAATTACGCTGAATATATACACTTACTTCATGGTTTGTTTACCGTCGGGTGATGATTACTGTTCTCAATTGTAATGTAATAATTGATAGTATTATGTACTTAGTAACATTTAAATAGTAGATTGTTATACAAGGGGCTAAAAAGACCCATTATATACGAGGTATTTTTAGGGCCTGAGACGTAAGTCGAGGGCCGCCTAAATAGAAACCGAGTATATAATGGGTTTAGCCCCGCGTGTTACACTCTGATTTTCACTACGATTGCGAGAAAATAAAATAGTTTAGTTCAATATTCAATGATTTATTTAATTGAAAATTAAATGTACAAAGTCTACAATTTTGGATATTATGGGAGATGCTTTTACCCGGTAACATAACTTCCGACTAATGTGAAGATGAATAACGAATATATGAGGTAAACGTGGGTGATATTAGTTTAAAAAACTCCTTTCGTAAGTAAATCCATTTGTTGTTGTTTTCTTCACTTATTAAATTTCGTAGGTAAGTATTTAGGTAAATGCGTCTGGACTTTGATGGTATCAGATTGAAAATTTCATCCATCTCCAAATTAGGATCACCATTCTCAGTAGATGAAGACACCAATAACAATTAATGTTGAAATATATGAAAGTTACGGTCACAAATTAACAATTATTTTCTGAAATAAATCAAGTGTGTATTATTAGTTTTTTAAATTCTTGCTTTTTAATTTTATTTTTTTCACATGAGAAAAAGGCAAAGGTATTACACCGTAAAGGATGTCCCATGTCTTCAATAAAAATTAAATAAAAAAAATGAACGCATTCCACAGACAAGAACGCTGCACTTATTTCCAATTTAAACTTTTTTTATTTATTTTTCAAAACAATCAGAGCCTTACCTATAATGATTCAATTTTCGTATAAAACCTCCTCCGTTTTATAGTAGGCTAGTACTCGTAACAGACAAGAATTAAAAAAACAAAATTACTTTAGCCCCTAGAGGCTAATATGCTTGTTTAGCCCCGCTGGAGTGGTAATATGACAGTGTTTTTGAGCAAGAGTAGTGAAAAAATATAAACATGTAATAATGTCGGAGTATAAGGAGTTTCACATCAAAAGCGGTTGTATGTAAAACACAATTATTGAATGAAAGTATATCAGGTCTAACAATTCCCACTAAGAATGTTACAAATAAACCCTGAGTGGCAGAGAATGACCTTGAGTTGAGTCACGCACTTGTGAACGTTGTGTGTAGTGTTAAAGGCGCCTTTGACAGATATCTAACACTCATATATTCATAAAGCCGAAACTAGACACGGAAAGTACCTACCTAATATACGCCTTCATAGTACTTGTCGCATTTTCTCAAAAAAATAGAACAACATATTCGTGGACTCTATGAACGAGACAAGGCGATTCGTTATTCGGTGTTATGACGCGTGGCCGTTTTTTCTGACCTCTGGTCGTCTGACAAGTTGTCAAATGGTTCAGGGTAGTCTATCCATGGGACGGGGTAGGAAATGGTACATTTCCTACTTTGAAAAGGAAGTAGAACGTCTGAGCTAGGATTCAAGATAACATTTAAGAAATGTAGAGGTTGAATCTGAATTAAATAAAAGCTCGTTTAAGTAGGTTCAATTCGAAAAAATATACTTTCAAAACGTTAAGATTAACTATTTGTAGAGATTCTTTCACGGGTGTCTGGAAATCTTGAGATTAAAGTCTGATTCTTTGACTGTGGTATTATTATTGTAATAACTTTAAATTAAGAGATAACTTAGGATTTAACAATCTCTTTGGTATTTAGATTAATAATAACCTCTGCACAGTAAAACCAATTGTGGTTTGTGTTGCATTATTAGGCTTAATTTAAATACGTATTTTGCAGAATAATAAATAAATAAATAATAAAATTACCTTTTATTGAGCTTCCTGATCTGCATTAGGAGACTGAATCATTTATTAATATTTACTAATATAAAATTTAAAAAATAATTTCATTTGTTACTGTCCTCACCAAACCGGACGGTATAAAATCTACAGATAAACTAATAAGGTATACCTAATACAGTCGGTCCATGCGTTGAATATTTATAAGGAGCATATTAACCCCATCACATTTCTGAATCTTTAGGCAATGGACCACCCATTAGCAGACCTTGCCTAATGGACTGTGACATTTCGCCATTTATGTGTAAGGGTCTCTTCGACCTCAATGAATTACGGATGTACTCTATACACTTAAGAACCAGAGAGGGTTAAGTTCTTTGAAGGAGAAATTATATTATAATTTATTACCTATCGTCTAGGTCTCGACTACCTTAAGGAGTTTCATAAAATGTAAATAAAAATTAATTGACTTCATATATTCTAATCACAATAATAGGTAACATAAAAATAGACCTTTCCCCTCCCTTTTCTTCAAAAGTACATACTGAATCTAAAAAAAAAATACAAAAGTTAGCCTTCTACTTAAAGATTTCTGATAAACCTTAAAACTCTTAAATTTTTAATATGAAGGTCACTTTTAGGGTGCGAGATGGAAAAGTTAAAAATGCAAACTGCATCGTGTGACATATTATATCAAAGAGCCTGCATAAGATAAACTCAATTTTATATTTTTTTAAATAATGAATAGCTGACAAGTTATTTAAGAAAATAAACTATTCAAGATTTCAATTTCAATATCGTATAAGGAAATATAATTAATGTTTAGAGTCTCTTTACTCGAGTTCAACTCTTTTTTTCTCTCTACAAGTTGGCTACAATCTCACCTGATGGTAAGTGATGATGCAATCTAAGATGGAAGCGGGCTAACTTGTTAGGAGTAGGATGAAATGCACATTCCTTTCGGCTTCTACACGACATCGTACTGGAACACTAAATCGCTTGGCGGTACGTCTTTGTCGGTAGGGTGGTAACTAGCCACGGCCGAAGCCGAATTAAGAAACCTCAATCGCCCCAGCCGGGGATCGAACCCAGGACCTCCATCTTCAAATCTACCGCGTACACCACTGCGCCACAGAGGCCGTCAAGAACTCAACACGCAGGTTACCTGGTTTTTTAGTAGCTTATTTTTCTCAATGTAGAAACTATTTGTAGTGTGTATACTTACTGTTTTATTTGTTTTTTATACAACAGTAAAATCCGCTGCTCTCACGGCAAATTGAACTGTAACTCCCGTACTCAGTTTCAGATTTGGCCATACAGCCTAGTTTTAGCTTCCTCCCACGATTTTCCTCTATTTCCCTTTTCTGTACTGACGCGATATTTCCAATACCGAATTGAAATCCGTTGGCTCAATAGAGTTTTTAACTTGAGTTGAATGGCTACATTTGATTCTTTTAAAACCTTCACCATTTTTGTAGACACATGAAAAGTTAAAAGAGCATTGTATTTGTAACCGAATATTTTACATTTTACTCCATTGAAATCTTACATTTTTTTTAACCCGAACCTTGGAAAGTTATACAACAGAAATTCGTTCATTTTATACGTTCGTTCAAATTACGTTCCTGGGGATTTCGCCGGGAATAATTGACGACCTCCGTGGCGCAGTGGTATGCACGTTGGATTTACAAGACGGAGGTCGTGAGTTCGATCCCCGACTGGTTATCCGATTGAGGTTTTTTGAATTGGCTTCGGCTGTGACTAGTTACCACCCAACCGACAAAGACGTTCAAAGCGATTTAGCGTTCCAGTACGATGTCGTGTAGAAACCAAAAGGAGTGTGGATTTCATCCTACTCCTAACAAGTTAGCTCTCTATCTTAGATTGCTTCAACACTTACCATTAGGTGAGAATGTAGTCATCAGCCGCCTGATGCTTAGGATTCCAAAAACATGAAATTAAGCTTCCAGAAGCACATCAATGATGAAACAAAAAGTCAAACTGTCATATTATTTTCCAAGGTTCAAAGTAACTTTTGAATGTACTAATTTAGGGCAAAGATAATATGACGCCTAAATATCAGCGTCATGATTCGTGACAAAGAAATATTACAAACAAATTACTTCAATCTAAAGATGTCAACTCAAGTAAATGATTAATGATAAATACGCTGCGCCATTATTAGCAAAACAATAAAGCGATCTCAATTTTCGAGAAATAAGTTATTTTGTTAAGCTAAAGGCAAGACTAAAACAGGATTTTTGATTAATCACTGCACGGGACCATCGTTTAGGGCACGACGAACCACTATCTATTTATATATATTACATGGTGGGTAGGTACACAGTAATAAGGCATTTGAGTTATAATAAAAGCTATTCCTTTAATTATAATTGATGATTGAGGACACGTGTTATTCAACAAAAAGATGTTTAATTATATTTAACTATTCAAAAACATAAAGGCAAAGACGTACCGCCAAGCGATTTAGCGTTCCGGTACGATGCCGTGTAGAAACCGAAAGGGGTGTGGATTTTCATCCTCCTCCTAACAAGTTAGCCCGCTTCCATCTTAGACTGCATCATAGTCAAGGGCTAACTTGTAAAGAATAAAAAAAAAAAAAAAGAAAAAAAAATTCAGATTTTTTTTTTTTTATTCTCACCTGATGGTAAGTGATGATGTAATCTAAGATGGAAGCGGACTAACTTGTTAGGAGAACGATGAAAATCCACACTCCTTTCGGTTTCTACACGACCGGAACGCTAAATCACTTGGCGGTACGTCTTTGTCGGTAGGGTGGTAACTAGCCACGGCCGAAGCCTCCCATCAGCCAAATACGAGTAATATACGAGTAATTTTTCAGATTTAATTATGTAAGGCTGTTTCATAACTAACTAACCTTAATTCCTAGAGTCAACAAGTTAGTGTTTGATAGCGATCTTACCTACGAGTTAGGTAACAGTTTCAAATGGTAGTAACTTAAAAGGGGCACATTTTATTAGACAAAGCCTACTTGTTTCTTCGTTGGTCGTAACTAATCACTAAATAGATTTGCGCGCTTAGCTGGCATGTTATTAACGACTTACAATTGAAGTTTTCCATATGACCAGACCTTGAAAAAATTAAAGTCAAATTCTAACAAATCATTTTGACGGCCTCCGTGGCGCAGTGATACGCTCGGTGGATTTACAAGACGGAGGTCCTGGGTACGATCCATGGCTGGGCCGATTGATTGTCTGGTAGGAGGCTTCGGCCGTATTTACCACCTTACCAAAGACGTACCGCCAAGAGATTTAGCGTTCCGGTATGATGTGTAGAAACTGAAAAGCACACCCCTTTTTTCGATGTTTGGATGTTCATCCTACTTCTAACACCTTCATCTTAGATTGCATCATCACTTACCATCAGGTGATTGTACTCAAGGCCTTATAGACTACAAGCCCTTGTACAAAAATTACATGTGAAATGAACCAACATGAATTACGCGAGTGAAGATTAAGGCTTGCGACTCTTATCTTTCGACTCCTGCGCTGGAAAAATGTACGGCGTTTACGGTTAAAGTATCTAATATATGTGTACAAAACGAATTGCACAAAAAAAATAAATGACCTATTTTGCTTCTGCAGTTGTCGACAATTAAAAGTTTGTTCTGACTTCCGGCACCACCATTACTATTAAGTATACTATTACTTGTAAGGAATATAAAACAATCCATACACAACTACATCTGCATAGTGAGATACTAAATCGACCCCAATTTGAGTTCGATTCATGTTCCTATCCTTCTAATCTGTGATACGAGTATGTATTCTGTCCTGGGAGATTGTTTGCATGGTCACTGTTGTAGTGCATCGGATACCGGTCAACAGCATAGGTAATTGTCTGTTTCGTACAGTCACAGCACCGTTCCATCTAACTTCAAACAGACTGTCCCATAAAAGACCGAAATTCGGACACGACCCAATGAAAAATGCCCCCATTTAAATGGAATTCCGCGTAAGCATTATATTCAACTTCGAAATACCAATGGAGCTTTTAAAATAGGTCGTCCTTTTCAATATCTGAAATATCGGGCACAGGAGTGAGTTTATACGTGACTTATTCAGCGGTTAGGTTTCTTTTAAATACAGTTGATTTGATCATTTGAGCTGTTAAGCTCGGCCTGTATCGAATAATCGGATTTCAAATATTTCTTGTAATATTTAGTTGTGTATCTATGTATTATATTGCTACTTTAGTATGTAAAGGAATCATTATTTGCCGTCGACCCCTGCTATCCATTATTCAGTAGTCTTGTTGAATGCTATAATTTGAATATTGTCATCCCTTGCCTTCGTCGTCATCAACCCATATTCGGCTCACTGCTGAGCTCGAGTCTCCTCTCAGAATGAGAGGGGTTAGGCCAATAGTCCACCACGCTGGCCCAATGCGGATTGGCAGACTTCACACACGCAGAGAATGAAGATAATTCTCTGGTATGCAGGTTTCCTCACGATGTTTTCCTTCACCGATTGAGACACGTGATATTTAATTTCTTAAAATGCACACAACTGAAAAGTTGGAGGTGCATGCCCGGGACCGGATTCGAACCCACACCCTCCGGAATCGGAGGCAGAGGTCATATCCACTAGGCTATCACTGCTCCCTTGCCTTACTATGCTGTATCCTTCACTTATACTGAATGTTTACAATAGAATATTATTCTACTTGATAAATAACACTTAGCATTTATTTCAATAGCCGTTTTGGACCATTTTTTTATTCTTTAAAAGTTAGCCCTTGACTACAATCTCACCTGATAGTAAGTGATGATCTTTGATGATTAATCTAACATGGAAGCGAGCTAACTTGTTAGGAGGAGGATGAAAATCCACTCACCTTTCGGTTTCTATACGACATCGTACCGGAATGCTTAATCACTTGGCGGTACGTCTTTGTCGGTAGGGTGGTAACTAGCCACATCCATCGGTCCAAGGACCATCCAAGTATGAAAATGTATTTTTTTAATAATATGAGTAATGTTGATTTCGGGCCCTTTATCATTGAGCTATCGAGGCTAAGTTTGATCTTTAACAGTGTTTTTCAAAATTAAAAAAAAACTAAATTCTAAATTCATTTACTTTAAGTAGGCTCAGTTTACAAGCACGTACAATTTTTTTTAATCATACAGTATTATAATTTACAATTGATAAAAACATTATAGTTGAGTACCTAACCTTGACTAAGAAAAACACTGATTTAATCTTGATATAAACTGATTTACTTATTTAAATAGCGGATTTCATAATATTAATAGCTTCGATTTTAATATTTCCAGTTCTGTTTACTTTAACTCTTAGAATATTTTTTATCTTTCTTGTTTTGTTTTCGTTCTTCAAGCAACGGATTGAAATAATTGAATTTTTAGCGAATTTTTCCTATCGCAAATCTTAAGTTACATAAACATCTCTCGGAAAATGGAGATTCCAATAATAAAATTGTCCGTTACGTAGCGCTTAATGGCTGTAGATTGTGTGTCATGAAAATCTCAATTCTCGTTTAAAAAATATCTTTAATCGATTCCTTGATGGTACATAATATATCCTTCAATAAAATGATTATTATCAATTTTAGAACTATTTGTAAGTTAAGGTAAGGGTATTCCAAAGAGAAACCAAGTCACTTTT
Organism: Bicyclus anynana; assembly: GCF_947172395.1. Classification (NCBI taxonomy): domain Eukaryota; kingdom Metazoa; phylum Arthropoda; class Insecta; order Lepidoptera; family Nymphalidae; genus Bicyclus; species Bicyclus anynana. Next base: position 7,807,115 of record NC_069095.1, read on the forward strand.
AACGGCAATAGTTTGTCGGGTTAGAAATTAGGACCTCTTGTATTTAAATCCACTCCTTTTATCTGTAGGTTGATTATATGTAACTCTAAATCAAGTAGGTATAAAAATGTATTGTATATACTTTTCTAGCAGTTTAAGAATTTTTGTTATTTTTATATATGTATGTATTTTTTTATATATCAGAGCCATAAAGTTCTAGTAGAATGAGGCTTGATTTACTTCTAATCTAGGTCCCAGGTTCGATACCATGGGATGGACTTTCATTCTCGCTCCACGACTACATTGTCTCACACTCAGAAGTGTAATATTAGACTTGTTTAAAAACTTACATGATTAATTATTTTATTGCATTACATTTCCTTGAAAAATATAAAGAAAAATCATGTCATCAGGAGTAAGTATAAATCAATAAGGCCACCTTTGTAAACGCATATATAGTTTTCACTGTAGTGTGAGCAATAGTTTAAGTTCTTTATTAAAAAAATACATAAAGGCGAAATGCGATAGCTTTTCAAATCTACGCTGCTAGCGAACATTACAATATATTTATCGCCTTACACCCAGTTCCATAAATACAGGCTCCAAGTCCGCTTCATGCATACAAATATAAACGGACATTTACATCTGGGTCGCATATGTTCATACCGATATATTCATAAGCATTAACATTCACTTTGGCACCCCTTATCCACAGGATAATTTTGGCAAAACGTTATATATACGTGGGTCCATATTTTGGTAATTAATGTCGATGTACCGCTCTACCCAATTTATTGTTGAGGACTCTGCGCTCGAAATTTTTGACAAGCATATATGTATATGTTACCGTTAAATTATAAAATATTTTAGTTTATAATCTCACTCGTGATATTATAATCTACCGTCATATTGTAAACTGAAAATACTGATTGCAATTTAACGTGTTATTTTTCGGTATATTATAATCTATCGGAAGTGAAACCGTTAAATTGCAATCTTAAAACATCAACTGTCCGAACTTGCCCCTGATTGGTCGGCCTTACAGCAGACCGATCTGTTTCCATGGAGTTAGGAATGAAACATATATATGTCAGTAAAATAAAATACTTCAAGAATTGTGACATCACATATTTATTTATTATACCTAAAGACTGAGTAAAGTTGTATGTTCATGCTCTAACCTAACCTAACCTAGCTTTAGATTTCACTAAATTATACATATAATTAACAATAACAACAGTTTACTAATGGAAGTGTTTAAAATTAAGTGTTTAAAAAATTAGGAAACGCACTGGCCACCCCTTCGATTTTCTTTCTTTTCTTTTTTTTCTTTGATTTATCCTGGCTGCCTGATAAATATTAAAGATAAATAAATTTAACATAAATGTTTATGCTACCTGTTATGTCTACGTGTTATGTCTATCTAGATTCTAGATAGACATAACACATAATTGGTAAATATGCTGGGGGCACGGGAGTATCCCAAATTTACCCAAAGCGAATTTTCATTATTCCTAACATTATCTTAATATTGTTATGCTAACAAAATGTCTACTATTTTTAATTAGGCAAGAAGGAAAATCTACAGATAATACAACATTATACATATACAAGTATATTAAGGAAGTAATAATAGTAATAACGAATAAAGATTTATTTTCGTCCATCAGGACATGGTTATTTTTGTATTGTGTATTTTGACAAGGTTGAATCTACACAATAAACGTATTTTCATAGTTATCCTGCCAATATAATGAAAAAGAAAGTTGGTAAAAGTTATCGGAAGAACTGCTGAATGGATGTTGTTATAAAAAATATTAAATACGCATTATTTAGCTATCGTTATTTTGTAGACGACTTAACGTAACGTAACGTAACGTAAATAAAAAATGTTTATTTTTATAATCTAAATATTATACTAGAGCTTTTTGCCTGTTACAATTTATTCCAGTACTACTCAACGGATTTTAAAAATTCTTTCACCATTAGAAAGTTTCTTTACCTATTAACATAGGCTATAAATATCATCCCCATAAACCCAAGGGAATGGTGACTACGCGGGTGAAACTAAGGGCGTTTGCTAATAAATGATATAACTGTTATGTCAAATTGTTTCAATTATTTATCTTTAAAAATAAGTAAATGAAATTTGTTTAGACTTTTAAGTTTTACGTGGCTACGTGTTCACAGTCGATACGATACGATACGATACTAGAGAAGGCCTCAAATTTTACTCGCGCAGTTTCGATTCCCGAGGGAAATAAGGGTTTTATTAGTTGTAAATTTGTTCAGCTTTCCATTGGTAAAAAGTATAAAATCGGGTTAAATTAATAACTCTGAAAGCGTAACATATAAACACATTTGTTAGGATGTCAAATTTCTACGATACCTACAAACAGAACACACAGATACGAATACGAATAGCGTACGAATGTGTTACAATTTCAATGGCAACAAATAAACCACTGTTCTACGACAATTCAATAAACTCACTTCAATCGAACTATCATGTACCCAACAATTATTGGAAGGTTCTTCGGAATAGCACCCCGTTAGACCATTTTCATTCAAATTGATACATTACTAGGCGACCCTAATTGTATGCGGGTTGCTACGTGGTCGAATCCAGTATCCCGATAGATTTACATCTATCTTACACCTGCCAATTTATAGCTATCGAACTGGGCCTTTTTTTCAATTTGTAAACAAATCCCGATTGGTAGTGCTCAGTGTCAAAATGCTTTGGAGCATGATGATTACATTAAACCTTTGTAGGTTTTCTGTTCTCGAATATAATATAAACTGTTGTGTGAATACTTTTTTTTTTGTCGACTAGATCACTATGATGGCCTCCGTGGCGCAGTGGTATACGCGGTGGATTTACAAAACGGAGGTCCTGGGTTCGATCCCCGGCTGATCCGATTGAGATTTTCTTAATTAGTCCAGGTCTAGCTGGTGGGTGCCTTCGGCCGCGGTTAGTTACCACCCAAAAATGGTTCGACGGCCATACTTGTGTTATTTTTTAAAAGCTGGACATTAGTCAGCCATGTTTCTACCATGGGTAAGAAAGGGAGAAAAAGGGATGCCTCGAAGCTCATTGTCTGAGCTATGTATGTATGCACAATATTGTTTTTGTTGCTTCAAAAAAAAATATTTAACAAAAATTGTTTTATTTTCAATATGATTAAGGATTTTTAAAACCAAACCATATTATTCCAAACTACATAATTGCCTACCTTATTTACGTATGGTAGGAACATATGCTGACAAAATGTTTTTGATCAGACCCCTTTACCTAAAAATAGTGGATGCGGAATTCCGAAACTAGTTACTAAAAAGTCAAATAAATGTTTAGTTAAAAAATCAAAAACGTTCGAATGAGCACGACGCGGCGTAGCGGAAAGAAAAACACGATCATTTTCAGAACCTAGCAATTAGAGACCTTGTTAACTATTTTGAGGACTTTTATAACAAACTAGCTGGGTTTCCGTTATCGTAGGAATACGAGAATAATATATAGCCTTCCTCGATAAATGGGCTATCTAACACTGAAAGAATTTTTCAAATTGGACCAAAAGTTCCTGAGATTAGCGCGTTCTAACAAACAAGCAAACAAACTCTTCAGCTTTATATATTAGTATAGATATAGATATAGATTTGAAGCTTTTTTAACGTCTGTTAATAAAACTCTCAGCATACAGTTGTTGTAATGTCTTAGAAATCAGTCTGGCTTATATTCATATAAGTCTTTGTGGTCAGCTAGCTATGTGTAAAGTGAAGCTTATGTGAAGCTAATATGCACTGAATCTCCCATTGTCATCGCATGTCAGGAACACTCCGCTTTCAGTCGGTCAGCTGTCGATACTGCGGTTATGTGTTTTGACGACATTGACACTTCGAAGGAAGGCAGAATAAAAATTTATTATCGTAGATAGAGGCTTAACAAATAACCTGGTTAATTTATTGGATTGGAGCTCATTCAAATGATATTAGTCGTACATAATATGAGGTCAAGTTCTTCGCTTATTTGAAGGGGATTTTGAAACTCGGCTTTCGGAATAAAAACCTTATTGGAATACTGTTTGAATATACTTGTACCCACTTAGACACTTGTAGTGCAATAGACTTGGTATTTTTTTCACATTATTTCTTTCTATTCTTTTATTTATTTCTTAAAGACAAGCTTATGGATCAAGTACAATTGCTCACGGTTCTTTAGCCTGAAATAGTTGTTTTAGTCACTAGAGCCTATGTCTATAATTTAATGGCAAACACACTCTTACCTTTGAGACAGGCACAGCACTGCTGGTTGGTGGCAGGAATAGACATAATGTTAGTACTGCCACATAGGTCTCGTGGTTAGCTGGTTCGGCTACGGATGATGAGGTCCAGGGTTCGGATTTTTCTTATTACAAAAATCTTAATATCAGCCTGGAGTTGGGAAATCAGCGGTGCTGGTATACCCCCGTTTCTTGGAGAGCACCTGAAGCCCTCGGTCCTGCGCCTGATCTTTCACCGGTCGTGTCAGTCTGCCATCCTATCGGACTTTGAGAGAGAGGGAATAGAGAGCGAGAGAGGGAATAGCGAGAGAGTTTTTTTTAATATGTATGATTGTGTCTATAGCGCGAAACGTGATTTCGCACTAAAATACACTTCGAACTTATCCATTTGCAATATCATCATTATCAACCAATATTTGGCTCACCGCTGAGCTCGAATCCTCGTCTCCTCTCAGAATGAGAGATCTGCGGATGAATCCTCGTCTCCTCTCAGAATGAGAGATCTGCGGATTGGCAGACACGCAGAGAATTAAGAAAACGAAACGAACGAATTCGAACCCACACCCCCGGAATCGGAGGCAACGGTACATATTCACTGGGATACACGGCTCTTATATGCACTATACAGGCATGTAAATTAATCTAGCTATAGAAGTGTCTATTATATTTTTTAAAATTTTTATTAGCTTAGTTGTTTTTATTCACTTTGAACTGATGAAGCTTACAAAAGAGAATAACGAGAGCTAGACAACTTTTTATGAACTAATGAGCTTTGTGGCTGTATATTTTTCATTCTGAACGCCTGGAGTATTATGTCACAATTTATAAGAATTAGTCTTATTTCATTTATATTTCATACTAGCGGACGCCCGCAACTTCGTCCGCGTGAAATTCAATATAAACTTTCAACTACCCCTACCCTCCCTACCCCTATCCCGTTTTCTTATTATTATTATAAATATGAACTTTATACAATAACAATAAAGCTCAAATTGACTACGTTTTAGTTGGAAAACATTTGTATGGGAAAAAGAAAAGGGCTATTTTTATGGTTTTTCCGGCATTTATTCCAATTTTTCTCGCCGTAAAAACCATTCCAGTACTTCAAGGAACATTTAAAAAAAAGAATTGGCCAAATTGGTCCAGTCGTTGTTGAGTTATGCGCTTACCAACGCATTTTGCGATTCATTTTTATATTATAGATTATATTCTGAACAAGTTTAATGCTTTAGTATAAACTGTATGTGTCAGATATAATCTATACTAATATCATAAAGCTGAAGAGTTGTATGATTGAACGCATTAATCTCAGGAACTACTGGTCCGATTTGAAAAATTATTTCAGTGTAGGATAGCCCATTTATCGAGGAAGGCTATGTGCTATATATCATCCCCGTATTTTTACGGGAACGGAAACCACGCGGGTGAAACTGCGCGGCGTAGCGCAGCGCAGCTAGTAATAAAATAAGTACTCAACTAATAGACTAGATATGTCACTCGGTTTCAACCGCCTAATTCTAGTTCCTGTAGGGAGTATTGGAAGACTGACACCTAGCTCTATGTGCTAATCCAGACTGACCAATAAACGTCCAGTTCCGTTTAGGCGTTTTCTTCTATCGACAATATATCATCATCTTATCAGCAGATGGACGTCCACAGCAGGACATAGGCCTTTTTTAGGGACTTCAAACCATCACGATGTTGAGCCACCGCGACTCGCTTGATATAATCAGGGTCTCCATTCCAGCACCTTGAGACCCCAACGTTCATCGGCTCTTCGAACTATGTGCCATGCCCATTGCCAATTTAGCTTCGTAGAGGTCCCGGGTTCGGTTCCCAGCACGGGTCAATTTAGGATTTTATATTAGATCTAGTCTGGTTACCACCCTACCGGCAAAGATGTACCGTCCATCGATTTAGCGTTCCGGTACGATGCCGCGTAGAAGCTGACAGAGGTACTCGTAAGTAAGGGTAGATAGAATAACAAAAACCGCTCCTACGATTTTGAAAGTTCTCCTCGATTTCCTTAACATGGTACCACACTCAAAGGATCTCCTTTCCAACAAAAAAAGATCAGAATCGGTCGATTAACGATGAAGTTATGCGCGAACATACATAAAAAAATATGTACCTACGGTCGAACGGAAAACCTTCTTTTTTTGAAGTCGGTAACATACGGCACAATCCAGTTTTTTCTACTGCAACAGTTACCACACGGCCTTGTGTTTTATATTTAGTTTTGCACCTCGATCTGGTGAAAATAATAATCCCCCTATATTTATTGTACAATTTAGTAAAGAGGTAACTCTTACATACTTGCCAACGTGGTTTCAGTGCTCATATTTCTCTTAAATAGGCTTTCTAATGCTCCAAGTTCTTGCCATGTTGCTATCTGATGTAATTTGGCAATAGTTCCACCTTATACGTAAGCTAGGGAAGTGTTAGAAATGCTATGCTGGCCCAAGGTTGGCATACATCCAGAAATAAGGGAGCCTTCACACCTGTTTTAACCCATTGTTAAGTTAGTGCTTTTTAGGGTTCCATAGTCCACAAGGAACCCTTAAGTTTCGCCATGTCCGTCTGTCTGTCTGTCCGTGGTTTAGCGCAAAGACTATTACTACTAGAAAGCTGTAGTTTAGCATGAGTATGCAGTCGTACCTACATTAATATGTGAAAAATAATAAAAATATTTAAAGATTAAAGTTTTCATGTAATCCTGTCTCAAACAAATATGATATTTTTTTTCAATGTAGTAGAACGATAGTGAACAATTTAAGACTATTTAAAAAAAAGTGTCAACGGCTAGCCTATATTGTAAAGCTGTGATGTATGGACACAACTTTAAAATAAACGTCTTTTCTTTCTTTCAATGGGTCAAAGAAGCAGAGTCCAATATAAAGTAGTACCTACCTAATATTCAAGAATGCTTTACAATGTCAATACGCTTCATAAAGGAAGCGTGGCTCTACTAATGACGTGCTCTCGGCATTTCCCACGTAATCGATGTCACTTGCCTCACGTGAGTGCCAGTATCGATTACCAACAAAACCATATTACTTCGGGCGACGTTACGCCAACGACCTGGTTTCATAATTACATATTTTGCACAATTTTGATTACATCTTCAGGATTTTGTTGTCATTTATATTTCACTAATCATCATGGGCATTATTAGAAAGCTTAAAGTCACTCAGCGGGCGATGGAGCGAGCTATGCTTGGAGTTTCTCTGCGTGATCGAATCAGGAATGAGGAGATCCGCAGACGAACCAAAGTCACTGACATAGCTCAGCGAGTCGCGAAGCTGAAGTGGCAATAGGCAGGGCCACATAGTTCGAAGAGCCGATGGACGTTGGTGTCCCAAGGTACTGGAATGCAGTGTTGGTCGACCCCCCACTAGGTGGACCGAAGATATCAAGCGGGTTGCAGGGAGCCGCTGGATGCTGGCGGCTCGAGATCGTTGTGCTTGGAGGTCCATGCAAGAGGCCTATGTCCAGCAGTGGACGTCTATAGAATGATAATTTAATCATCATCAGCTTCTCCGACACAGCCAGGACTTTATTTTTCCATAGAGGGAAATTCCTCATGGATACCCGTTTGGGTAGTGCCGTACTCCTGTCGGCTAAAAACCTCTCCTACCTTCAAAACGCTAGTCTAGCACCTGCCATTTGACGTACCACCACCAACGCAGTCTATTCTCACTTTTCAAGTTCCTTTTCATCATTCTTCTATATTTTCATTATACTTTCCAGGTAAATATGCAAAATTTCGACCAATACGGCGGGGTAATCCCAGTCTGATCCGTTTGGTCCCAACACAATGAAAGAGACATCGATAATTGCGATAACGCCGCTATTGGTTGACTTTTGTCTATTTTTCTTCACGATTACGTTGTTTGGTCGCACGTTAGGCGTGCAGATGACAAAATTCTATGAAAATCTATTAAGAAATTCAGCAAAATCAGTAATCGTCGAAATCAACTTAAAAATATATTACTACACTTAACTATATCTCAAGTTAGTCAAGAGAATAAGTTTTCCTTTCATGTCGGAGCAGTAACCTGGTTTATCATTTTTTTCCAAACTTTTGACATAAATTCTCCGGGGCAACGGAACAGGAAGAACTTTAGAAGAAATGTTCAGCACCCAATAACAGTAATTGAATATTGAATAGCGAGTGTGTCATAGCTTACATATTGTGTTACGGAAGCTGAATACGAAATTTCGATAAGAAACGATTTTGTTGACTTTATATGAATATAGCACTCATCACGTAGGTATGTTTGGGATGTTTAGCGTGTGTGGTTTTCGGAATATTTTTCAAGTACACGGGCTTGTTTTTACCCAGTTGTAAGTTTTGTGTCTAACATTTTAAACTATCTCACTAATACTATAAAGACGAAAGTCCGTGTGTGAGTGTGAAAGTATGTGTGTGAGTGTGTATGTTCTTCATTTTCGCTGCGGCTACTGAAGAGATTTGACTGAAATTTGGAATGGAAATAGATTTAACTCTGAATTAACACGAAGGCACATTTCATCCCGGAAAAATCCATGGTTTCCGCGGGATTTGTGAAAAACTGAATTCTGCGCGGACGAAGTCGCAAGTGTCTGCTATTTAATTTAAAGTTATGTAAATGCCTCAAGGATATTTAATGCCTCCAATGCCCTACCCAAAAATGTCAACCAGCCGGTAGAACCTCTTATTTTTCCAAACTACCTATTAATTGATTTTAACATATTTACTTAGTACTTGTATACTGAACCCTACGCGTCTATGAATTTTAATGTACGGTTCAGAATAATTATAAAGGAGGTTAATAAATCGGCTTTTCAAATAGATGATCCGTTTAGCTGAACAGATAATAAGACTTTTGGTTTAACGGCAGGTGATAATAGAAAATCAATAGCTTTGAACGGGAGGCCAGAGTGAGTGCTAATAGGCCTTAACGAGGTGTGTCGTCACTACGTTTGGAGGGTTTCTCAACACTTGTTTTATGTCTCTACTTTTTTTATATTAACATGTTCGCTGCGGCACTGAGTTTTCTTTACTTTCCTTTGGTGCGGTACGAGGTTTTTTGACCTCATACTAAAACTTTATGTGGTGCGGTTCGAGGTTCATCGACCTCGTATCTCTTGACGACACTAGACGTGCGAGGTCAATTGACCTCGTACGCAGCGTAAGTGTTAATGCACTTATTTTCGAAAACTACCCGACGCCCGGGACTTTGCATGAAAGTCTATTGTTTACAAATCCCAAGGGAAGTATGGATTGTTTGTAAGATAAAAAGTAGCCGATATGTGGTTTTAATGTCCCCCTTTATGTTTAGTGAAATTCTCATTAAAATCGTTTCAGCCATTTCAGAAGTTAGTCCAAACAAACAGACAGTCAGACTAAAATTATAAATTAGTTCGTTTGTGTTTTAGTTTCGAGTAAATTATTATAATATGTATGTGAGATAACTTTCATGTGTATATGTGTATAAAATAGCGCTACTGGTATTGCCTATTCATTACTTACAAAATGTTACTCTGTTATATATAATCAGTAAAATTTTTGTTTGTCTGTGTGTCTGTCTGTCTGTCTGTATGTTCGTTATAGAAACAATAAGTACTCGACGGATTTTAACGAAACTTGGTACATTTATTCTTCATACTCCTGGGCTGGTTATAGTATACTTTTCATCACGCTACGATCAATAGGAGCAGAGCAGTAAAGGGAAATGTTGGGAAAACGGGAGAAGTTCCTCCATTTTTTAAGCTTCCGTCGCGTGTGCAGCCTTAATGGTTAAGGTAGGGGTAGGGGTAGGGTAGGGTAGAAATAGGGTAGGGGCAGGGGTAGTTAAAAGTTTACATCGTTTACTTTCGCGCGGACGCAGTCGCGGACGCCCGCTAGTATAAACTAAATCGAAATCGCTTCATCCGTTCGGAACTATGGTGCACAGACAGACTGACACGTCCATCTTATAACACCCCTCTTTTTGGGAGGGTTAAAAAAATACATAAAATCCCATTCTAATAGTTGGCTCGATTTTCGTAAAAATCCCGTACACACGGGTTCACCAGACCATGTCGAATGATGTTTTCGATTGTGAGACTTGCTGGCACGGTGAGTTCGTACCGGATAGTCGCCCACGTTCCTCGGATGTGGTAACTTGCTAGCCGAAATACGCTGACAATATCCCGCAGTAAATCTCAAACTTTTCCTTTATAGCCTTGTTATGTAAGTAATACCAGCCCAAGGGAGGATTTAAAAATTGTAATGGAGAAAGTAATTGCTGTTAGCTTTTACAAGTAAAATTTTATACCTACGCAGTAATTTGACAATATACAAAGAAATAGCTAAATATGCTAGTTGACACTTTTTTTGAATGGTCGTATATATAATTATCGTTCAACTAGATTGAAAAAAAAAATCATATTTTTTTGAGACGGAATTAGGTAAATGAAAATTTTAATATTTAAATATTTATTTGACAATACGAGCGAAAACACTATCGGTCATGATTACAAAACAGAGCGTTTGACAAAAATATTACTTTTCTGACACTAAAAAATAGAAGATTTTGAGGTTTGGATTTTTTTTTAAAATACATGATTTTTAGACTCCTAAGAAATCTTTAACTTTTATTAAATTAATATCGAAATATTTTCGACCCTTATTCATTAACATATACGAAATTAATGTTGTTTACCTATATAACATTTAATATGAGTCAACTACCCTATTGCGAGCGAGAAGTAGGTTTATTATATCTATGAAAATAAAGAAAATTTAAATGTTTGTATTCATATGAAAATGAATATGGTACTTATGTAGTGATATAATACTCGTAATATGTATTGAGAATTATAAATCGTTAATAGCTTCCTGTGGTTTACATTGGGTAGTTTAATAATAGTTGGCAGCGCGCGTAGAGGGAATTTTGTGGTAATAGACATGGATTTCAGGTTCTGCCATAAATTATTTAATATTGAGATCATAATTATGTGATAGATGCTACTGAAACTATGGTAGACAGTATAGTTATTTTATGGATTCAATCTTCTGTAAAATTAATCATATGGATTCAATATGAAACACGCCTAAAACTCACGTGATACATTGTGCAACGAGGCAGGATTTAAAGTCATCGTGCCGCGTTACAAGAACCAGTTCATGATTAAGGGCCCGAAACTAGTTGAACATCTCCAATATTGTATCAGATGAGTTTTAGCCATATTTCATAACTAGTGGACTCGCGACTTCGTCGGCGTGGCGTTCAGTTTTACACAAATCCCATGGATTTTTGGGATGAAAAGAAACCTATTTATTAATCCAGAGTAAAATCTATTTTCATTCCAAAATTCAGCTAAATCGTTTCAGCAACCACGGCGTAAAAGAGGAACAAACATACTTACACACTTACACACAAACTTTCGCCTTTATAATGTTAGTGTGATAAATTAATATGAATGACACTCACAATAGTCTAAATTCTAATCATCAACCCATTTTTAATGACCCACTTTAGAGCCAAGCCTGTCTCCTTATACCTACTAGAGGGAATTAATCTGAGTCATTGGCTCCCTGCAACCCGCTTGATGTCTTCGGTCCACCTAGTGCAGGGTCGACCAACACTGCGTTTTCCGGTGCGGGGTCGCCATTCCAGCACCTTGGGACCTCAACGTCCATCGGTTCTTCGAACTATGTGGCCTGCCCATTGCCACTTCAGCTTCGCGACTCGCTGAGCTATGACGGTGACTTAGTCACCGATCCTTATATACAAAGACAAAAACACAAACAGACATCATCATCAACATCATCATGTCCGCAGATGCATGTCCACTGCAGGACATAGGCCTTTTGTAGGCACTTCCAAACATCACGATACTGAGCCGCCTGCATCCAGCGAATACCTGCGACTCGTTTGATGACGTCAGTCCACCTGGTCCACAAACAGACAACATATTTATAAAGTTGGATGATAAAATCAAATCGAGGTAATAAGACCCTATAGTTTCTGAGCACATTCGGTTTTCATTAGTCGTTAAGTATACATATTGTGTATAGGACGCAAAGCGTTAAGGTCACTCGGGGCTCTTGGCTGTTGGCTTGGACGTGATCCAAAGGCTATATGTGCTCGCTATAATAACTTTGACGTAATATAATCTTGTTATAAGTGTTAATGGCGACACTATAATGAATATAACGTCGTTTGTCACAGTAGCTGGGATCGAGATTATGTGTGACATTGAAACTGCGCAAATTTTACGAAGTCAAAGTTTTCATTGTCAACTCAGTACTTACCTATGAGCTTTCTCACAAAAATATAATGTCAATGTTTTTTCTACGTGTAGTCCCCGTTTCCGTAGGAAATTAGGAATACGGGGATAAATCTAATTATATAAACGCGCAAGGTCACTTAGTTGTTATCAACCCATATTCGGCTCGATACTGAGCTCGAGTCTCCTCTAAGAATGAGAGGGGATAGATAGGTCTTAGTTCACCACGCTGGTCTAATGCAGATTGGCAGACTTCACACACGCAGATAATTTTGATATCTAATTTTGATATCTTAGGAAAGCCGCCATATTGGATTTGTATTGACGTTTCTTAGCTAGTTATGTATTGTCATCAGAACTCAGAGCGTGTGCAAAATTTCATTCTAATCGAAAATTAAGGTGAAATTAAGATTCCAAGATTTCTTTACAGACATCGTTACAAGTGAAGCTAATATAAAGCGTGTAAAAATCAAATGTTACCTAGTTAAGATGTCATTATGCTACTTATGGATAGTAGAGGTGCAAAGCTGGTTACTTCTCATGTTAAGCCGTCGGCTCTATTCATTATCTCTAACTCTTAACTCTAATGGATCAGCTCATTTCTTATACATTGAGGGAAACTCTCATTAGGACGAGCTTTCAAAGTTATAAGTATGCTAGGGTCATCTTACTTTAAGTATTCATACAACTAAATGGACAATGACTCTGGCCTTAATTGAACGGATTACATTGCAATGTCTTCTCTATTCTATTGAGGTTTTGAGGTATTTTGTCGGCCTCCGTGGCGCAGTGGTATGCGAGTTCTTGGGTTTCGTTTCCTTAATTGGTCCAGGTCTGGCTGGTGGACAGCTTCGGCCGTGGCTAGTTACCGCCCTACCGGCAAATACGTACCGTCAAGCGATAATAATTTGTCAAGGTGATAATAATTTGTCAGCCTATGTTATGTTCCTATATTAGGCAAGTACCAACGCTAGGCAACTAGTTTGGATCATGATGACTTTGGGAGGTAGCAGGTAACACCTTAATTTATTTGATATAATCTATACTAATATCATAAAGCTGAAGAGTTTGCTTGTTTGTTTGTTTGATTCAACGCGATAATCTCAGGAACTACTGGTTCGATTTGAAAAAATCTTACAGGGTTAGATAGCCAATTTATCGAGGAAGGATATAAGCTATATTTTATCCCGGTATTTCTACGGGAACGGGAACCACGTCTGTGAAACCACGCGGCGTCTACTATTATATGCCATATTTTTTAAATGTGATTAATATTCCCATTTCCCTTCAACTAGTCGGAACAAATTGTTAGGAGTTGGTGCGACCCCTTGGTAATGAGGTCGGCTTTTTTATCGTTGAGCTATTGAGGTTTCTAATTATTCAAGTGTTTTTTTAATTACTCTCAAAATTAGAAACCTTGTCATCTTTCGCCAGATTCTTGACAATTCTTGGCTAGATACAGCTAAAATAAACATTGTAATGGTTTTTAATTTTATATCCAGATTTTTTTTTTTCTAATCTGTGTTGTTGGCTAAAAGAGATACATTCGGCAGGGAAATGGGAATGAAACGGGCAGTTGCCCGAGAGATATACTCGTAACTGTTGGCAAACAAAAACTGTGTCATGTCACATCGAGTTGATATAGCTAGCCTTGTAGTGAGTAGAGTTAGCATGTACGTAGGTATCTTTTTTTTTTCATTCTTTACATATTAGCCCTTGACTACAATCTCACCTGATGGTAAGTGATGATGCAGATGCAGTCTAAGATGGAAGCGGGCTTACTTGTTAGGAGGAGGATGAAAACCCCTTTCGGTTTCTACACTTCGTAACGGTAGCTTTCCGTTACGATGCCGTGTAGAAACCGAATCGCTTGGCGGTTCGTCTTCTCCGATAGGATTAAATCTCAAACTGCCCAGCCGGGCACCTCCGTTTTGTAAATCCACCGCGCATAGGTACCACTGCACCACGGAGCCTATCAAATTCTGCAGGCCAATTCACTAACTTTGACATTAAACCTACTACTAACCGTTGTTAGTAATTCTTAGGTCCATTGTTTTCGTATTCACTATATATTAAATGCTAACCGATCAAAATTGAGATTCTATGTAAAAAATATCATCGGGTGCCTAACTGAAAACCCTTCATGTATATCATAGAGTAAGTAGGTAGTTAACATTTCCCAGTTGACATTGCCATTTTTGTTAACTTAACGAAATGCGAAAAATGCGATGGTTATTTGATATGATGTTCATTTTAATAGGTTTTTAATAAAGATCAAATTAGTGAATAGGCCAGCTGTTTTTGAAACAAAAGGAAAATTTAAATTCATTGTCATTGGTGCGTGTTACAATGATTCAATGCGTACTTTTAAGTACGCTGATGTGCTTTGTGTTAGTTGTGGTATAGCAGGGGGTAATTTTTGGATCTACAAAAACCCATTAAAAAAAATTAAATAGGTACCACTAGAAAGCCACATTATTTGTAAGTGATAAAAGCTATATTTTATCCCCGTTTTCTTACGGGAACGGGAACTACGCGAGAAAACCGTGGGGCGTCCGCTATTTCTTTAAAATAATGCTTTGCTGCTTCTTTAAAATTTTACTGTACTTTCCTCGATACGAGGTTTTTTGACCTCATACTAAAACTTTACGTGAGAGGTACGAGGTCCATCAACCTCGTAACTCTAGAAGACGCTAGGTGTACGCATTTAACACGTTCGCGGTACGAGGAGGAGTTGACCTCGTACCGCAGCGAACGTGTCAAATGATGATGATGAAGAAAAGATTAAACAAGAAATCTCGTTTCTTAATTTCTTCGTGGCTTTTACGACTTTCAACTAAATATACGAGTAAATGCAACGCAATGCAATATAAATGGAACGCAAAGTGCTGAAGCATGATTAAAAACACTTAGTATATTTTAGTACCTATTGTTTCTGTTATATCACGTTAGTATAGAGCAAAGCTGCAGCCAGTGTTTTTAAAGAAGACTCGACGTAACAAAGCCGACTTTACGTACTCATAAAGCTTTTATACTTAGTTATAGACAAGAGTTGTATGATTCATTCTACGTAGTTACTCAGTGATGGTATCGGGTTAACAGAGCACGATACTACAAATTAAAATGTTATTTTTCCCTTTTTGGTTTCGTGGGCAAGTTAATGATTTGCAGTCGGTTGTATTTCTTTGAAATAATTATTACAACTTGGTTTATAAGCTAATCTTGGTATGAAAAGAATAAGCTATACACTAAGATTGTGATTGATGCCTGAACGGTTAATATTCTAAAACTTTTCCTAGACATATGAGATTTAGTAATATAACCCTCCAACCGGATCAAAAGTTTTTGAGATAATCGCCGGACATAAAACATAAAATTATAATCGTGGAGTTGGCAGATTAGAATCTGTTAGAATTAGTCTCGTGTAGAAATTCTACTAGAGATTTGCATATACTATACCTACATATGAGAAGAATATAGCTCCTTTTGGTTATTTATTATCAAGTTTATTTTTCAGTTTAATGTCAGTGTAGGTATTTGCTTAGATTATAAGGTTGTGTTGGCTGTGTTCGTGGCGTTACCCAATCTGTGGTTCCAACTGAAAATCAGCGCTACGTGTCCAAATTCAAATGGCCACGTAGCATTATCCTGAGCTGGGGCCATTTTCTGGGTTATGCCACACATCGCAAGGTATTGTCCTGGATGTCCTGGTGTACTGGAGATATGTGATGTGTGGCATAATTTCGAAATAAACGCATTTTTCTTTCTTTCTATAGTCATTTAATTGGTTTTTTAATTGTTTCCTTTTTCCAAAAGTTAACAACTTTCACAAATGATATAGCGAAATATATCTTGCAAAAACATGACCAGCCAATTAAAATTTCGACTGGCGGAAATAAATATTATAAATTTCACCCCAAAGAAAACTTAAGCGAGAAAATAAATGTTGCATAGTTGCCAGGAAAATAACATTTTTCGGAGAGCCCTTGTACTGTAGCGGAGGCGCCGCGGGCGGTCGCCATTGTACCATTGATGCGGGTCAAGATAATTACAGCCTCCACAGCGACTATCGGGCGCCGTTACGGAAGGATCGTTTTTGATTTTCAGCCTTTTGGCCTTTCCCGAGCCTCTAAAAAATATGATCCCGCGGCAGTCATTAAGGCAATGGAAATCTTTTTGTGGCGCGATATATTTTTATTTGGGTCGAATAGAAATGGTTGTAAGTGATTTAATTTTACTTTCTTATGAAGTTAAGTGGGTGTGAATATTTGTATGAGATTTTATTTACAACTAGCTGACGCCGCGCGGTTTCACCTGCGTGGTTCCCGTTACCGTAGGAATATGGAGATAATATAACCTATAGCCTTCCTCGATAAATGGGCTATCTAACAATGAAATATTTTTTTAAATCGGACCATTAGTTCCTGAGATTAGCGCGCTCAATCAAAAAACAACCAAACAAACAAACTGTTCCGCTTAATAATATTAGTATAGATTATAGATGAGACAGTGTGACGTGGTGTTTTTTGTACTGTATGTAAGTAGGAATAATGTATATGTTACCGTTGAATTGTAAAATACGTTAGTTTATAATCTCACTCGCGATGTTGAAACTGTTGATATATTGTGAACTGCACATACTGATTACAATTTAACGTGTTATTTTTCGGTATACCATACACAGACATAGTTCGAAGAGCCGATGGACGTTGCGGTCCCAAAGTGCTGGAATGGCGACCCCACACTGTAAGCGCAGTGTTGGTCGACCCCCCACCTAGTGGACTAACGACATCAAGCGAGTCGCAAGGATTCGCTGGATGCAGGTGGCTCAGTATCGTGATGTTTTGTAGTCCCTATAAAGGCCTATGTCCTGCAATAGACGTCCATCGGCTGATATGATGATGATGATTATTATGATATAAGCTTTTTAATTTTCAGTTATTTGTATATTAAGAAATTAAATATCTGAGTTAATGACAATCACCGACGACCCAAGACTTGACGCGCTTTTTGAGCCACGGGGATTTGACCAACCAACTTTGTAACTCTGGATTGCGAATTTTCACTAAACATTCATTGGAAGTAAAGCTCAGTACTACACCCGATCTATGACTCGAACCCAGGGCCTCGTGACCTAAAGCCAAATAGACTAATCGCTGGACCAAGGACGACAAAGACCACAGTACATTTGCTTCATCTCAAATAAGTAACTTTCCCAACTTCCTTTAGTGAACATTTTTCACTTCACAAATGTACATTTAATTCCACTAATGTAACAAATCCAGTCAAACTTCTTTAGATTTATACTCATAAGAATACGGTTGCATCTCAGCAATCCAATATTTAGAATGTACAAAGAGTGTAGTAAATTTCCTTAAAAACGTTCAATGTCACAGTGAAATACACTGAGGAAATAGGTCAAAGACGTTTTGTCCTATTTGGCTGCGACGTGAACTCGGCTATAAAGCTAGACCTCGTAAATAGGACTAGTGTAAAGTCGCATGCAATACGGCTTCATGATATGCGGACGTAAATGGAAAAAGTTTAAGAGGTTTTGTTAGTTATTTTGTAAAACGTGTTATTATTTTTGTATGTAAATATTTTTTACCAAAACTTATTGGTATACTGCGCTTGTATTGTGACCTTTTTATTTATTTCTTTGACACAGTTAGTAATTCTGTGGTTTTCAAACCATGGGCTTGATTTAGGATATTATATTTTGCAAAAACGATGTATAAAATGCAGCCCCGGATCTTCAAAATATTTTAGGTGGGGCAAAAATTGAGAAATGCCGCCCCCGCCTACTTATATTTATTTATATCATTCTGTATATATAATTTCACTAATTGATTAATTTATATAATAAATTCACTTTATTGACATTTGGACATAGCTTAAATAATGCATCCATTGATGTATTTTCTGCACGTATAAAAGAAAAAAGAAACTAAGAAAAGTAAAACGTATTTTGAACTATGCCTACGCACCTCGCGAAATGTAGGTAATGTTCGGGTAGCACGTCTTACCATATGTTTTCTGTGGTCTTACTCCGCGCTCTGGGTCGGTATTTAGTATATCGGTCGAGTTTTTGGTCAAGAAATATCTGGACTTGTGCTATTATTTATTCCGTGGGCATGTTAAGTAAATGATGATTTATCCATTAGTCGATAAAGTGTGAATTTGGCCGCCCCCTGAACATGCCGCCCGGGGCATAGGCCCCGGCTTGCCCCCCCCTAGATCCGGCACTGATAAAATGAAATCGACTTCAAAGACGTATTTCAGTTATTTTGATTTTAACACAAAATTACTAAACCGATTTTCATGAAAATGAAATGGGACCAATCTGGAAAATCTTTATTTCAAAGAAATAAAGATTTTCAAAAGTGGTTAATACGAGTAAATGACCAAGTTATTATAGCAAACATAAAAACAAATACCAGTCGAATTAGAACCTCCTTTTTTTAAGTCGCTTAAAAAGACAATTTTCATATAGCATAACCTTGCAGTGCATAATTTCAATCCGGGGATAAATGTTACTCCTTGATAATGTAGCTTATAATTTAGCTTAATTGGTCAAATAAATTTTAAATTGGCCCAACAGTTTTTGAGTTTATTAGTTACTTCCAAAAATACAAATTATTTCTCCTTATAATAATAATATAGTGTAGTAAAAAAAAAATTAAAAAAAAAGGAGAAATAAATAAATGAGAGATAAATATAGTATAGTATAGATTTAACATTATTGTGTTATTATCTAGTAAATAATAATATTGTGATTTAATGAAAAAAAAAATAGTTTCATATATGGATAGATATAGGTACTGTGTATATTAATAGGTAGGTATTTAGTACCTACGTACCTACCTAATTTACTTTAGAGGTATCCCGCAATATAAACGCACCTGTACAGGATCTTGAAAAGATACGCCCGCGGAGGCTTAGGTGCACTTGGAATGGGGACTTGGAATAAAATGAATCCCGGGTAAGACGAGCATTTTTATAAAGCTTTCTACAGTTAGAAAACAATTGAAATTTTAAATCCGTATAGGCTTACCTTCTCAACATCGCTAAAGCTAGTGAGCATGACTACATTAACTGTTAAAAAAATTGAAGTTTAATTATGAATTTAAGTTAATAGTTTGAGTGCTTTAGCCGTGATAGCCCAGTGGATATGACCTCTGCCTCTGATTTCAGAGCGTTGGGTTGGGTTGGGTTCGAATCCGGTCCGAGCATGCACCTCCAACTTTTCAGTTGTGTACATTTTAAGAAATTAAATATCACGTGTCTAAAACGGTGACAGAAAAACATCGTGAGGAAACCTGCATACCAGAGAATTTTCCCCATAACCTGGATAAACCAATAGTGGTGAGCAAGGTAGAGGGAAAACGGCCACGCAGCCTACCCACTGGTCTGACCAGGTTAAGTTACTCACTGGCCTTCCTGTAACAGCAGTCTATGACATTAGAATTGATGAGCTTCGGAAGAAAACATCGCATATCTCGAGTCCATTTCATGTCTCAAATAACGTGTTCCTGACGCTAATGTCAGAACCATGTCGAATAATCAACAAGATGTCAAATAAAAAAGCTCATTTACTCATCCACCAAAGCATCCGCATCCTAAATGAAGTCATATATCACCTAATGCGTAGCTTGCTTCGTCATCAATCGTGTCTCTCTTCCGTCATTGACGCATGTCTTTGCGGACTAAGAAATTTACCATGTAGCTTTTTATTATGTCTTTGAATTGGTATACTAAATTGTTTTTTTAGATAGCATGGGTACGGTGACAGTCGCCTGTACGACGTTCATAATACGTACTGTTCATGAATCGCGGCAAACTTTCAAGAGTGAAACGAACTGTCACCCGCACCATTCTATACATGAAAAGAACTGTAATAGATTTTTAGCTCACTGCTGAGCTCAAGTCTCCTCTCAGAATGAGTAGTAGAGAGAATAAGGCCAGTAGTCCACCACGCTGGCCCAATGTGGATTGGCAGACTTCACACACGCAGAGAATTAAGAAAATTCTCTGTTACGGAGGTTTCCTCACAATGTTTTCCTTCACCATTTGAGACACGTGATATTTGATTTCTTAAAATGCACACAACTGAAAAGTTGAAGGAAGGTCCCAGACCGGATTCGAACCCTCCAGAATCGGAGGCAGGGATCATACCCACTAGGCTATCACGGCTCACTGAGAACTGCTATTATATAGAAAGAATTAATCCTATTATCACCATCAACTAATGGAACATTTCTTTATGTGAATGTTCCCTGACATTTGTTATTCCCACATGACGTAGTTGGCACGAGTGGTGACACAGAAAGAGGCGGGAAATGAAACAGACAGTTGAACCGGAGTGTAACAATAGTTGGCAGCGATAAATTGCCGTCGCAATGTTAGTTTATAAACCGTTATTAAGGATTTCTATGTTAGAATTAAGATTAACAATAAAAAAATCTTACTTATTCCTTTTTTCACCCGCGTGGTTCCCGTTCCCGTAGGAATACGGGAATAATATATAGCTGATAGCTTTTCTCGATAAATGGGCTATTTAACACTGAAATGTTTTTTCAAATTGGACCAGTACTTCCTGAGATTAGCGCGTTCAAACAAACAAACTCTTCAGCTTTATAATATTAGTATAGATAAATGTGAGTTTGTTTTACACTTGTTTCCGGGTAAAATGCTGAAGATTTTAAAATTCCTGGGCAGAAGGTAGATAGCATTCTGGATACATACAGATAGTTCACCCTAGATAACAAATAATGTCCGCTGGATTTAAAAAGCAATCAATTTAGTGATTTAAAGAATTTCGTTACAGATATAAACTGAAAATTCGCATATTGCAATGTATATCTAACGGAAACACTTTCATTTTGACCGACTTAAAAAAAAGAGGAGGTTCTCAATTCGAAGCGTATGTTGTTGTTGTTGTTTTTTTTTTAATGTTTGTTAACTTAGAACATCGTCATTTCTTAACCAATTTTGAAAATTTTTTTATGTTTGAAAGTAATAGAAAGTTCATTTCATTTCATTTTATTTCATTTCAAATTTCATGAGAATCTGTTTTAGTAACTTTGTGTTAAACTTAAAATAACGAAATTTAATATAGTGAAAATTTAGCATAGTGAGCTAAAAACAGAAAAATAAAAACTTAAAAAAAAACAAAAATAAATCAAAAGTTTTTGTGTCATAGTTCTAATTTGTGATAAAATCTTTTTAACAAAAAAAATAAACCAACTTCAAAATCACAAAAATTTACTAAAAAACAAAAATAGACATCGTACTTGCTACCTTCTGATCACTTTGAAGATGCATTAAGATGTTTATTTAAATCATAAAGTTTTAGGATTTTCAGACAGTTATTTTCGTGTATATAGTTCGGTGGTTCTTTTAGAAGTGGCTTTAACTACTACGTCACCGCCTTGGTACTGTCTTCAAAGTGATCAGAAGGTATACGTACGATATTGTTTTTGGTTTTTCAGTTAATTTTTGAGATTGTTAAGTCTTTTGAAATTTTTGGTAATTTTTTTTATCACAAGTTAGAATTATGAAACACAAAATTTTATTTGGAGTTCGAATAATTTAAAAAGAAAAGTCCACCAACCAGTTAAAAAAAATCGGTTGTCTGTAAAGTCGGTTTACTGACGATCGTTGAACGTGACAACGTCATAAGAAAATACTGATGGAATGGGTCCATTTTTAAAGAGAAAATGTTCGTTTTTCTAAAATACTGTTTCATAATCTTCATAGACCAGAATATACTTTATTTCTTGTAAAAAAAGTTGGCAACCGTAGAGCGAGGGAACGACGCATGACGTCATCTTTTTTCGAGCGTGCAGCTCGCTTCATCGAATTATAAGACAATGTCACGTCAAAAAGTATTGTATAACGAATAAATTTCAAATCCGTATTGTAATCTAGGGACTTTTATACTGGTATGGTAGGTACAAATGTTAGCATTGATTTTGAAGTCAAGTGTTTGACAATAACCTGAGAGCACTTGTTGGTGAATGGCCGATATAAGTGTTCAATGTTCATGTCTATGCCGCGTTCCCAAGGGTCAAGAACTTCGCTCTGTTGAAGCTTTCAATAAAGCACTTCACCTGGAAAACCGTTTAACCAACCCATTTCATATAATACATTGGTTATTACTGAAGGAAATCAAATATTAGGTACCTATTATATTTATTTGTGAGGGCACTTATTATTTTACCCACCAAATGGAACAATGAGTGGGTTTTCATCCCTACATAACAATAGTTTGGTCATTGATAACGATTATACAAATCATTTTGCATCTTATTTTTTGCTAGCTGACACCGCGTGGTTCCCGTTCCCGTAGGAATACGAGAATAATATATACCCTATAGCCTTCCTCGATAAATAGGCTATCTAACACTGGAAGAATTTTTAAATCGGACCAGTAGTATCTGAGATTAGCGCGTTCAAGCAAACAAACAAACTCTTCAGCTTTATAATATTAGTATAGGTATAGATCTGGAATTCCTTCTAGAATTATTATAATATTTTACGAACTGGAAATGAAACACATACTAAAAATAAAAAAAAAATCGCGAAACTATAAGGTTTTTTGATTTCGAAACCATAAAAAATAGTTTGATATTTCTCGACCATCCGAATCGTGGCTCCGAATGAATGTTCAAGTCTTTAAAAAATATAAAAAATACCACCCAAATTGATTAATTTAGGATTGATTCCGAGTTTATCATTCAAAAACACCCTCGACCTGGTTTAAGCCCGCATTACTCCAATTATGAGGAAAAGTCGAATCTCGAAAATGTTTTTACAGCCTTAATGAATCACAACTACGTCGTTGTAAATCTAACACAACGAGTGTTTAATGATATAAAATATTATGTATATTCCTTGGTACTATGGTGAAAGTGTTTTTCATGACATGAGTATAACTTTGCCACTTAATTAACTTAATAAAATGTTAAAAAATTACAACATCTACTCGAGTCTTCTTCCTAACGTACTTAGTTAAAAACAAAGTTGCTTATCGTCCTAAGCATCTACGCTTTTCTTTTGCTGTTTTCATCATTAGACAGTGATTCAAAAGGAAAGTTTATCATTAGCAATCCACATTCGGGTAATTGTTGAACGCGAGTCTCCTCTTAGAATAAGACGGATAAGGCAAATTATTAGTCCACCACGCTGGCCCAATGCGGATTGGCAGACTTTAGACACGTAGAGAATTAAGAAAATTCTAAGGTATGCAGGTTTCCTCACGATGTTTTTCCTTCGCCGTTTGTGACATGCCATTTATTTTCTTAAAATGCATACAACTGAGAAGTTGGAGGTGCATGCCCCGGACCGGATTCAAACCTACGAATCGAAGGCAGAGGTCATATCCACTAGGCTTTTACTGATATTTTTGAATAAATTATAATAAAATCGCAAAAACACTACTTAACACTTAACACGTATGATGGTATGTATTCTTATAATGATTATTACTCCAACATAGGTTTTCTGTAATTTTCATGTGTTCATTTGTTTAAAAATCACTGTTATAATAATGGAACGACTGAATGTATCATGTCTCTTTATATTTTATATTAACATTTTGTGTGAAATTTAGATATGGTATCACCAAAGTTCATATCAGAATTTATCACACGAGGGAAATATTTAGCCAACTCTCATTACGCATTACGCTTGTATATTTTATGCTAGAGACTTGTTAAACTTTATTCATGTTATCATTTAAACGAAAATGTTTCGAGCATTTTTGTTTTCGTGATATGTTTAAGAATTCCGACGAATGGCAGACGCTCCGCGGTTTCACACGCGTAGTTCTCGTTGCCATGGGAATACGGGGATAAAATATAGCTTTCTATTTGTAAAAGGATTTCAAAATCAGTTTAGTAGATTCAGATATTACCCCAACAACATTACACACTCACAAAGTTTGTCTCTATAATATTAATATAGATGAAAAAAATATTTAATTATTTTGCGGAAATTTACTAGTTATTCATTTCTTACTACCTCTGCCTCCGATTCCGAAGGGTGTAGGTTCGAATCCTCTCCGGGGCTGCACCTACAACTTTTCAGTTGTGTGCATTTTAAGATATTAAATATCACGTGTATCTCAAACGGTGAAGGAAAAACATCGTGAAAAAACCTGCATACCAGAGAAAAAACCCTCTCAATCTGAGAGGAGACTTAAGCTCAGCAGTAAGCCGAATATGGGTTGATAATGATGATGATTGATTTTTTTACTTATCAATATACCTACCCTATAGCAACAAAATGGGTTTTTATACGAGGTTCTTTTGGTGTTTGTGCTTAGGAAATTTTGAATGTTAGTAGATAATATTATATAATTATTTTTTCCTAAACACTAACTTTTTAATAAACATAAAAAGGTTCCAAATGTAAAATTGATTAGTTTATTACGGAATACTGATCTGGGAATGTTTGGAATGGATTGATGTTTAACCTTCTTTGATGTTGATTTCGTTTGATATTGGAATTAATGCCTTTATCTCTATAATCGATAACCTTTTTCAACACAAAGTGACCCAAACTAATAATTTCTTCAAATGAACCTATTTCCTGCAGGAAATTGGCAAAGTCTTGTTGGTTTCGAGATATTCAGCTGTCGGTAAGCTATTTAATCGGAGGTCATAAAAAGCTTTGATCATCGAACAATAAATAAAAAATAAATAAAATTTAACTCTGTTTATTCAGTTGTTATTTGAATAACACAATTCAAATAAAAACAGATCAACTGATTTTCAGAAAAGGAAGCCATTTACGTTTGATTATATTATTATCTGAACAAAAATCTGGTTTGTTCCCGATACGATTATATTAGACGTAAAAAACCTAGGCACTACGCGATTCGCTTCCCAGCCTTTACGATGCCTTACAATTTGCGCAAGATGGAATTGCTTGGAACGAGGCGAATTTGCTTCAATATTGCAAGTTGTTCTTCCGTAACGCTGTTTTCGAGTCTCAATTTCCTGCATATTGTGTGGGTTAAATAAAAAAATTTATATCATCTTTTAGGTGTAAATTGTGCAAATAGTACAAAAAAATACCAGCTGTACCGATAGAGAAAAAAAGTTAAAACTATTTTATTACATTTTCTAATCAATACATGATAAAATATTGCCTTTATTTACAGCAAAACATTTCACTTTCCCGTATTAAAAAGAAACCTTAGTAAATGTATAGACTGTTCTTAGCAATTATAAGTTATCATCATCATCATCATCGTAATAGCCGATGGACGTCCATTGCAGGCAATAGGCCTTTTGAAGGGACTTCCAAATCACGATCCTGAGCCGCATACATCCAGCGAATCCCTGCGATTCGCTTGATGTCGTCAGTCCACCTGACGGGGGGTCGACCAACACTGTGCTTTCTATCGTCATTCGCACATCGGTTCTTCGACCACTGTGCCAAGCCTATTGTCTCTTTAGTTTCGCGACTCGTTGAGCTATGTCGGTGACTTTGGTTCTTCTGCGGATCTCCTCATTTCTGATTCGATCACGCAGAGAGACATATAGCTTGTTTTAAATTATTGTACCTACTCGTATGTAATAATAATCTAAGCATATAGCTTTTCTTTCATTATACATTTTCTTTTGTTTCAGATCCACATCATACCAAATCGCAAACCTCCAACATCCAAGATGAGTCCAAAGACTCACGAATCAAAAGATAGGAATACACGGGAAAATAGTTTACAAAACATAGGTTGAAGCAACGGATAACATTTCATATGATCTAAATGACTTATTCAACTAAAAAGAGCGCTGCTAGCTGCAGGCGCCGACTATGTTCGAATCGACTAAAGGCGCATTGCTGGTAGCGCCGTCTCTCTCTAACAGCTCTTGTTGGCCCAACGGCAAAGGCTGGCCCACCACTTTTCCAGCGACCGAAGATATACTGAGAGCGTTCTTTATATTCGCCTTGTCTATGGCCATCGTTTTGAGCAATCTGATACTCATTTGCGTGTTGAATAACCGGCGGTATATCAAGTACATTGATAATCAGGTAAGTTTTCATTATTTTTAATTTTTCGTTTTACAAAATTATCCAGAATATGCTACACCAGATTTATTTAATCTACCTATGAAAATCCATACTATTTAACTATGAGACTGACTTACAGTTTTACAAGAATTTTACTTCTCCTTGTGGTCTATTGCTTATTTTGAGGATATGGTTATAACATGTTTATAAACTTAACTTTACAGAAGCCTAACTCTTTCAAACGGCTGGTAAACATGCACTTTTTTCCTCCCTGATCTTTTAATTTAACTTATTAATCCAAATTACGCTTGTATGTGTATTATGTTTATTTATTATTATTTTTGAATTATTTTGTTTATTTATTTTTCTTTTGTCTTCCCTTAGATGCCGTCTTGTTTTTAT
Organism: Bicyclus anynana; assembly: GCF_947172395.1. Taxonomy (NCBI): domain Eukaryota; kingdom Metazoa; phylum Arthropoda; class Insecta; order Lepidoptera; family Nymphalidae; genus Bicyclus; species Bicyclus anynana. The sequence goes on from NC_069095.1 coordinate 7,834,057, forward strand.
GTTTTGCAGGTTTTCATGTATGTATGTATGTATGTATGTGTGTATGTATGTATGTATGTATGTATGTATGTATGTATGTATGTATATATGTATTTCTTTGTATATATGTATGATGTAGTTAAGTATAGTCTATGTATTATTATTATGTATTATTGCTTAATATTTATGTATTTAAATTACTTAACTTTTCTTATTTTTTGTGTGCGTATACCCGAATCGGTGCTTACGTTTTTTTTTTCTCTTCCACAGTGGTTGTCTGGAAGAGATCGCTCTTTAGCGATAAGACCGCCATTTGTACATTAGTTTCTAAGTGTTATTATAAGTTATTGTTTATTTTTGTTTTTAATGTACAATAAAGTATATTTCTTCTTCTTCTTCTTCTTTACAGAAGCACATTCACTCTTTTAAAAACTTTCATCAAAATTGGTTTAGTGATTAGGTGCCGAAAATATAACACATATTACATATTTATATAATAAGAATTAGAGAACATATAAGACTTCTAGGCAAGCGCATTCCATGCTGCATTTTAGCTTAGAAGACGTGATTGCAGCCAAGCGCTAGCTTATAACATAAAAAACAGAAGCCCAAGTAACGAACGGAATACTCTAGGCAGTTTCATTCACTAGCTATCTCTGCTTGCTAACTTTGTTTTGTAAAATAGTAGCTGTGCCTCGAAGATTCAGTTGCGTAGACTCCGTTGCTGTGACAATTTCGGGATAAATAGTAACATTGGTGCTAATACTGACTGTAATCTAGAGATACATTTGCCAATTTCCATCAGATCTGTTCAGCCGAACCTATCTATGCTTATAATAAATAGAGAGTTCAATTCTGAAATATATTTCAGGGGGTGATTAGTGATCGATACTGATGCCAAAAATGCAATCAGTAAAAATTTTGTCTGTTTGTCTATACGTTATAGAAACAAAAACTACTCGGCATATTTTAACGAAACTTGGTAGACTTATTTTTCATATCCCTGGACAGGTTATAGTATAATTTTCATCACGCTATGACCAATGGGAGCAGAGCAGTGAAGGAAAATGTTGGGAGAACGAGAGAAGTAACTCCATTTTTACTACATACTACGCTATGTAAGGGCTGGATTAAAGAGCGTCCGAAAGCGGGTGTCTGCTAGTTGCAAATAAATGATATGACTAAACTGAATTTAGCTATTCTAATATAATTAAGAGGTATGCTAGGGGTAATCTCTGAATCTACTAAACTGATTTTCAAAACGCTTTCTCCTCTAGAAAGCCACTTTATTTGTAAGTATCATAGACTATATTTATCCCCGCATTATCACGGGAACAGGAATAACGTGGTTTTTTATATAATTTATTACATTCATAATTATCGTTCCATATTCGGCTCACTGCTGAGCTCGAGTCTCCTCTCAGATTGAGAGGGTTTAGGCCAATACCACGCTGGCCCAATGCGGATTGTCAAACTTCACACTCGCTGAGAATAAAGAAAATTCTCTGGTATGCAGGTTTCCTCACGATGTTTTCCTTCACCGTTTGAGACACGTGATATTTAATTTAAAATAATTTATTAGATTAAGTAAGCAAAGAGCCGTCAGGCATAACTACAATCTGATTTACTAAAAATATGACTTTAAATCGCTAATGACGATGTTATCGTAGAAATAATGAACTTTAATATCTGCCATTAGTAAAACCATTGAGGCTTAATTGTAATTTTCAGCCAAGATACCTCCTGACCTCGTTGGCGCTAAACGATCTGTTTACGGGGATCCTAATCGCCCCCGTGGCTCTGCTACCCGCACTTTACAAGTGTTGGCCTTACGGGGAAATATTTTGTCAGATTCAGGTAAAAATGCATGATTTTTTTTCTTTATTAAGAGCGTGCAGCGCGTCGGCACGATATGGATAAAATTCGAAGCGCAAGCGAGACGCCGAATTATGACTCTCACGTGAGTGAAAGCACGGAGCGATTGATGCGCGACGCAAATTTTATGACGTGAGCGCCAAAACCATTTTCACCTAATTGCAAGTAAATTAAACAACATAACGAAAAACAAAATGGCCATGTTCAAGATAAATACCTAATTTTCTATACAAAACAAAAATTTAAGAAAATAAGCTTGCTTTTCCTGAGATTGAAAGCAAAATGTGAGCAAAACATGTATTTTTCAAAAAAATAAACTATCGAAAGTTTTACAAATTGTGTATTTTGTATAGTCATAATGAAGCTAATACTTTGAAATATCATTTACCTAAATATCAGGCTTCTTACTTTTCCAGAATCTGAGATCCAGAACCATTTGTAACCACCAAATTACATATTGTACACTCTTAACGTTCAGCACGACTATTCTCTAACGATCTTTTGTATAACTCGCAAGTGCGAGTTTCAAATTCACCCCTATCTTTCTCATTCTATAGTATCGTGTTAAACAGAGAGGGATAGAGGTGAATTCGAAACTCGCACTTGCAAGTTATAAAAATATCGTTACAGAATAACCTAGCAGAAGTCGAATACGATAATCTGCGTTATGCGTGCTACATACCTGAAGTTTTGACTGGAAAGTCGAAAACTGTGCATTCAAAACGTATGTAGGCAAAACTAAGAACTGTATAGTTTTTTTTCTATTAATATTTCGATAAGCTGAAACTGTACTGTTACAACTGAAGGTCTGTAGCCCGCATTAACATTAGACTTGGTATTTGCCGATGCCTTGATTTTATTGAAGAAATAATACTAAATATAAAGTGTTTTGTTAAAAATAATGACGTGGTGAAATCGTTTGATTAATGAATTATACGCTGGCCTGAACAAAGTCAATTTTTAATAGTAATCGATATCATTTATGTGAACAATTCATCTACAGGCTAGATAGTAATCTTAAAAGTTTACCTAATCGAACGGTTGAGTAGTACAATATAAATAGAAACACTATTAGCAAGACACTCAAAAACATAATTTCTCATCAAATTTTCGAGCGTTATTTAATCCAGTTAGAGCTAGGCGAAGCTTTGCGAAACTTTATTTAAACAAGAGACGAAGAGAAAATGAATAAAGTTACCTCTTGGAAAAAGTTCCCAATTGAGGAGGCGAGGTTAAAAGGTAATCGGATAGTAAGTATGAAACAGTATCCATACTTGAACGGTGACCTCTTTTTTCTAACACTTTTAATTACAACGTGCAAACATTTAGCGCTGTGTAATTTTAGATAGTTGAAGACAAACTAAATGATTTTTTGATACATAAAAGAGTTCACCTGTTGTCGGAGACTATTTTTACATTACTAAATTTATTATTTGTTGAAATTTTAAAAGTTTTGACTAAGAATAAACAATAAATATCCAATAAAGTTTGGATCCGAGACCTGGTCGCTAACTGTGGCCCTCATAAAAGGCTCAAAGTCACTCAGCGGGCAATGGAGTGAGCTATGCTTGGGGTTTCTCTGCGTGATCGAATCAGAAATGAGGAGATCCGCAGACAAACCAAAGTAACTGATATAGCTCAGCGAGCCGCGAAGCTGAAGCTCGAAGAGCCGATGAACGTTGGAGTCCCAAGGTACTGCAATGGCGACCCCGCACCGGAAAGCGCAGTGTTGGTCGACCTCCCACTAGGTGGATCGAAGACATCAAGCGGGTTGCAGGGAGCCGCTGGATTCTTGTGGCTCGAGATCGTTTTGTTTAGAAGTCCATGTAAGAAGCCTATGTCCTGCAGTGGACGTCTATCGGCTGTTAATGATGATGATGTTGATCCAATTAAGATGTAATTGTTAGTAAAAGTTAAGCTTTTTTGCAAAATTTTGTTTTTGCAAACCTTGTTTAATATATTAAAACTCTTCCATGCCCTTTGCAGTTTACATAATATAAAATTGTATTACAGGCACTCTTAAGGGGAGCAGTGAGTCAACAAAGCGCCGTTATTTTAGTTTGTATGGCTATAGACAGATACTTATATTTACTACATCCAAACACTTATCATAAGCATTCCAGTAAAAAGGTAAGTCAAAGAAATATGACAGCAATTTAAAACCTACAGAAGTATTATATTTGTTCGTATTCTGCACAAATTGCGTGATAGTTTTCTTTTGTCTATTGAATTCCTTGTTCAACATTTAACAGGTCTTCACTTTAACAAATCGTAGAAGCACCTTCCAATATTTCAAAGTTATATCACTAAGTTCTAAATTTGGATTTAGCTATGTATAACTGAAAAATCAAAATGAGGACTTCTTTTATAATAGACAAGAAAATCTTGTCTATTATAAAAAGAAGTCCCGCGACTTTGTCCGCCTGAAATTTAGTTTTATGATATGATTTTTTTTAATAAGGGGGATAATAAAAAGTGTTAACGGGAAAAGACCCATGTGTTCATTTAGGGTTTAATCTTTTCCTCATTACAATTTTAAGCCAAATCCATTTATCAGTTCTAGGGTGAAAGAGTAATACAAGGTTTGAAGACACCTTCAAACATTTCTTGTTTAAAATGAATGACGAATACTTGAGAATTTTGTCCCCAGTTATAAAATTTTCTGTATTTTTATAAGATTTTATCCTCCAGATATCATGAAATGAGGACATTTTTTTGCAATTGGATATTCACGGAAGCTGAGGTTGTGTTCAGAGGCGGATTTGCCTAATAACACTTTTCCGCGCAAAAATCTCTTCTCTAAATCGCTTAAGAAGTTCTGGGTGCTAGAATTTAAATGTGATTCAGATATACCTACAAAGGACAGCTTTGATCTTTTAGATAAAGTAAAAGCTTTGTCCCGACAGCCATTTTGAGTGACGAATATAAAAGTTCCCGATTAAGTAGCAATATATTTAAAAGAAACTCAAGAGAGATTGGCAACTGAGGAATAATTTACGACAGATTAAATACATAAAATATTTATTACCTTACTAACTCCACTGTCAGAAGTCACGAACAAGAAGTCATTATTATTCATATTATGCCGGAACATGGAGTTCGACGAAATTCGGTGATCTGATTCACTTAAAGGTCTACTCTACGATATCGACAAATATCAAAATACAGACAAAAAGCTTTATAATATTTAATTGATTCAATTGAGAAGATATCATGCCTAAAATCTGTTAGAATTCTCGAAAGTATTTGCATAAATTGTTATTAATTTTTCTGACTTCGATTGCCCCCAAAATTGTACATTTACATAAATTGAATCAAATGTCGTCACAGTCTCGTTGGAATTGGATCATGAATTTTATTAAATAACTTCCTATATTTCAGGGCTGCGTATTAGTAATAAGTACAACTTGGATATTATCTGTATCTCTTTTTGCTACTATGGTTTTACCACGGTCTGGTTACTATTTTAATTCAACGGGTTTGATGGCTTGCGACGTATTTCACAGCAGGATTGCTTTCAGGTATGATATTATAGGAAAAAGTTTTTTTTTATATTGACTGTGCATTTTTTGTACAGTGTTTTTTTTTTGGAATTTATTAACCAAGTAGAGCTCCTGAACCTGAAAAAAACATCTCTGATTATTAAAACAGCTATATCACCCTTTAAGATATACCTACTCGCTAAAGTTTGATCACAGAAAATTAAAGGAATTATCAGGAATAGAACTAAGAAATAAGTTCGACAGTCGGTTTGTTTCATAGTCCCGTCAGAGAGATTGGCGTAAGCGTCGTGGTTTACGAGCTTCTAGTGCCTTTTATCGTTTCACTTGAAATTTAGTGTTCCCACGCTTTTTCACGTGGTTTATCATCGTCTCCCTGATCGCTTACGAGACGCGAAAGCGGTCAGGGGGACTGTAAAACAAGCCTTCAAGCTTAAAACCAAAACACAGCTTTTTTGTCAGCGCCAAAAATTAACCTATCTGACAAGCTCTGCCGTCCTCTTAATCTTTCTTCCATACCCTTGTTTTTAAAGCAATTTCTTCAATGGGGGCTATCTCAACTTGCTCTTTAAATACCTGATGAAGTTGTAGTTTAAGTTGCAACAGAAATTTACTCCGTAGTAAATGTTGCTTCGTCGACATTTTCAAATTGATTACATTTTCAGGATTCTGGCTTGCTGTGCTTATTATTTCCCAACAACAATGGCGCTGATGTATTGCTACGGATCAGGATTTCACGTCAGCAAAACTAGAAATAAATGCACCTCGGACACAAGACCTAATGGAATTCCTATAACGTGTGCGAAAAATAACAGAAGTGAACAAGAAGTAATAGTAAGAAAATTCAAAATATATTTTTCTACATAAAAGTCTTCTTGGCTTTTATTTTTCAACATTCTGTTGTATTTATTTATTTGAGTCTTACAAAACTAAGACACAAAGTTTATTAAATAAATAACGCCTAATTTCAATGGTTTTTCTTGTATAATGATCTCTTTTAACGCGGTATTTGTATTATTACTTACATTTAAATATAAATAGTATTCTAATACATTATTAAAAATAAGAAAATAATAATCTCAAAATAACTACAGTCAGTTTTATATTAGTCGTCATATACAGTTCTGATTTTTTTATTAAATTTAAAAACAGTAATTAATGTAATCTGGTTTTTAAATTCTTATATTAAACTTATAACTTTAATAAGTTGAAACACTTTATGGTATAAAAAGTATATAAGTATATGGTATAAATTTTGTAAGTGTATTTACAGCAAATTCAGACTCCAGTAAGGCAGCACAGTGTGAGCACTTCTCGCACAATGGCTGCTATGTCTCTAGGATTTATTGTAATGGTAACTCCAGCTACTATTCAAGAAGTCGTTGCAGCGTGCACCGGATGTAAGGTGGGTTTTTGCGTTACAATAATAACACAGAATGCAGTGAATTGTGCTGAACAGGCAAAAATACTCATAAAAAACCATAATGGAAATTTATTTTTTGTTTTTCGTGTTCTGAGTAAGTAGACATGGGACTCGAGTAGGTACTGTGGCGCTATTATATTCGCGCCTCGTCCTCGAGATTAGTAGCAGATATTACACATGTAGTTACGCATAGACGTCACCACTCATCACTTAGTTGAGAAAAAAGTATTTTACCCTCTCCCTTTTGTGTCGTCCACTTGTTGGTCGGACGGTTGTCGCCAGTCATTCGCATTTTAGTGCTCAACCACTCAATACATTGTAAGCGTTCTTTCGCAGTGTGTGTTATTATAATAAAGTTTATTTAAAATACGAAAAATTCACAAACGACAAAGTGTTTTAAGTGAAAGTGTATCAAGTTCAGAAGAAACTGAGGACGTTCTACACGACGAAATTGAAGCACCGTTTTATTGTACTTACGTATCTACGTAAATAATACATTATTAATGCACCCGGGACAGTCATTGGGGCTGTTCAACGCATTAATAGACGGTTGGCGTTTTACACGGCGAAATTGAAGCAGGTATCTACCCGCTTATCTATACTTACGTAGGTATCTACGTAAAAAATATATTATTAATGCAACCAGAGCAGTCATTGGGGCTGTTCAACGCATTAATAGGCCGTTGGTGTTCTACACCACGAAATCGGAGCAGGTATCCACCCGCTTTTCTATACTTACGTATCTACGTAAATAGTATATTATTAATGCAACCAGAGCAGTCATTGGGGCTGTTCAACGCATTAATAGGCCGTTGATGTACTACACCACGAAATTGAAGCAGGTATTTTTTCGCTTTTTTATACTTACGTATCTATGTAAATAAAACATTAGTAATGCAACCGGAGCAGTCATTGGGGCTGTTTAAACGCATTTATACGACGTTGGTGTTCTACACCACGAAACTGAAGCAGGTATTTACCCGCATTTCTGTACTTACCTACGTATCAACGTAAATAATATATTATTAAAGTAACCTGAATAGCCGCACAGCTGCAACAGTTGGGACTGTATCGAAGCACGGAAGTACGGCTGCCGTTCCTTCCACTGGGGACTGTAACCTAATATACTCGTAGATATGACAAATCTTTTTACCGAGCTCGGTTATAATGTACAACATCATAAACTACTAAAATTTGTCAGGGACTTCTTAAAGTCCACTTTTTAGACACTTAACTAATTAAGTTTACGAATTTACATATCATACCTATTTATGATAAATTTCAAACACTCCCGCACTGGGGCCAGATAGTTGTCTACCAGAACGGCAGACTAATAACACTCTTCAGAGCTTGAATTACATCTGTGAGCCTCAGCCAGGCCATAGTACTCCGGCAGATTTATAATTGCTCATAATACAAACGTCCCTGAACTGATACAGAACCTTAGAAGAACATTAATGACAAGTATTGGCCAGAAGTATGCAACTAACTTGCAAATCATTTATTTAATATTAACAAAGACGCTCTCCATTACAAAATTTGGAAATTAAAGCGGTCATTAATGAAAGCAGTTAACAAATCCAGGCTCAAACGAGAATAAGATTCTGATAACAAGACAGTAAACACCAATAATAAAGTGCCAGCTTCAAAAAATTTAAACCATAAGGCGCGCGGGCGCTCAATGAGCCGCGAGCCCGCAACTCGCCGCTGACGCACTGTCTGCGACCACCGCACGCGCACTCCTGGAGGAGGCCGTCGCGGGGTCACCAGGCGGCGTGTCTACGTCGCCGCTCCTAAATACAAACGATAATACTATTCCATCCTGGATAGAACATTATGAAATACCATTACATATCCTGTTGTAAAGATAGCTATCCCAAATGTTTACCTTGGGCCAACGTCCTCTTTGCGCTATGGCTATCAATAACCTACTCAATATATGAAACATAAATCACTATGTTTTTTCCTTGTATAAATCTATATGCTTCAAGTACCTTCCTGGTACCAAAACCATGTGGAAGTGATATACTTTGAATTATAAAATACTAATTTGTTTGTTAAAACGAATCATTTAAAATAAGAGTATTTAAGAACAACACTGAAAGTTGTAACACGTCAAGTGGCGACAATTGACTTAAAAGATGCATATTTTTTAATCAAAATCATAAAGAATCATGAAATATTTGAGATTCCTTTTTTATGGGTCAATTTTTCAAATTTAAGGTTTTGCCACGGCGGAGCACGGCCCTATTCGTTTTTACTAAGATAAAAAAAAAAAAAAAAAAACATGTGGCTATGTTTTTGTGCTCCAAGGATGTCTTGTCCGCCGTCTATTTAGACGATTGACTATTGTTTGGTTATTTCTGTTCAGAATGTTTAAGCTAATATCGATCTCACTAAAAGTCTATTAGTATCACTTGGTTTAATTAATTATAAACGAAGTAAAAAGCGTACTCTAAAGAGTACTCATAAGACTCAAGTTAAAGTAAATTTCGACAAAAAAAAAAAAAAAAAAAAAATTATAATAATAAAATAATACTTAGTGATGATCACACAATTTTCGTATTATCTTACCAACAAATTATTAATTACGAATTAAAACGCAGCTCCAAATGTTCTCAAAATATGGAATTATGTACCTAATTATCTCAACTTGAAAAATCATGATGATTTTAACAGCGTTATGAATTCACCTAAATCAAGTCAACCTGATTTCGACTGGTGGATTAATAATAACATAGAACATTCTGTCCATTGAATAAAGATTAATTAATGTCTACAAAGTAGAAATATTTGCTGACGCCTCAACGACGGGATGGGGGCCGCATGTGAAGGTAGGTCGGCAGGTGTACCGCGGTGTAATACTGAAATAGAACATAAATGAATAAAGAGCTGATAGCTCCATTTGTTGCTCTAAAGACTATTCTTCTTCAAAGCTTGCTACGTGTTGACTATTCAACGGCAGTAGCATACACTAATAAAATGAGGGGTATCTATATAATGGACCCTCACCTCACGAAACTTCTCGTGATAATATTACATATATTATATAGAAGTACGAAGGCAAACGTTTTTTCATTTGCGCCTTTAACATAAAATCTATCCGCAATATAATTGCAGACTATGAATTCCGTAGAACATATATCATCCAACTGTCTGATTTTACTTTTTACGATCTCGCTCATAAATTCTGACATCTAAATATTGATTGGCTTGTAGTCAAAGAATTTTCATTTCTCTTAAGGAATTTACAAAATTTCACTGTTATGAATATTATAAATACTTCTCACAATCGTAAATATATCTTATTAATTATTTTACAATCAGCTCGAAATAAACATTTCTTTGTTTTTTCGTTCTACCTACAGACACGTCCGATGCGGTACGGAAGCATTACCTCAGTGTAAGCGTTAGTGGTAATTACCACTGTATATATTTTCTTAGTTTCGTTTTAAATGTGATTAACGATTTGGATTTGGCATTCTTCGCATACGCAGATAATTTATTATAAATTTGCACGCCTTCAAATTGTAAGTCTCTTACCGAGACAAGTCCTTTGATGCGGTAGCAAAATGTGGTCTTTTTTTCTACGACTAATTGGATCCTGCACCTGATATACTTTCGTGAAAGTAATAGTGTGTGAATTGATTTATTTTTAATCTTCTTTAATTAATATAATATAAGTACAGTGGGCATGTAATTGTTTGATATCCATGATGTCTGTCTGTATTTTTGTGTAATTTAAAATATGTAGGAGCTAGTCATAAATAAATAACATTTGGAAGTCGCATAAACAACAAATGTGACACACTTATCCTGGGCACAGGAACCCAGACGCTTTCAAATGAACCTATACACTTACAGTTTAAATTATGATCTCAACGCATAACTGCTTTTTGAATATTTACAGACAAGGCACGAGCATCATGGTTGTACCCTATTGGCTTACTCAGCCGTGGTACCTCCGTGGTAAGATTTTCACCTAAAGGCCAGGGGTTAATGTCTCAGTCCAACTCTTGTCGTATACAAATCTGAATTATTCGAGAAGAAGACTTAAGAAGACGTGATGCACACTAGAATCACTTCTTGAAATAATCTTGCGACGTTTATTTAAAGAAGAAATGGTGGTATTTCTGTCAAACTAAATTGATTAATATTTAAGATGCATCTGTACCCACAGAATTGGTAATTAGGTATAAATTTGTTTTTTCACGGAAACTGAGCCTAGACCTATTTAATGATGTCGCAAAAACTTCTTAAAGTTCCTACGTTTTGTCGATTAAAACCGCCAAGAACCCAAATATGTTGTGGCCTGCCAATCTAGTTTCAGATAAACTGAGTAGGTACATATCACCCCAATGAAGAAATAACCTTAGATTATCTTACAAACAAAACTATTACTTTATTCGTTATGTCCAAGGTAAAGGTAAATGTAATATTCAAAACCAATCTCGGCAAAATTAATATTCCCAACGTAACTAAGACTCCAAAAACCTGGGTTTCAACAACCCATTATTAATTTACATTTCTTTGTAGAAATAGCCGTATGTCCAGCCACTACCATACTGTTATCTAGAACACACCTCAACATCAAGGAAGTGTGATGAACTATTCATTAGAATTAGGAAACCTCATGAACCAGAGGGATGGAAACACTCAGTGAGTGTGGGGTCAACTCGAGCGGTTCAGTGCTCACAACATGAGACAGGCCACGTCGCGGCACGTAGCTCGGTGTTAGCCTAGATAAGATCCGTAAAACGGCAGGCTGGAGTAGGATTTCCACAACGTTCGCTAAATTTTATCAAAGAAAGATCATACTGATAATAATGATACTGCTTTAGGTGAACTAATAATAAAAAAAAAAAATATTATAACAATGATCACTCAATTACATAAATTCAAGTGAAGTAAGGCATACTTTTTTACCTAATATAAAAATACTTACAACTAGCTAACATAGCTATTATAAAAATAATGAATGTCCATTTATGATTCGAATTAATTTTAATTATCCTAGAATGATAAACTTGTCCCATAGGGCTAAGACAGACAAGCTCTTAAGAGCAAGAAGAAGAGAAATCTTTGTTATTAAAATCTCAAGTAGATATGGATAATATAATTTAATAATAGAATAATAAAATTATATTTACAGACTGTTCATTGATGTTATTTCCGCAATACTCTCAAAGTCTACATGTGTAATATCTGCTACTAATCTCGAGGACGAGGCGCGAATATAATTAATGATTAAACGAACTTACCTGTAAGTGAAGTTCTATCATAATTATATGAGCGCCGAGTCCGAAGAGATTAGTATCCCGCCCTCCCAGTGATATACGAGTATATGCCCAAGGTGTCACGGAAATACATCAATGAGTCAAGAATATCTTACTCTAAACTAAATGACTGGCGACAACCGTCCGACCAACAAGTGGACGACACAAAAGGGAGAGGGTAAAATACTTTTTTCTCAACTAAGTGATGAGTGGTGACGTCTATGCGTAACTACATGTGTAATATCTGCTACTAATCTCTTCGGACTCGGCGCTCATATAATTATGATAGAACTTCACTTACAGGTAAGTTCGTTTAATCATTAATTCTATATGGATTTTATAACAAATAAAATGTGTCTCAATGTTGTCTCTATTTCTCTCTCTGAAATCATATTATAGATGCAGAGGGTGTATAGACAAATGCAAAACTTGCACTGTCAAATAAAATGTAGTAATAGAATAGTGCTGTAGTACGAAGAACTAAATTCTAAAAAAGTATGAAGAACTTTGAAAAATGTTGTAATGTCTGTCGGTGACCACAGAAAAGCCTTGGCTTACGAACTGAATATAATTAATATATTTGCCATTCAAAAATGTTACACTGCCACTGTGTTTCGTACATAACCCCGCTGCGATGGAAGTGAAGAGGTTTCAGATTTAATTTAAAATTAATATCATAATCAGAATCAGAATCATTTATTCGCAAGAAACATTATATTTTATAATTTAAATTCAAATAAAGTCTTTCTATGTTGAAAACAAATAAAAAATATTTTCGGTAAATGAGTTCTTTTAAATTTTAATTGAATATTTTATATGTATTTGTTGACGAACAAAGTAATTTTAGGTTCCTCAGTAATTAATTGCGATAAAAATGTTTTAATTTTTTTACAGGTGCCGCCTACTTTAGATTTCCTAGTCACGTGGTTAGCTCTGAGTGATAGCTTTTGGAACCCCTTCCTATATTGGTTATTGAATAGTCACTTCAGAAGGATAAGCAATGAGCTGCTTCAATATTATGTAAGGTCACCATGTTTTCATTTGTTCTAAAAACCAAAACTTATCATTTTTGACTTTTCTATTTTGGATTGTAATCAATTTCATATAAAATTTATAGAGTATACAAATTAATTTCACTTTTGATATTGACGTATTATAAATGTTTAAAGTTTTCAAATAAAGTTATATAGTTATATCCCTTTTATTACACCTCTAAAATTTACTTTTTACCTAGTAATAGTCTAGGAGAAGCTAATCTATGTAGCCCCATTACTTTCTGATGTGCAATATAAATCCAACATTATATTATTACATTTTTAGTATAGTATGATGTTGGTATTTTCTGTACATCTAATTTTATTTCACAGATATGCTGTCGAAGAACAAAATCATTTCAAACCTACGAAAAACCTGCTGGTTGTTGCGGTTCTTCAATTACTTCTGAAGGCTTGCATTCTAAAGGTGAATTCGAAGGCCTCGGTGAAAAATATTGGGGTGAAATTTTAGAACGAACAGTATCTTCAAATTCACTTCACGCTATACAAAAATGTCACAGAGATCCAATGCGATGTACAGGATCATTTAAGGGCTATCATAGTGGTACTTGTAAACATAACTCAAGATTTTTTGATGGATACGGTCTATCAGATTATAGACAGTTAGACAGATCTGCATTCCAGATCGAACCCTGTTCAAGACAATGCAGGATGAAGACTTCAGACTTTTGCCTGTTCAGACAAAGTTCTGGCCTTGAATGTGGTCGATCTCGATCTAACCTTAGTTTAGATGAAGGAAACTTCAACAAAATTTGTAATGGCAGACATCCGGAGTTGTGAGAATTAAGAAATTGTCCGGTTTTCGGGCATAGAAGTAATAGCATAGGTATGTACCCCGGAGTAGAACATTTTAATTCAAATATCAAATGGAAATTTGATGACTCACCTTGTATGGAAGACGATGATAATATATCAAATTTGGAACATAACCTCGATCGGATCCACAGTTTGAGTCAAGAAAAAAATTTTAGTGGTTATGGTTTGAAGGAAAATGACAATTTGTTGGAAGTGGAAGTTAATGACACAGTTGAAGATGACTCAGATGATGGTAAAGATTATAATATTAGTGTTCATGACAGTTTTGATGAAAAAAGTGATTATGGAATGACAAATAAGTTTTCTCGAAATTCATCAGTTTCAAATAGGGAACTTGACGTTATTAAAGAGAGCTCTAGAAGCTCAAGTGATACAGAAGTGACATTGACGCGATGACTTCCAAAAGTAACATTTCATAGGGCAGTGAACATTGTACATTTAGAGAACTCTCCGGAGAAAAGTTTGCGTTCTAAGTATTAGATATGTGTAAGTGAAACGTAGTTTGTTTGATAAGTAGAACGTCATAGTAAAATTAAATAAAATGTATAGGTAATAAATAAGTATGAGGACCACTAGAACCAGTCCTATCTTTAACTACTCTCAGTCCGTATATTTTTACTATATTTTGTGTATGGGCCCTTAAGCGAAAATTCTTTTCTATGATGAAATATTCTGTAATTGACATAAAAAAAAGGTTCAAACTCTTCAGCTCCTAAGCTCCTATGCTTTAAGCTGTACTCATTATAATTTAAGTTCAAGTCCCAACTCTTCTAATACTGCTTCTCTGCTATGGGTATTAAGGAGTTGCTAGTGCTACTGATGAACATATATAGCAAATACCGACTATATTATTTTAAAGTGACAAGTCCTTAATCCTGGCGCTGTAGATATTTAAAACCCATTGGAGCTACCCGTCCATCCGATCGCCTTGCCATGTGCGATTAAAAGTGTGGTACAAATTAAGTAAAACTTAATATAAATTTCTATAATTTACGCTCACCACATCAACTCACAGAAGATGTTATACCGGTGATCGGATGCCTGGTTGCTTCAAGTCAGTTGTCTAAAATTAATAATAACAATGAGAAATTGCCGATTGTGAATTGAAATTAATGAAAACTAACATTTCTGATATAAAAATATTTTTTGTTATAATATTTTATTTTGCATAGCGAGGTTAAAAATCGAGTAACACAAATGCACAGATCACATCTGTGCATCTACATACACATGAAAAGTTGATGAAAATAATTTTAATTTTTAATTGTGATATCGGTTTTTCCACTTCTTGTTTATTAAAATAGATGTTTGAAAGTCGAATTATATTTTTTGTGTTATTAACAAATAAACTGATGTAATAATTTACATTTTTTACATAAAATATTGTTTACATAAATCTTTCCGGTATTGGCGTATCCTTTCCAGTATTAATTTTCAATTTATTTTGGCAATTTTCCTACTTTGTAAATATGCATTTACAATGTAATTATTTTTTTATAAATATTTTAGAAATAAAACATTTTGAAACAAGAAAATAGTACGAGATACAACATTATATTGACCTACCCTCATCAAGTACTAATTTTTAAATTTGCTAAGTTTAAATTATAATTTTTTTTGTTAATGTTTTTATTTATTATCGTATTTTTGGTGTACAATAAAGTATTTATTATTTTTTTACATAATTATATGTACCACTATATAAAAACGATATTTTTACGCCCTGGCCACTTAAGAATACTTTCTATGTAATAATAAAATTATGGCACGTATTGCAATTATGATTATCTTTATTGCTTCAAAATATTATAATAATTGCTAAAGGAAATTTAATAGTGTGCATTTTAACTTAAGCCTTGGTGAGGTTATGTCGATCTACGAGTAGTAGGTCCTCGTCAATATTGTTTAATTTGTCATTTTGTATTTTTTGAAATAGACAAAAAATAAAATAGATAGAAGATTTTGTGAAATGAAGTAATAATGCTTTCTCATTCTCAATGTAAAACGTGTTCCTGTGAAATAAGTAATTTTAATTATTAATAAACTTGTAATAGATTTGTTATGTGAATATAAAATAAAATTACAAATATTTATTATTTAAAAAAAACTTTTATTGTAAAATAAACGAAACATAAGTGTATGTCTAGACGATTAAAAAAACTTGAAGTACGTTTTTTTTTTTCAAAAAAAAAAAGTTCTATAAATTCTTTATTTAGAAATATTTGCATACTTTTCAAATTATTATGATGAATTATCTATACATATTAAATTTATAAAGACTATTTTAACAATAATAGTCTATTAAAGTCGCACAATTTTATTGTGACTATAATTTTATGTAATAATATGGATGTTAATAAAATAATAATTTTACAAGAGGAAAAGAAATAAATTGATTTATAATATAAGTAGTTTTTTTTTAATCTCTCCTTTACATTATTTAAAACTTCTAGAAAAGGAAGCTTTGTTCAAACATGGTTCAAGGCCATATTTATAAATATGGATTAAGATTTTACTTCAAAGTAAAGTGGACCTAATAACTACTAATTTAATGTCCACTTTACTTTAAAGAAAATTGAGATTTATAATGTATGCATGTTTATTTATATGGTAAGTAAAAATTAAATTAATAAAAATTAAATTAAATTAAAAATAGGTTAAATTCTAAAATGGTTAGTAAAAGTTTAGTTAACAAAGTGTTTTATCAATATTTCAAAGTCAGACCCAGGGCCTTAACCCTCATAACTCGTAAGTCCTGTAACTCTCTTATTGGAACTGTAGTAAGCTGGTTCGTTAACAGAAAATGAGGCCCACGGGTCGAACCCCGCGTCAGGAAAACCAAAAAAAAGTAAGTTATCGGGATTTGTTACAAGAAAAATCTTAAAGGCAGCCTGGAGGTTGGCGGTGTTAGTACACCCCCGTGCCTCGGAGAGCACGTAAAGCCGTCGGTCCTGCGCCTGATCTCTCACCGGTCGTGTCGGCCTGCCGTCGCCGAGGTCGAAAAAAAAAACGGTCGGTCACATTATTATAAACTAGCGGACGCCCGCGACTTCGTCCGCGTAGAATTCAGTTTTTCACAAATCCCGCGGAAATCACGTATTTTTCCGGGATGAAAAGTAGTTTATTTGTTAATCCAGAGTAAAATCTATTTTCATTCCAAATTTCAGCCATATTGCTTCAGTAGCTGCAGCGTAAAAGAGGAACAAACATACTTAAACACTTATACACAAATTTTTGCCTTTATATTAGTGTAATAATATTAGTGGGATCAAAACGACTCTAACTTGAAATTGAACCCAGAACCTCCCGGGTCATACATACACAATTTGGTTATACTTGTAAATAGGTAATTTACATTATAGTTAGAAGGTCAAAGTTGTCTAAGATTTATCCACATACCATAAAAGCACTAAAGCTTTTATATCCGTGGATTTAACCATCTACATACAACATTTCAATAATGTTACTATCTATAATTGAATTTCCATACACTTACAGTTTAAAATATACCAAAAAGTATGAAGTTGTGCCCAGATTGCGAGTGATTTTCCTTGTAAGTTCTTTTAAGTACTTAGTACTTATGTCTACAACACAAGCTTCGAGAATTTCATATCAGCTATTCAGTCGGTTCCGCATTGCAGCATAGTGGAAAGTTATACTTTCTTTCACTCCAACTTGAAGGTCTTTATGATAGTAGGCATTGAGTGAGGCGATTAGAGTGAAAACTTGGAACTTGAGAAATAATGATAAGTACCAATATTACGTTGGTGAAAGCACCAATATATATTTCTAATACTACCTTTGATACAAAAATGTATGTAGGTATATAAAGTGTGTATGTTACCGTTAAATTGTAAAATACGTTAATGTATAATCTCACTCGTGATATTATAATCTGCCGTCATATTGTGAACTGAAAATACTAATTACAATTTAACGTGTTAATTTTCGGTATATCTATCGGAAGTGAAACCGTTAAATTGCAGTCTTAAAACGTCAACTGTCCAAACTTGCCCCTGATTGGTTGGCCTTACAGCAAACCGTTCTGTGTCCATAGTGTAGGAATAAAACACATATATCAGTCCAATAAAATACCTCAAGAATTGTGACATCACATATTTATTTATTATTTAATATACCTAAAGACTGACTTAAGTACTCCGATTGTCATGTTCTAACCTAACCTAACCTAACTTTAGATTTGACTAAATTATACTTATAATTAACTTTTCTTTGATTTGTCCATTGTAATTTTTTACTATTTTTATTATGACCGCTGTAATATTTTTGTAACTCTATGGTAAATTTATCCTGATTGACAATTTAACGGTTTCACATCCGAGAGATTATTATATACCGAAAAATAACACGTTAAATTGTAATCAGTATTTTCACAATTTAACGGCAGATTATAATATCACGAGTGAGATTTTATACTAACGTTTACAATATGACGGTGACATATACATGGTGTATTTTGCTAATGCAAACTTACCAATTACGTGACAAATACTCGTATATCCATCATCATCAGTATATTTCAATGAAGATTTGGAGCCACCACGCAGCTTCAATGCAGGTTGCCGAGTCGGTGACTTGACGTATTTTCCCAGGTAAACGGCTGTAAGACAAAAACTTTGCAACTTCCGGAAGCAAGAAAAGCCCTATTTTTTTTTTAGAAATGGAAATTTATTGTTTTATTAACTTCACATCACTGATTGGGCTATTAAGTACCTGTATTAAAAGGTCATTTATAATTTTGTTTTTTGATTGGTTCGCTGGATTATATGCCAGTTGTTGACTCGTGGTAATAGCGTGGATTAGTTTGTCGTAAAATGTTTGAAATGTATTTTCGTTAATTATCATTAAATTATTGATGGATGTATTAAGAAGTTCTAGGTAAGTTTTTATCTCGTCATCCTGTAGTAATGAACTTTTTGGTTGGTTGCCATAATTTTTTCTTGATTTTTTATGTGCTGTTTGCAGCTGCAGGGTTGCTCTAACCTGTCTGTGATCTGACGAGAACGGTAAGTCGATCACCTCGATGTTAGTGACATTGCCTTTGAGATTTGATAGTATAAAATCTATTTCGTTTTTTGTAGAGCCATCCGGTGATCTCCAGGTCCATTTGCGCTTGTCTTTTTTCTTGAAGAAAGTGTTCAAGATGGGCAAGTTGTTTTCAAATGCGAACTCTATCAACATTTCTCCTCTGCCGTTCCTGGTACCGTATCCGTATTTAATTATCGAATTTTCTCCCGACTTTGCTTGGCCTATTTTTGCGTTAAAGTCGCCCATGACTATAACATTTCGGTTGGACATCGAGAGTGCCGTATTTAAAGTTTTGTAAAATTCTTTGATGTCTTCATCAGGCGCTGCCTCCGTTGGTGCATAAACTTGAATAATGGATAGTTTTAATTTGTCAAATGAGAGATTCAGGATAGCTACTCGTTCAGACAATCCGTTAAAATTCAATATGTTTTCTTTAAGGTATTTTTTTACTATAAAGCCGACACCATGAAGCCCGGGTGTTTGTCCTATGTAGAACAGTATGAAATTCCTGTATTCCTCAATTGAGTTCCCGAGGCGCTTAGTTTCGGATAGACCAATTACGTCAAATTTAATTCTTTTTAATGCTGTATCGAGCTCTAGTAGGCGTTCGTGTGAGGATAGACTGCGTACGTTGTAAGTAGCAAGGTAGAGATTGTTATGTTTCATTTTTGAGCTTTGTTCGGTGTCAATATTGATATTGATATTTTGTTGTTCTGGAGGGTTTTGGTCTGCGTCTCCCACGATGACCAATCGGCTTGGGAGCGTAGTTTTGTTATAGTATTCTTGAGTTTTTGGTATTGTTTTGGTATTCTGGAGGGGGCCATCTAAATTTCATGCCATTTCGGGTCGCACCATGTATGAAGTTATAGAGTTGGAGTTTGCTCTATATTTTTTGTGCGATTTTTTCTTTTGTGTGTAGTTATTTTCGTTAGGGGATATGTGTTCTGGAGATTCTGACAACACTCTCTTGTTATGGGTGAGTTCTTTTTTATCTTTAATAATAAGTTTGTCATATTTTATGTAGGCTATGTTTCCCTTTTCAATTTCCATTTTTTGTTTGATTTTTAAGTCTCTCCTTACGTCAAGAACTTTTTTGGGGAATTCTTCCTGAACACGAATGTTTAAACCTACTAAAAATTTCTTATTTTTCAATAACTGTATTTTTTTACCCAGCGTTGTTAGGCAAACAGAGATTGGTCTAGGTTTTTTCTCTATATTTCCAAATCTTTTGACGGATTGTATTTCGAAGCGTTCTGTCTTTATTTTCATTTGGTTATTTATTATGTCTAATATTTTGTCTTGAAGCTGGAAGTAAGACTCTCTTTTATCGTTTTGCTCTACTCCAAAAAACACTAAATTTCTCTGCATGTTATGTTTTTCTATGGCACTTATTCTTTTCTCCTGGTTTTCAAGCTCGGATTGTAAGTATTCCAAATCTTTATTAAGACCTTCAAATTTTTGATTCATATGGGCAGTGATCTGGGAAGTTATAATTTCTTCTGAAGATGTAATGCGTGCTTCAATCGAACTTAATTTATAGCTAAATTCAGTTTTCATTTCTCTGAACAGTTGATTTAGTTCGTCCATTTCTATGAAGCTTGGGTGAGCTCAAAGGTTTGTTTACACCTGCAAGTGACCTCTCGCGGTATAGCGGAGAAACGCGGAGTGACGAACTAAAGTGGTCGAATTTGTCTTCTATCAAGTAGTTCTTGGATGTGTGACTAGATGGCGCTGTACTGTGGGTATGACTTGCAAATTTGATATTTAATATTGTATTTTTATTCAAATTTCACAATTTCGCTTGTCACACTTTAACACCAATTTGTTATTCGCCAAGAACTTCACTTTAGTCACTTTAATATATATTTTCGCCGGATCTTTCTTCAAATTGGTAAAATTCGTCGAGTAATCTCCCGTGCAGTGACCGTTGTTTGTTTCACTATTTTCGAGTTGTTTCTTCGGTATTTGTCTTTGCCCACAATATATAGTTGGAATTAGCCTATTAACTTCACTTTTCACAAACTTTTAAAGAGTTTTACGTAGTTAAACTATTTTTGCTTTGATTAGCTAGCGGAGTTATTTGTAAACAGTTGGAACAGAGGCGCCCTCTCTCTCTTGTTTGTCAATTGTGCCGAACTATGGATTTATTAAAAAGAAAGTATGAACTACAGAAGATCAAACCTAAAACTAGAAGTATGAAAAATGAGTTAAGCGCTCTTTACAAACTTACTAGCAAATATCTCAAAGCAGACTATGAAGAACATAGAAAAAATATAATAGAAAAACACCTAACAAGTAATAGCAGCATGAAAAAGGCCTACAAGGAACTCAGAACTCACAAATCATGGATTACGAGCTTACACGACTCTACTAATATGGTCCATAATCGAAGAGATATACTTAAAATAGCGACAGCTTTCTATAAAAAACTATACAGTGAGAGCCGTGTAGAAAACGTTACGCACATGAACGATATAGCCTATAATGAAGAGCCATCGCATACTGAATATATTCCCTTCGATATAACTGAAGTTTTAAGCGAAATAAAGAAGCTGAAAAATGATAAATGTCCTGGTTCTGACAAAGTATCAAACGAAGCAATAAAAACTGCGGGCTTATGTCTAGCATGCCCCCTGACAAAATTATTTAATGAAATTATAGAGAAAGGTGTCGCCCCCAGACAGTGGACAGAATCTACAATAATACTGCTATACAAAAAGGGAAACCCACACAACATTTCCAACTACCGTCCAATAAGCATACTACCATGTCTTTATAAGCTCTTCGCCTCTCTCATAGAGAAAAGAATAAAAGGAACAATAGAGTCGAGTCAGCCAATAGAGCAAGCAGGCTTTAGATCTGGATTTTCTACAATAGACAACATACACGCAATCGAAATATTGATAGAAAAATTCCAAGAATACCGGAAGCCGCTCTACATAGGCTTTATTGATTACAAAAAAGCGTTCGACAGCTTGACTTACCAGGCTATATGGAAAACATTGCTAAACTTAAATATAAACCAAGAATACATAAAAATACTGAAACATCTTTACGAAAATAGCACAAGTAAGATCCAACTAGAATCAACAGGTCCACCATTTGCTATTAAACGCGGTGTAAAACAAGGTGACCCCCTATCTCCAAAAATTTTCATAGCCGTGCTCGAGTCAGCCCTAAGCACTCTACAATGGAAAAATCTTGGAATATACATTCGAGGAAAGTACTTGAGCCATCTGAGATTTGCCGACGACATAGCCATTTTCTCAGAAAGTAGTGCGCAAATGAACCTCATGGTGAATTCACTGAACGAAGCAAGCAAAAAAGCAGGATTAGAAATAAATTTTAGTAAATCAAAAATAATGACTAACCATATAGAAACTCCAATAATAGTAGAAAACACGCAACTGGAATTCATAAATAAATATATATATTTAGGCAAACAAATATCCTTTCAAAATGATAGGAACGAAGAAGAAATAGAAAGGAGAATTAAATTTGCATGGAACAAATTTTGGAGTATGAAAGAAGTATTGAAAAGCCAAATGCCTATGAAGCTGAAAAGTAAAATAATGAACACCTGCATCCTACCTACTTTAACTTACGGCTGCCAGACTTGGAAATTTACCAAGAAGGCTAAAACAATGATTAGGACTTGCCAAAGAGCTATGGAACGAAGCATAACTAATATCAAAAAAATTCACAAAATCCGTCACTCCATCATCAGGCAGAAAACAAAAATAATCGACGCCCTAACCTTCGCACTTAAAGCCAAATGGAAATGGGCCGGACATGTCGCTCGACTCACAGATGACCGTTGGACTGTCAGAATAACGAAATGGCCGGGACCTAAAGGATCACGAGGCAGAGGCAGACCACGTTATCGGTGGGTCGACGACATCATAAATTTTACCGGCAAAAACTGGCTACTGAAGGCAAAAGACCGATCAAAATGGCAGCACCTGGAGGAGGCCTTCACCGTAAAGGGTTCTTCTTTTAAATAAAAGGGAAGATATAATAAATAAACATTTTAAAATTGTAAAATTACTTAATTTATCAATTAACAAATTAAAATACTTATTACCTAATTAATTGTAAATAAGAAGAAATAAAAGGCTTTTTTATTTTTTTTTTTTTTTATTTTTTTTTTTATTTTATTTATTAAAAGGTCCCGCTCTTCGATAAGTAGATAAGATAGATCATCATAAAATAAAATACTTTGGACGAACCACTTATGATATCTAAACGAATATTATAAAGCTGAAGAGTTTGTTTGATTGAACGCGCTAATCTCAGGAACTACTGGTCCGATTTGAAAAATTCTTTAGTGTTAGATAGCCCATTTATCGAGGAAGGCTATAGGCTATATATTATCCCCGTATTTCTACGGGAACGGGAACCACGTGGGTGAAACCGTGCGCCGTCAGCTAGTTATACACAGTCTTATATGCTAAACACTAGACTAGAGAAAAAAATAGCACTAGACCAATAAAGCAGTCAGATTAATAGGTACAGTTGTAAAAGTATAAAATCCCAATTATGGCAAATAAATGAACTCTCACATCATTTGTGAATACGAGAATCAAATAATTTAATTTTTATACAATTATTATGCAAAATGATAAGTCATTTCGGAAATTTTATGAGCTATAAATTATGGTTACTGTATTAGATTACTGGTAGAGACATTTTGTTCTCCAAAGGGTCATTATAGATCATTAATGCATAAAATACTTCACCGTTATATCCATATTATATTTTTAAATTAAATACCTATTTTAACTGATTAGTCCAGTAGTTAGTCGGTGTGCCTCTGGATTACGAGGTCCTAGGTTTCCGAGTTTTCGGATTTGCGCACTGGTGCTCCCGTGCCTACACCCTTGAAAATAATTAAGTAGCTACTGAAGTATTCATAATTTATGCAATCACCGATCATTGCAACTGAAAAAAGTAAATAATATAATGAAAATAAACAAACTTATAAAACATATACCAAATTTAGTTAGGTTGAATTAGTAAGCTTTATCGAAATCATTTTAAGATAAAATTATTTAGGTTTAAAATTGGTTTTATATGGATCAAAAATATAAAAGTCATCCTCATCTTTTTAAAAGATACATCACCGTACATAAAATAACGATATTTCTAAAATAATAACTTTACCATTATCTGAAAATCTTCTTTCTAAAGGGAAAATCTTTTGTACGGACACAATAGATGACGAATACCAATTTAAGTACATTATAATGTACGGAAAATCAAATAATATAACGTTGTGAAAAAGAAAGATTTCTGTTAGAGGGCACAATGATTGTGTTTTCGGAAGTTATGAGATTTTGGAACACAATATTTCATCCTATTGTTTGGTGGATTGAAATATTCCTTTTTATGTACACACTTGCTGATATTTAGATTTACTTTACAATAATCTATAAAATATAGAATAGAATAGACTCAGAAGTGGATTACAAAAATAAGAAAACCAATGTCGAACAAAAGTTCACAACATTTGTTAGGACAACTTAATTAACAAATCAAAGTGTAACCAAAATAAGACCCATTTAAATGGCAGAGAATGGCCTTGAGTGGAGTCACGGACTTGTGAACGTTGTGTGTAGGGTTAAAGGATCCTTTGACAGTTAACAAACACACCCCGTTTCCACTCAAGTCACTCTCGCAGCCTATCTCAAGTAACCCATAAAGAATTACACAACAAGAAATGTGGACGGCTCGAACGCCACTAGCATACTGAAGCCGACCGGGCGACGAGCACCTTATACCGCAAGTGGTTCTTGTCAACTGATCGGTATCCCTCTCTAACTCCCCACTCTTTACGGAAACAAATCGCGCCACCTGACATCATTTCTGTCTCAGACTACTATTTCCTACGATATGCAATATATTGTATGAATAAATGACGACTGTTTATAACTACTTTCTATACTTTTGGTTTGCAGCTTTTTTTTTCAGTATTAATGTTTTATGCAGTCGGGTTTTTTTTTTAATTTTTTATTGTTTATTTTGTTTACTAAAACAATATTTAACATATTATATCTTTGGGTTCCTAATACATACAAAAAGGACATTATTATAGTACCTACAAGAAAATATTAGTTATAGTTAAATTCTTATATTACCATAATATACACATAGAAAACCTGCGGATTTAAAATCCCGTCGGTGAGGATAAACCACAATAAAGTGGCTTTATATTGATAAAATAACTTTTAAAATCGGTTCAGTAGATCCATATCCCTCTACAACTTTACTCTTTACAATATTAGTATAGATATAACAAAATAGCTATCAAAAATATAAACTCAAGTTAATGATAAAATCGATAAAATTGGGTTGGGAGTCGACACCGAAGAAAAGGTTATAATTTAGATTCAGTCGAGGCGGTCGCCGGGACGTGATAACGTTCTAGTCGCCGTAATGTCTTACTTCTAAATTATCTACCTCAAATATTTGACGAAATTTATTTCGCCTACCATGATACTTTTTTTTTATTCTTTACAAGTTAGCCCTTGACTACAATCTCACCTGATGGTAAGTGATGATGCAGTCTAAGTTGGAAGCGGGCTAACTTGTTAGGAGGAGGATGAAAATCCACACCCCTTTCGGTTTCTACACGGCATCGTACCGGAACGCTAAATTGCTTGGCGGTACGTCTTTGCCGGTAGGGTGGTAACTAGCCACGGCCGAAGCCTCCCACCAGCCAGACCTGGACAAATTAAGAAAATCTCAATCTGCCCAGCCGGGGATCGAACCCAGGACCTCCGTCTTGTAAATCCACCGCGCATACCACTGTGCCACGGAGGCCGTCAAAACCTTAATAAACTTAATAAGACTTTCTTTAATAAGTCACACAACAACTTTGTTCTATTTATATTGCTCGATATTTGCATTGTTCGTTGTTCGTTATCAACCCTTGTTCGGCTCATTGTTGAGCTCGAGTCTCCTCTCAGAATGAGAGGGGTTAGGCCAATAGTCCAACACGCTGGTCTAATGCGCATTGGCAGACTTCACACACGCAGAGAATTAAGAAAATTCTCTGCTATGCAGGTTTCCTCACGATGTTTTTCCTTCACCGTTTGAGGCACGTGATATTTAATTTTTAAAATGCACATAACTGCAAAGAGGTGCATGCTCCCGACCGGATTCGAACTCCTACCCTCCGCCGGAATCGGAGGCAGAGGTCATTTCCACTGGGCTATCACGGCTCTCAAATGATATTTGCATCACTTGGTCATAAAGTTGACCGTAAGGTGTAGATTCGTTAGTGTTGGTAACTTACTGGATAACTCCAACTTCGTTCGTAACACTCCCGATGGTCCGCGCGGGTCAGGGGGCGTGTAGCGATGAATGAAAAACCCACGACTGATGAACCTCACTGCCCCGCACGAACGATTTCACACCCGCGCAGTCTTTCACTCTCAAAATGTCGTACTTAGCTTACAAAGTAATTTAAAAATAATGTTTGTGCCAATCTAAAATAATGAAATGAATCTCGATCATGAAATTAAATGTTGTATTTCCACAGTAATATTGACACTAAGGCTTCGTTTACGATTGTATAAAGAAATTTGGGCTTTTGCCTCTAAGGAATTTATTAATAGAAAAACATTTTCAGGATTTTTTTGATTTGCTACAGTCTGGTCACTAAAGCGTTTATGCTTATCAAGTTTAACGTATCCTAAGTTGAAGATTGGAATCCTCGCAAGGACTTTCAACAGAATAAAACAAACAAAATTATAGAATAAAAAATGTCGTTTAATCATGAAAAAGCTATATCCTTGAACTAACTTCTTAAAAGTAATACTAAGAGCTTATAAGGGGTCTTAAATGTGAATAAAACAAAGCTACCGCTTACGAAAAATGTTTAAGACGCGAGGTTTTATGCGTGTATATTTATTTATTTATAACACATTATTATTTATTTATAATACATTTTTTTATAACACATTATTATTAATTAATAATAATTTTATGTAGAGTTACTAAATTCACTATAAAGTGAAATTTAAAAAAAAAATACAAACTTTAATTAGCCTGACTTAAACTGATATCATATATTACAATCAAACGAAAAGAAACGCAGAAGGAAAAATTTACGTCTACATCATATTTTACCATAATTCCCCTCTTCTATAATTTTATATAAATTACGATCGAAATTCTGGTATCTAGTAAAATAAATCCTGCGAACGTTAATGATTAAATATATTTTCTAAGAGGTCACGAAGATTTTACGAAGGAATGATATTTTATGATAATAAAACCTTATAGAATTTTAATGACTCTTGGTAATAGGCTCTCCAAACTTTTGCCTTTCATAGTAATTTGTAACAATCTCTTGAGCAAATTCTTGTGTCGATGTCATTTCAATTGTTATAATTTACCGAGACGATAAAGTATGATCTTGCGAATTCTTAAAGGTCGTCTCTATTCATTGTTAGCCTATCGTCAATGATCTATAGATCGGTTAAGTCCCTACAAAAAAGTGATCCGAATAATACTGAACTAAAACACTGAGCGCACACAAGCACATGTTTTTTATTTCTATTATATATTTATGTATATATATAAATTTTACACTTCCTGATCACACAATTTGACAAGTTAGTAACGCATCTAACAGTATTTAACATCATTGCCTATCATAACGTTTCACTGCAAGGCTTGGCCTCCCTCCTTAATATTAAAATAAATTAAACCAAAAATTGATTACGAGTACCTTTCGAACAATTTGAAGGCGCTGCTAACCCGATGATGTACCTATTAATTCAAGTTATGTAAAATTATCATAAGGATTTATATTTTTCAGACAGTGTTCTTTCAGAAACGGTTTAAATTAACACGATGTAGGTTTAGTTAGCACCGCCTTCAAATTAATCACTAGGTAATCAACAACAAAGCAGCAGTAACATATTTAATATGATGTTATATTATTTATCGCTTTTTAGTTTCGTCGGTAGGTAGGTACGTTTTAAGTTTTTGAAGTCGGTTTAATTTTTTATATTTTTCCACTTTTAGTGTAGTCGTACTAGATGTAGATCTAGGCAAGAAATGTTTTGCTGTATTAGGTTATAATGGGTTGTAACTGTCATTAGGAGTAATGGCAGCCGTCCGAAGCCTTCTTGTCTCCCCGTGGTGAGAAGGTATCCATGAGGATATCCCCACGTTAAAAAAAGGGTCATAATATTTGATTCTTGTGACAGCCACAGCCAGTTTCACTGATTATAGAGGACCGACGGTTTTAAGTGCTCTCCGTGGCACAAAGGTACACAAACAACTTCGAACTCTAGGCTGAGATTTTCTTAAAAGAAAAAAAAAATTCAACATTACATAGCCTGACCCAGGAGTCGAACCATATTAGCTGACCATTGGACTAACGAGACAATAATAATAATTTATGTTATGGGGAATATGAGACGCTCGGCCACAGTAGATGTCTGCGACGTGCTTCGTTTCTTTGTGACGCGTAATCCTGAAAGACCTCTGGTACACGCTTGGTTAGAAATGTCAAATTTACCGATATTTTACGACGTTTATAAATCCTACTTCCTACTATCCTACTAATATTTTAAGCGCGAAAGTTTGTATGGATGTTTGGATGTTTGTTACTCTTTAACGCCGCTACTACTGAAGCAATTTGGCTAAAATTTGGAATGGAAATGGATTTTACTCTGGATTAACACAGGCTACTTTTTATTCCGGAAAAATCCATGGTTTCCCGAGATTTGCGAAAACTGATGATTTTAATGATATAAATGTTTGTTACTCTTTCACGCCTCGACTACTTAACCGAATTAGCTGAAATTTGGTATTGAGATATGTTATAGCCTGGATTAACACATAGGGTAATTTTTATCCTGGAAAAATTCATGGTTCTCAAGGGATTTGTGAAAAACTATATGCCACGCGGACAAAATCGCGGGCGTCCACTAGTACGTTTATAATCCACACAATGGAATTTCTATTGTTACGTTTGTACGAAGTCAGATTAGTATATGAATTACAAGCGGGTCCCCAATGTTTTACCATCCTAGTTCCTATTTTCGTTGGAATACGGCAATAAAAAATATCATATGTTACTCGCTGATAATGTAGCTTTGGTAAAAGATTTTTTTAGGTTATGTAATCCATAGGCTTTGCTTTTTTTTGGTGAGGACAATGAATATGTATGTCGAAGAAATCGTAGAGTCATTAATAAAAATATGGACAGAACCGCTGACCTAACCTTGGTCATCGGCTCTGCCAATTACAATACTCTTAATTTTACTATTTTACCCTGGTAGTTGTGGTAGAGGAAGTACATCGAGCAAGTCCCAGGACTTGTGACCAAGGGTGTGGTTTAAAGGCGCCTTTTAATACTAGTAAACACTCACCAACCCTGCCCGACATGCTCTCCATGCCCACAGTAAACAATTTAAGATCAATAATTACTTCATCACGAAACATTATCGAACAAAATCACTAACGCGACAAGCAGCATGACGCCTCAAGCTGCTCAACAAAGAATTGAACCAATTAATAGCCCAAGTCACTAATCACTTTCCTTTTCTTAATAACACTACTTAACACTTCACTATTTCACTATACTTAACAAGTAGAAGACGATTATTCCATCTTAAAAACGCATTTAGAACTGAATTACTAAATCAGCAGACTAGAGCGGAGGCAAGGCGCCTCACTCTAGTCAAGTGTACCGGCCACGCGCCATTTGGGACGCGATGCCATTGGATGAGAGTTACGTGATCATTTCCTATTGGTCGATCGCCGGCACGTTCGTTATGGTGGTAACGTTTTACAATCTTAATTACTTAAAGAGTAAATAATCAAAACCTAATTTGATTCTAAATTTATTAAATTAATTAACGTAGATTTTGCTGACCATTACGACAGCAAAATCTCAACACAGAACCTAAAGAGTTTCTTTTCTACTGCTGTCACCTGTCATCATTACTTGAGAGACTAATTATTGATTAAATCAAAACGGAACAGTATTTTGATTGCAAAATGATTAGATTACTAGATAATATGTCGATTCGAAATAACTAAAGAGTAAACATGATAATTATTAGGTTTGAGGTTATAGATCCTTCAGTGAGCCAAGCTTCCACGGCGACATGTATATTAATACAATTAAGATTAATATAATCCAAACTCGTAATATAAATGTGAAAGTCCGTCTGTCTATAAAATTTCCCGGTTTTATTCCGGAAAAAAATCATGGTTACCTACCGCGAGATCTGTGAAAAATAGAAAATTTACGCGAGCGATGTGGGCGTTTGCTAGTTATTAATAAATTATTACATAATTTACACAAAATTGCTTATTTGAGAATGTATTTGGATTTAAGATCATACGAGTCGATGTAGCAAATGATTTTAATTTAAACTAGCCAACGCCCCGCGGTTTAACCCGCTTAGTTCCCACTCCCGTGAGTATACAGTGATAAAATATAGCCTATGACACTCACAAATAACGTGGCTTTCTAATGGTAAACTAATTTTCAAAATCGTTTCAGTAGATCCAGTGACCAATAAAAACAATACCACAAATTTCTTACTCAAGACTTCCCTCTACAAAACCTCTAGGTATATTTTATTAGTATAGGTATAGAGAGCCGTGCCCAGTGGATATGACCTCTGCCTCCGATTCCAGAGGGTGTGGGTTCGAATCCGGTCCGGGGCATGCACTTCCAACTTTTCAGTTGTGTGCATTTTAAGAAATTAAAAAATCACGTGTCTCAAACGGTAAAGAAAATTTAAATACCAGAGAATTTTCTTAATTATCTGCGTGTGTGAAGTCTGCCAATCCGTATTGGGCCAGCGTGGTGGACTATTGACTTAACCCCTCTCATTCTGACAGGAGACTCGAGCACAGTAGTGAGCCGAATATGGGTTGATATCGTGGTATATACTCTGTGATACAAGGAGCAATGTAGACTTTATTTCAATTTTATGTAACATCGGACATTATAGTAACATTACCAAAGCGAACGAGATGTAATAAAACTAGTACTGAAGACTGTAAAGTACGGCTTCTTGGTGCACGTATTTAGAATTTACGGCTTTGCGTGGATTCTATCGCAAAATCTCTTAACATGAAGCCATTGTAAAATCGTGCTATTTTTGTATCCACTCAGCTGTTTTTTATCTGAGTATACTATTATTACACAGCCTTGGTGCATTGGTGAGCACTTGATAGATGTAAAAATGTACTTACCTTGAGGACTCTTTGCGAACATTTGCTGGAGAAGGAATTTTCCATTTTGTACAATTATACGGCCTCCGTGGCGCAGTGGTATGCGCGGTAGATTTACAAGATGGAGGTCCTGGGTTCGATTTCCGGCTGGGCCGATTGAGGTTTTCTGAATTGGTCCAGGTCTGGCTGGCAACTGGCCTTGGCTAGTTACCACCCTACCGACAAAGAAGTACGGAAATTTAGCGTTCCGGTACGATGTCGTGCAGAAACTGAAAGGGGTGTAGATTTAATCCTACTCCTAACAATTTAGCCCGCTTCCATCTTAGATTGCATCATCATTTACCATCAGGTGTGATTGTAGTCAAGGGCTAACTTCTACAGAATAAAAAAAATACTTTTTGTTAAAAACATATTTTTATATAATTCTATAATATGAGTATTGAGGTCTTTTTATTTTCTGTAAAATTTTCAATATCACCCTCGAATAGAGAATCACCCTCGGTAGTCTTTTTTTTTATAAAAAGAATATTTGCCATATCTTTTTTAAATATGACCAATATTCACATTCCCCTCCAACTAGTCGGGAAAGACTGTGCTAGGTGTGGGTACGACAATAGACCAACGGGGTGGGGATCGAACCACCACCCTCGGTGATGAGTCCGATCGCTCTTACCGTTGAGCTATTGAGGCTGTAAAATTTCATTGTATAGAGCACAGCCTCAAAGACTTTGTGGTTTGATACTTTATGAGGCATGCAAAATGGCTGTTATAGTTCTTGCAGTTCACCTGCAAAGATAGGGGTTGCAAATAAACTTTTTATTGAACAAGGCCTCAGGGTTTTATGTAAAAGCCGTTAAAACAGCCCATCAGTCATTGACTTATCCACTATGGCTGAATGCCAAACCTATATCGAAGTACAACATGCTGCCAAATATTGACGATTAATATAATTATTTACAACAACAAAACCAAATAGACGTTTAATATTGAAATAAGTACTATATTCATTTGCGTTTTGATACTTATGTTTTTAGGAATGTTATAGTTTTTTTCAAAATAATTTTAATATTTATTTATACTTATTTATATATATCATAAAATTGAAATTTTTTAAAAACCCCCAAATGTCATGAAATTATTAATTACACTCTCATCAATATTCTTTTTCAGTGCGCTTTCATTTGAGACCCCACTCGAGTATTTGCAGACATTCGGTTATTCTTCCCCACAACTTTTAAACGGCTCTACCGTTTTTCATCAAATATGTCTAAGAACACTCGCACAAAAGTCACATTTAATTAAAAAAAACTGAGTTGAAATCGCTTCATCCGTTCGGGAACTATGGTGCTACAGACAGACTGACAGACAGACACGTAAAACTTATAACACCCTTTTTGCATGTGGGTTAAAAAAATTGTTGAATTTGCATTTAGATCACGTTTAAGTTGGGCATGAATATTGTACTAGATTTTATAACTTACTAGCTGACGCCGCGCGGTTTCACCCGCGTGGTTCCCGTTCCCGTAGGAATACGGAAATAATATATAGCCTATAGCCTTCCTCGATAAATGGGCTATCTAACACAGAAATAATTTTTCAAATCGGACCAGTAGTTCCTGAGATTAGCGCGTTCAATCAAACAAACAAACAAACTCTTCAGCTTTATAATATTAGTATAGATACCTACTAAAATTTTCTAACGTTAATGTAAAGTAAATGTTTATTATTTGTCACAATTATTTACGGTAATTTGGCGACATTGTATCACATGAAAATGATTATAAATGGTATTTGGTGAGTTGACATTTTTTATGCCCACTCACAATTCTTTTGTGCTTATATTTTCCTTATTTTAGTATTTTTTTGATAAAGGCGTTATGTACCTACATAATATATTTTGTCATTTTATTAAAATGTGTAACCTAACAGTTTGGCATTATGTACTGACCTAGCTTACTGATTCGATTTTGAATTTTAATTGAAAGGTTATTCCAATATCGGGGCTTTTTCAAACGCCGGAAAAACATTCCAAAACTTAGCAGTTCTAATAATAATTAGAAATGTTTTATGCATTAGATCACAGTTGTGGGTCAATGCTACAAATCATCTTTAAGCTTAGACCTGCTATACAAAAAAGCTTATAATCTTAATATATATATAAATGCAAAAGGTCATTCATCACTAAATCTCAAAAACCACTTGACTTTCAAAGATGAAATTTGGCAGGGAGGTAGTTTACAGACTTCCGCTAAGAACGGATTTTGCAAAAAGGTCCGGATTTAGGAAGTCGAAGGGCGGACGAAGTCGCGGGTGTCCGCTAGTAATTATCATAAAACATAGGCTGAGCTAAAATGTTAATAAATTCTTGAATTTTTAAATTTCAGCAAAGGGTTGAATAAAAGTCTATTGAACGGCTACTACAAGAACTTCCACATTTCAGTTACCATTTTGCACAAAAGAATTTTTACAAAACTACCGTCACAAAATTGCTTTCTAAGAATACGTAACAGTCAACAATTCAATGGAAAATTTCACACTAGCTATATAAGTTTTCTTCCATTCCCCGCTGAAGAATATTTTGTTAAAATAACACCTGTGTTATAAAAGACAGTATGTTACATTCTTACACATAAATTTTATATTGAAGCTGCAAAATATTTACTAAAATCGTGTAGGTATATACTTTTACTAGCTAATTGGGTTGGGTAGTAACATTCATATCATCAAAATCATCAGTTTTCGCAAATCTCGGGAAACCATGGATTGTTTCGGTATAAAAAGTATGCCTATGCGTTAATCCAGAGTAAAATCTATTCCCATTCCAAATTTCAGCCAAATCGCTTCAGTAGTAGCGGCGTTAAAGAGTAACAAACATCCAAACATCCATAAAAACTTTCGCGTATATAATATTATTAGGATATTGAAAAATATCACGTTTAATGTAGAGAAGCTAAAAATTTATAAATTTTCATAGAATTACGATAAAAGATTTTTATAATCTTATTTATTTTGCAAACATCCAGTCAATCTTTGTCTTTTGTACATATTAATTAATTAATATTAACCTTATTTACCAGAATGTATCATAAAAATCAATATATTCAAACCTACTCATCATCCCCATTATGTATAGAACCTGCTAAACGAAATCAATTCGAGTATGATCTATGATTTTCAATAGACCCGCGGATAAAAGTGATATACGAATATCAGTAAAATAGCATGAGGGGCGTATTTATTATGTATATCTATATTCCTGGCGGAACAGGAAGGCGCTCAAAGGATTACGTCGCTTGTAGTCGGGGCACGTACCCAACATTCACTGTGACCGTACGACTCATCTCTTTTTTAACTAAACATAGCGTTGTCTTACTATTCGTCCTACATTTCTTTCAGAAATACAGTTCAAAATTACAAAAAATATCTCTTATAATAAATATTAATAAATAAATAAATATACTTAAGCAATACACATCACTATCTAGCCCCAAAGTAAGCATACAGAGTAGCTTGTGTTATGGGTGCTAAGATAGTTGATATTATAATATTAATATATTTTTTTTTATTCTTTACAAGTAAGCCCTTGACTACAATCTCACCGGATGGTAATTGATGATGCAGACTAAGATGGAAGCGGGCTAACTTGTTAGGAGGAGGATGAAAATCCACACCCCTTTTCGGTTTCTACACGACATCGTACCGGAACGCTAAATCGCTTGGCGGTACGTCTTTGTCGGTAGGGTGGTAACTAGCCATGGCCGAAGCCTCCCACCAGCCAGACCTGGACCAATTAATAAAATCTTAATCGGCCCAGCCGGGGATCGAACCCAGGACCTCCGTTTTGTAAATCCATCGCGCATACCACTGCGCCACGGAGGCCGTCAAAATATACAATTATACACCGTGCTACCGGCCGCGTCTATAATCTGCCGCGACATGTATGTATCCATTACGAGAAACTCTATAGTAATATGAAAAATAAGCTGAAGCACATTCACACGCTATCAAAAAAAAAATTAAAATTGATGAAAAAACTTCAGAACATCCTGTTTCATTCTGTTTGGAAAGAAGAGGTTAATGAACTTTAACCTAGTTTCAGAAATTTTGTTGTTTAATACCTACATACCTACTATTTTTGATACACCTAGTCGGCGGCAGTGTCTTTACTAGGGCTGTTAATAAAATATCGATATATCAAAATATCGACATTATCACTTAATAGCGATAAGTATTCATTACTAATATTTTTATGGACGATATATCGATAGTTCGATATTGAAACGTAGATATCGATACTAGATATTTTTAACAAGTTTTAATTTTTTATATCCCTCGCAAATTATTTAAACTAAAACATTATCAAACATAATCTACTTTACTTTATTTATACTTTATTACGTTTTTCATATTTTAGTTTATTTAATTGCATTTTATCGAAAATGTCACTGAAATAAGTAAAACGTAATGTATTCAGATAGTATACACTACTTTACCCTCAGACAAAACTTTAAACATGTTTAATCGTATTAATTTACTTGTCAATTTAGTTACATAAAAAAATTGTGAAGTTTAATAAATACTTAATTGTTAAAAGTTTTCATTTAGCCGAAAAATTTATTTTGAAATTATCGATATATCGAGAATCCGATATTTTAAAAAATAGCAAGCCCTAGTCTTTTGCGGTTTCCTTTTTGATAACGCCGCTCGCCGCCTAACCCGTAACTATTGTCGGCAATGTCCAAAAATAGGTACAGGTAAGAAATGTATCTTTCGATCGTTTCTTATAACGCAAGGTGATTGGTTGGGTCTTAATAATTCGATCATTCGGGTCACGGGTCTTTCGTGTTTTGTGTATCGTTACGACTCGACTTAAAGTATGTAGTTACTTGAGTCTTAAACTGAACATCCGTAGGACATGAATCGGAACCCTTTTTTTATTCGTTACAAGTTAGCCATCGACTACAATTTCACCTGACGGTAGTGTAGTAAGTGATTATGCAATCTGAAATGGAAACGGACTAACTTATTAGGGGGAGTATTTGAATCCACGGCTTGGCGGTACGTCTTTGTCGGTAGGGTGGTAACGAGCCACGATCGAAGTCTCCCACCAGCCAG
The DNA here is from genome assembly GCF_947172395.1 of Bicyclus anynana. Lineage (NCBI taxonomy): Eukaryota > Metazoa > Arthropoda > Insecta > Lepidoptera > Nymphalidae > Bicyclus > Bicyclus anynana. The sequence goes on from NC_069095.1 coordinate 7,870,358, forward strand.
GACCAAAACCCCAATCGGCCCAACCGAGGTTCAAACCCAGGACCTCCGTCTTGTAAATCCACCGCGCACACCACTGCGCCACGAAGGCCGTTAAAATTCCGAACTGATCGGATTTTAGGTTGCTATTCTGTAAAGTGATGTTGTACGACTGACCGACGAGTATTCGATCCAGATAATTGTTACAAGTCCAATTCAGTGTGGTGAACAAAAATCGTTCGCAGATTATTTGAGGCGCTGACGGCCGCGTCACTCGCTCACGCACAAGTACTGATCGGGTATCAGAGATTCGATCAATCACGATCGACACAGGTCTAGTACGGGTTAACACCCGTAAATAAAATAGAATTTAATTTAAAGAAATAGGTTAAAGTGAATGACCTCAAAGCTCAAAGGGACCGACTGGCTGCCGACGTGACTGCGGCGAGGAGGTAGGTAGATGTTTGAAAATACAGGATGTGTTAAAATAATCGATTTTTGAAAGTTTATTACAATTGTAACTCCTTGAATTGTACTTTGTTTTTTTTTTAATAACACTGATGGATAATAGACATTGGGTACATTATGTGGGATTTTGGTTTAAGACGAATAACGTAGCGCGGTGTATACTACATACAAATACTTATATAATGTATAAATACACACAGACACTGGAAAACACCCATGCTCATCACACAAATATTTTCCAGTTGTAGGAATCGAACCCACGGCCGTGGATGCAGGAAGCAGGGTCACTACCCACTGCGCCATGCGGCCGTCGAATCTTATCATCATCATCATCATCATGTGCCGAAGTATGGCAGGTGTTGTGAAAAGCCTTCGTATTTTAGTTGCTTCCTTTAACTGCGGATAGCCTAGCCCAGTCCACTCTCATCGTTCAACCATTAACGTCTTTGCCGGGTGCTCTTCGAACCGAAGTATGGCTGGCGTTGTGAAAAGCCTTCGTATTTTAGTTGCTTCTTTTAACTGCGGATAGCCTAGCCCAGTCCACTCTTATAGTTCAACCATTGACGTCTTTGCCGGATGCTCTTCGAACCGAAGTATGGCAGGCGTTGTGAAAAGCCTTCGTATTTTAGTTGCTTCCTTTAACTGCGGATAGCCTAGCCCAGTCCACTCTCATCGTTCAACCATTGACGTCTTTGCCGGATGCTCTTCGAACCGAAGTATGGCTGGCGTTGTGAAAAGCCTTCGTATTTTTTGTCGCTTCTTTTAACTGCGGATAGCCTAGCCCAGTTCACTCTCATCGTTCAACCATTGACATCATTGTCGGGTGCTCTTTTGCCCAATATTTTCCCTTTAAATAAAAAATAGTTATAACTTTCATTAAAGAACGCGGGCCAGCGATGATAGCTAATATCTCATTGATCTTTTGATTGATCAAGCTTATCTTCTTGACTGTTTTTTGATCTGGACCCTTGAAGCTACCTTCCAAAGCCACCACATTCTAAACTCCATAATTGGTTACCCTACTTACCTGTATAGCAAGAGCATACAATAAGCTCGCGCTTGACCAATATTTCACCTGATGGTAAATGTAGACTTGGCTTAAGGTGAAAAGCGCTGATCTGAAGGGACCATTGCGATACATAGTTATTAATCTCGATATTTTTGCCACAAATCGCAAATTATTGCAGTATATCTGAAAAGTACCCGGAAAGCAATACAGAAAATCGTTCAAATAAGAGTAAGAGACTTTTTAACTTTCAAAAAGGAAACAGGTTTGGCTGTATGTATAAGTAAGTACCTATCGATATCCACCGATATTTCCGTCAATTTAAAAAACATTTTTTGGCAATAATTACTTACAATTTTCCAATTTTGTAATGAAAATATTCAGAAATTGATTAAGTATCATTGGTATAATATAGATACAATATTAACAAATACTGCAAGTATATTGTAACAAAGCTTTAAAATCAACAGAGTATCAGCTGACATAGTTTCCCGGTTTCATAGTTTCCCGATATGAGATGCTATAAAAGTTCACCTGCCGGCCGTAAACTGAGACTGTGTATTATGTTTAAAACTGGTAATAAGCTTCAGTTCCAGTTGCCAAAATGAACTCAACGACTCTGTTATTCAAACTGATATAATGAGAATGCCTCGTTGTCACTTTTCTGGCAAAAGCGTAGGTAAATAAATATTAATATAAATTTTTTTACGCACGCTGGCTGCGTGCGTTACGAATAGTGTAATCAACGGACGTTGCGGAGCTAAAAAAGTTTTACTTGAGATGGAAGGTTGGTTGGAAGCTGGCGGCTCGAGACCGTTTCGTTTGAAAGTCCATGCAAGAGGCCTATGTCCAACAGTGGACGTCCATCGGCTGATAATGATGATGATGATGAAATGCAGTCTATACAATATACAGGATGCTCGGGAGTATTTCCCATAGTTTTAGGACTTAATAATTCTTTAACAAAAAATTATTCAAAATGTTCTAGGAACATATTGTGTTCTAAAGTGAATATTTTCGAAGTAAATATTATTTCTTTTGTAAAAAGATCTTAAAATGTGTCTCATAAACGTATCCTTATAATAATGACACAGCCAAACTTCAAATGCAACGTTGTCACTTAGTTACCTAAAGGCATGTGTTACCTACATGGATAGTCGGTATTAGATATTTGAATTACTTTGTATGAAAACATAAAAGTCAAAAAGTCAAAATCATATATCCTCTCCACTGTGTCATCGAATTTCTAAGTGCACCAACTGTGGAGCCATCTTTAAAAGTCGAGCGTTCCAAGGTCACGCGTGTTTAAAACGCCCGATTACATTAAAATGTACTATAGGAGCTATTTAAATATATTTTTTTGTTGGAATTGTTATTAAACAAGCTAATTTTAATTAATAAATGTAATAATGCAGTAAAAACAAGTAATTTTCAATAAAATTTTGAAATCCGAACGCGCGATAGTTGCCCGACTGTCGCACAAAACGCGCTATAATTTAAATTTTTACCTTTATTTCTAGATTGTCTTTGGTTTTTTACTTTTTCTATACATTATTTTACTCTATCAAAGAATAAAACACTCCTAATGTACAAAGATTAAAAAAAAATATGATTTTGAAATCCTCGTCTGTAGACCGCGCTCCTAGAGCGCGGTTTTAAAAACTGTCAGTACTAATCACAGACGTGTTTTGTACAGGTTATGAGTGATTATATGCCATCCTTGTTCTTTTTACTACATGTGAAATAAGTTAGAGTGTGACAAGAATAGGTTAAAACAACAAAAAAAAGGTCAAAATGATATGAGTATGAAATCAATCTTTAGAAGCTTGATCCACACACAGGTGTTTCAAAATCAATCTTCTCAAGCGTGATACACACACGAGTAATTATTACAACAAATAGGTTTAGTTTACAAGCTCTTTCGAAACGTCAGGTAATAATATTAAACTTGAGCCATGGTGATAATAATCATTCGAAAACTTAAAATTAAAGTTGCGAGGGTTCCAAACGCGCCTTGACCGACAAGAGCCCACAACAAACTCAGCCAAGATTTATTTTATATATACTAACTATTACTATTTTATTTTGTAGTTAATACAATATTAGTTATGCACTTCGGTTCCTATAAGGTAGTCTCGTTAATACCTTAAAGTTATGGGACATACTCCCGAGCACCCTGTATGTCTCTGGGATTAATCAACATGTAACTCTCGGTCAGAGAGGCATGCCGTAAATATAAAGACGTATAAACTTGCCCCCCCCCCCCCTTGTCCTTGTAATACTTGTCGGGAGCCGTGATAGCCCAGTGGATATGACCTCTGCCTCCGATTCCGGAGGGTGTGGGTTCAAATCCGGCCCGGGGACTGCACCTCCAACTTTTCAGTTGTGTGCATTTTAAGAAATTAAATATCACGTGTCTCAAAACGGTGAAGGAAAACATCGTGAGGAAACCTGCATACCAGAGAATTATCTTAATTCTCTGCGTGTGTGAAGTCTGCCAATCCGCATTGGGCCAGCGTGGTGGACTATTGGCCTAACCCCTCTCATTCTGAGAGGAGACTCGAGCTCAGCAGTGAGCCGAATATGGGTTGATTACGACGATAAACTTGTCTGTTAATAATTTCTTCAAAATAATAAACTACACAGTGATACTCAACACTAGTACTGATGTTTTACGGCGGTCTCATATGCGGCGAAGCTTTAAAACTTTAACAGCTTCTTATATTAGTTTCACCATATACTCGTAAAATTTCTACTGTAGGTTTGCTTTATAATAGAGTAAGAACATATTTATTTATCACAATACACAAAACAATCATTTCAAGCGGTTAATATTCATTCTTATATTAAGTACAGTAAAAGCTCGCGAGGATACGTTCTCTAAATGTGTCGCGAATATAGTAACTGTGAATATGGAATGGTATTTTATATGGGATACGTTCTTGGGCGACAAAATAAATAACAAATATATAAAGAAAACACAATTAATTGAAGTTATTCATTAACTTAAGAATTTTGAAATTTTTTAAAAACTTCTATTTTAAAGTGATTTTAAGCAGTGCCATACTTAAACCATCCATTCGCCATTTCGGCAATTAATATTTGCGAGTTAAAGTTTAAATTTGCAGATTATACGTCAGTTTCGTCAGTCAGATCCGCGAATAACGAAACATTTAGCCGCGAATAAGAAGCTTTAACTGTACACATCTTACACCGACTCTTTAATCTTAAAACCAGCACGAAAGCCGACTTCTATTTCCGTAGGATATTGGCAAGAAAGGAAATTAACTTCCAACATTGCAATAACTAGGCCTCCGTCGCCGCCGGTTAAGGTATTAACGTAGATTGCTCAAGAAAATTGACATTCCTTTCATAAGTTTATACTCCAGGTATAATTTATTAAAAGTTCGTTCGATCTTTATTTTCTTTCAATATAATCGTCGTCGTCGTAATCTAATTCATTCGAATATATTTTATTTTAATAGGTAGATATTATTTTCTTTTATTTTTGGAGTTTACTCCTTAAGAATCGATATTTTATATATAAGGCAACTGAACTAACGAAAAAGTGTCACGTTTTTGGTGCGCACCTTTAGTGCGCAACTTTCTAATTTATTTTAATGATTATATCATTGTAAGAGTAAAATATATAATGTGAAGTATATTATAAAGTCTATTAGTTATTTTACAATTCTATAAATTTAGTCTTCTTTAACATAAGCATTACTAAAGCCCTACTCGATGTGCACTGTTTACCAAGAAAAAAAAGTGTGCATGTTAAAAAGAAACAAAAAGTTACCCCGAAGCACGTCTCAATACTCGCGCCTTAAAAGTGAAAGGTGCGCAACCGAGGTGCAGCAGGCCGCGGCGTGCGCGCCCGCCTACAGCGTGCACATGGGTGCGCACGTATGTGCACGCTGTTGGCGGCAGCGCACGGTGAAAGGTGCGCAGAATAGGTTGCGCACAAAAAACGTAACGCATGTCATTTCATAACTTATTGGAGTTCACTCCTTAAGAATAGATTTTTCATATATAGCCTCCGTTATGAAAAAAATATGGGCAGTAACATTCGATGAACGCAACCTTTTTTGTGCGCAACCTATTCTGCGCACCTTTCACCGTGCGCTGCCGCCAACAGCGTTCACATGCCTAGCGCGTCCGCACGCACGTGCACGCTGTTGGTGGGCGCGCACGCAGCGCTGCACCTCGCTTGCGCACCTTTCACTTTTCAGGAGTTGCTATTGAAAAGAGTAAACTCCATCCGTGCGTCGGAGCTGACACACACTTTTTATTCTTCTACAAGTTAGCCCTTGACTACAATCTTATCTGATGGTAGGCGATGATGCAATCTAAGATGGAAGCGAGAATTGTTAGGAGGAGGATGAAAATCCACACCCCTTTTAGTTTCTAGACATTATCGTACCAGAACGGTAATTTGCTTGGCGGATCTTTGCCGGTAGGGTGGTAACTAGCCACGACCGAAGCCTTCCACAAGTCAGACGGGGATCAATTAGAAAACCTCAATCAACCCAGCCGTCTCCATTCAATCCGCAGCGCATATTCTCCGGGAGATGGAGTGACATTGCATATAATATACTATACTATATATAATAGATTGTAAACACGTTTGTGAGAAACTGAAAAAACGTTAGAGAGAAATAACGTGTTTATAAATTATTGTCTATGAATGGTCTCTCTGTGGTGACAGTTCTTTAGTTTTTGCTTCTTTTGTTACCTTACCATTAATCCTAAAATAAGTCGTTTTCTTGATATAATACAACGATACATATTTTTATATAGGTCTTCATGACAGACGATGCCTTATAAACGTCCACTACATGGCTTAGCCCATATTTTTTTTTTAGAATACCATCATGGACCTAAGCGGCGTACATTCATTAAGGATTCAGTCAACACTGCATTTTTGGGTTGAAATTTCAACAACTTAAAGTCCGGCCGCTCAGAGATGGCGTGTTTGACAGGTCTTGATCGAATGTGCGATGTTCTTAAATTCGAACTGACAAAAAACGAGGCAATTGTAATTGAATATGTTTGTCCCATTCAATCACGACCTGTCAGAAACGAATCTCTGAGCGGCCGGACATTAGTACTTTAAAATTCATCCGCTCTTTAAAACTACGAGTATATACAGTTGTACACTCATTGTAATTTAAATACTGTACGCAACGCGGTGTAAATGAAACCACATTATGTGAATGTAAATGAGTAAAAAGCATTCTAATTCCTAGCATTAACATGTCCCTAATGTAATAAACATATCATTGTTTTATCCTAGTCATCCTCGTCATAATCGTATAAATAAATGGGTAATAAACGTAATAAATTAGGAGGCCAATAAAAAGTTAATACATCGTTCACTACTGTAATACGATCTTTATTTTTACTACAACTCTGTAATAATATTAGATGCTTAAGTGAATGTATTTCACTAAATTAAAGGAGACTTGGCTTCTGGAATACCAATGTAATAAGCGTGAATGAATGAAAACCAAAAATTGACGTTGTTCCTTATGAAAGGAATACAATAATCTATACTAATATTATAAAGCTGAAGAGTTGTTTGTTTTGAACGCGCTAATCTCAGGAACCACTGGTCCGATTTGAAAAATTCTTTCAGTGTAAGATAGCACATTTATCGAGAAAGGCTATAGGCTATATAGTATCTTGTATTCCGACGGGATAGGGAACCACGCGGCGTCAGCTAGTTAATTTACTATTCATCATTCACTTATTCAGACAATAATACTAGAACCCTGTGTTGTAAAAAGATTGCTGAGTGGTGTATTTGCTATAACAAGTAGTATTAGTTTTTAATCGACTTCCGAAAAAGAGGACGTTAGGCTGCATGTATGTTTTTTTTATTAAGTAGGTTAGTTCGTAAATATATTAAGATTTACAATTACTAGCGAATTAGGTTATATCTATAAGGCAAGTTAAGAAGATGATATATAAAATAAAAATGACACCTCTGTGCTACGAAGAGAATGTTAAGCTATAGATATCTGTCATTATCATTAGCATCGGATAGTGATTGTTACACAGAAAAATGTTATCAATGGAGCAGCGTGATGTAATTAAAATGTGTGTTTATTCTTTATTTTACATGTTAGCCCTCGACTACAATCTCACCTGAAGGTAAGTGATGATGCAATCTAACATGTAAGCGGGCCAACTTGTTAGGAGGATCCCTTTCGGTTTCTACACAACATCGTACCTGAACGCTAAATCGCTTGGCGGTACATCTTTGCCGGTAGGACGGTAACTATCCACGGCTGAAGCCTCCCTCCAGATAGACCTGGACCAATTCAAACCTCAAACAGCCCAGCCACGGAGACCGACAAAAATAAGCTAAATATTAGTATAAGGGAGGCCTTTGCAGTGGGTCATTAAAATACACTAATGACAAAGAAACTAATTTAGCAGACAAATAAAAAGTTAATTTACAGCGTTGACTACTGTAATACAATCTTTACTTTTACTACAACTGCGCTGTAATAATATTAGATGCTTAAGCGAAAGTAGTTCAGTTCACGACGTCGTAGCTTCGCTTAGACTAGCGAATGTAATAAGGATGAATGAATGAAAACCAATAATCTTGCTAGCGGACGTCCGTCCCTAATTAGATATCCACACTTATTCGGACAAGGTTGTGGGATTAGAAACGTTAACCGAAGTGGAAAATTACCTTGTGGCTGTCAATGTGTATTATTAAGGTGAAATATATATTAAGGTGAAATAACAGCAATTTTGCTTTTATATTTTTGTTTGGAATATGGAAAAGGTCAGAAGCCTTTCTGTGATTATCGTTTTTGAATATAGGTTCAATTTATTAGCAACAATTTGATGAAGGTTTCTTCATTTCAACTCGCGATTTTTTTTCCCGACTACTATGGAAAACGCCAAATTTATTAATCGCGTATAAGTTATTGAATAACAGCTTATTAATTTGCAATGTAGTTACGTTATTTATAACTCGGCTGGATCAATTTGATTAGTTTGAATTGTCTGTGAATATTTAGAAAAAATTTAAAAAATTAAAAATCTTATTATTATGACGTACCACCAAGTGAAGTAAGTGAGTGATCGAATCAGAAATGAGGAGATCCGCAGAAGAATCAAAGTCACAGATATAGCTCAGTGAGTCGCGAAGCAGAAGTGGCAATGGGCAGGCCACATAGTTCGAAGTGCCCATGAACGTTGGGGTCCCACGGTGCTGAAAAGGCGACCCGCACCGGAAAGCGCAGTGTTGGTCGACTCCCCACTGGGTGGACCGAAGACATCAAGCGGGTTGCAAGGAGCCGCTGGTTGCTCGCAGCTCGAGACCGTTTTGTTCGGAAGTCCATGAAATGGAATAAAAAAAATGAAAAAAAATGTCTTGTTATTCAATAAAAAAATCGGTTGTCTGTAAAGACGGTTTACTGACGATAGTTGAACGTGACAACCTCATAAGAAAATACTGGTGAAATGGTTGCATTTTTCAAAAAAAAAAAAATGTTAGTTTTTCTAAAATACTGTTTAATAATCTTCATAGACCAGAATATACTTTATTTCTTGTAAAAAAAGTTGGCAACCCTAGAGCGAGGGAACGGCGCATGACGTCATCTTTTTTCGAGTGTGCAGCCATCGAATTATAAGACGTTTTCACGTCAAAAAATATCTATCTATTTTTAGGGTTCAGAACGTACGTACTACAAAAACGGAACCCTTATTTGATACTAAGTATTGTCACTATTTCACATATTTCGTGTAGTGTTGTGAATACAATAGGGTAAAGAACTTTGACAACGCTGTGTACCATGAGTTTGGAATTCAATTAGTGTTCCAAGCTTGCTCGCTAGACCTTGCTCATAAAATCTGTGGACAGAGCCGCAGGTGTCCCATCTAAGTTAAAATGAGCTGCATAGGTATATTAAGGTTTATTTTTAATTGGTGTTTATTATAAAAGGATGTATTATACTTATTACTAATATTACTAACAAAGAACTATTTGTTTGCCTAGCTAACTAAATTTTAAAAATAAAAAAGACTTGTTTTACTAAAATAATGCATGAAGTTTATTAGACGATGATTCGAGGATTGCTTTAGTATATAAATATTCTTAACATAGAATGAAATGAGTTAACTAAAATTATAATGTCAATTATTTTTTTTTTTCAGCCGCTTTGTAATACTAAATCCTTTCTTAAAAACTATGCTTTTACATAAAAACCGGATCAGTAGTGCTTTTCGGTTACTATGTTTTTGTAACTCAATAGAATGAGTTTTTAATCTAATCCATCTCTATCTCTCTCTATCTATAGATGTACCTATCATAGACAGAGATTTAGACATTTACTAATTTGAGACTCATGCGATCGGGCTATAAAAACATCATCAAACAATAGCGCCACTTTTAGTCAATAACAAAAATAACAGCTAGACCAACCCGCATTAGAGAAGCATGGTGATTGTAAGCTGCATATCTTCTCCCTTGTATTAAGAGAGGCCTGGCCTTGTATATGGCCGTTGAAATAGTCAAATAATGATGATGATATGTGTACCTAATAAGAAGGCTCAGAGTCACACAGCGAGCGATGGAACGGGCTATGTTAGGAGTATCTCTGCGTGATCGAATCAGAAATGAGGAGATCTGCAGAAGAATCAAAATCACCGACATAGCCCAACGAGTTGCGAAGCTGAAGTGGCAATGGGCGGGGCACATAGTTCGAAGAGCCGATGGACGTTGGGGTCCCAAAGTGCTGGAATGGTGACTCCGCACTAGTAAGCGCAGTGCTGGTTGACCACCCACCAGGTGGACTGACGACATAAAGCGAGTCGCAGGGATTTGCTGGACGCAGGTGGCTCAGTACCGTGATGTTTGGAAGTCCCTACAAAAAGCCTATGTCCTGCAGTGGACGTCCATCGGCTGATATGATGATGGTGATGATGCGTACCTAGACCTGCGGATCAAATACAGATATCCCTTTTTATGACCATTTAAAAAATAACCTAATAGCCGATAACAAAGTATATTCCCGTTTACCCAAACGCCTCAAAGTTGAGATAAGATTCTGCGTACAAGTTTGTAAGTAAATAACTTTTGTTTACATCTTAAGTCCAGTAAGTCTCTCCGTATCCCCAAACACTATCCGTCAATGTCTCCCGGCCTGTAATTCACTCGCAGTGCAAATAGACCCTTTGAGATCCCATGACATACAACGTTCGGATTTTGTTTGAACATACTTTTCTCTATATTTTACTTTTAAAATGCTTCTTTATGTCTTTGGATTTATCATTGGGAGTTCTTAGCCTTTTTTGTTTGGATTTGGGAATTTTATCTTGCTGTATCATAACAATGCTATAAAGATTTTCTTAAGTGGTCCAGGTCTGGCTGGTGGGAGGCTTCGGCCGTGGCTAGTTACCAGTCTACCGGCAAACTTACCATCAGGTGAGATTGTAGTCAAGGGCTAACTTGTAAAGAATAAAAAGAAAAAAAACTTGCAAATGGGGTTTATGTAAAATGAGAAGGTAGTTAATATTTTTTTATTCTTCTACAAGTTATCCCTTGACTGCAATCTCACCTGATGTTAAGTGATGATGCGATCTGAGATGGAAGCGGGCTAACTTGTAGGAGTAGGATGAAAATCCACACGCCTTTAAATTTCTACACGACATCGTACAAAACTCTAAATCCGTTTATTAATGTCCAGCCCAGTGATTATTATAGCCCAGTAGATATGATATCTGCCTTAAACGAGGCGTGCACTTCTAAAATATCACGAGACCGTTATGCCTACGTAAAAAAACTTATTTAATAATAATAATAATAATAAATAATCTTTATTACCATACTTATTACTAGGCATACATAAAATCAATTTAATTTTAATTATTGTGCTTAAGCTATAATACAAAAATGAAACGAAAAAAAAAGAAACTAATTATTATTACTCGCCTACCTAGTAAAATGGCAACTGGTCGCAAACTCAGCCTTCTGCTGTGCATAGTGCACAGCGCTGATTTTCAGTTTGCTCCGTTACAACGGTCTAACGTGCACCGTGCTTACTAGTATATCATTTTAAAGAAAAAATAAAAAATTTGGTTATTATGTACCGTAAAGGCGTAATAAATATTCGACCTTAATACTGTAGGTACATACTACGCTGTATAGAACCAAGTGTCGGGTACATCAGATAATTGGAACCGCACCCGCTTAGTTCTTTCACCCACAAACCACCTCGAGGCACAAAAACAATTTGCCGGTGTAAGCCCAGTTTAATAGCGGCAGCAGAGAATCTCTTATAAACAGAAAGGTATTTCTTTTCCTGCCTCATGGTGTACTGGCTAGTTGTTACAATAAATCATGACGTCTTGAGTTTAAATCTTGGATCAGTATGTAAATAATTGGCCAAGTGCGAGTCGGAATCATGCACAAAGGGTTCCGTACATTATTTATAAAAACTGCGAAAAATCACGTTTGTTGTATAAATGAGCCTTTTTTGGTATTTGTTGTTATTGTGGCAACAAAAATACTGGACAGAGGGATGGATAGCAGTTTCTTAATTATTGTCTCGCTTTAATAACCCTACCCAAAAAATAAATTACTGAATTTTCTTTTTGGAAACCCCTCAGCTATGTTATTGTCTCTCTTTTAATAAACTCTTAGCTAAGAGTATTTTTTTTTATTCTTTACAAGTTAGGCCTAGACTACAATCTCACCTGAAGTGATGATACAATTTAAGAAAGATGCGGGCTAACTTGCTAGAAGGAGGATGAAATCCACACCCCATTCGGTTTCTACACGACATCGTACCTACCAGAACGCTAAATTGACTGGCGGTTCGTCTTTGCCGGTAGAGTGGTAACTAGCCACGGCCAAGGCCTTTCACCAGCCAAACTAATTAAAAAAGCCCAGCTGGGGATCAAACCCAGGACCTCCGTCTTGTAAATCCACCGCGCATACCACTGTGCCACGGAGACCGTTAAAGTTAATAAGTTGTTCGTGTTATATCCCCGTGCTACCGTGAGAAAGTTAAATACTAACAAGGCAACAGAAGGAGAAACAAGATTGCAGAGTTTCTGAGTGCAAGCTAAAGTAAATCCACTATATTAGCAAGTACGAGTCAGATCCGCGGCCAAAGTGTTCCGTACATTATTTATAACAACGCCAAAAAATCACGTTTCTGGTATGGAAGAGCCTTTTTTTAATATACTTTATTGTAGCGGCAATAGAAATATATCATCTATAAAATTTCAACTGTCCATCATGGTTCATGAGATACAGCCTGATGATAGACGTCCGGACGGATAGCAAATTATGAATAATACGGTGTCATTTTACCCTTTGGGTACGGAACCTTAAAAAAAGTTACTGGATTTTGTTTTTAGAAACCTGAAAGCTATCCTCTCTCTTTTATTAAACTGTTAGCTAAGAGTTAATAAGTTGTATATCGTGAGAAAGTTAACAGTTAAACACTACCAAGAAAACAGTAAGAGAAACAAGATTGTAGAGTTTCTGAATGCAAGCTAAAGTAAATCCACTACATTAGCAAAGTGTGTCAACTGGATATCTCTTTTTCCTATGCGAAAAGCTGTCTACAGTCATTAGGCTAGTAATGGTGACCATGAGAAGGAACGGAATGAAAACGCTCCGTACGTTCCATTAACTTAGTAGACAAAAAGGGAAAACATTAATTACTAATTGGCCATTTGTTTAGATTGATCCATGTACGAGTGTGTAAATGGCCGAGAAATAAATTGGGACGTCTCTGTTCAATGTATCTATTAAAACATGAGCCTGTGATTGCCAGACATCGTCGATCGTCATCAACCCATATTCGGCTCACTGCTGAGCTCGAGTCTTCTCTCAGAATGAGAGGGGTTAGGCCAATAGTCTGGCTGGCCCAATGCGGATTGGCAGACTTCACACACACAGAGAATTAAGATAATTCTCTGGTATGCAGGTTTCCTCACGATGTTTTCCTTCACCGATTGGGACACGTGATATTTAATTTCTTAAAATGCACACAACTGAAAAGTTGGAGGCGCATGCCCCGGACCGGATTCGAACTCACACCCTCCGGAATCGAAGGCAGAGGTCCATCCACTGGGCTATCATGGCTCCATATTGGCAGACATACTTGTAGGTTATTTTATGAATGTTTGTCAGACAATGTTCCTACCATTCGATTCGGCTCATTGTTGAACATGAGTCTTCTCTCATAATGAGAGGGGTTAGGCTGAAAGTCCACCACGCTAGCCCAATGTGGATTGGCGAGCTTCATACAGATAGAGAATTGAGGAAATTCTTAGGTATGCGGGTTTCCTCACGATGTTTTTCCTTTTGTCACATGTGGTAATTGTTGCAAACGCACCTGCTGATAGTTATTTTGGAAATATATTTTATGTCCAGAACTGACTACAGATTTATTATAAGTATAGATAGATAGATTCGAAACCTCGAGAACTTTTTCTTAAGTACGTATAACATGATACTAAACATTTTCGATGTGAGAAATTAAACGTGAAAGAACGGTAATATAAGAAGACGCTATTCCATAAATTGCATTTGAATTGAATTGAACTGAAAGCTTGCGATCATCAAACATACCTTCTTTTTTGGAATAAAAATATATTTTACTCTGGATTAACACATAGGCTACTTTTCATCCTAGAAAAGTCCATGGTTCCCGCGGGATTAGCAAAAATTATAATTCCACGCGGAATCGTGGGCGTCCGCTAGTCTAATATAAAAGATCTTAATAACTTTATATACCTACGTAAGTTATTTTTATCGTGGAGCGGAAATACCAACTCTACTTCGTAGAGTGGCTTTAAGACTTTATAATATTTTCTATTGTTAACGTTGCAAGAGGAGATTTACTATTTTAATGGCGTTGCAACTTGTCAGCATTAAAACAAAATTAAAAATGTTATAGAGGTACGAGTACCTACGTTAAAACGAAGAAAACTAAGCAAGGTAGAGAAGGGAATAAATATATTTGGAATTGCAAAAAATGAGTCAAACAAATTGGGATGATTATTAGGTTTAAATATATTGATTTTTATAAGACATTCGCGTTAATAAAATCAATATTAACTAACCAATATGTAAAAAACAAAGATTGACTGGATGCTTGTAAAATAAATAAATTATAAAAATCTACTAAAAATCTTTTATCGTAATACGATGAAAATTGATAAGTACGTTTTTAGCTTCCTTGCATTTTCAATAAATAAACATAAACGCGCAAATAACAAAGATATTTGTACTTTTGTTTGAACGCTCATACATATCTAACGATCATTATGATCAAAGACGTCATTAATTCGTGCTATTTTGTATGGGGTGTTTTTCAGGGATCCGTGGCAGTGCCGCAAATATGAACCTTTAAATCTCTGTAGCTCCGAAAGTAATGATCGATATCCAGTTACTTTTCTATAAGCGTACTAATAATTATCCGAAATTTAAAAAAGGAGGAGATTTCTTGATTCGACCGTATTTATATTTTTTTTCCATACAATTAAAAAAAACTGTCACCATCCGTATTTTAAGCTAACAGACTAAGATCCTAGCTTTTTTTCACAAAGATGAAACCTAAGGGTTTTAGTAACGTAAGGATTATTTTAAGTGGTTTTTGAGGGCTCCCGTGGCGCAGTGGATTTATAAGACGGAAGTCCTGGTTTCGAACCCCAGCTGGACCGATTGAGGTTTTCTTAATTGGTCCAGGTCTGGCTGGTGGGAGGCTTCGGCCGTGGCTAGTTACCACTCTATCGACAACGACGTGCCGCCAAGCGATTTAGCGATCCGGTACGATGTGGTGTAGAAACCGGATGGACTTTCATCCACCACCTTACAAGTTAGCTCGCTTCCATATTAGATTGCATCATCACTTACTGTTGATTGATTGTAAAAGAATAAAAAAAAATAGTGGAGCTGTAAAGTGTCTGACTAAAGTTCTTATCAATGCAAAGTGTCACGTTAGAAAGCTTCTTTCCGTTAGACGTTAGTACCCAAGTAGGTAGTCGGTACATACGTGTTGTGAGGCCATTTTCCATGAAATTCGCTGATTATGTCAACACCACCGTATTTCAGCGCGTAACAGTTTAACGTGTGAAAGCACTCGCAAACATTGGTGCTAACCTGCTTGATTTGACACGTGAACTACATACGGTGATTTGGCGTGACAATATTGCTTTAGCTATATCAATACATATAAATAAAATTCAAGTGTCTGTTTGTGCTTTCAAAATAACTGTGTTAAATTAAAAAAAAGAATTCAAAATTCATTTATTTCAAATAGGCTTAGATTACAAGCACTTTTGACACGTCAGTTGACTATTTGTATAGATTCTACCACCGGTTCGGAAGGCAGGTTCTGCTGAGAAGAAATCGACAAGAAACTCAACAGTTGCTGTTTTAAAAAATCATACAATATTATAATTTACAATTGATGACAACATTACAATTTCTTATAGTTGTACTTCCTTAATCTACCACCGGTTCGGAAGGCAGGTTCTGCTGAGAAGATACCGGCAAGAAACTCAACAGTTGCTCTTTTGAAAAAGTCATACAGCATTATAATTTACAATTGATAACAATTACTGTTTACATTTCTTATAGTTTTACTTCCTGTGTGAAGGTGGAAGCTGATCCAACGGCCTCCAAGCATCTTTATCATTAAGGAACTCATCAATGTTGTAGTACCCTCGACTAAGTAAATGTTTTAGTTTTACTTCCTGTGTGAAGGTGGAAGCTGATCCAATGGTCTCCAAGCATCTTTATCACAGAGGAACTCATCAATGGTGTAATATCAAGCATATAGTTATATAAACGATTTGCGATACCAATACAATCAAGCTTTTTTATAATGTTTTTCCGGGCTAATTTTTGAAACAGCTAAAATTATTTAACGGGAATTGAGATTCTCTCATCTCTCATTCTGAGAAGAGACTTAAGCTCAGCAGTGAGCCTAATATGGGTTGATAATGATGATGATAATAATTATCAATGTTGTTTAGATGCTGATGTATATAACGTCTCGTAGAGTTATAAAATATAAAAAGTCGCCTACGTACATACAAACTAACTTGAGATATCTACCCCTACGCGCTGTATGGATTAATGATTATTAGGCCAATTCTCCACCACGCTGACCCAAATGCGGATTGGCTGAATTCACACACGCAGAGAATTAAGAAAATTCTCTTTTGTATCCTCACGATGTTTTCCTTCACCGTTTGAGACACGTGATATTTAATTTCTTAAAATGCACACAACTGAAAAGTTGGAGGTGCATGCCCTGGACCGAACTCGAACCTACGCCCTCGGGAATCGGAGGCAGAGTTCATCCACTGGGCTATCACGGCTAACAAGATTAAGATGATAGCTACGAGTCGAAAACCCAAGCCAGCCAACCCATATTAGAATAGCATAGTGGGTGTATATTGTATTGTAAGTTGATGATAAATAAATGAACCTAATTATTACACATTCTACTAACTACACGAGATATCTTTCATTACGTTTATTAAGACACAGTCGCCACTCAAGAGCCTTTGGACTCTAACGAGCATCCGTCGTTCTATACATAAGTACAGATCTCTATTATTGCCAAGTCGTAGTAAAGGCTGGGACACATACGACCCCGTGACCTCGAGGGTCGTCGAGTTGTCCTATAACTATACTATTGTTATCTTTCACCCTCGTTGTCCCGTGTAAATTGAGGCTCTGGCAAAAACTACACAGTATCGATATCAGAATAAATTGTACGCTATACAAATATAATTCTATATTCAGACGTTCTTGATTGATTTTTCTGTACTTTCCTCTGGTGCGGTACGAGGTTTTTTGAACTCATACTAAAACTTTAAGTGGTGTGGTACGAGGTCCATCAACCTCGTAACTTTTGACGACGACTACGAGGTCAATTGACCTCGTACCAAAGCGAAAGTATTAACTAAAAATAAAAGGTGACAGCATTTTTACCGCGTGGAGTTTTTGGATATTTTACAAAACTTTTTGATTTTCTAAACATGCGATTTCAGTCGAACAATCTGTTGCAATTTTAATTTTTTTATAACTTAACTGAAATTGTACGGAAATGCTATTCACTCTTTTATTTTTACAGTATAGTACAGCTGTTTTCATTACCCTCTAAAGTATCTTCGGTTACCTTTAGTAAATAACTTTCATCAGAATTAAATAATTAATTAATTCCAGAAAGACTTGAATACAGTTTAAGTACCCTCTAGAGAAACTTTGGTCAATAGCTACCTCAGTAATAAATAATTAAATATTTCTAGAAAGACTTGCACGCTACAAATGCTATGCAAATACTCGCACTTTATAGTCCAGGAGTCATTAGTGCAGATATGGCGGGTCATTTATTAAAATGACTAATGGTTTTATCTATCACTGGCGACCGTGCCGGCTTCTCTCAGTTACAATTACTTTGTGGTTTATTTTGTCAGATTTATACAAATAAGCGGTTGCATAGTTTCGTAACCCATTAAGTAAGTACACAGCTATAAATTATGGTAGAAGTTTCATGTACAATTTTTGTTTTCTATCTAACAGTCGGAAGAGATTTTTTGTGATGACTCGTTTTCAATCATGACGACAACGACCATGACAAATAATGATTTGTTCGTTACTATGTGCTCTGGGATTTTTGCTCGCGCTGAGCTTTTTCCCCTGGAAAGATCGAGAAAGTAACTCTTTGTACAATTCCAAATTATTCCAATCTATCTTCGTGCCAAATTTTATTCAGATCCTTTCAGCCGATATGGAGTTGGAATATAAACCTATAAATAGAATAGCTCAGCGAGTCGCGAAGCTGAAGTGGTAATGGGCAGGCCACAAAGTTCGAAGAGCCGATGGATATTGGTGTCCCAAGATGCTAGAATGGCGACCCCTCTGGAAAGCGCAATGTTGGACCCCCCCAATAGGTGGACCGAGGATATCAAGCGGATTGCAGAGAGCCGCTGGCGGTTCGAGACCGTTGTGCTACTTTCTGTGCTGTTCCAGATTATAAATCTATCTTTATGCCAAACTTCTTGCAGATCATTTAAGCTGAAGTTACTGTAAATTTAATGTATTCCAAGTGTTTTATCTTAATTTCTAATAATATTCTACACCTATGTGGACGAGGCATTAAGTCGTACTTGTATTCAGGAAAAAAGTTCGCATCTGGAAGCGTACGACGCGATAAGGTTTCTGTAGTTTTATTACGGTCTGATATCTTAAGGAAGCATCAGTGTGATATGCACTTCTGGAAAAATCCATGGCTTTTTCTTTATTATTGAACTCTATGTTGAATAATTTTGATTTTTTCTACAGTGCAAATGGATACCTCTGTCTGATATCATCATCATCATCATCATCACCATCATCATCATCAGTCCACTGCAGGACATAGGCCTGTAGGGACATTGTAGGGACTTCCAAACTTCACGATTCTGAACCGCCTGCATCCAGCGAATCTCTGGGACTCGCTTGATGTCATCAATCCACCTGGTTGGGAGTCTTTCTAGTGCGGAGTCGCCCTTCCAGCACCTTGGGACCTCGTCTATCGACTCTTCGAACTATGTGCCCCGCCTATTGCCACTTCAGTTTCGTGACTCGTTACTCTAGTCAGTGACTTTGGTTTGGTTTCTGGTATCACTATAATTAATCTATACTGATGTTATAAAGTTTGTGAACTTGTGAGGTTGTAGGAGGTTAATGCCTAAATGTAATGAACCGATTTTTTTTTACAAATAGAAAGCCTCGTTATGTGTGAACGTCATAGGCTATATTGTATCCAAATTTTCTTATAGGAACGAGACTTACGAGGCAGAAACCGCGGGACATCTACTAGTAATGATAAAATTGCCTTGAACACACATTAAGAATACCTACTAAGCATAATATGCAAAGCCAATTAAGTAAACTGACAGATACTAATGAATGGTTAGTTAACTAAATGGTAAACAATATTGCTACGAGTTTAACATGTTGCTGAGGGCGGGTTTATTATTTCGTGTACCAAAACAGACTTTAATGCATGCGATTTTGCTTGATTTAATTATTTTTAATTTAATATTTATTTTTGATTTTTGCTGGAAGACTCACTATAGTCTGGTAATTTTGTTAATGACACTCCCATGATTTGCGGGCGACGGGGGGAAAGACTGCGTGGGTGTGAAAACATGCGTGCGGGGAAGTGAGGTGCAGCAGTCGTGGGTTTCTCATTCATCGCTACACGCCCCCGCGGACCATCGGGAGTGTTACGAACGAAGTTGCCAAGGTATAATTCGAGGATACCGTAGTCTACATTTGAAGAATTAATGAATGAAAAAAAATAAAGGCCAATGGATTGGCTTTTATTTTCACATTTTACAAGAAATAGGGAATTCACGTGTGATCCTACTTAAGATATCAGATATTTTTCTTTGTATTTCTCATTGATATAAAATGCATAAGATAATCAGTATAGTAAAACGTTCACCATTAATTTGTCCTTTCTTAACGGGACAAAACAGTAAGCAATTACGCCGTACAAGTCCTGGCGACCAATAGAAAAGTCTTTTGACCTTTAGGACGTCATGATACGCGATCGTAAAAGCGATTGCTAAAGCTATCTTAAAAGGCAGTTTTTTTATTAATAATACGAGTATAAATACTTAAATATGGAAAACATACTATGTAAGGTATTTTAAAAGTCAATTTTGCAGTATACAATGATTTGGTCTTTCTTTAATTTTATAGATTTGCAATCTCGATAAATGGGCTATCTAACACTAAGATAATTTTTCAAGTTTGACCTGTTCCTGACATTCGCGCGTTCAACCAAACAAACAAACACACTCTGCAGCTTTATAATATTAGTAAAGATTTGCCGGTTATTTGTATGTTATCTAACCCTTTAATTGAACCACTGTATGTAAGTATGTCGTCCCATAGGACTTTATTATCTATACTAATATTATAAAGCTGAAGAGTTTGTTTGTTTGTTTGATTGATTGAACGCGCTAATCTCAGAAACTACTGGTCCGATTTGAAAAATTATTTCAATGTTAGATAGCCCATTTATCGAGGAAGGCTATAGGATATATATTATCCCCTTATTCCTACGGGAACGGGAATCACGCGGGTGAAACCGCGCGACGTCAGCTAGAGTAAAATAAATTTCTGTTCATGCACTGATGTTGTTTAATCAGCATGAGATTGGACGTCGTGACCAAAATTCGGCCGAAACGATATCATTACTTCAATCACAATGATTGCAGTCAAGCGTAAACGCGATTTCAATAAAAAACATGCTCCCACTAAAAGTCTCTTCGCGTACGTCAAACAATTTTATCGTCGGCTGGTAGGGAACAGCGAAATTCATATAGAAAAGGATTTTCCTCGCGTCGAGCGAATTTCCGTCGTGTACTGAGGCTACAGGAAAAGTTCTTTCCGGCTTGACGTTGTTTACGTTGAGGTTACCGTTTTTACCGGTGAAATAGGTTTTTTCATACGATCAATAAAATATCTTGCCCCTTTTAAATTATACATCTGTACATATTCGTTATCATCTCGCTAAAGATTCAGTTTGTTACCGACAGTTTATTGGCTGTTTGCGTAAATATAGTAGCCAATGGAATGGAGTTGTCAAGTTAAATAAGTTGAAACGAAGCTTGACTGGGTCTGCTAGTTATTTATATCTAAACTGTAGATAAAGATAAAATATTTGTATTTTTGTATGTAAGAAATACGTGTCTCAAACGGTGAAGGAAAAACATCGTGAGAAAGGACATTCTTAATTCTCTGCGTGTGTGAAGTCTGCCAATCCGCATTGGGCCCGCGTGGTGGACTAAGGCCTAACCCGTCTCGGTCTGAGAGAAGACTCGAGCTCAGCAGTGAGCCGAATAAGGGTTGATAATGATGATGATGTAAGAAATAAACTCAAAAACTACTGGACCGATTGAAAAAAATATTTTACCAATAGAAAGTTACATTATCAGGAAGTAACATGGGGTATATTTTTATCTCTGTATTCCCACGGGATTGGTTAACTACGCGGGTAAAACCGCGATCTTCTGCTAGTATATTGTATAACAAGACAAAGTCCTCCACCGCGTCGGTCTGTCCGCAATAAACATCTAAAAATATTTTTCATACAATTTTAACCAGTTATAATTAATGAGATAGGTTAACTATAATAATATAATTTGACAAATTTTTGTGTAGAATTATTGAAATATGGCGATAATTATTGGAAGTGACGGAATAATGCTAGTAGAAGGTGAGTATTTTTACATTATAAATAATGTCTGTTTTTGTTAATAATTTTCATACACTAAATCATTATGGTAGGAAGTATCAGGGCCTAATTATATCTAAAGTACAACCTTTTGTGATCCTGCTGTCTTATGAATAAATAGATTATTATTATTAATAATAGTTCAATAAAACATAGCAGCTATATCTATACTAATATTATAAAGCTGAAGAGTTTCTTTGTTTGATTGAACAATCTCAAGAACTACTGGTCCGATTTGAAAAATTATTTCAGTGTTAGATAACCCATTTACCGAGGAAGGCTATAGGTTATATATTATCCCCGTATTCGTACGGGAACGGGAACCATGCGGGTGAAACCGCGCGGCGTCAGCTAGTAGCTATATAACACAGACAAGTGTCATCAAAACTCACTCATTAAATAGGTAATAGTAAAAAACATAAATCTCTCAAAGTTCTCATAGTTTCACATTCATATATCAGGAGATTTATTAAATTGAAGTTGAGTTTCACACAAAAAATAAGGTTCATTATGGCATGGCGCAGAACAAGTTTTCAATTGCACAAATTTTTATTACCACACTCAAGTTAACACGAGCTTTTCACATTCCTTTTTCAGCACATTTCCATGATAACGCCAGATTTTTCTCCTCTAATTAGGTTGCTCATTAAGATAGAAAAATATAATAATGATTAAGGTAGGTAATTTTTGAAAATGGTTCATTTTCAGCCGATTATTATAATTTAAGCTTTTAAACTCAACTTATTTTTAACTCAAGAAGGAAAGAGATTTGTTATAAGTTGTATGTATATCAGCTGTATGTCTGTTTGTCTGTATGTGGCATGGTAGCTCATAAACGGATGGACCAATTTAGATGCAATTTTTTCAAAAGAAAATATCTTGATATTTTTTCCTTTTTAAAAGAATATTTGCCATATATTTTGTTAAATTGACCAATATTATCATTCCCTTCCAACTAGCCCCACCCAGCAGGCGGGGATCGAACCACGGCCTCTCGGCGATGAATCCGTCCTTTTACCGTTGAGTTATTGAGGCTTAGCCGATTCAAAGATATCAGTACTTTTAAACTATCATATGAGGATTGTATAATAGAAGTCGTCACTTAATAAAATGTTTTTCTTTACTTTTAATTAAATATTTAATTTTAAATCAAATTGTAGATTTAACAGTGCTAAATAAAACTCGATTTATCGGACACGTTGAAGTAAAATCCAGATCAGCTATTACACTTACCTATTTAATTTATTTTCAAATGACCTATCTTATCAAATAACATTGAAACATACGTATAGTTACGTAGTATGAAACATTGATAAGTAGCATAAAGATACTCGTAGTAGTGTTAAAGTAATTTAATTTTTACGAGCATTTTATATTAAACATAAGGTTGCCGCTCTTTAGTTCGTCATACCACATCTTTTCAGTAGAAAATGGTCGTCTTAAACAGAGAGGAAAGGTTCTTTGACATAAAACAGGTCTTATGACGGAAAATTGTTTTTGTGCCCCACGGCGGTTTGTGCAGGACTTGAAAATTTTCAAGCGTTACTACCTCAAGCCGCATGGCTAGAAATAACACAATGAACGTTGGAATGAGTCAGAGTCACTTGTACGAGTACTGTTCCAATACAAACATACTCGCTTTTTCTAGATCCCTTCAGTACAACAATAATTATTTGAAATCAAGACATATTTGTATTAAAATCACGAAATAAGGTAGGTTTTTAGAATTTAAACTATAGTGTGTGTTATTCATATTAATTGATTATGAAACACGGCTCAAACTCACGTGATATTAGGTCGGAGTATGCCCGACTAGTTTCGAACCCCGTTATATATTACCCCGGGCCGTTAGTCATGAGCTGGTTCTTGCATCGCGGCACGACCCAAACTGGCATACTCCGACCTAATATCACGAGTTTTAGCCGTGTTTCATAATCAATTAATATAAATAACGTAACCTAGATAAGTATTACCTATACCTAGGTAAACAATTTAAAATATTTTTTTATAATCACATAAGGTAAATATTAAATAGACTTTAATAATATAATTTATTTAAATATTCACCATATTAAATAACATAATAATAGTAATTATGTAAATTTAAAAAATAATATGTCAAAAAAAACCGCTCAATGTAATAAATGCTTATTTGTAAACTTTCAAACTTTGTATCGTGAAGGAATTTTCATCATAAATTATTGTGATAATGAAAATACCTAAATTACAATTTTAATTGAGGATCTCAAAGTTCTAAACAACAAGATGACAGAGCAAAATAACAAATTAAATAGCAGGGAAGTTTTAATTATGCGAGTATCAGTGACATAGTACTTAGTGGTAGAAGTAGTACTCTCAGTTCCGTATTACGTAACGATCTCCACCCATTTGATTATTGGATGAAAAGTGTTTCATATCAAATTTAGAACGTTTTCAATCAAATTTTATGGCCTCCGTGGCGCAGTGGTATGCGCAGTGGATTTACAAAACGGAGGTCCTGGGTTCGATCCCCAGCTGGGCAGATTAAGATTTTCTTAATTTGTCCAGGTCTGGCTGGTGGGAGGCTTCGGCCGTGGCTAGTTACCACCCTACCGGCAAAGACGTACCACCAAGCGATTTAGCGTTCCGGTACGATGCCGTGTAGAAACCGAAAGGGGTGTGGATTTTATCCTCCTCCTAACAAGTTAGCCCGCTTCCATCTTAGACTGCAACATCACTTACCATCAGGTGAGATTGTAGTCAAGGGCTAACTTGTAAAGAATATAAAAAAAAAGTTAAAAAAATATAAAAAATATATTGCTTGTAGGTTACCTAAAATTTCCTGACCAAAATATTATTAACAATCATTAATGATAAGTTTGGGCAGCAGTTTTTGGGATATATTTTTAACGTACTAAATTTTTCATTCAATAAACAGATGGGTGAAGATCGTTTCTAATACGGATCTTCTACTTTATTAGTTGAAAGTATTGTGAAATAACTCTGCCGAGGAAGTACTACCTCTGATTTTTATTATCTATCATTTATTTACTTTTTATATTTTTAACAATGCTACTAAATTATAATACAAAACACTATTAAATATATGTACAATAAAATATTAAATAAAAATTATCAAGTATCGGTTATCAACCCATATTCGGCTCACTGCAGAGCTCGAGTCTCCTCTCAAAGTGTGAGGGATTAGGCCAATAAATAATAAGGCAATGTTTTAAGATCGGGTTGGCTTTTAAATAATTCTAAAAATTCAATTCCATTTTAATCCAAAATGAAATACATAACAAATAAATTTTATTGCACATTTATTTTACTTACATTAATTTTCAATAATTATTTTATTTAAAACATTTACTTTTGTATTTGATTCTCGTAAAATGCTCTATATTTGGATAAAGGTTTATTATTGCGTAAAATTCCTCTTTTATGAAATCTCCGTGTTATAATTTAATTGAAATGGATCGAAATACGAGCGTGTCATTGGAAAAGCAAATTGGTACAAAATAAAAAAAACATTTTAATGTGTCGATACGAGACATATTTATTTATTCAAATAAATTTTAATATAAAAGCAAAAGCTCAAGTGGTTTTAATAGTTAATTGATATATTTGTCTAAAGAAGATTATTAACCACGTCTTTTATAAACATGAGAAATTTAATCTACCCTTCCAATAAATCATTAATATTGTAATAGGACTGAGTAATACGATAGATATTCAATCAATCTGGTCATAAATAAAAAATATATTAGTTTTCATAAAGTTGTATATATTTTAAATGCATATCTTTTGACTAGAAGAAACCGCGCGGTTAGAGCATGTACCTAAATATTTAGTAAAAGATTTATAAGTAATAATATTTGTTTAAAACCCGCGGATTTGCTTAACAAATATGTATGTATACAGTATTTATCTTGTAGGCAAGTTTAAAATGTTAATTTAAATTACTGTTGAAACTAATTTTGCAATGGAAATGTTAAACTTTCTATGTTGTTTCACGTAACACTAGTAGCTATAGTTTGTATTATAAGGCTATGAGCTCACAGAATGCTTCAACCGCATACGTCGTGCTACCAGATAGAACTTATTTTAAGTGGATAGACAGGCAGAATAGTAGGTATCATATTAGATACCCACGATATAAATCTCGTAAATATAAAAAGACATGTTCGACTAAAGGCGGCCGAGCAGTAAAGAATACTCTCTCTTTCGTCCTATTTGAACGAATTTAAAATTTGATAGTTGTCGCAATACCAATAACAAACCACTATGAAGGGCATAGGAATACCTCGAATAATACTGCAAGGCGGTTGTTAATTGCAGATACGTTTTACGACAGAGTGGTCTTCACCACTTGACCGGGTGAAGACCACTTTTTCTTAAGCGAGTCTAAGAAACTTCTCTTAGACCGCACAAGTCCTCTTGGGAATTTTGTGTTCCAGCCTCTTCCGGGACTGCCCTAGCCCTTGCGACTGCTCTGAGCGGGCTGCGCACTTAGAGATTTTTCATCACTGTCTTAGGGCAATACTATAACTGGTAGGGTAATTCGTCACCTATCTCATTTTCATCGCCATAAGATGGCCACGCTCGTCTTCAAGTGTTTCTGCTGCGGCTGCAACTCTCTGTGTGCTCTGAGCTTTATTTGCAACCTCCACTTTGTTTGTCAATCGTGGAATATTGTGTCGTACAATGTGGAAATGAAATTAATTAGATACCCACAAGTTAGCCGTTAGTTTGGTAGGCTGCTACTGTTATATTAATGTTATTTTAGTTTGTTTAGATTTCCTGTTGATAGTATTATATAACTTTCATATAATATTTGTTATTTATAAGGACAGTGCGCTGAAGAGTTTTTACGAAATTTTATATGTAAAATTTAAATCAATTTTGTGATTTAAGGTACTCAAAAAATGTAAATAATGTATAGTATTTATTATTTTTAAATGATTGAGTTGAGTTAAAATTCATTATTTTCTGCAAAATTATTGCACACACTTAAATTCTAAAACGTAATAGTTGAATTGAAAACACTCATGCTTTTAGAAGTTAAAATGCAGCAGGTAGGTTAGGATAAATTTAGATAATGTTAGACCTCAATAATACAATATTCATTGGATTTCCAAAACCATTTCAAAAAGTGTTTTGATATGACGTGTACACAAAAGCAAAATACAGTAAACATTACAATATTCGTAGCGAACAATAGGTTAAAGCAATAGGCAAGTGCCATTCATTTGGTGTCATTTGAATTGCGAGCCATTTGTTTCGCCTATTCAAAAGCGGAGCGCTGCGTAAACACGATCGCAGACTACCACAAACCCCGCTAAAAGCAAAGCAAAAAGGTGCACCTTTTCTGTTTTTGTGACGATTTTATATTCAAAAGACCTAAAATATCGTTGGTATGACGATATGAAATAGAGTAGTTGTCACAATTATTATTAACGAAAATTTACCTGAAGATCTTATATTTCAAATATCACAGTATCTTAAATATTGTATTCTACAAGTGATCCGGTTATGATAGAAACTAACAAAGTCATCGCAGCTGTATTACCTGTCGTATGCAATAACATGAAAAAATAAATATCATTAAAATTTATTATGTAGGAAGCCCTAAAATTTTATTTGCTATATACTACTTCACTCTTATATTTAAAATTTTCTGAAAACCTGTTAAAGGTTGCCGATTGACCTTATGCAAATTAAGCAAATAAAGACAAAACCACTTACTTTTTTTTCACAAAAATAAATCAGCTGTGTGCACACAGTTTTATGGCCTGTAATTACAATCGAATATTTCTTTTGGCGATAACACAATTATGGTTTTGCCCTATTAACATTTCGTGCGTATCTTGCTACAGTCTGCCATTAACTTTATTGTTATTAATCGAACACATTAAATCATAGGGTCCCAAAGTGCGATATCAACTGACCAACGGTGAAAACAAAACGAGCATCTGCTAAAACATACGCTTTGATTTGCGTTACAACGTTTTTGAATTCATTTGATAATAAAATAAGCTTACATAATATTAATAAAAAAAATTTATTGATACAAACAAGCAATTAAATAAATGCTTTAATATATGTATAGTACCTTCCTTCTTTATAAGGAGAAAGGCCTAGTCCTGTAAGGAGCCGTTTAAACAGACAAATGACGAAAACGTTAGATACTAATTTTAAAAAATTACGAGTAAATGTAAAACTTTAGTAAAATAAATCTATATTTAAACTAATATTATACAGAGGTAAAGTGTGCATCTTTTTATGATATGAATTACCCTTTACAACCTTGTAGAAGGTAATTTCTGGATCTAAAAATTCTTTTACCAATGGAAACCCACGTTATTTGCGAGTGTCATAGGCCCCGTATTCCCACGAGAAAGGAAACTACGCAGGTAAAACCACGGGGCGTCTGCTAGTAGGTTATTTAAAATAGACAGTATTATATTTTTTGTAGGAAAATTTATCGATACCTAATTACAGCCCGGAACAATTTTACCGTAGTTAAGTAGGGATTTTCTCTCTTCAATAAACCAGGAATTTCAATCAACTGCACTCTGCATAATTATGGCGGGCATAATTATAAGGTATCTGTTTATTTCAT
This sequence comes from Bicyclus anynana, assembly GCF_947172395.1. NCBI lineage: Eukaryota > Metazoa > Arthropoda > Insecta > Lepidoptera > Nymphalidae > Bicyclus > Bicyclus anynana. The sequence continues at coordinate 7,898,703 of NC_069095.1, forward strand.
TTGTATTTGTATTTTAATGTACCTTTTCAAAAAGAAAGGTTTAAATATTACGATTTTTATTTGTTCTTGTGTGATTAAATTTCAGTAATTAATTAAATGGCAATGGGCGGGGTACATACTCCTTGTTTGAAGAGCCGATGGACGTTAAGAACCCAAACTGCTGGAACACACTACAAACACTAGAAAGCGCAGTGCTGGACTACATTAGGCGAGTCGCAAGGAATCGCTGAATGCAGGCGGCTTTGTGGAAGTCCCTACAAAGGACCTAAGGCCCGCAATGGACGTCCATCGGCTGATATGAAAATGATGATGATGATGATGTTGATCCACCACTCGGATGCTGAATCGATGGCATATGTGTCAATTACTTACGCTATGCTGACGACGACGCTATGCTGTTGCGTCCTACGGCTGGCTCAATCAAAGAGCCGCTAAAATCCTGTGAGAATTACGCAGCTGCACATGGCCTGATATACACGTGGCCAAGAGTGAATACCTGATCTTTAAGGCTCCCCGCAAACAAGTGTGATACGAACCTAGTATTACTCTCCGACCTCCGTGGGACTTCTTTAAGAAGAGTTACTCAATTCAAATATCTAGGTCACTACGTTACGGAGAACCTTGTGGATTAGGTAGACATTGAAAGAGAGAGGAGAGCTTTGTCGGCCAGGTGCAACATTTGACATAAATAAATTTTATCACAATTAGTATTAAATAGATAGATAAATTTTTCCTGTTATAAAAACCCTAATACGAAAATTATTATTATTAGCGTATTAGGGTTTTTCTAACAACTAAGAACTACAATTATTGTAGTTCTAACTTTCAAACTTCTTTTTTTTTAACCGCACCGTTCATTCGTTGATCGTTACGTATTTTGTATGGGGGTTTACACAAAATTACAAATATCTTTGTTGTTATTGCGTTTATGTTTATAGTGCATTTATTGAAAAATGCCACGTTAATGCTAAAAATGTATGAATTATCATCTACTCGTAATTACGATAAATAATTTTAGTAGATTTTGAAATTTTATAAAATTTGCAGACATCCAGTCAATATTTGTTTTTAACCGACTTCAAAAAAGGAGAAGGTTTCTCAATTCGACCGTATATATATATTTTTTTATATATTAATTAGTTAATATTGACCTTATTTACCCGAATGTCTCATAAAAATCAATATATTCAAACCTAGTCATCATCCTCCCCATTCCCGCGGTATTTGTAAAAAACTGAAATCCACGCGGACGAAGTCGCGGGCGTCCGCTAGTTTTGTTTATAAAAAATCTTGCTCGTTCAAAGCAATTTATAGCGAGCAAATAAGTTCTGTGAACTACCATGAAGTGTTCACACTTAGATGTCAAAGTCTTAATTGGAAAATTATGAAAAGCTTGTAGCTCATATGCTATTTAGCGTCTCGTCACTTTGGATCCGTCCTTACATAGCGTTAGGATTAATTATATCAAGATAGGTTTTTCTGTCTACATTTCCTCAGTTTTATATCTAAAATAACGAAACAAAGCCATACAAATAGGATGATTAGTAGTATATTGTCTTGGAATATTATATATAAGACTATATTAATTTTCGTGATCTTCGCGGTTAGATGGTTTGGATCAAACTGTGTTTTTATACTCGATGTTTTTAAGTCACTTTTTAGAGCAGAAACCGCCAAAATAGAGTAGAATGATGATTATTTGAAAAACCGTTTAAAAAACTTATAACGCAAAAGCCGCGGAATGCAGCGGCTACTAATTGTTGATTTTGAAGATTTTAGAATGTCCATCGACTGATGACGATAATGATTTTTTTTTTATTCTTTACAAGTTAGCCCTTGACTACAATCTCACCTGATCGTAAGTGATGATGCAGTCTAAGATGGAAACGGGCTAACTTGTTAGGAGGAGGATGAAAATCCACACTCCTTTCGGTTTCTACACATCATACCGGAACGCTAAATCGCTTGGCGGTACGTCTTTGCCGGTAGGGTGGTAACTGGCCCCAGCCGAAGCCTCCTGTAATTAATGATAATAATAGTACGAGATGATTTAAGTCAAAATACTACAAGCGACACTGTGAAGCCATTTAATAGTTTATTAAGTTAGGTATTATGAAAGACAAAGCAAAAATAAAAAAAAAACAGCTTTCTTATAATATTTTCTCTGAAACCACGGATGGACATGAGGAAACTATAAGGGTTTTTGTTGACTACGGAACCCTAAACACAGCTGGGTCAGTCAAAAAAAAAATTTTACGTTACTATGATGATCATAGTCATGAGTGTGTGATATCACATCTCTTGTTCAACTTTCCCTGCATTATCACATTCCAACGTTAAGCTCAAAAATATAAGTAAAATCCAAAATATAAGTCCAAATATAAATCCAATTCTTCTGTGGTTGCTCGGACGAATAGTCAAGTTGCACTCGGGCAGAGACGGAGTTTCGCGAGTAGCCGAGATCCAGACCAGGAGAGGCCTAATCACTCGGGCCTATAATAACATCTGCCCACTGCCTATTTGACAGCCTCGGCTTGGGCGGGCAGGATGTCCAAGCGCAGACGTCGGACGACTACGCGGGTTGCGGGGCGCGGGGACTCCGCGCCGGCCCGTCGTGCCAGCGACCGACGCGCGAACACTTCGAAATTGACTCGCACGGACTGTGTGCGCATACATAATACATATTGTTGTTTGGTCTTTTATAAAATTAAAATAAAATTCACGAAGAGAACCAGTATTTATTTATATTATATTTACACCCATTAACACATCACTACTAGCGTTGATTGTAACATAAACAAACACTGAAACCTACTAAAGTTCATTGATATAACTTATGAACTTAACATTATAACAATACTAGCCGACGCCGCGCTGTTTAACCCGCGTATCCCGTTCCCGTGTGAATACGGGGATAGAATATAGTCTATGGTACTCACAAAAACCGTGGCTTCCTATCGGTAAAATAATTTTGAAAATCTGTTCAATACCATACAACATACTTTGCCTTTGTAAAATATTAGTAGATGCAAAAAATCACCGCCCACATTTGGTGGATATTAAAATATAATAAGCTTAATGTAAGCTTTTCGATGCATAGCTTAAATTTGTTTGAGAGCCACATAACTGTTTTAATGATCAGTTATAGAGGAAGTTCACACAACCCAACGAAATATTTCTGTAATTTTTATAGATGAAGTTAAGTTTGACCACGAAACTAATCACTTAACATTAATTTATGTATATAATAAACCCCTGAACCCACCATACATATATTAATGTATTTTGTATACATACATATATACAAAATACATTAAAATTAATTTATATTACTTGATGAATATAATGTAAAATAAACTCGATTGACTTATTAAGGACTTCTACTCGTATATTGCGAAGATCTGGCAAATCACAGTATAATAGCGACTTTGTGAAAGAGACCTAATTAATATGTACGTTCGTTATCAACCCATATTCGGCTCACTGCTGAGGTCGAGTCTCCTCTCAGAATGAGAAGGGTTAGGCCATTAGTCCACCACGCTGGCCCAATGCGAATTGGCAGACTTCACACACGCAGAGAATCAAGAATATTCTCTGGTATGCAGGTTTCCTCTCGATGTTTTCCTTCACCGTTTGAGACACGTGATATTTAATTTCTTAAAATGCACATAACTGAAAATTTGGAGGTGCGTGCCCTGGACCCACCATTCGCATTCGAACCCACACCCTCCGGACCCTCCTCCCTCGGAGGCAGAGGTCATATCCACTAGGCTATGTATTGTGTAGGTATGTATAGTTCAAGTGTATCGATAAAGACTGCTTTCTTACATATAACGCACATTAAGACTACATTACGTACTAACTAACATGTTTCATCATATTTTACTTATAATATATACCCAAGTGAAAATTATATTCCATACATACTCTACAACATATTTTCACCCGTCCCTTAGTTTATGAAGGTCTTAAAATATAAGTAAGCGCTCGGAATAGTTCAAACGAAGTTTATGGAGGCTAACTGAAAACGATAAATCGTAAATAAACTACTAGCTACACTTAATATTACTATACTACTACTATATTAAAATAATGTATTTTATTTTAGCAGTAGGAGTATGTGTCGAGGCCGCGAACTACTTGAACTTTATTGTGGCCTGCAGACGAGTGAATACATGAAATACACAATTATCGGCCTCCACATATTACATATAATCTACTCCTCACATCGCCCGTCAGCTGCGGTCAACCAACCTAGGTCAACTCGCGACACTTTGGCAGTAAGTAGTTATTGCCTATCTCACCAATCTTTGAAGGCTCTCGATTACATAATAATTCGGTAACATAAGTAAGAGCGGGGGCACACGATGCGTTGCGGCGGCGGTGTAGCGCGCGCCGGAGCGGCGTCGCTGCGTTTTCTTAACGGGCGTTAAAAAAGCGTTCAAAAATAGTATGAAGTTAAATGAAGGTTCAGAAATTACTTGTTACAATATTACTTTGTTATAATATAGTACAGGTTTTAGTTGATGTAATTTATAATTTTAGTTGAGTTTTTTAACGTTTTTGTAGATTAATTATGTTATACTGTCTTAATGAAGGGAAAATTCGTACCTATTTCTGCGGTTACAAAGGCATTGTTAACTTTTAATAATGACTTATAATGGATACAAGGGCTGTCGACGATCTCATTTTATAAATTAAAACGAATGATCCCGATACATTTTTCCTTCAACGCTGCTTTTCTCGAGTAATTGCAACTTTCTTGGGACCATCTGCTCTCTTTAATTAATGGGTACGTTCTACAAGGACGTTGGGATATATTACTGTACAGTTCTGTCTTTGGAAGTTCTTGAAACTTGCATGGAAAAAAATATATATTAAGTACCTTATATATTTTTTTTTTTGCATAAGCAAGCGCTTAGCTTTAATCACGCCTGATGGTAAGCGATGACGCAGCTTATGGTGGAAAGCGCTTGCCTAGAAGATGCCTATTCACTCTTGACTTGAAGATGAGGATGAGCTGGGAGAGCATTCCACATCTTTGCAGTGCGTATAAAGAAAGAGGAACTCAACCGCTTATTACGCGTCCGAGGAATTTCGACAACGACGACAGCAGATTTCTGCGATGCCTAGCATAATTCTGTTATCACTTAATTATTATCTCGGTAACACAGATTTAACATAAACTTTTAATGTAGTTGTTGAGGAAACATGCATGTTGTACTTATATACGTAGTAGCACGCCTTATTTAAAGTTGAAAAACATTGCCTAAAATCTTTTTAACATAAAAATTAAACCGACTTCAAAGGCGTATTTCAGTTATTTTTATTTGAACACAAATATAGAGTATATTCAAACAAAAAAGGAATTTTCAAAATTGGTCAATAAATGACGAAGTAATGAGGTAACAAACATTAAAAAAAACATACGCATCGGATTGATAACCTCCTCCTTTTTTAAGTCGGTTAATAACAAAACAATACTTCAAAGGGCGTTCGACGAGAGTTCTACAATAGCTGTGTCATATATCTGTAAGTTCACAGATATCTAATTAGTTCCTTTAGTTATGTAAATGACAATGCTGCTTGGTGACAGAAATTAGTATGACGATAGTTCTTCCTCTGATGAGTCATAAAGTTTACTACTACTAAAAGTGTACATGCCCTAAACTGAACATACCCTACATTGCGCTGCAATGCCTCTGTCAACCTGACGAATAGGTGTTGCGTATGTATGTTCCGTTTTCTGGACACTGCAGAGTGTAGTATAGAAGGACCTGTATCGCACTCATAGTCACCAACAAATTTGTCTGTCATTTTCTGAGGTAAACGATTTTGGATTTGGTATAAATCTTATACTAAACTTACAAGTTTTTGTCCGTTTTTTACACAATTCAATTACATAAAAAGGTATTTTTACGGAGCTCATTAAACGACGAACAACTATTTGACATCGATTTCATAGAAACAGTTTTTATAATCGCATTAGATCGTTGATCATATACTTTGACAGAAAAGTAACGTCTAGCGAGGCAGGTCTTATACAATAATTGGTCTGAGAGTAAAACCTCACAAAATGGTGTTAATGTAGTTTTCATTAACACTCCTTTTATTTTCATGGACATGTGTTCATTAACATTTGTTATGCTGTATGTACTCGGTCACATACAGCAAAACAAAGAACCCCCTTATTGGAAGTCAGTTAAAAAAAGCCTAAGCTGTACTAACTAACTGTGTAACTGTTTTGTTATTTAACGACTACTTTAGTAGCAAAAGAACTGATTAAAAATAAACAATTTGTATACCACAGAATATATAATACTACAAGACCACAGAACATAGTAATCGCCAAAGCTTATTAATTTAATGTACAATACTAAATATTATTTGCATTACCATCACGGTTGAGTTAAATTAAAAAGAGCTTTAACCCGCAATATTTAGAGTTCAATTTTTAGCAGCTTTTAAGGCTTTCGAGGAGAAAGTGTCGAGCCAATTAGGTCACTTACGTTTGGTCTGAAAAGTGCTACTCCAAACCTAGAAAGAGCTCGCATGTGTGCTGTAAAAATTATTCTTTTTATTTTTATAATGTGTGTAAAAGCTAATATAACATGAGGTTTGCATTTATTAAGTGAAAAACTTTTTAAGTCTAAGTTGTGAATCTATGCCGGTGTGGTTTCCTTCTTGTCATTCGGTGCACGAGTCTTAATTCATTGTAATTTTTTTTCACCACGATGTCTGCCTCTACATACCAAAAAAATGTAAATGAAAGAATTACAACTGCTGCAAAAACTAAGTTATTAATCAACGCTGCCACAAAGTCATTAACAATGAGTATTATTTAATCTGTTCCAATCCCTAACAGTTTTTAAAAATTGTAGAGGGATAGCTACTTATTTTTAACATCAGAGTGCTAATTAACTAACTAAGAATTAAGATCACACCATTCGAAATCACTTAGAAATTTCATAATAGTTCAAAGTATAGAATCAAATAAAATTCGGTAAAATGTATAAGACTCATTTTTAACTATACCTATGAGTACATCATAGACAACCTACATTTTTATGAATAAAAAACTATTCATTCAATTCCCACAAAGTTATAAGTAGGTATGAATTTATATTACAATCAAACCTTTAAGTAATTAATCTGAAGCGTGACGTATACTTTGGGAATATTTTCATTATGATAAGATATTGCCGAAATGATTTCTCTAATCAGTTTTGAAGGTGAGATGTAAAGAGGTTTATTAAATTTTCATTTACCTTACACTGAAACGACATCATAATAATTTAATTAATTTTTGTATTGGTAGTTAACAAAATACAAATCAAACTTAGCCGGCCTCTTCCTTATGAAATGATTTTCAATATTTATATATAATTCAGTTGTAATCAATTCATATAAATAAAATTTAATTGTCTGTCTACGACTTTCACTGGAAGATAGAAAAGGTTATTTAGCAACATAATATGGTTTGTTTGTCCTAGAAAAATACCAGGTACCTGCTAGTCCTTAATAAAAGTAGTATGAATCCCTTGCTCGAAAAATAGCTCCATTTTAAAATTTTAATAATCAAGTTATACTCGGAATGAAGAGCTACAATACAATTTACTGTTGCAGCGTTCAGAATTGCAGACGGTGCATTACTGTAAGAATTAATGAGCTGGTGTCACATTAATCGCTAATGGCTTCCATGAAGACTTCATGCCACTTAGGGCGATGGAGATTGCCTCTTATCACGCTATGAGCTCTTTAGAGTTAAATGTTGTTGACAGTGAATCTGCGTATAAGGGATTGCTTTGTAACGATTTTTAAATGACTTCAAAAACAGGAGGAGGTTCTCAATTCAAAGTGTATGTTTGTCACCTTATAAATTTGTCATTTATTAACTAATCATCATCATCCATCATCATCATCTAAATATCAGCCGATGGACGTCCACTGCAGGACATAGACCTTTTTTATGGATTTCCAAACATACTTAGCTACCTTCACCCAGCGAATCCCTGCGACTCGCTTAATGTCGTCAGTCCACCTGGTGGGGGGTCGACCAACGCTGCGCTTTCCAGGGCGGGGTCGCCATTCCAGCACTTTGGGACCCCAACGTCCATCGGCTCTTCGAACTATGTGCTCCGCCCACTTCAGCTTCGCAACTCGTTGAGCTATGTCGGTGACTTTGGTTCTTCTGCGGAACTCCTCATTTCTATTGAATATAAATAGCATTATTATTATTTGTTACTTTTGTATTCAGATTTTTTTGGTGAAAAGGCGTACTCGTACATAAATTATGCCTATCGCGAATTTAATTTGAATAATATTATTTTTTGTCAATTCCTTACGATCGTCGGGAAATATAATTTGTGTATATATTAGCATAGGGATAACGTTTTCTAATCGAATAAAAAATCTCAACTTCATACTAATGAAGGTCTATTTCCAATGGCCAAAATTGAAAATGCAACACTGCTCGAAATAATTATTTAAAAAAAAAACACTACAACCGACTTAACGTACCCACGAAGCTAAAAAGGGAAAAATAACATTTTAATATTTTCTACCTACTGATCACTTTGAAGTCGGTGACAAGCCATCTATTAATTTAAGGCGTACCGTACCTATCGTAATGATTTTTGTTCTCAGACATTATTGTATAGTCGCTACTGAAGAAAAACATATGAAAGATAAATTTCATATGTTTTTCTTCAGTAACGACTAAAATCAACACCACACGGGCTTGGCACCGAATACAAAGTGTAGGTAGAAAATTTTAAAATGTTATTTTCCCTTTTTAGTTTGCGATGATCATTTTTCCACTTAATACACAGCATTTATTCTGAATATTCTGAACTCAGTGACTCCATGCGAATCAAAGGTCTTCTTTCCAAGCAGGGCTAACTAAAACTATGCTAATAGATCAGTTTTAAATTCCATCAACTTTGTAACATTGATATTATAAACACACTTTCATTCTTTAACCAGAAAATCACGCAGCTATAATTATCGCAATACTAGTTAATAATGTCCTTAAAGTCAAAGAGTAACAATACGGGTAAAAAAAGGAATAGTGAAGACTACAAAGCGACAAAAGATCTTTCCGTGCTCAGCGCTGGATAAGCAATTTTACTCTACAATGACCAATCGGCAACCATTCAGCCATTAATACTTGAACGTCGTTGTAGATTTCGCTGGCTAATAGTAAAAAGGAATGAACACTTAGGGCCGTGTCCACCATCTTCTGATAAGTGTTTGATAGACTATTCACAATTTTGGTTTTAGTCATTTTTGACATAAAATAAAAAAGCGGAAAACGACTCGTATAATTTTTAACAAAAAATTTTGTTAAAAAATTTCATAAAATCTTATTAAATTTACATAAATAAATAAAATAGCCTTTTATTTACCCCTAATTTAATGTCAAGAATTAGATAGGCGACCCTTTAAAAGTTATTCAGTGTGTAAATTACTAAATTTACAAAAAAGGTTTGAAAAGAAAACGATTAATTTGAAATGTTGCAATTTTTCTGTTATTTTATTTCACAGATTAAATACTGTTCAATCATAGGCAAGAAAAATTAAGGTATACAAAAATAATTAACATTTACAGATAATACATTAGTAATAAGGTAAAACCGCACTACCAATAACGATATAGCTTCCTTAAAACAGGATGTTGTTAAAATAATTATGTACTTTTATGTCTGTTTTATATCTGTAATTTATACAAATTTTAAAATATCTTTTATAAGGAAAATGCTGTAATAGTTGCAAAGTTAAAGTGCGAAAATTTTCCAGTCTCTAAGCAAAAATACGCTCGCGAGTTATTTCGTTTGTAAAATTTTGCACTCGGTAAAATACAGTTTGAAGTCCATTTTTTTAGGTTTGTATGCAATACGAGTATTCAACGCTTTAAACATATCACATTTTTGCTTTATCATTAAAATTGTTTTTAGGGTAACAGTAGTAAGAATAAAACATCAGACTTCGGAAGGCATTTCAAAGTATATTTTGACGTTTATTTTAAAAAATTTCGTAAGTTTTTGTTAAATAGTATGTAAAAATTGTATTTTTTATCTTATATAGACATATAAAAAAATTATATATCTATACAAGATATATATACCTATTATATTGTCGTCTAAATGTTTCATAAATCAATTAAATATGTTTAATTCATTATGAAGTTCTACTAAAACACGTTATACAGCGTGAGAGTATAACCGCGCGTGCCACGTTGCAAGAACCAGCTCATGACTAAAGGCCCCGTATGGGTTCAAAACTAGTCGGGCATACTCCGACGATGTATCACATCTGTTCCAGCCGTGTTTCATAATAAATTAATATGAATAACCCTCACGATAGTTTAAATTCTAAAATAAACATAATTAATAGAAAATACTTGTTTTGATATATTTATTGATTACATTGCAATTATGTAGGTACTATTAAATCAAACTATATTAGGGTAAAACCGATGTATCAAAAAGGGACGCATGAAAAAAATGTTATCAAGACAAGTCCAAAATCCACAGACACAGTTGTGGCCGTAGAGTATTAATAAAAAAATCGTTATCTATTGTGCTGTAAAAATGATAGGAAAATTCCTAGAATTCACGTATACTTCGACGTAATACATTATCATAAACATTTTCTAAGAAAAGAATTTGCTGCGGGAAAAAGAAAAATGGTTTTTTTAAACCTTCAGAGAATAATTCCTTAATGCCCGTTGTATCTTAACTTCAGCTTCTCGGTACTTCCGACGTAGCTAATAGCTTCTAGTTCCTTGAGTTTGTTAAAAGCCGGCAAATCGGGATAAATTAAACCTCCAAGATGAATAGAACGGGCTGAATGGAAACATTACAGCCAGATTGTAAGCTTAAAGCAGGAAATGACGGCTGATGTAGCGAGATTTCATTTTTTATGCAGCGGCGAAAGCTTTATAATTAAGCTTTTGTATAAAAGTTTAGTAATTTTTCAATTCAAGTAATTTAAAATAATTTCTTAAGTTAAGTTTGACATGAAACAAATCTGTTCTTTGCTATATTTTCTTGTGAATCAAATAGAACCGATGGTAGAGTGTCTACAAATATTCACACTTGACGTTTCAAATGTGCTTTTAAACTAAGCCTTATTGCAAAAAAAGAATTTTGAATTTGGAGAAATACCTAGAAACCATATTTAATTCACAAGAGCAAAAAGAAACAAGTTTTGTTTTATCATAATATACATGTTGAAATGATTACATACTTGGCCAATATATATTTGACCAAGGGAAAAGGCCCAGGAAAGACGAAGAAGATGTGCCTACTTGTGAACGACATCGTGTACATGGCCTGGAAAGCCTTACGTAAAGTATGTAGCAAACCAGACATTATTAGATACACTTGTAGCAGTCAACATGTTGTATATTGGGCTAGGGTCGAATAAAAAAGTGGTGGTGACGAACTGGATCGCTTCCAAAAAATAGTGAATCCTACGTATGAAGATATGTTGCACAGGTAGCTTACTTATTATACTTATTACAAGGTGGTGAAACTGGCCTTAAATATCTAAAAATAACAAGTATACACGCACTTGTAAAACCTTATAACAATCCCAATCTCGGTGGTATACATAAATTTGTTTCTAACAGTGTACTTTTCCAAAAAAATGTTACGGTATATTTTCCCGAACAATGTGGACCATCGTGATGCCTACTTTACGGTGACCTTCTTATTTCACTTTCCGCTTGAGTGTCAGGGCGACAAAATTTTCTCGAGGGCTATTCGGGCCTGGTGACTTTATTCGCGTAACCACTTAGTTAAATCCGTGCATTCAAGCGTACTCTCTATTTTTGAATAAGAAAATGATTTTCTCGTAGCTCTAAATCTTGTAGTAATTATTACCTATATTATTAAGGTTTTTTATGGAAATGAAGATTTTTCCTAATGAATATCAGTAGATCAATAAGCATATAAATAATAATAAGCATCTGGTTATAAGCCTTGGAGCGTTTGAATAATATTTATTTATTTTTGTTAGTGTAGTTGTAACAACTCATTAATATGTTGAAAACCATGAAAAATGGCAAATGGGTATTCATGAGAGTGAGTGTATCAGAATAGGCAGTTTTTATTTGTGATATTCTTGAGCCGCCAGCATCCAGCGGCTCCCTGCAACCCGCTTGAGTTCTCGGCTCACCTAGTGGGGGGGTTGACCAGCACTGCGCTTTCCGGTGCGTGGTCGCCATTCTAGCACCTTGGGACCCTAACGTCCATCGACTCTTCGAACTCTGTGCCTGCCCATTTCCACTTCAGCTTCGCGACTCGCTGTCTTAGGTAGGTCCAATTTCGAGAAAGAGGTGAAAGGGAAGATCGCTGAATCCAGCTCGGCTTTGCAGCGTTCGAGAAACTCTGCGCCATGGTATCGTTCGAAATTCCTCAGTGCTCGAAAACGAAAGTCTTCGATCAGTGCGTGATGACCTACGGATCCGAGACTTGGTCGCTGACTATGGGCCTTATTAGAAGGCTAAAAGTCACATAGCGGGCGATGGAGCGAGCTATGTTGGAGTTTGTCTGCGTGATCAAATCTGTAATGAGGAGATCCGCAGACGAACTAAAGTCACTGATAAAGGCCTATAATTTTTTAAAAAATTCGAAATTGTTATTAATTTAAATATAATTAACATCCTATATTATTTATGTCTTCAGATAAATTTTGTTGATTTGTTTTTCTATTACCAACTAAAACTTTTAAAATAATTGATAAATCTGCACGATATTATAATAGCATAAAGCTTTTGCAAGATTCTTTTATATAATAGATGGGAAAGTTAATAAAAATTACCTTATAAAATTACCTTTAAAGAATTTTTAATGTCTAAAACAAAAGAGATAATTGTTATAAGTACAAGCAAACTAGTTTTCAGTCGAGTTTGCTCTTAAAATAGAAAATTCTAAACCGAGTTCATTATTATACGCGACAGTTTTTCATTGTTTAACTTTCCTCATAATATGCGAAACTCTGTCGTTTAGAGTACATTTATATTAGTAGACTAGCGGACGCCCGCGCCTTCGTCCGCGTGGAAATCAATGTAAACTTTCAAGCCCTATTTCACCACTTTAGGGTTGAATTTTAAAATTTTTTGAATCACATTATATTTCGTATATTTTTAATAATTTATGTACAAAATTTTTAAAACTGTGACTCTAAAAATTAAGGACTTTCCATACAAACTTTTAACCCCTATTTCACCCCCTTTTCATTTTATTTTCGCAATAAAAAGTATATAACCTATAACCTTCTCCGTCTTAAATCGTGTCAAGGTTGTCAATTTGAATTCATTCAGTAGTTTCAGCGTGATGCCCGAATATCAAAAACATGGTCAGACAGACAGACAGACAAAAAATCGAAAAAATATTTTTAGCTTCAGTATCGAATATATAATGCCCCCCGACAAAAAATTCAAAATAGCTTCAATGTACAGGATGTACAGAATTTGTCCTGTCACAGTTTTTATTATAGGTTCTAGATGGCGCTAGTAGTACGTTATGCCAAGGTAGCGTTTGATGATGAAAACCATTCACATAAACCATTTGACAAATGGTTTATGTGAAATTTCAAATTGCGAAGTAATTTAATAAGTAGGTATAGATATAGAAGAAGATAAAATGCGCATTGGACCAGCGTGGTGCACTATTGGCCTAACCCCTCTTATTCTGAGAGGAGACTCGAGCTTGAACTTGAACTCGAGGAGAAACGAACATCTCATAATTATCTTTACACCCAAAAACAATACTTTTTATAAGGAACTTTTGTATGAGCTTAAATTTTATTCCTTAACTAAATTCCATTATAAAATTTCGTTTTTCATGTGCATACTCGTATCTATGATCTATATCCGTTTGTATAAATTACTTGTACCTACGATATAACCAGAATATTTTTATCAGAATACGTAATGTTAAGGTAATAAATACTAATATTATTATCATAATTAATACTAGGTGTATTAATTTTTTGTAGCATTTTTGGTTTAAAATTTTACAACACGTGTTAAACCAAACGTATAACACAACCCACCTATCTTGTTACGCAAGTATCTATACTAATATTACAAAGCTGAAGAGTTTGTTTGTTTACTTGAACGCGCTAATCTCAGGAACTACTGGTCCGATTTGAAAAACTCTTTCAGTATCAAATAGCTCATTCATAACTAGGCTGTAGGCTATATATTATTCCCGTATTCCTACGGGAACGGGAACCACGTGGGTGAAACCGCACGGCGTTAGCTAGGAATAAGAATAAAATACATTTTGACAATAATTTAAAGATCTTAAAGTTCTTGAATTTATGAACATATTTAAAATTATAAATTGGGAATTTCGTTCATAACACTCCCGATGTACCGCGCGGGCCGGGGGACGTGTAGCGATGAATGAAAAACCCACGACTGATACAAGTCACATTCCCGCACGCATGACATCTCACACCCGCGCAGTCCTTCCCCCTGTCGCCCGCATATCATGGGAGTGTTATCAACGAACTTGCCAGACTATAGCCGCCGATATAGGGATAAAATATAGCCTATGACTCTCACAAATAACCTATCTATTGGTAAAAGAAATTCCCTACAACTTTACAAACTTTACCTTTTTATAATATTAGTTTGAAAGTATAGATTAAAAAGACTACTTTTATGAAAGACAATTTGAATGGAGTTTCTGCTTTATATTACGTGTTTAATACTCGAAAATTTTAGTTCATTCGACATCAAATAAAATCAGCTTTGTTCCAAATTTTCGCTTCAGAAGTACATGAGCACGCATGAGTGGCCAAATTTAAGTAAGTGGATACATGAATAGAGTCACTGAGCTTGAATAGTACTTACCAAAATTTTCGCGCTCACACAAAAAGCGAGGTCAAATAAATGTCCCCTCTTTCGCCAGGTGCTTGTTAGCATTTGAAATGTCTACAGGTAAGAATCTTTAACTTTAGTGAATCTGTTTATGGTCCGTTATGATTACGCAATCAAGTTTGAAATTATTTGATGTACCCTGTGGTATATACTTCCGATGAGATACTTAAGATGAAGGAATAGGAATACAAAATATACTCCAGGTTATATATATTGAATAACCGGGAACAGCCCGACTATTCAATATACGTAATTGAAATATCATAGTATATTAACCACTTGACTCTTAAATGGACGACCGGTCGCCCATCGTATCCGTTACGTGACATGTAAAAAAATATAAAGCAAACTTAGGGCAATAGGCGAGCACAGTATCATGCTCCGCGCGATAAAGGAATAAAAAGATTTTTTAAATGGCTCACAACGGTAGATTAAAACCGCATTCCCTGACTGTCGGCTTCTTCAACGCAGACGGGCTTTTCGATAAAATACTCGCGGGCAGCGATGTTATATACAGGGTGCTCGGGAGTATTATATTAAATTTTCTTTTAACGCCCGCGACTTCGTCCGCGTGGAATTCAGTTTTTCACAAATCCCACGGGAAACATGGATTTTTCCAGGATGGAAAGAGGTGTTAGTTTAGAGTGAAATCTATTTCCATTTCCAATTTCAGCCAAATCGTTCAGTAGCCGCTGCGAAAGAGAGAAACAAACATACACACACAAACTTTCGCATAAATAATATTATGTGATACCCGTGCGAAACCGGAGCGGGCCGCTACGTTTTTTAAATACAACGTTCACAGTTTTTCTGTAGTGTATTTAGTATCAGCATTGTATCCGTGCGAAGCCGGGGCGAGTCGCAAGTTATACATATAAACCTTTCTCTTTAATCACTCTATCTATTTAAAAAAACGCATCAAAATCCGTTGCGTAGTTTTAAAGATTTAAGCCTAAATGTAGAGACAGATAAAGCGACTTTGTTTTATACTATGTACAATGTACATTGTACATGTTATATACCTTTAACCTGATTTAGAAGAAATAGTATTTTTCGTATTCCTAACGACTAGTCCCCAGGGACATTTTATTTGTCCGCGACAGGAAATCCACTAGAGCCAAGATTTCCAGTAATGAAGTAACGACTATAGACAGTGACAAATGTAATAAACTCTGGTGTGTCAAGTAATAACAACAGATACATTAAGGGCAACTTTTCAACATAACTTTTTCATTGAACGGAAAATGGCCTTTCATTGCTATTTGCTTTATTTGGAAAACATTAATCACAAGAATACAGAATTATTTTATTCAAGAAAATCAGTAAATTGTGAAGATGTTCTGTTCCAAGAAGTCTTGGCTTTTAATGTAGTGGCTTGTGTGTATCAAAAGTTCGTTTCATCACGTTCCTTCAGATTATACCGCAGAATAAAAAGCTATCAAGCTATTTTTATACACACCGTGATTTATACACACATGCAATGTCTATCAACTATCCACTCTCTAATTTTAGTCTTTACACCTTACCTGACTTCCAAAAGACACAGACTTCCAAAAGTAGCCAAAGCATGTTTTCTGTGGCCAAACGTGTGTGTTGATTTCATACTTTGACACATGGTTAACGTTTCACGAGGCAGGTCTCTATGTAATTATTCTAAGCATATAACATTACCTACAATCGTAATTAGACTATTAAAGTGCTAAGTCTCATAATTAATTATCTAAAGTTGTTGAGATTTTTAAACTGTTTTCCATAGTAATTATTTTTTTTAGTATGTCTATGTCTAATCTGACATTAAACCAAGCTTCATCGAATAAGGATCACATAAAAATAACAAACATACCTAAGAATTTATTACTCCAAAAATTTCGTTTACTCTACGTATATAATATTTTCGTCTTGATTCATATTTTATTATGTTGTTGATCTAAAGCCTCAACACACGAGTTTAATTCCTTAGTACAAGATACCTACTCCTACTGTCTATGCTAAGTTCAGTTTATTTAGTGAGTAATAGTAGTCATGTCTCGTAAAGTTTTCTGATTTGTTTTTAGTTAAAAAAAATCTTTACATTTCATTCCTGGTTCAATTTTATATAAGAATGTAACTGTAACAAAAGAAAACTACGCAGTTCCTTGTATTACAAGTACGGTTTAACGACTATTCTGGGAATTATTTATGTAGGATAGCCGGATCACGCCCACATTCTTTAGGGACCATTAATATCAGTGTTGCTAGCAAAACAAAGCAATGCTGGACTAATGGCTGCTCGGCAACGTCCACACCATCGGTCAATGTCACATCTACCCTCTTTTTGTCTCTAATATATCTACTTTTATTTATTTGGATGCCAAATTCAAATGAAACAGGACATTATTATGACACAACACTAAAAACACAAAAATACATGACACTATAACAAATTGGTATTGCTATTTTCCGTAAAAACCTACACAGCAATGCTGAAATATGACTAAAACCGTCACCGTACGTTACTTTCTGTTCTCAAACTTCCTCAGGGTAAAATAACCTGACAAACTTCAATTGTTTAGTGCACTTTGTAAAGTGTTTTGTATTAAAAGCTCGGATTTGACCATAATGTCACCAGATAACATGCGACCAATGACGTATTTTATGGAGAGAAACAGACAAAAGTCAATCAGTTCGGCTACTGAAATATCTCATTCATATAGTGGTGACGATGGGAAAGAGATAAAACCGGGATTACTACGCCGTTATTGGTTGAAATTGTGTCTATTTCTCTTCACAAGATAAATGTCTTTAGTCGCATGTTAGCACTACAGATGGTAAGTGTAAATATGATCTAATATGGCAACCACCCGGTATCTTGCGGTGCGAAGGTGGAAAAAGGGAAGGAGGTGCGACGTCAAATAGCTCCTGAGTGCACTTTTCGTAATATATTAGAGCCGACAAACTGGTAACTTTCCGCCAATGTTCAAGGCTTTGATGTTATTCATTGTTTACAGTGAATGTGAATAGTTTATGCTCCGTGCCGCAGTGGTATGCGCGTTGGATTTACAAGACGGAGGCCACGCCCGGCTGGGCCGATTGAATTTTTTCTTAATTGGTCCAGGTCTGGCTGGTGTGAGGCTTCGACCGTGGCTAGCTACCAACCTACCGACAAAGACGTACCGCCAACCGATTTAGCGTTCCGACCGAAACGATTCTAATCCTATCAAGTTAGCCCGCTTCCATCTTACATTGCATCATCACTTACCATCAGGTGAAATTGTAACGAATAATAACTTGTATTGAATAATAAAAAAAAAAACTTGCTTCTGCGCGCACTTTTCTAAATATATTTAGAATCGACAAACTGTTAACTTTCCGCCATTGTTCAAGGCTTTTGTGTCATTCATTGTTCATAGTGAACGTCTATCTCATGTGGCTGGTAATTGTTTAGTAAATTGTTAAATATGTACATATGTTTTTCATGTTATAGTACGCGCGTTAACAACTGAGTCTTAGGGCCATAAATCATTTCTCTATATCTATCTCGCTTGCACTTATGGGTCTTATGGAGCCGTCTAGTGAAGGGTGTAACAATGAAAGACATATTATCGATAAGTAAAGTTTATTATCGTATCTTGTTCACAAAATTAAAAAAATTAACAATATTTGATTTAATATAATACATATTTCATATTATATAATTATTAACTAAATAAAATTAATCTTCATCTGAGTCTTCATCATCAGAATCTTCGTCTTCTGCCAAATTTATTATAAGCACACTTTTATCAAAATCGTCAATATTAGTGACGGTTTGTGGTTTCTTAAAATTTGTTCTTGGTATACAGGTACTGCCTGATTGTGATACTTCCGTCTTGATTCGGTCCACTGTCGCTCTGCTCACACCACAAACAAATGCGGCCATTTCACGTGGTTTGTTGAAATTTAGAGAAGCCACTTTATTCGGATCACTTTTCAATTCATTGAGAAACAGGAATACGTTGTGAATCAGTGTTCGAGCTTGAGGGCTAATATCGCCATGTAATTTCTTCAGATCAACGTTAGAAAATAAAGTATCCATAGTGCGCAACGAGTAACACATGAATGTATTTATTTAATTGCAGTAAACACATTTATAGCAAAAAAAATACGCAATGCAATTACATTAGAAACCGACCAATCAGAATCGTCCAAATCATTATTGACTCATCATTAGCACGTGCGCAGGTAGCCGTTTATCGATAATTAGGGTGCGCAGGTAGGCGCGCTGCACATTCCTATCTTTTTTGACTTTTATGACCGGACGACTCAGATGATAACGCGCATACTATAGTCACAAGCTGCTATCAATGGAGGGTGTTAGCGGCATTTTATAGCAAAATATTTGCGGTCATTGTATAGGTCACTGCTATTCACGTTTAAAAATTATGACAACGTGATTGATTACCCGCCTGCTGTAATAAATAAAAACTTGTTAAGGGTCCCTCACATCGCAAAAATGTTTGTGTAATGAAATATTATTATTAACAGTGTGAGGGAAATATTAACGGTGTAGGACAATACCCCACACAAAAAAATAAACGAGTAAAAAAAATAATCATTTTATTTTACGACTTTGTTTACAATTTTAATGTACGTGCATATGCTAATTTACAGTTTCCTAGTAGTAATAGTCTCTGCGCTAAACCGCGGACGGACGGACGGACGGACGGACAGACAGACGGACATGGCGAAACTATTAGGGTTCCTTGTAGACAACAGAACCCTTAAAAGTGTTCAGGGCCAGCCCACAGGATAATAAGGTTTAAAATGACAATGTCGATTGGCCGGTCGATTATTAATCGATTCAAATCTACGAATTATTTTACTAATATTGGAAGGGACAAAGTAAATAAGAAAGCCCACTCACGCTTATGTCCACGATCTATGATCATTCATATTCAAAATATTCCTAAATATTTTTGACAGCGTGAGGGGGCCCTTTATAAAATATCAATATTCAAAGGCAATATTGCAGATTATGTTGTGGCTATTAGTGAGCAAATTACAGGCTATATCTTATATAAATAGGCACTGTATATTGTTTGTTGTTTTATATTATACCTCTGCAAACAGTTATTTTGTATTGTACTTTATTTTTAAACTAGCTGACGACGTATTTCGTACACGTGAAATTTAGTTTTTCCAAAGTCCCGCGGAAGCTATGGATTTTTCCGGGATTAAAAGTAGAAAGTATATTGCTCAAAAACTAATCCTATTTCCCTATCTTCTAGTGAAATTCTCTTATTAAAATCGATCCAGCTGTTCTAAAGATTAGCTCGGACAAACAGACAGAAAAAAAATAAGAAAGCTGGATTGTGTTTTATTACCGTGTATATAACTTAAAACAGTTATATTAAAATCACAGACATGCACTTCAATTTCAATTTATTCAGAGAAATAAATCGACAAAGACAGAACAATAAATCATAATCCTTCTTTTTGTACTTATCAGAAAATCTATTTTAAGATTTTCTTTGAGCTAGAGAGTCGATCTAAAAAGATATTAAAGAAAGGAACCTTGATAAAATCAGTGTTATTACTTGGCGATATTTTTATATAACCTAGGCCTTTTCATTTGGAACCTCTTAATTAATTCAAGAGACCACTTACCATCTTAGATAAGAAGTTTCTACAAACCACACTAGGTCAGGGTCGCCTCTTATCAGATCTATCGCCACATTATTCAAGTGACCTGTTACTATAAAAAAATATAGTTTATCTTACAATATAATTTTACAATTTTATGGGTCCGTATATCCATAAAATTATCCAAGTATCCTATTGTGAAATATAATCAACCCTTCTATGCTTCTATAAAGCTTGTTTGTTTGAATGTGTTAATCTCAAAAACCACTGATCCGATTTGAAAAATTATTTCAGTATTAGATACCCCATTTAATGAGGAAGGCTATTTTAACCCCGTATTTCTGCGGGAATGGGAACCACGCGGGTGAAACCGCGTGACGTCTACTAGTAATATATTTCACTTAGATAAGTGAAATAAGGGTTCCTTATTAAACACCGTTACAGGTCAAGCTAAAACTATATTATAAAGGTCTATCTATATAGCTCTATGTCTATGGTAGCTGAGAATTACCACGCAGTTATTCGTAACTGTCTTGCGGCTGGAGACATGGTGTTCCATAGTTAATAATTATTATTTTATTTTAAAGAATATTTGCCATATTTTTTTTTATAATATGACCAATATTTTCATTCCCCTTCAGCTAGTCGGGAAAGACTGTGCTAGGAGTGGGTACGACAATAGACCAACGGGGCGGAGATCGAACCACCACCCCTCGGTGATGAGTCCAACCGTTCTTACCGTTGAGCGGTTGGATTGAGCGGTTGGTTATTATTATATATTTATATGTTTTAACATGGCTGGATGCAGGTGGCTCAAGATCCTGATGTTTGGAAGTCCCTACAGAAAGCCTATGTCCTGTAGTGAACGTCCATCTGCTGATATGATGATTATGATGGTCCAAACTCCTTAGTAAGATGTCTACCGCATTTAACTATAGTAGGAGCATGAGCTGACAAGAGTAAGGTAATCTCTGAATTTACTTAACAGATTTTGAATTGCTTTTCACCAATAGGAAGCCACGTTATTTGTGAGTGTCATAGGTTATGCTAGGCTGTCATAGGTTCTGGGTTCGATCCCCGGCTGAGCCGATTGAGGTTTTCTTAATTGGTCCAGGTCTGGCTGGTGAGAAGATTCGGCCGTGGCTAGTTACCACCCTACCAACAAAGACGTACCGCCAAGCAATTTAACGTTCCGGTACGATGTCGTGTAGAAACTGAAAGGGGTGTAGATTACCATCCTACCTGTAACAAGTTAGCCCGCTTCCATCTTATATTGCGTCATCACTTACCATCAGGACACATCTTCTTTTTCACACACTCAAACCATACGCCATAACATTGTCGGTCAACTATATTTCACTAGATCAATTTTTTTTTAGTTTTGCGACCGGCCGCCTTCTTAACATCATCATATCAGCTGATGCATGTCCACTACAGGACATGGGCCTTTTGTAGGGACTTCCAAACATCACGAGACTGAGCCACCAGCATCCAGCGAATCCCTGCGACTCGCTTGATGTCGTCAGTCCACCTGGTGGGGGGTCGACCAACACTAATGCCGGAGATTCTTAACATCCAGGGGTGTGGATTTTCATCCTACCCCTAACAAGTTAGCCTGTTTTTAAATTTAGATTGCATCATCACTTATAATCAGGTGACTACAAGTCAAGGGCTAGCTTGTAAAAAATAAATTTAAAAAAAGCCACATGGTGAAAACTGCGGGGCGTCTGATAGTAATAAATATTCTCATTTTCATTAACCACGTCCTTTTATTCCCCAAAGTTAAAATGCGACATGTTTAACTTGCCGAGATAACTTTATATTACGTGTTTTCAATTTTAAGCTGAGAGTAAGCCACTTTTAATTATTGTCAACGAACGCGGTCTCGCAAGCTGTAATTTTCGTCGTTATTGGAGGACGACGTGAACGAGGTAATTATGAGTTGATTATTATTTATAAATTAAAACTCATAATATTGTATCCTGGCAAAAATATAATTTACGCGACTTCCTCCGCGTGGAATTCAGTTTTTCACAAATACTGCGGGAACCATGGATTTTTCCGGGATGAAAAGTAGCCTATGTGTTAATCCAGAGTAAAATCTATTTCTATAAACCGCGGCGTAAAAGAGGAACAAACATACTTACATACTTACACATACCTGTCTATCTATTTGTTACCTTTTCACGGCTATACAGTTAAACCAATTTAAATTAATTTTGATATAGGTATACATGAGACCTTGAAACAAAACATAGTTTCTTTTTATCTCGCAAAATCTATGGTTCCCGAGGGATTGTCACGCGGACGGAGTCTGACGCGTTCGCTAGTATTAAATAAATAAATATTTACATGGAAATAATGGAGTCATTGGATTGGTCACAAATTGTTTTACTTGTAAAAACCCGGCCGTATACAACGGTCTGTTTATTATTTTTCTATATAAAATTTAATAACGCACCCATTAATTATGTGCAGTCGAAGGTAAGGATTCTGAACTTGACATCAGAAATAGATTTTACGAGTATCTATCATATACAAAGGTTATATGTAACTCGGAACCCGCCTTTATCAAACTTGGGACTTTGAGTAACTTTGAGAAACGATACGGAACTGAAACTTCTGGCCTTGTAAGTCTGGCGAAGATTTATTTTAAAGATTTATAGCCATATGAGTTGACAGGCTGCGAACTAAATTTATAACCAGCAATACGTATTTGAATTGTTCATAGAAATATTGTTTCTAACTTTGTCGCTTTTGCAGTCTATCTCACTTAAACGTAATATTATTGACATCGATATTCTGGATCTTCAATAAGCCTTATTTATGGGTATTCAAGCACTGTTTGCAGTTAAGTTATATTTATGGCGATGCAGCGTGCTTCCCACTGATATACTAAGTAAGTTTTGCAGTCTAAAATTAGCTTTAAATAAAGTTATAGCGATAATAATTTCCATTAAATAGATAAATAAATAAATAAATATTCTTGAACAATACACATCACTATCTAGCCCCAAAGTAAGCATACAGAGTAGCTTGTGTTATGGGTGCTAAGATAGTTGATATTATAATATTAATATGCAATTATATACTACATATAAATACTTATATAATGTATAAATACACACAGGCACTGGAAAACACCCATGCTCATCACACAAATATTTTCCAGTTGTGGGAATCGAACCCACGGCTGTGGATGCAGAAAGCAGGGTCACTACGCACTGCGCCACGCGGCCGTCCATTGCATTTTATTTTATTTGTTTGCTTATTCTGTAAGGAAATATTATAAAAAACCAATTGTTAACTATTTTTACGTAACATTTTCTTATTTTCCATATATTATCGTTTTTGTGATAATTATATAACTTACTCGCATCGTCGTTTATCAATAGGTACCTATAAATACGATAGTTTGTACTTGTTTGTTACTTTTCACACAATATGATGCAACTATTTTAAACCGATTTGTCTGATATTATAAAAGTGGAGTCACATTTTGCCCAGATGGATAGGCTTTTCATCCCAGAAAAATCCATGATTCCCATGGGAAGTCGCGGGGTTCCACTAGCTTAGAAATAACTCGAGCCATTGAGCTTTAATAATAATAATTAAGAGATATAGACATTGATAGCCCAATTGCCCAATAGCCTCTGCCTCAGATTCCGGAGGATGTGGGTTCGAATCTAGTAATTTTTCGGAATTTGCATTTTAAGAAATTAAATATCACGTGTCTCAAACGGTAAAGGAAAAACATAGCATCTGCATTGAGCAAGCGTGGTGCACTATTGGCCTACCTCTCATTCTGAGAGGAGACTCGAGCTCAGCAGTGAGCCGAATATGGGTTGAAATGATGGAATAATAATTATGTATTTAACATGTGATAAAATTTCTAGATTTATTTGATAAATAGAAACATTTCTACAAAAACACAAATAGGTACAGACGTTTTAATAAATGTCGCTTCCCGGAAAACCGCGGGCCGCTTGAAAATAATTGCGGCGACATGAAACAAATGTCACTCTGATTGTTATTTGACGTGACGGGAGTGACGGGAAGTGACCACAACACAATGCCTGGGGCTTGTACGAACAACGTGATTACTTTGGGAAAGTGTTTTATACAGTTTCCGTTGTTCATTCTGCCTATATATCGATATGTGATAGGATAGCGACTTTGGTTTTAGTTTTGGAAGGCGGTGTTTCGATTCTACGCAAGTATCTCTGAGTATGGTACTGGGGCCTATCTAAATATATATAACTCAAAGGTGACTGACTGACATAGTGATCTATCAACGCACAGCCCAAACCACTGGACGGATCGGACTGAAATTTGGCATGCAGATAGATGTAATGACGTAGGTATCTGGTAAGAAAGGATTTTGATAAATTCTTCCTCTAACAGGTTCCAGGTAATAGGTTCCTTTAATAAAGTACCTTTTAGATAAAATATCTAAAAGGTACTTTGTTAGAGGCAATGGTTTTTCAATCAATATAAGATATATTTGTGGTGAAGATATAGTTGTGGTATACCTACATCACAACGTCCTTAAGATGGAGAGGCGGTCAATTCGCGCTTATTAATTCTTCTCATGCTGCATGCATGCTTACTTTTAAGCAAATTTGTTGATGCGATTTTTCGTCTTTGTAATAAAAATAACTATTTTCACTTCTCAACAATCCATTAAAATTACTTAATTTTATCCAGTAAAAGTCAGTAAAATGAATATTAGACATTGGTCTCCAAACAATACTCACTGTTTCAACCGTGAACAAGACTACAATAATTGATATCATTCTATGATAGACGATACGTGACTATGGATCAATTTAAGCAATTACTTTGTGAGTAGAATTTTGTGTTTATTAACTTATAACATAACATTTATGAGAAAAATATCTTTAATAACTTTTTTAACGCATTTTCTGTATAAATGTTCTGAAGTTTAATTGCCGCGAATTTTATCATCATCAATCATCATCGTAAGATGAAAACCGGATTGAAAGTCAAAAAAACCTAATGAAAACATATATCAGGCTAATTATGTAATAACGTAAAAAAAAAGAAACGCAGAGCAAAAATTATAAATTATACGTATTAGAGAACATAATTATATTATACATAAATTTTACAAAATAAAATAAAATAATAACAAAATCGGTGAAGGAAAACATCGTGAGGAAACCTGCATTTCAGAGAATTTCTTAATTCTCTGCGTGTGTGAAGTCTGCCAATCCGCATTGGGCCAGCGTGGTGGACTATTGGCCTAACCCCTCTCATTCAGAGGAGACTCGAGCTCAGCAGTGAGCCGTATATGGGTTGATAACCACGACGACATAAATTTTAGTTCGTAATTCCCAAACAGCCAATTGCGTTATCGAGAATAATACCGACATGACAACTTTGGTCCAATTTTTACCATAACATTAATTCATGGTTCAATTTAAATGTAAATGTAACATTGAATGATTTGTCTGTGAATTCTATACAAATTATTTTAAAAGACTTGTATGTTCTCTTATTTTTAATATCCTCGCCCTAATAGGTACCTACATTGAGTTAGAGCAGTGTTTGTTCATGAATAAATATTTAGTTCCTGAGCCCAAGTACTGATAGTACTATATTATATAGAATACCTACCAAGTAATATCGTATCGTCAGCGGGCGATGGAGCGAGCTATGCTTATGGTTTCTCTGCGTGATCGAATCAGAAATGAGGAGATCCGCACACGAACTGATATAGCTCAGCGAGCCGCGAAGCTGAAGCGGCAATGGGCAGGCCACATAGTTCGAAGAGCCGACGGGCGTTGGGGTCCCAAGGTGCTAGAATGGCGACCCCGCACCGGAAAGCGCAGTGTTGGTCGATCCCCCACTAGGTGGACCGAGGACATCGAGCGGGATGCAGGTAGCAGCAAGATGATCGTGGCTCGTGACCGTTTTGTTTGGAAGTCCATGCAAGAGGCCTATGTCCAGCAGTGGACGTCCATCAGCTGATAATGATGAATATCGTATCTCAGAGTACACCTACGATCAAAGAACAAGACAGGACGTCTTCGATTTCAAAAGTTTTTGTGGTACAAGGATACTCGTAGTAGCATTTGAGAGACATTACAAAGGAATTATTTTGCCTCTGGCAATATTACTAACACGAAACTAAATTTTACTACTTTCTATTTCCACAAAATTCGACCAATCCGTGCGACTTGCCTCTGGAGATGTTGAAATGCATAATGTTTTGGATTTGAACATTGTCGAGTCTACATCTCTCGAGGATACTCCGGTGACGGAGTGAAACGTGCGTTAAGGTTTTGTGTTTATGTGTGTGTGTGGGTGTGTTAGTGGAGTTGTAGACATAATAGTATTCGTACATCCCTTATAGATTTGTGTAATATTTTGTCGATGGTTTTACACTTATACTCAGTTTTGTTAATCATTATTTTTAAAACAAAAATAGCGTCATATGGCATAATACAATCAAATAAAATTAGTCCAAAACTTAAAATTAAAGTTACAAGGGTTCCAAACGCGCCTTGGTCCGAGAATAGTCCACAACAAACTCAGCTAGGTTTTTCCTTTTTCAGTTTATCACCATTTAACAATAGCTAAAAAAGTAGCTAGTCATGTAATACATTTCCATCTTCTTTTTAATGAAAACAATACGCAAAAAATATTACTAAAGATTTTTTTCAGCTTAAGCCTTTTTATTGTTGAACGGAATCCCAATGAAACTTTAACTCTAGCATACAGTAATTCCCAGTGTTCCAATAAAGTTAACGGGAAACACTAATAAAGCCAAAGCTGGCACCAATATTGAGGCTTACGAGAGCTCATCCAGTTCCAATGTTTGGTCAAACAACAAATAGCACAAGTTGGAAACACACACTTCAGTCCAAGTAACTTTCAAACAGCATTACGGGCTCCATCTCAGGTAATCGCATCTGCTTCATCCGATGCCACATTGTTCCTCTTATCTCGGCTAAATTACATTTGGCTGAACAATTCCATCGCTTCCATCCTTCCATTGTTTTTAATTTCTTCAACGGTTGCCAATGATCAGCGCCGGCTTGAAGTAAATTTAAGAATTTTTGGAGCGAGACCCAATTATGGCGCCCCTCCTGTTTGCACCTAATAATATAGACCCATACCAATTGTGAGTTCAAAGTAAGTATGGAACGCGAAGATCTCAACCATACTTTGGAGTGACCAAGTGAAAATCAGGCGCAATACCGTCAACGATCGACTAGGATTTTTTTTTATAGTAATAGAATATCGATAACTTCTAAAATCATACTCCCAAATACCGGCTGGCGAAGCGATGGTGCCGCGCCCTTTTATTCGCGAGCGTGTCATTAATTGTCTTCGCTCGAGTCGAAAGACAATCGAAGAAAAAGAATTTATTTTTTTACCATTTAGGCGCCCTCTAGGATTTGACGCCTGGAGCGACTGCTACGTTCGCCGTATGGGCGGGCTGGCCCTGCCAATGTTTACAATAAATAATAACTTTATAAATCACAAATTTTCTAGAACTTATTTTATAACAATTCAAATTCTTTTACACGAATGCCGCGGAAACCATATATTTTTAAGGGATGAAACCTTGCCTACGTGTTGCTCATAACCTCCTATATCATCCGTTCTTATGAATACAGGAATAAAATAAAGCCTATGACACTCATAAATAATGTGCTAAAAGAATTTTGAAAATCGGTTAAGTAGATTCTAAGATTACCTACAACCTCACAGACTTACAAACTTAACCTCTTTATAACCGACTTCAGAAAAGGAGGAGGTTCTACATTCGGCTGTATGTACCTATGTGCTACCTTCTGATGAGTTTGAAGGCAGTGCCAATAGTGTCGTGTTTTAATTAAAGCCGTTTATTGAAATTTTTGTGTTGTAAGTCGGTTGAATTTTTTCATTAAAATTTTTGATAAGATTAGTAGGTATAGATATTATGTTTAACATAAATCTTCCCCTCCAAACAAGTTAATTACCTGTATTAGAAGTGCATACAACAGGTGGCTATGTGGACGCGTTATCAATTGAGTAATCGGACCATTAATCATTTCTCTATGTTATAGATTTATGGCTTCACGACTCATAATAACCCGCTGACTTCCGACTCAAACTCTAAACTTCGGATTCAAGCCTGGCCTCTTCTTAACTGTAGAAATTTAGGCTTATTATTGTTTTATGTATACAGTATATGTGCAAAGCGTTTTTATTATTTTGACGTCAAACTTGCGTCAAATATTGTATTAGCAACAAGTTTTTAAATCATCAAGGTAAAAGTTTTTTCCTTAAAATGCAAACTATCAGCGTAAGTGATAATTTATTACATGTTTTGAATAATTATATAGGTAGATAATATTTAAAATTAAAGTTAATTATTTTATATAGAAATATATGGAAAAACTACTTTGCATTTAATTTCACATGTTTTTACTGCACACAAAGTATAATCGAAATCAAAAATAATAATTATGAGTTAATTGTTACATAATTATTACCAGCCGATGGACGAACTCTGCTGGACATAGGCCTCTTGTATAGACTTCCAAATACCACGGTTTCCGTCGCCAGCGTCCAGCGGCTGCCTGCAACCTGTTTGATGTTGTCGGTCCACCTAGTGGGCCGGTGCGGGGTCGCCATTCCAGCACCTTGGGACCCCAATGACCCCAACGTCCATCTACCCTACCCTACCAAAATTATCCCGTTATGTAAGGGAACTCCCCTTACGAGTATAACGGGATAAATTTGGCAAAGTTTTGACAAATCTCGTCTAGAGAATTGCTACCTTCACGCTTAATTTCATCAATAATCATTGGTGTGTTTCAGTATGAAGGGATTTTTTTTTTAATTCTTTACAAGTTAGCCCTTGACTACAATCTCACCTGATGGTAAGTGATGATGCAATCTAAGATGGAAGCGGGCTAACTTGTTAGGAGGAGGATGGACGGCATCGTACCGGAACGCTAAATCGCTTGGCGGTACGTCTTTGCCGGTAGGGTGGTAACTAGCAATGGCGGAAGCCTCCCACCAGCCAGACCTAGACAATTAAGAAGATCTCAATCGGCCCAGCCGGGGATCGAACCCCGGACCTCCGTCTTGTAAATCCACCGCGCATACGAAGAGACCGCACACCAGGAAGCCACACTCTGCAGAGTCTTATCCGATGGTGTGCAGTCCCTTTTCAAGTTTTTGTTTACTTAATTTGTATTTGTTTTTTTTTCTCAGTTGTATGTAGCTACTCAGCTAAATAAAGAATTTTATTATTATTATACCACTGCGCCACGGAGTCCGTCGGAGGTTTCCGATGTTAATACAGCCATATAAGGCTTAACACCTACTTACGCCTTAGATTGAGAAGCAGAAGGCTAGGGTACTTTGTAGGACGTATTCTTTGCATGAGATCTGTGAAGTCTTACTCTATTATTGCCGATGATTTTCCACTTACCATCAAAATGCTCTATAAAAAAGCTATAAAAAAAGTTAATAAAGAAATTATAATTAGCATCGTCTACTAATATACATTATATTCCTAATTTAATGAAGCATTTTGTAATTGAGGTCGTTGACCTCAATCACGCAAACTTAAGCGTTTAATATAATATTCGTAGGATTACGGAATACTATATGCATACGTGGATTGATGTTTTTTTTGTTCTTTGTTAATAAATTAAAATCAAAATTAATTAATATCAAAAGTTCAAATATAATAACGAGTGTTGTTTAATAATTACGATAATTACAATTTATTAAACTACCTACTACCAAGAAAAAACATTTATAACAAATTATAAAAATTTTAAGTATCATCTGAATGTATTGTCTCTGACGTCATGACATGGCCTAACCGCAAACGCTATACTGTGTAGCGCTACTATTACGTAACTCTTGACCTTCGCAAAATATCTTACCTTTTAATAACATTTATATAAGTATACAATAGGAAATCAAACTGACTTATCCAAATAATTATAGAAATCGTGTCCATGTGGAATGGTGGTAAGAGCGGTGCTGCATTTCCGCGTCGAACAGCCAGGCTGATCCTTTGCGCAAAAAATTAGCCAGCCCTTCTTCCAACATAATAACTAAATTCTGTTAAAAGTAATTCTATTTAATTAACTAGCTGACGCCGCGCGGTTTCACCCGCGTAGCTCCCGTTCCCGTAGGAATACGGGAATAATATATAGCATATAGCCTTCCTCGATAAATGGGCTATCTAACACAGAAAGAATTTTTGAAATCGGATCAGTACTTCCTGAGATTAGCGCTTTCAATAAAACAAACAAACAAACAAACAAACTCTTCAGCTTTATAATATTAGAATAGATTTCCAGCGGAATCTATCGCTTTCACAAATGCAATTGCCATTCCCGTGGGAATACGGGAATAAAATATAGCCTACGTTACTCCCTAATAATGTAGCCTTCTATTAGTGAAAGAATTTTTCAATTGGGTCATGTAAAATTTAAGTTTATCCGTTACATACAAAAATAAATCTTTCTTCTGTATAATTTTAGTAAAGACTACATTTATATACATTGTACGAGTATGTACTCGTATGCTCAATCGTTATCATTAAGATCTAATTTAAAAATTAACACTACCCTAACCGCCAACCCACTTTGGATCCGTGGCGCAGTGGTATGCGCGGTGGATTTACAAAACGGAGGTTCTGGGTTCGATCCCCAGCTGCTTAGATTGAGATTTTCTTAATTGGTCCAGGTCTGGCTGGTGGGTGGCTAGTTACCACTCTACGACGTACCGCCAAGCGATTTAGCGTTCCGGTACGATGCCGTGTAGAAACCGAAAGGGGTGTGGATTTTCATCCTCCTCCTAACAAGTTAGCCCGCTTCCATTTAAGACTACATCATCACTTACCATCAGGTGAGATGGTAGTCAAGGACTAACTTGTAAAGAATAAAAAAAAAGTTACAATCCTGAGCTTTGTGAGGAATTCACAAGAAACAAAATACTTTGCTCTGGTGTGAAACATACAACTTTTCTGTTACAGTCAAATTAGTAAACTAGACCATATAGCCACCGGTGAAGGCTTTACCGCAATTCCCGCTGGAGCTACGGCTTAAAGGGGATCATTTTTAGCTTCCCACGTAAGAAGCTTAACATAATAGACGTTTCCATCCCTCAGTCTTAAATCAGGGCTAATATTAAATATGTTCTGCCCTCAATGTACGGGAAAAGGATTCATACTTAGTATTAACAAAGGGCTAAAAGCTTGTAACCGCAAAATTTAGACGCATTAGTTTCAAAGCAATGTAACTCGTTCTAAACAAATGGATAATGTTGAGCATTTGACGATTTTCTAATGCAAAACTCAGTTAACTTGCACATAAGAGAAGTTTTCAAATCAGATAATTATAGCCTCAATAGCTCAACGGTAAAGTGGTCAGAATCATTACCGAATGGTGGTTTGATCCCGGCACCGTTGGACTATTGTCGTACTCACTCCTAATAAAGTATTTCCCGGCTAGTTGAAGGAGAATGGGAATATTGGTCATATTATTTAAAAGATATGGCAAATATTAAAAAAAAATCAAGTCTTAATTTTCTTGCTGTGTTAGGTATACGAGGTCAAATTTTAGTAACTAAAGTTGAACCACTTGCTATAGTTTGGTTAGATGCTTTGGTTTTTCTTTCTTGTTTACCTACAAGTACATAGGTTGTTATATTTTGTTTGGCTATAAAGTATATTAATTAAATAAATAAATATACTTACACAATACACTATCATTACTTAGCCCCAAAGTAGGCTTATAGCCTGTGTACTATGAAAGCGGATTTTAATATATATCAAATCAAATATATTTATATACTGCATTTAAATACTTATTTACCTAATATATACACTCAGACACTGAAAATCACCCAAGTTCATCACACAAATATCCAGTAGTGGGAATCGAACCCACGGCTGTGAATGCAGAAAGCAGAGTCACTACCCACTGCGCCACGCGGCCGTCCTAAACTATTATTAAAATTATAGAAATTATTACATATTAATGATGTTATCCTAAATTTAGTAAGATCAAAGAACAGGAAAAATCTTATTTTACTTATAGTAGGTACCTACTAAATTTTTAATTGTGAATTAATAACAACATCAGGACATTGTTGTGTAACCTTCAACACGTATATTTCATGTGCCTATACCCTTTGAATAATTGCAAGGATAAAAAATATAACCAGGGTTACTCAACTGATCATTATAAATTATCTTTGACTTAATAAGCTTTTTTATTAAATTTTTCATTTTATACAAACAAAAAGATTCATACAATAGGTAACTAAATTTAGAAAATTTAATTAAATAATTGCTATTGCACTTCCAATGAAAACATTAACGTTTAATGCTATGGGTATCGCTTTATAATTTGTGGTCATTCCATAGTATCTTGCTTAGTACTAGATACATTTGAAGTATAGAAAGTTACCCTTTTATGATTTGTCTACACTAAGCAATGGTGTTAGAAGAAAAAAGAGGAGGAAACCCATATTCAGCTCACCACTGAGCTCGAGTCTCCTCTCACAAAGAGACTAAGCCAAAGTCCACCACGCTGACCCAATGCGTATTGGCAGACTTCATATATGCAGAGAATTAAGAAAATTCTCTGTTATGCAGGTTTCCTCACGATGTTTTGTTTAATGATATTTTATTACTTAATCTAATTACTTACGACCTCTATAACTGTAGATTAGAATTCCCAAGAGTAAACTCTTCGAGTTTGGTAAATGGATTACCGTCACGAATTCGTTTAGGTAGAAAAGTACGCCTAAATTTTTATCTTCAAGTAAAGATATTTATTGTAAAATAAGACAGGCGATTGGTTATAGGATTCGACGGCTTCGACTTATTGACGGCCTCCGTGGCGCAGTGGTATGCGCGGTGGATTTACAAAACGGATCCTGGGTTCGATCCCCAGCTGAGCAGATTGAAATATTCTTAATTGGTCCAGGTCTGGCTGGTGGGAGGCTTCGGCCGTGGCTAGTTACCACCCTACCGGCAAAGACGTACCGCCAAACGTTTTAGCGTTCCGGTACGATGTCGTGTAGAAACCGAAAGAAGTGTGGATTTTCATCCTCCTCCTAACAAGTTAGCCCGCTTCCATGTTAGACTGCATCATCACTTACCATCAGGTGAGATAGTAGTCAAGGGCTAACTTGTAAAAGAATAAAAAAACCTTTTTCAAATTACGCAAAAATCAAAAGTAGTTAGCACATCAATCTTTTAAATAAATATTCCAATGAATGCCTACCATCTTTCTAGAAATGGAATACGAAAAACATTATTAATATGTAAGAATTGGTTTTTTGCTGTCTCTGTAAATATGAAGATTGTCGGAAATCGTTTTCCTGTTGACGTAATACTTTGTAATATTTAAAAATAGTATTAGTGAATAGTATATGATACCTAAATCTCTTTATTGATGATAAAGTGTAGTTCTCAGTTCTGTGCCTATATTCACAGCAGGAGCGTAGCTACCGCTGCATCAGCCGTATCAATGATACGGGGCCTCAGGCTACAGGGCCCCTTACGTGTGAAGGTAAAAATTAGTAAAATGTCACAATCTCACTTAATCTGGTGCTCCCCGGAAAAAAAATAAAAAACTGCTTAACACGTTCGCTGCGGCACGAGGATAGTTGACCTCGTATCGGCAAAAAAGGATTTTAGCGTCTTAAAGATTTAAGAGGTCGATAAACCTCGTTCCGCACCACAGAAAGTTATAGACTTAGACATAAATCTTTTTTGAGTTTGTCTATGTTGTCTAGTGTTAGAGCTCATCTGAATCTAGCAAAAAAAAAAACAAACTAACGTATAAAAAAATTGATACATTCAAGTCCGCTATGTCTAGTCAAACATTCTAGCAATACAAGTAAGTCAATCGTGTTTTATGTAGATTAAACAAAGTAAAACAAAACTTTTAACATCGATACATCCAATTTCAAATTGGTAGGTAAATTGTTGAATTTATTGCTATCTCCCAAAATGTTTTTGGCATGGCGTTCTATCATAAATATACTGTTTTTGTCAACAAAACACAGATTTTAGGACATTTATTCAAAAGTTCCAGTGCTACGTTTGAATTGAGTTCGTTTGCGATTATTCTCAAAATAATTGTCACCTACTACGTTTCATTTCAGAAAATATAGTATTATTATTAGTTAGAATCATTAGTTACATTATATCTTGTAAGTATAGTATTAGGTACATTGTAATATTCCATGTATTTTACTCCAATGTAATCATGACAGATTGACCTCATGTTGTTAATATATACCTAAGTACTAAGCCATGGATCAAGTTCCTAGCTCGGTTCACTTAGCAATTTGTTTTCCTAAATTTGCTCGGCTTTTTAGTTGAGAAATACATTTACGCTTTCCTTCCAGAAACAAAGTCGATTTATCAAAATTGTATCTGAAACAAGTATGTAGGACTCATCCCTTAAACAGAAATACCAACTAAATCTCAGCGGATGGACACTATAGGATCGCTTTTACACGCTACTGTGACCTCCCTCAAGCTCCAGTATCCCTAGCCAAGTAGCACGGTGATTCTCTTTCTACGATCGCTAACGCTTCGAAAAGTGGAAAAATGTATGGGAATGACAGATCTTGAACATGTGAACTATCGATAGCAAATGTAATTCCCGTATATCTTTCTATTTTCGAAGCAGTAGCGATCGAGGGAATAGTGAGTGCACCTGTACTTGCGAACACACTTATGCATTTTAATATCTCCTGCGTATATGGTGAATCTCAGCATGAGATTGGCCATCGTGGTCGAAATATTCGGTTGGGAGCATACCTATTGTATTATTATAGGAATAACGGAACAAAAAAAAGGCTAGGCTTTAATAAATACGTCACTGGCGTGGCACCGCCTTCATAGTGATCAGAAGGTGCCACATACGATGTTATTTTTTGCTTTTTAGTTTTGTGATTTTGAAGTCGGTTTAATTTTTTTGTAGTTTCATAGAAAGTCAGGTAGTAGTTTGCTGAGTTGGGGCTATTTTCTAGGTTATACACATCGCAGAGTATTGTCCTAGGTATTTAGGAGAAATTGTAATGCGACATAATGTTTAGCTATAGATATTGTCTTTCTTTCTTCTTTCCTTATTTTACACATTCCATAACTTAATGAAGCAGCTTAGTACCAGCCGAATATTAAACGCGTTTTAGTGAAATTATGGCTGTGCGGCAAATTCGCCGAATCATAGGCTGGCCTCTCACTCCATTACTCCCTTTGTGGGCAATGAATCGTCTCTGTGCCTAATTACAATAACGCCTTTAAAGCAAGGCGTCATAATATTGTTCGTAATTAAAGGGTACGTACTGGGTAATTGTCTGTGACGCGTGATTCTGCAGTTACGAGGTTACATAGAACTCTGGGTCATTAGGAAATTTACGTAATTTATATTATAATTCCTTGCCTTAGTGGCTAAAGAGTAAATAGAAGAATGCTGATGATCTACATACATTTTTTTATTTAGTACCAACGTATTAGTGACACATAAAAGTAAAACGGAAAACAGTGGACAAAGAAACACTTTATCTCTATGACAGATTTCTGCCAGACCCTTGGCAGTAGGAGAGGTTTTATGAAAGAAATATAAATAGGTACAACAAGAAAAGTATAAATAGGTACAACAAGAAAAGTGGGTAATAATTAATGCTTAAAAAGAAAATTACATAACATACAATTACGAAAATATATTGGAATATTTATTAAAAATATACATACAAACATATTTACATACACAAATACACACGTATCTAAACATATTATATACAAATTAATAGGTCTGACTGGTGGGAGTCTTTAGCCGTGGCTAGTTACCACCCTGACGGCACAGGCGTACCACTAAGCGATTTAAGGTTCCGGTTTGATGTCGTATAGAAACCGAAAGGGATGTGGATTTTCATCCTCCTCCTAACAAATTAGCCCGCTGCCATCTTAGATTGCATCATTACTTACCATCAGGTGAGATTGTAGGGCTAACTTGTAAGGAATAAATATAAAAAGAATTTTGATGTAAGCGGCAATTAGTATAATCTGTCACAGATAGTCATATTGTTCAGCTTTCCTATTTTGTCCTTATTTCCATTATATCACTTCCGTACCCGAGAATGATGTCTTGCCGAGCGGGTAATTCGCATCATTATTATTACATGGGTGGGTGAAGTCTCGCGCTAGCATTGTCGTTACATTTTGCATTTAACAACCGTATGTTAGGTGCAACTGTACTTAATAATCATACGCTAAGTGCTACAGACGTATGATTAATAAGTATAGACGGTGGACTATTTACTTTTGTAAAAACACTGACGTTTTCAGTGGGGATGGTACGCATCGAGCTGCTAAGTTCTTTTATTTTTTTGTTGTCAATAAGCTTATATGTAACCAAAATCATTCACCAAAACACGATTGGCAGTATAACAGTAATACTTAGCCAAGGTGATTGTCCACTATCAAATACATGCGGAGAAATAAAAATATGCAGATGAGAATTAAATATTTATAAAAGCCTCTTATCAAGACCTTTCATTTGATTCATCTCATTCGTCGTCGAGCGCTCATACGTGCAACACGTACCCACATTGTAAAAAAAAAAAAGTGAATCGTTAGATTGTAATTAAAAATGAGTAAATGTGATAAGTGTAATAAAGTCATAACCAAGAACAAACCGGGTTTGGAATGTGGCCGTTGTGAAAAAATTGTCCATTTCAATACTTCATGTTCCGAGTTAACTAATAAACAACTGGCAGCTGTTCGAGCAACTGAAAACTTAGAATGGACGTGCCGAGAGTGTCATGAGATCTCGCCAAAACGCCAGTCAATTGTTGTACCAGAAGATGAGGAGGAGGAAGACGATAAATACGGTGAGATACCCGAATTGAAAATCGATATAAAACGACTACTAGCTGATATTTCGCGAGAAATGGAGAAAACATTAAAAAGAGAGATGCGAGAATTAAGTCAGTCAATACAATTTCACTCTGATAAAATGGATGAACTCATCATTATATTAGAAGCATGTCAAGGTACCATAAACGACTTAAAAAAGAGGAATATTGAGCTTACAAACAAAAATAGTAACCTAGAAACGAATAATATAATAAATAATTCACAATACGGGTTTCAGGCTCAAAAAAGTACAACACAACTGCTCTCTAACTTCAGTAATACTATATATAAGCATTTAAATGATAAGAAACATATACTAATCGTTTTCATTGATTATAGTAAGGCGTTTGATACATTACGGCATGACATACTTCTGGAAAAGCTAGACGACTGTGGCATAAGGGGACCCTTAAAGAACTGGTGTCAACACTACCTTAAAGACCGAACGTACATAGTTAAAGTGGATAATGAATAAAGTGACAGAAAGCATAGTTCGGAAGGCACAGCACAGGGCTCAGTGTTAGGACCCATGCACTACATCACTTACGTTAACGATGTCACTAATTTAATTAAACACTGTGAGATTTACCAATTTGCAGATGATACCTGTCTTATATCAGCAGATGTTGATATAAATATGGCCTTGTCTAAATTACAAACAGACTTTACGCTACTTGTCAAATGGTCTCATGATGTAGGACTTGTATTGAATGCTAGGAAAACAAAACTAATGTACATCAGCTCTAGTCAGAACAGAAGCAAGATAACTCCACAACTCATTGCTCATCACCATGCATGCTTACACACGAACCGAAATTCATGTACTTGTAGTCCCGTTGACTTAGTTACTTACCACAAATATCTTGGTCTTATAATAGATGATCGGTGTAAATGGACTAGACACATAAACGAAGTGTGAAACAAACTGCGATCGATGTTAGCAAAATTTACTTTAATTAAAAATAAAATTCCATACCATATACGGCTATCATTATACAGAGCACTTGCAGAATCCACTATCTCCTATGGTCTCAGTAGTTACGGAAGAACAGGCAAATCGCACTTAGATATTATCTATCAATTACAAATACGTTTACTTAATACTATAGTACCCTATAAAGTTAAAAATAAATTTAAAAATAATTACCATGAACTTTTCTCTTACTGTAAACTAATGCCGATTCATGATAAAATC
The DNA here is from genome assembly GCF_947172395.1 of Bicyclus anynana. Lineage (NCBI taxonomy): Eukaryota > Metazoa > Arthropoda > Insecta > Lepidoptera > Nymphalidae > Bicyclus > Bicyclus anynana. The sequence goes on from NC_069095.1 coordinate 7,937,328, forward strand.
AAATACACATTACTAGTAGAAAACTTTTATAATATAAATGTTCAAAAAAAGTCATACTTCCAAAAATAACTCGTAGTGTATCAAAAGGCAAACTCATCACACCACAATGTAACAATTTGTATGGTAGGCAAACGCTGGAGTATGTTATACCAACATTACTAAACGGCTTGCCCTGCAGGCTGAAGCAGGAGATCAGCCCCAGGAACATGAAGGAGAAACTCAAGAAATACTTCCTTCAGTATCATAATAATGACTGATCTTTACAAGGTACAGAATCGGAGCAACCTGTATAATATGTGGTATTTATCCAATTCGCGCACATACCTTCACTTGATAAATTTAATGTGTTTCTTCGGGTATGTGTGTGTTTTGTATTATATTATAAGTTATTATTATTGTATTATATTTTATGTGTTGTGTATGTTGTTGTTTTATATGTTTGCTTGTTAATTGTGAACTCCAAGTGCTGACGACGATTGCAGTGTGCAGAAAAACTCAATATTGAGTTTATGTCACACTAATAAGTTATATTAAGTATAGTTAAAAAATGTATATTTATATTTAAATAAAATAAAATAAATAAATGTATTACACAATGAAGTTTGTAAAAGTTTTTTTTTTCAACTTTCTATCTTACCCCCGTAATAAGTGCCCCCAATATTCAAATTTTACCTATTCACCTATTCACGATACACCCCTGTATTTGGGTCACTAACATTTATATGTCTACCAAATTTCAACTGGATTGGTCCAGTACATTCGGAGAAATCATACAGACATTAAAATGTGCGCAAGTGAGATTATAAGGGTTCCGTTTTTGTACTACGTACGTTCGGAACCCTAAAAATGTGTGATTATTGGTACAAGTATTCCCTAAGCAAACTTGGCACAAAACATGGCGGATACATGTACAAAAAATAATGAGATAAATGTATGAGACAGGTGATGAAAAGGTAGTGACAATGTACCCAGTGGGCAGAGATAGGATGCCCCTGCTCGTAAAAATGCTCAAGGTACGTGACGCCATCTAAACTGTTTACCTTTTCGTGTTAGCAACAGTTCAACAATAAAACAAAAAAACTGTTTTAGTAATTTTTAAATTCATAATAATTATTTTATTTAACTGCCTAGTTTATTAAATTTATAAGTTAGATCCTACTAATATTATAAACGCGAAAGTTTGTATGAATGTTTGTATTGATGTTTATTACTGTTTAACGCCGCAACTACTGAACCGATTTGGCTGACATTCGGAATGGAAATAGATTTTACTCTAAATTAACACATAGGCTACTTTCGTCCCGAAAAAATCCATGGTTCCCGAGGGATTTGTGAAAAACTAAATTTCACCCGGACAAAGTCGCGAACGTCCACTAGTGTTTCAATAATTTTATAAATTCGATATCAAAATAAGGTGATATGAAAATTAATTAACTTGTAAGAAGCTTGAGGTGCTTAGTATCATTTGTTATAAATATGATATCTATACTAATATTATGAAGCTTAAGAGTTTGTTTGCTTGTTTGTTTGTTTGATTGAACGCGCTAATCTCAGGAATTACTGGTCCGATTTGAAAAATTCTTTCAGTGTTAGATAGCCCATTTATCGGCTTTATAGGCTATAGGCTATATATTATTTCCGTATTCTTACGGGAACGGGAACTACGCGAATGAAACCGCGTGGCGTCAGCTAGTCTATTAATAAAAAGCACCCCACGCCATATATTGATTATTATCGAAGTTTTTAAAAACTAAAATCTATTTATTTAGTTCGATTTGCTATTTTAGCGTGTTTTTTAATTCTTAGAAACTGTTATTGTATTTTGTTTTTAGTTCAAATTAAACTAATTAATCATCTAAAATAATTCAGATTTTTTATTGTTATATCTATTTGCAAATTTCTGTTTAGAACTTTAATATAAACAAAATTTACTTAACATTGTTGTAAATTCATTTAAATACATGTAATAAATATGTAAAAACGTTTTTGCTTAAGTTTTTCATTGGGAGAACTACAAAGACATGATAATTAAAACACTAGGTATCTTTTTTGTTTCCAAAAATAACGTCATGATGTTAAATGGGGGCTACGCTTTGCTGTCCACAAAAGAGTCTCTGTCAGCTCTTCTTTTGTAACCGCAGTAGAGGATTTTAGACACTTAATATGAAACAAAAGTGTCTACTGTCTGTTTTTGTTACGGAATATTTTTAGGCTTTTAATTTCGTCGTGTCAACTGATACGTTGCACAACCAAGATATAAAATAAGTGTAGAAGTTTTTTATTGAGAAAGAATATAATAAGGGACTTAAGCTAACTTATCCTAATAAGAATAGAAATCAATCCCACGTGGAATGGTGGCGAGACTAGCCCGCTTCCATCTTAGATTGCATGATCACTTACCATCAGGTGAGATTGTAGTCAAGGGCTGACTTGTAGAGAATAAAAAAAGAAAAGAAAAAAAAGAAAGAGTAGTGGCTGCATTTTCGCGCTGGACAGCCATGCTGATCTTAATCGCAAAAAATGAGCCAGCTCTTCTGTTACCAGTCGAGGCAACTAGCCGCGGTGAAATTTTTTGACACTGCGACTCCATGGCTCAAGGGTCTCCACTGCATGGAGGCAGAGGTCATATCCACTGGGCTATCAAGGCTCTCAAGCTTTAGATATATAATTATATAATCTAAAAATGGCACGACAAAAAGTGCGTCTAAGTAAGTATATACTTTCTCTATCGTTTTTAACTTTCAGTACAAATTTACAGCCAGAAATTGGAAAGTTGGTGGTGTTACACCTACGTGTCTGGAAGAGCACGTAAAGCCGGTTACTAACATCTGATAGTGGTCGTTAAATAAGTTAACATTATCACTCTAAGCCCGCTAACCCGCATTGGGGCCGCGTGATGAAATAAGGCTCTATCCTTCTCATAAACGAAAAGAAGTCTAGCCCGATAACAGTGAGACAAAAGTAAAAAAAAAAATATTTTTAACAAATGAATTTGCATTAAATCTTAGTATTAATCTTTTTTTTTGTTATTGAATTAGTCGTAATAATAATATACGAGTAACTATAAATAACAATAAAAAAGTATAATATTGACGTTTATTTTATGTTTGAATATCAATGACTACACTAATTAAACAAAGGTCAAGATTTTTAAAAGGCAGAGCTCGTTATCAGGCCTAATTAATGAACATCTTGACATTGATATAACACTAGCCTTACCGACATGATCGATAACGAGTAGGCTTTTAATTAGATGATATTAATTTTACATGCTTTTATCTATCTATACTTATAATATGAAGTCGGTAAAAACTGGTCGAATTTTATACACATATTCACAATTTGAGATTTTACTTATACCATTTGTAACAACAAAAGTTACCGTGGCTTAACGGACGCCAGCGCCATCTAGAATCTATACTTATAATACGAATTCTGTACATTTTGTACATTCTGTACAATGAAGATATTTTAAAAATTCTTGTTGGGGGGCATTTTATAATCAATACTGAAGCTAAAAATATTTGTCTATCTGTCTGTCTGTCCGTGTTTTTTTGTTATTCGGTCATTACGATGAAACTACTAATCCCTCTTACAACTTATGAAAAATACTCTTTGATTTTTTTCAATGTAGCAAACCTAGAAAATCAACTACCAAGCTATCGTTTTTTAATCTAGTTGTGAAAATAAAAGATTTGTTTTTAATTAAATAAGATTTATTTCATAATTAACAATAGTCATAACATTCGCTAATTGAACATTTTAAGCGTTTTTTACATGAGGTGATAGATCAGTGCTGATGAAGTGATCCGTGGAGGTCTTGTCGAAGATAGCATGCACAATGTCTGCTACAACATTCTTAGCCACTTTGAAGAATTCCGATCCAAATGTACTTACCAAGACCTTGGTGTTTGGTTGTAAAATTCCATTTACCTGCTTGGCTGTAAATATGATATCTATTGTCAATAATGCATATTTAATTGTTAAACTTATAATTAAGATCCGAGTATGGATCATTGATAGTTAACCTCTCTCCACACTCTCTCTCTCTCTCGACATGGAGAGAGAAGTGAGATAATGTTCACATGTGTTTGTGTAACTGCTATCTATATTAATATTACAAAAAGAGGTAACGTTTGTGGTATTGTAAGGGATTTTGAAAATTTATTATTTACGTAGAATTCGGAGATAAAGTAAGGTGGTCTACATTATTTTATCTATTTTATCTCTGTGTTCTCGTGGAAACGGGAACTATGCGGGTGAATTATAAGACCACAAATCCGATTGCATGAAAGGGAACCATGGATTTTCCTGGATTACAAGTAGCCTATTTTCTACTTTAAGGTCTTATTTATCTTGACTAAAATTCATTAAAATCAGTTCAGCGAAAGCCGTTAAAGGAACAGACGGACGTTCAGATTTGTAATATTAGTAATTAACAGACTTTCCATCATTGATCACAACTCTAATTCACGAATAAATCTATTAAATAATAATTTATTAATAATAATCAAAAACATAAATTCATAATGAATGTTTACTTTGTGGATAAAATTTAAATGACATGAATAAAAAAGTTAAATAATGCTTTCGTTCGATTACCACGTGCGTGTTTGGGTTTAAAAAAATATAATAATTTCTAATTAAATGGCACAAGGGTTTTCCTTTGAGTAAACAATAATTAGTTATCAAGTTTACTTACCGACATCTACGCCTCCTATAAAGAGTTTTTCAAGAAGAATTTTTGCATCACCTACTTCATAGTCGTAAACTGCTTCTTCTGGTTTACAATCGATGTATATTTTACCGTCATCTCTTTTAACGATATCATAGAAATATTTTATTTTAATATGTAATTTATCTGTAAATCCAAATAAGAATGGCATATTTAATAGGTATGTCTGTAAATACGTCAACTTAATTACTAGCTTTTGAAACCTTATGAAATGAGCTTTCCAGTACGGAAAGTTATTATTGCAGCATCTTGGATAAAGTCCATCGTCTCTGCTATGTGGCCTGCCACTTCAGTATCAAAACTCATTGAGCTATGTGACTGTGGTTCTTCTGCGGATCTCCTAATTTTTTGATTCGATCACGCAGTTACTTAGGTTTTCGGTCAATCAGTGACTCCGAGGCTTCTTATGAGGCCCATACTCAGCGACCAAGTTCGTCTTTAAACTTTAATCTTATGGCTTTAAGGAATTTTCAACGATAAGATGTCGTGGAGTTTCCCGCAATGCAACCCACGCCAGTGGTTTTTGATGGTTCTTCTCACACTTATTTAGTTTAGTTTATTTCTACAACTTACCTAATTTTAGTTTGGCACTGCCACTACCTTCGATTGCTTTGGTGCCAAGCGTGTTTTGGATCACTTCGTTTATATCTCCCAACTTGACTTTCACATCTACGTCTAGATCACAAGTGAGTGCCATAGATAAATACCCCTTTTTGATATTTACACTAAAAACAATAAAAAAAAAGTTATATTTCGATGGAATTAAATATAATTATCTCTCAATACATTTTAGACCAACAATGTCACAAAAGTTCAAGTAGATAAATATAGTGATATGTGACTTGAGTCCTCATATTCTGTAACAATGTTTTCACATGCAAGCTAATTCACTATCTTTAACGTATGATATATACGAAATTGAGGTTCTATGTAACAAATGTCATCCGGTCCCTACTAGTGGATATCATATAGGTAGATGACATTTGATCTGACATTTATTTTAATAGGTGGATAGTAAAGACCAAAATAGTGAATAAGCCAGCTGTCTTTCTATTTCTAATACTTTTATTTCTATTTCTATTTCACGATGTATAGACACAGGTAGAGATTAATTAATAATCATCGTTAGAATAGAATTCTGATGTCTAATATGGAAGAATACGAGGGAAGATATACCTATAATATGTGTGACTAAAATTAAAATATTATATATTATATAGTAGACTACTTACTTAAATTTATTAAACACGCAGTCTTTAATGCCCCTTGCTGTTCCTTCTTCTATTGTAATAGTCAAAAGTCCTAAAATGGGTACTTTAATACCCTTAAGTTCAAGCGGATCATATGGAGGTATGTTATATTCTGGAACTCCAGTTGGGGCTATTTTTATGAACATTTTCTGAGTGAGTTCTTTTAGGCATGCTTTATCATCCACTTCACATTTTGTGAGTGTATCAACTGAAAAATAATAGTAATTAAAATAAAAAAGAAAATAAACTAGATCTGTAAACTCAGCTGGTAGTCATAGTGGTCATTGTTACAACTCATGAAATTCTAGCACATAAAAATGGAAAACCATTTTTATTGTATGCTCCATATATGATAAAGAATTCAAATAATGTTATTGCAATTAATAAGTAAAATAAATAATATGTTAAATATTTGATCTAAGATTCACATTTTCACTTTAATTATATAGGCCAGGATAAAAAGCAATAAAGATCTACAAGCGGATGCCCGCTACTTCGTCCATCCTTAGACCTCCATAATCCGATGCTCTTGCAAATCCCGTACTTAACGGAAGTCTACTAACTCTAATAGACTCCCTCTTTGCCAAATTTCAACTTTGTAGGTCAAGCGGTTTTCGATATTTTGTGATGAGAGATCTTTACGCTTAATATGTATGTGTATGTACAATTTATATGTACGGTTACAATGTAGAAATACATATATATTTTTTTATACATATATAGATTTCTTATGGGATATTTATTTTATCATAGCTTGTATACATTATGTCAGAAAATTTGGCTTAGAAGTGCAGATGAACAGAGAAAGCTGTATTTTGGATATGATGGGAGGAGTCTAGAAAAGCTCAACTTCAAATACTCGATCAATATTTCTTAGGTGCATTTTCGCCATCTTGAAAAAGGGTTGAATTTGGTTTTTTTTTACATTAACTCGGTTTTCTGTTTGGATACGAAAATTTATACTTAACACTTTTTTGTTGGTCTTAATAAGCTATATAAATAAATATCTTTACATTTTTCACCTTTCACTCATAGTTAATCATAACTGGACTAGTATTTATATATATAAATATATATTTTTGTCTCTACTCACCAAAAGCTGATTCACATATTGTAAGCAATGCGCACGTAAACGCAATTATAGTGCACTTTGAAATCATCTTCGAAACCTTCTGTTGCAACAACTACATACACAATAATTAAACCAACCAAGCTATCTCTATATATGTGGGTTAAAAGTGCAGAAAAAAATCAAGTAACAAATACAATTAACATCCACATAACCGGTCTCCGGTAATTAAGTAGCTACTTGAGATTATATTATTTTATAAGTAGGTATGAAAAAACAATGTTGAATTGTTATACTGAGTACGTTACCGGAATCAGTTTCAAAGTATTTTTTCCTCCGAGGTATCATTGTTTTAAGTCTAATTAATGTCGCCTTGTACTTTGAAGTCCACCTCTCTGAAGGAGAGAGTGAATTGTAATTTTACAGCCACATTGTTCTACTAATTATGTGGCACGTTATGCCGATTCTTTGCTCAAAATTGGTCATATTTGTGAATACCCTGTGAACTATAACTATAGTAAATTTTTGTAAATAAGTTTGTTCATCTCTTCAAGATCGCACACACAACGAATTTGATTGAATCAAATGAAAAAAATTAGAAAGTAATTAAAAAAAAGCAATTTAACAAAAATTATGTAAATCAAATTAAAATAACGTCTTTAAGATATTATTTACGAACAAACATACAAGCAAATTTTACAGTTTTGTACATACAAATGACATAGACTGGCATATAAATAACTTTAAATAATTAAAAAAACTAAAAAACAAGCTTTTAGCACGCACTATAAATTACAAATACTTTTTTGCTTTTTGATTTTAGTCACATGACATTTTTTTTCGTTTTCCTGATTGCAAACCCTTTCATTTGATATCCATATCATGGGGATGGATTACAAACAGCCAGTCCGCCATATTGGGGAGACCACCATATTGGATTTGTAATGATGTTTCTTAGCTAGTCATGTATTATCATCAGAACTCAGAGCATGTGCAAATTTCATCCTACACGAAGACCGGGAAGTGAGTTATATTAAGATTCCAAGATTTGTCTTTCCTACATAGTAAAAGTGATTGGGGAGGCCGCCGTATTGGATTTGTAATGACGTTTCTATGCTAGTCATGTATAGTCATCAGAACTCAGAGCGTGAGCAAAATTTCATCTCGAAGACCTGGAAGTGGGTCAAATTGAGATTCCAAGATTTGTTTTTCCTACATAGTAAAAGTGATTGGGGAGGCCGCCATATTGGATTTATAATGACGTTTCTTAGCTAGTCATGTATTGTCATTAGAACTCAGAGAGTGCGCAAAATTTCATACTAATCAAAAACCGGGAAGTGGGTCAAATTAAGATTCCAAGATTTTCTTACATAGGTACATAGTTACAAGTGAAGCGTGTAAAAACCTGTGCTATGATGATAACCTCTTTTTGTGGAAGTCGGTTAAAAATGTTCCCCTGATCCTCGACTATAAATATCACACTAGTTCAACAAGATCAAATACAGTACAAAGATAATCTCATCGCTTAGTAGCGAACTTTGCCCGGTAATCTTAAGATTAGAAAAACATTAGGGAAATAATATACCGCAGGTTGTGGTATATAATTATTAACAACTTAATTGGTTTTCCATTTAGATTGTTATCGTTAGGTGTTAGTGAAGTCATGTGACGTAGACGTAAAGTTACAGCTCGCTGACCATGCTCTTCTCTTTGTATGGACCAAGAGCTGGTTGATATTTTTGGGTAGGTATTGTAGCAGGTTGATTTAATCCAGACTAATTGATCAACTTGAATGTACGAAGAAGAAGAAGAAGAAATACTTTACAGCACACCACAATACAATAATAAATAAAAACATTAAAAAATGAATAATCTAAACTTAGCATGCAAAGGCGGCCTTATTACTATAAGCAATCTCTACCAGGCAACCCCTGAGGCTAACTGTACACCGGTGAAGATTTTTAAAGAGAACTTTAAGGGTTCTGGCAAAGGGTTGCCAAAGTTAGAGGTCTGGCGACTGGTGAAATGATTCCTCATGGTATCCCAGAGGAAATATAATTACTAAATAATTATGATCTGATCTGATCCGTTCCAAGGACTCGATTCTTAAGCAAAGGTTTCTCAGCTGCGTCAAATTTATTTTCATATTATGAGAATTGATAATAATCTTATTTCAGTAATAGAATACAAAAGGTATGCATAAGCGATATAAAGTCGTGCGGTTTTTTTTTAACACAATGGTGTCTCACAGGGTTCCATTTTGGGTCCTTTTCTATTCCTAGTGTACATAAACGATTTACCACACCATGTCAGCGGCATCTGTGAGATTGTAGTTTGCTGACGACACATCCTTAATTTTTAGGACAGACAGAAATAAAAATAGCTCTGATGATGTAAATCGTGCCATATCGCATGTATCCCATTGGTTTATTGCAAATAATTTACTTTTAAATGCAAAGAACTAGATTTATTGAGTTTTCATTACCAAATGTTATAAAATTAGATAAGTTTATAATATTCGATGATGAAAAACTGAAAATGGAGAACTCCACAGTTTTCCTGGGAGTGAGCTTGGATTGAAAAACTCTCTGAATGAATTAAAAAAAACTGGTAAGCTGCAGTGAGATTTTTTTAAAAAAAAACCTCTGAACGTCATGAAATTATAATTAAACTCTCAACCAATTAATTTATCAATATTCTCTATCAGTGCGCTTTCATTTGAGACCCCACTCGAGTATATTTGTAGATATTCTGTTATTCTTCCCACTTTGAACCTCCAGAACTTTTAAACGGCTCAACCGATATTTACCAAACATGTCTAATAACACTCGCCCATATAAAAAAAAAACTAAATTATAATCACTTCATTCGTTCGGGAGCTATGGTGCCACAGACAGACTGACAGACAGACATGTCAAACTTATAACACCCCTCTTTTCTCGTCGGGGGTTAAAAAAAAACAGTTTATTGATGTTAATGCTTATCTATTTTGCATACCTTCGCATTTTAATGTTTAACGGTATTTGGCTGTGGGGCAAGACTGCAGATATACATTCTATATTTGTACTTCAATTCAATTTATATTCGAGCAAATTTAAATTAAAATCGCGAGTCCTCCTTTTGTTGCCACGGATGAAGTCTACCACCAGCCAGACTTGGATCAATTAAGAAAACTTCAATCGGCCCAGTCAAGAATCGAACCCAGAACCTCAGTCTTGTAAATCCACCGGCCATAGCACTGTGCCACGGAGACTGTTAAATTTTCAGCTTGACTACGGAACTATTAGATATTAACAAATAGAAAGTGTCCAACCAATACAAGCTCTTCTATAAGATATATTCGAAAAATTTAAACCGATTACTTTCTTAAGTTATACTAATTATACTAATATTATATAGAAGTAAAGAATGGTTGTAGAGGTAATTTCTGGATATACTGAATCTGAACCGATTTTGAAAATTATTTTACCAATAGAAAGCTACGTTATTTTCGAGTGTCATAGGCTGTACTATGTTGTCTACGTATTCTTACTGGAATAGGAACTAGGCAGTTGAAACTGCGAGGTCTGCTAGTTATTATAAAACTGAAAAATCCTCGTCGTTTTCAATATAATCAACTACTGAAAGAGAATTTGGCTTTCCAACAGGCCTAATATTGTTTCCTTATTGTTCCGTAGTCTTTCTAATGTCATCACAAGTATCGACCAGACCTGCAGCTACCTACAGACGAGGGGTACCCCGGAAAGAAGACCGCACCAGCACGATAAGTACGTCCAACATCTTTCCTGGTTTCTCCTACACTTATTATTGCCACATTACTTCCCTTATTATTGCCATTGTTACGGCAGCCACGCAGCATTGCCGTGTTTTGGTTAAGACCATGGTAGCCAGTGTAATTCCAAGCACAAAAGGCTTAACACCTTGCCCTAAGAGGGTGATTTGTTTGTAGACTATAGTTTTTTAATAAACTAACTTTTTAATGTCACAGTCTGAGGCTTTTAATTGAGCGTTACTAGTCCTTAAGACATTAATGAAATAGTCCAGTGTTACATCAGCGTAACGTCGTCTGAAGAGAGGCATCAGCTTCAGTTTAGTAATAAGCTATAAAGAATCTTGTTTTATAATAAAGTTCAGTCTTTTACCATCATCCATAGTGAACGGTTGCCCATTCGCGACTTCATTTACGGGAAAATCAGTTTTCACAAATCCCGCGGGAACCACAGATTTTTTCGAGATTAAGAGTTGCCTATATGTAGCAACATATAGGCAACTAACCTCTATCCAGTGAAAGTCCAGTTAAAATCGATACAGCCGTTTCAAAGAGTAGCCCAGACAAATACAAAGACAGACACATAGACAAACATACAATATAGCTTGTTTATGTTTTGCCATCGTGTAAATAACTAAATGTAAGCACTTGAAAAAAGACAGTCGTGAAATCACAGTCAAACTTAAATTTTATTTATATTATTGATTTCTATCACATCTTTATTGTCTTAAATAATAATTAATAAAAAGTGAAAATAAATACTTTAAAATAAGTTAATCAATTGTCAATGTACACAGACACGTCTTCAGTTATGTAAAATTTTAGAGGCAGAGGACGTAGAACTTCATTGAGCAATCCGCAGTAGACGGCCACAACTCTATCCAAGAACATCTTCCCGAAGCTTTTCAAAAGCGTTCTGTAGTTGTCATTTAATAACGCAACTGATGGTTTACCTGAAAAATTAATAGAATTTTGTTTAAAAAATAAATAATTGATATTACAAAAAACATTGGTCGTCGCGAAATACTAATACCAATGATACATGGGGCATACTAAAAGTTTTGCACTTCTAGTTAGTCGGAACTATGTGAATTTTAAATGTTATATTTTTTGAACCGTTGCAATGTAATAGTTGCGTTCATAGTAATGAAAAAAAAATCGGTTGTCTGTAAAGTTGGTTTACTGCCGATAGTTGAACGTGACAATGTCTTGGGAAAATACTGATAGAATGATTGCATTTTTTCAAAAGAAAATGTTCGTTTTTCTAAAATACTGTTTGATAATCTTTAAAGATACTTTATTTCTTGTAAAAAAAGTTTGCAACCCTAAAACGAGGGAACGCCGCATGATGTCATCTTTTTTCCATGTAATTTTAAGACGTTGTCACGTCAAAAAATTGCTGGAATTCACTTGTCAATTGTTTTTATCACACAATAAAGTTCTAAGTACTCAACGAAAATGGAATTAAGTCGAAAAGATTTTAGGGCGATGATTTTTTATTTAAAAAAAAATAGAAATCAAATTTCTCTCTCCGCAAGACTGCGCTGCGTCTTATAAAATATATGATGAAAACCAGCCACTATTCTTGTAAATTCTAAAAATTGCTTTAAATTCTACAAAAGCAAACTTTGATCAAAAATATTATTTTTCTCTTTATTTGTACCAAAAGAGAAATCAAAATTTCATATGTAGAAGCCAGACCCAAAAATCGTGTTGGTCGCTGTAATTAGTGTAATATTATTTGACCAACTTTGTGCAAACTCTATATTTGGCTGGTGGGAGGCTTCGGCCGTGGCTAGTTACCACCCTACCGGCAAAGACGTACCGCCAAGCGATTTAGCGTTCCGGTACGATGCCGTGTAGAAACCGAAAGGGGACGTGTGGATTTTCATCCTCCTCCTAACAAGTTAGCCCGCTTCCATCTTAGACTGCATCATCAATTACCATCAGGTGAGATTGTAGTCAAGGGCTTACTTGTAAAGAATAATAGAATAATAAAATTGAGATATCAGTAGATTTTCAGCTTTTAATTGCATTTTAATTATTGTTAAAACATAAGCACTATAAAATATATAATAGAAGATAATCGTTCAAAGTAAAGATTATTTCACGGTTCCTTATTTTTTGTTAAATGCCTATCGGAAATAATCAACATTTTCATTTTCCTACTTTTACTACATATTGCTTGCTACTACATACGTATAATAATATACGTGGCTACTTGACAGTTTTTGCAAAAATATTTTAAATTTATTGTACCTACTGCGTTAATTTAAAGTTAGTTTAATTATTAGCGTTAATTTATTATTATCTATGATTAAAAAATATAAAATAGTAATAGGTACGTACATATATCTTGGTTCCCAATAACAATCTTTTCTGCTGAGAACTTCATATTTTGTACATCGTATATGTATTTGAAGTTTTTGTCGTCCAGTTGTAAGTAGACATCGCCATTGTCGTTCTTTAATAGTTGAAATGGGGTTTCCATGTAGAAATTCAGTTTCTCTGTAACATAAAAGGAAAATATTTTTTCCTGATTTTAACTGGTAAACTACCCATATGGTAACTGGCAAAAGACCCATTAAAATCGTCTTAGCCGTTCCAAAGATTATCTCGGATACACAGACAGACAAAATATAAAAAAAAAATACTTTTGGTATCGGTAAATATCTTGAAAAAAGACACAGTTATTTTAATATCACAGACATACTCTTCAATTATATTTATATGTAAACGCTCATTGACACAAATGTATTTTCCAGTTGTGGGAATCGAACCCGCAGCTGTAATTGCAGAAATATTTACAGTTTTACTCATAAAATAAATTTATATGATATCGCGAGAATTTAATTGAGAAGTTTGCCGTGCGTGGTACGCCCTTCTGCCTGTCGAAATGACGAAAATTATGTATTATGGCAAAAACGAAACAAAAATACGATGAACACTCATTATTATGGCTTTTGATTTAAATTTTACACCGAGATTCTTATTTATCTAACTGTGAACCTAGTTAGTATCTAGTTACATAAATTACTCTTTCAGCTTTCCTATTATACTAATCGTGTCTAATAAAGCGATAAAACTAACAAAGGTTTATTGAAAAACCTTTGTTAGTTCTATCGCTTGCTTTGATTCTTTCACACCTGTTTTTTATGCAATATAGGCTTGCGCTTGACTACAATTATGTCTGATGGAAAGCAATGCGGTCTAAGTTGGAACGCGCTTACCTAGAAGATGCCTATTCACTCTTGCTTTGAATGTGTTTAAATTATAAGTGTCAGGAAATACAAACGCCGGAAGGGTATTCCAAATTTTTGCTGTACGAATTAGAAATGTAGATGCAAATCGTTCCGTACGAGTTGCCTGGACTATTGTATAACGGTGGATTTTTGTCTGATCTCGTCTATCATTCACTTATACTCAATGATTTACATCTAAGGCTGATTTTAAAATTCAACAGCTAATTCCTTACCAATCTTCACTTTTCCCTTTCCATGGACATCCACTGAATTGGTTCCGAGCAAAGCCTCTATGGCTGGGCTTTTACCAGATAAAGTGACTGTACCTTGAATTGTTAGGTCACAGGTTATATCTTGTATTGCCATTAGTTTCTCGAAATCTAATCTGTAACAATACATAATATATTAACTTTGAATTTAAGTCTAAAATCTATTGTATAATATATAAGAGTTATTTGTGTCAGACCTCCATTACCGTGATTCAGTTTGAAGATGGTTGTAGGTGGAATAACAAGCACACGAGGAACTAACACAGTAAATGCTGAAAGAACGCATTTCAAGCAACTTCAGTGCCACCTACCTTCCGTATTTAAAGTCGTACGATAGTACCTTAATAACATTAATTGTATTGTTGGCCGACCCCCCACCAGGTGGACGACATCAAGCGAGTCGCAGGGATTCGCTGGATGCAGGCGGCTCAGTATCGTGATGTTTAAAAGTCCCTACAAAAGGCCTATGTCCTGCAGTGGACGTCCATCAGCTGATATGATGATGATGATGATGAATAAACGTCAAATTAATAATTAACTAATATATTTGTCAAACGCTCCGTTTGGCATGGGATTTGAAGACGTGACGTCATGAAACTATTGAAATATAGACGTTTTGGATCGTATTGTCAAATAAATATTTAAAAATTATAATGCTCATGTAATCACGCGTCAAAAAATATAATATTTTGTTTTCAATGTAGTAAAACGAAAGTGATTAAATTAGGCCATTTAAGAAAAAGTGTCAACTAGCCTATTGTTTACTATGATAGTTTTCAGGAACTAAGATTTTGTTCACGTGATAACATTTGACATCCCACCCAGTCACTGGAAACCACTCATATTCATCACCACATTTCCACTTGTGGGAATCAAACCCACTGCTTTAGATGCCGAAGGATCATTACCTACCCACTTCGCTACTGAGCCGTCAAATCATAGCTTCTATTCATTAGTTAGCTGAAATGAAGATTAATGTAAATGAATTCGGAAGTTACTTCGTTTTTTATACAAACGAATACACGAAAGATAATTTTTTTTTATAAAAAATCAAGATTCTGGTAGTCAGCTTGTAATGTGCATAAACTCGTGTGGTTTTCCGCAAAAATATTATCATAACAACCTTGTCGAAAAAGAATAAAATTGCTTTAATTGCCTTAATAAATTATTTATTACAAGCATTTATTCTGACGTATTGTACGAGTATCTGAGGACGCTTACGACTTTGTTCTAGTAAAATCAGTTTCGAATTATATTTTAATACTAGCGGACGCCCGCGACTTCGTCAACGTGAAACTCGATGTAAACTTTGAACTACCCCTACCCTACCCCTATCCTATCCATACCCAAACAAACAAACATACTAACAAAATTTTCCTCCTTATAATATTAGTATAGAAAAAGACACCTTAATTTGATTTTTGGTTTGGTTTGGTTTTGGTATAAATTTGAAATATACCAATATGTAAATGTCCAAAATTCCTCAGTGCCCAAAGAAGTCTTCGAACAGTGTGTGTTGCCAGTGATGATCTACGTATTTGAGACTTTATCGCTAACTATGGGCCTCATAAAAAGGCTCAGAGTCACTCAGCGGGCAATGGAGCGAGCTATGCTTGGAGTTATTCTGCGTGACAATATTAGAAATGAGGATATCCGCAGAAGAACCAAAGTCACCGACATAGCTCAATAAGTGGCGAAGTTAAAGTGGCAATGGGTAGGGCACAAAGTTTGAAGAGCCGATGGACGTTGGAGTCCCGAGGCGCTGGACTAGTAACCCAATACTGGAAAGCGCAGTGTAGATTGACCCCCCACTAGATGGACCGAGGACATCAAGCGGGTTGCAGGGTTGCTGGATGCTGGCGGCTCGAGAAGGTGATGTTTGTGAGTCTATACAAGAGGCTTATGTCCAGCAGTGGACGTCCATCGGCTGATAATTATGATGATGATGGTGAATATGTAAATTTACCAACGAAATGACTAATAAGGTATCAATTAATTGTATATTGACTATTTGAATGCCGCGGCAACTTTACCCCATTGATTAGTACAGTTAGGTAATCAAAAGACCAATAAGCAACTTCACCCCATTGGTCAATGGTTAGTACTATTACGCAAGCAACCAATAAGCTATCGGCAACAAACAGAAACTTGAGCCGCTTTTAATAAAACTAGATGACGTCGCACGGTTTCACCCGCGTGGTTCCCTTTCCCGTAAGAATACGGGAATAATATATTGCATATAGCCTTCCTCAATCAATGGGGCTATATAACACTGAAAGAATTTTTAAAATCGGACCAGTAGTTCCTGAGATTAGCGCATTCAATCAAACAAACAAACAATCAAACACACAAACAAACTCTTCAGCTTTATAATATTAGTATAGATTCATACTTACTGATATTTGTTGAAAACACATTTCCTAATTCCCTTGACGATTCCATCACTAAGAGTCCCCGTAAGTGTTTCTAAAAGGTTTATAGAGAATTTATCTATTTTCAAAGGATCTGCGGGTGGTACATTCAGTTCTGGGATGCCTTTTTGTGCAGCTTCAGTTACGATATTTTGGAAAACCGACTTAAGACATCCATCCTCATCCTTGACACTGCATTTTGTGAGGGTATCCACTAAAATTATTTATTATATCAATAATTTTATAGCAAGACCAACATTCATACACTAGAAAGTAAATTGATTATAATTATAGTAAAAAACAATACAACAATTGCATGTTTATGTCAAGAATTCTCAATATCCTAATTAGATAAATTGCTGGATAATTTCTTTAAAGAATAAAACAATAATAAAATAACAAATACCCAAGTACCCTAGTAAATTAAGTTTAGATGCAATTTAAGATGGAAGCGGGCAAACTTGTTAGGAGGATGATGAAAATCCACACCCCTTTCGGTTTCTACATGAAATCTAAATAAATAAAATCTAAATCTAAATAAATAAAAGCTAAATCGCTTGGCGGTACGTTTTTGTCAGTAGGGTAATAACTAGCCATGACCGAACCCTTGCAGCATGACCAGCCAAACCTGGACCGATTAAGAA
Source organism: Bicyclus anynana (assembly GCF_947172395.1). Taxonomy (NCBI): domain Eukaryota; kingdom Metazoa; phylum Arthropoda; class Insecta; order Lepidoptera; family Nymphalidae; genus Bicyclus; species Bicyclus anynana. The sequence continues at coordinate 7,954,717 of NC_069095.1, forward strand.
AACTTTAATCACCCCAGCCGGGGATCTAACCCAGAACCTCTGTTTTGTTCCACCGCGCACTCTACTGCGCCATGGAGTCCGTCAAAAGTTAAGACTAGAGATGAACGAAAATATTTGTTTTTGTTATAGTCATCATTGGTATACTAACACTACTTTTCATAGGTATGCCTATAGTGTATACATTATCAACAAATATCTGGCTCACTGCTGAGCTCGAGTCTCCTCTCAGTATGAGAGGGGTTAGGCGGGGCATACAACTCCGACTGAAAAGTTGGAGGTGTATGCCCCGGACCGGATTCGAACCCACACCCTCCGGAATTGGAGGCAGAGGTCGTAACCACTGGGCTATCACGGCTCAATTCCTATAGGGTATGTTACTAACTAATGTTATCATTTAAGTACAGTAAGATTATGTATTTATACTTAAAACAAGTTGGTATTGTATGAATGTCGATAAAAATTAAGACGTAAATTTGATTAAAAAAATCACTTTGAAGTTGAAAGGAAAATTAAAAAATATAACTATTACTTACAAAATTTACAATCACCAAACGAATATAAAATGCACAAAAATATTAAACACTTAAAAACAGACATGTTGTATCCTTGTATTTAAACTGAATAATCCTCAAAAATTATCCTCAACACTTTTATATACAATGTGCGAAAACTTATTCATTAGAATTATCAACACAGCGAAATAACAACCGGCTTTAGGTGAATAATTATTAGATTCTATAGGAGAAAGAAATATATCCTTTTCATTGTTTGCTTGATGGTTCAACTTTTTTTTTATATTTTGTGAATATAATAAAGGACAAGGCTCTGTGGCTTGATGTCAAGTGACACTTGTGCTATTATATCTACTGTTCGACCAGGTGCTGTGAGGTTTTGGACTCAGAAAAGCATGCAGATTACAATTTTGATGTTGCCCGGAGGTCCAGTCCGTTCTTTTGTTTACCCTAGCCCCTTTGTTGTCGAGGATATGGACTTAACAGATGTTTTGTATTGTAAACCTCTGACATCATGCCGACCGTGACCAACACACGATTAGTTAAATCGGCTGTCAAGCCGTTAGCGCTGCAAGCATGTAAGATTACTTGTTTGTCAGTGGTCATCTGAAAGTAATCTCATCTGATCACTTAAAATACAAAGGCAAAAATATTTTTAATAAGAAAGAAGATCAGTCATTTAACAAAAAAATAAAAAAAAAATGTCAAGGCGCTTTTCACGGCTACGTGGATTATTTCCTGTAAAACACTGAATAAATAACTAGCGAATGCGCGCGACTTTGTTCGCTCGGACTTCAGTTTTTCACAAATCCCGCGGGAGCTATCGCAGACTTTTTTTTAACTTTTTAAGGGGAACAATTCTGTCAACATGATTTTTACGAAACTTTAAACGTTTACGCAGGGCACTTCTTCTTCTTCTTCATCTTCTTCTTCTTTCCTTCCTGGGCCTTTTCCGCACTTGGACACTAGGCTTGGACACTAGGCCGTTGGTAGGCCGTTGGCCGTTGTACGTAGGTCCTTTTGGTGCTGGTCCCCGCTGGAGTCACTCCAGCCAACCGAGCTCGCTCCAGAAGTTTATCAGGTCGCCCAGGTCGCCGAATGCCTCTTAGAATGTTGCTGGGGATCCAATGTGTGCTGCGCGTTGTTTGGATACACCTCTGCATCTAACCATAACATGTATCGGGGTTTCTTCTTCCTCCATGCATGCTCTGCACAGAGGACTGTCGGTTATACCTAGAACCGAAGGGTGCTTATTTAGTGAACAGGGCACATAGCGCATAGCACATATAGGAAAAAAATCCACCGATTTTGAAACATTCTTCATTGTTGCTCCGCTCCTATTGGCCTTAGCGTGATAATACATAGCCTACGTCTATAAATGGGCTATCTTACACTGAAAGAATTTTTCAAATCGGTCCAGTAGTTCCGGATATGAGCGCGTTCAAGCAAACAAACAAATAAAGAAACTCTTCAGCTTTATAATATTAGTATAGGTATAGATTTTTATTTCTATGATTCTTTGAAGTTTAGACAGGCAAAAAGAAAACAGCCCCTTTTGTAAATAAAGTATATTATTTTCATCGTGTTATTACACTGTTGACACCATATTATTCTAATGCTAGCCACTGACGGTCCGGTATGCCTAGCGTAACAAGATAAGGGATAAAGAAACCACAACGTTTCAAATTTACAATTTTATTTTTGGTCGTTCTGAACAAGCAATGATGAAGTATGACAGAACAATTAGTATAAAACATTTAATTAACACTATTTATCTCAAATATGTTATAGAAGATTTGTTTGCTTTAGTGTTTTACTTATTAATATAACGTTTTAAATCTTCTATGATGTATTTATTTGCCGGGATACCTTCGTAGAATAATTTGGAAAAATGAAAAAAGAACTCCGTAGCTTTTGCAAAAATCGGTCCACCCAAAGTTTTCAGCATTGGTTTAAAATTTTGGTTTAAAAAATCAATAAGGAGTTTACCTGAAAAAACATAAATTTATTAGTATACAAAGTATACATATATAGTGCAGATGAAGTCAGTAAACAGTATGCATAATTTTACATTAGGCAAGTTGTGTGTATTAAAAATTCAACACCTAACATATATTCTTACAATTAACTTTGTAACTACAAAGAGTAGACACATTTTACCAACCTCAATAAGATTTTTTTAAATGATGAACTTTCAGTTTTATGCATTTTTTTACAGGTCAATTTTTAAAATCGGGCCATCTTAATGAAAGAAAAATAATTATTGCACTCAAAGCATCTTCCCAAAACAAGTAAAAAAATATTTATAAAAATCTTAATTACAGCAACTACAACATTGAAAAAAACTGATTCAAGATAGAAAAGTTTGAAAAATCCGATAAAAAAATTTAACTTGGTCACCCTAGAGATTTTTGGAAAACCATTCAAATCAGTCTTTTTTTTTTATTCTTTACAAGTTAGCCCTTGACTACAATCTCACCTGATGGTAAGTGATGATGTAATCTAAGATGGAAGCGGGCTAACTTGTTAGGAGGAGGATGAAAATCCACACTCCTTTCGGTTTCTACACGACATCGTACCGGAACGCTAAATCGCTTGGCGGTACGTCTTTGTTGGTAGGGTGGTAACTAGCCACGGCCGAAGCCTCCCACCAGCTAGACCTAGACCAATTAAGAAAAACCTCAATCGGCCTAGCCAGGGATCGAACCCAGGACCTCCGTCAATAATTCCACCGCGCATACCACTGCGCCACGGAGGCCGTCAAAAGTCTTAGATAATTAGGTTATGTAAAGGATGTCGGATATTTTACTTAAAAATGATCTACTCGTAAATGCTTCAACTCAGTTTTCATGGAATGAACTATTTTGTCATGTAGTTCTTAACAATAGACATTATCGAGTTAAATGTGTAAAATAAATAACTTTTGAGAAAAAGAATATAATTTATAATTTTGTCTAACGTTGTTTGTGCAATTAATATGTCTATCTTGTCATTGAAAAAAAAAGTTTAGAAACTTACTAATATCCTGTGACCCAACCGTTATCTTCTCAGCTCCAAAAGTTGCTTTTTCAAGATCAAAATCGTATTTAATATTTTTGTATGAAATCTTTAAATATATTTCGCCATCTTCTTTTTTGAATGGGGTGATTGGAAAATCAAAGTGCATGAATAACTTTTCTGGAAATAAAAATTATATTCTATTTAACATTATTAGAATCAACAGTTTGACAATTACGTGAGTGTGATTAACGATGTCAAGGGACAGATTTTACACATTTACACGTTAAAAATGTGTAAAATCTTTAAAGTAGATCGACTTTTATCTATGTAAAATATCTGTAATAAACGTTAATACAAATGATTCTGTGTTCGTTATTACTATAGCACACCATTAATTTGGCATGACGCGGTAAATTTGATAAGTCGGCAAAATGGAAATTAAATTTTGCTTTAAGTGTAAGTGTTATGCACATTGATAGCCACATACACGGCGCATCATGTCCGCTGCAGATTTGACTGTGTGTAACTGGCATATGAACTTTGTGACTAATATTCAACCGATGTGCCCCAAACCAGTTTTGTAAGAAATATAGTTAAACCAGAATTAAATTGTATACTGTCTGAGAAATTCTAATACTGTTATATCTAAGTATAACAGTGTAAGAATTTCTCAGCCCTGAATTTACGCTTTCGTACTATTCCGTTCCGTTCTCGTTCCATTCAGAACTACAGTAGTTTTTTTAGGATACTCGTGATGATAAATTACACTCAATTCAGTAGCAAAGACCAAAAATTTTATAAATGTTGAATTACAACTTTACCAAGGGAAAAAGTTATCATCTATAAAAAAATAAGTTTATAATCAAGAAAATAATTCAGATAGAAATCGAGAAATGCATAGGTAGAAAAGTGGCTTACCCAGTTTCACTCTTAAATTTCCCATGCCATTAAGTGAAGAAGTTCCAATGAGTCCTTGAATTGCTGGGTCAGACCCCTCGACCTTGACGTTACTTTTGATTATTAAATCACATAGAAAATCTTGAGTGCCAGATTTTTTATCCAAATCGATACTAAAAAAATTAAGATTTATTATTTTACTATATAAAAAACAGACGTAATAGCCTAGTGGATATGACCTCTGCCTTCGATTCGGAGGGCGTAGCTTTGAATCCGGTCCGGGGCATGCACCTCCAACTTTTCAGTTATGTCCATTTTAAGAAATTAAATATCACGTGTCTCAAACGGTGAAGGAAAAACATCGTGAGGAAACCTGCATACCTGAGAATTTTCTTAATTTCTCTGTGCGTGTGAAGCCTGCCAATCCGCATTTGGCCAGCGTGGTGGACTAAGGCCTTACCCCTCTCATTCTGAGAGGAGACTCGTGCTTAACGCGTGGGTGAAATTTGGGTTCTTAATGATGATCAGTATCAATTATACAATACCCTCCAACTAAAAAAATCAAAATATATTCAATGTACCGAATAAGATCTGTTACAGTTTTATTTTAATAAACAACTAATAATAATAATAATTGGTAGATTCTTTGAGCTTTAGGATTATTCGTGGATTGTAACAACCTGTTGAAGGAAGAATGCTAAAAGCCGGAAAATACAAAGGAAATGGACAGAAAAGACGGAAGAACAGAAAAAGAAGAGAGAAGGGAAGCCAGGAAAAAAATACCAAAGCTTTTTAGGAAGAACGGCTACTTAAAACGTCCGTGAAATTGCGGTGAAAACAAAAATGAATTAAATTAGTTTTTAATTCATTTTTATTTCTAGTCGTGCGGGTTCGAAGTTCTCAGTTCAACAATACAACACATTAAACATTTAATATAATATTATACATTAAATAATTAAGGTATGCATTTAAGATATTATGATTATAATATTATTTTGTTACTTACTGGAGTTTCTTTACTTGACATTTACTGAAACCCTTAACAGTTCCATCGGTCAGGGTCAATGTAACCACATCCAGTACCTTAACTGTTACATTCGTAAATAGCAAGGGCTCTATGGGAGGCATATTTATTTCCGGTATTCCCACTGAGCCGATATTAAGTAGAGCATTTGTATACATTTCACTAATACATTCGTCATTTTTTATACTGCATTTTTGTAAGTTGTCCACTAAAACGATTAAATAAAAATTTTACAATAACGAAAAAATCTTTCATTTCTGGAGATTCTTTGAATAAATACCACAGTCTATAAGAATACCACAGACTATAAGTCGACATTCCAAAATTTAGCTTTCTTGGTTCATTTTCATTTTCAGCACGCTTTTTTCTTGGAACCTTAATTTGGCACACTTCTCGGTCTTCGATTAGGATGAAATTTTGCACACGCTCTGAATTTTGATGACAATACATGACTAGCTAAGAAACGTCATTATAAGTCCGTCAGGCCGCCCAAGATAGCGGACTGGCTGTTTGAAATCCACCCCTATGATAAGGGTTTGGTGTCAGGAATACGAAAAATATAGTCACGTGACTTACATCCAATATTTGTAAATTTTAGTGGGTGCTAAAAGCGTGTCTTTAAACTATTTAAAGATATTACAAAAACACTGTCATTTTTAATGTTAGTTTATGAAGTATTAAATAATAATAGTAATTTAAATTTAAAGCATTAAATTTAATTAAATGAGATCATATTCTCTAGTAATTTTAGAAAACAAATAATAAAGAAATAAGTAAGGAGAAAATTTATGAATCGACTAAACCGATTTTGATTTTTTTTTACCAAATATTTGTGAGGATCATAGGTGTAAAATACTTGATCCACTTATTTTCAAAGGGACGGGAACGACATAAGCGATACAGCTGGGCGTTTTTTAGCAACGCGATCATTGATTCATCGTATCAACTGAGAAATATCAACTGCGTGATCACAAAAAACTGTAATATGAACTTAAGTTGGCTCTATAATCGGATAAAAATTCAAAATTCATTGATTTCAATTAGGCTTAGTTTACAAGCACTTTTGAAATGTCAAGATAAGTCATAATTTAATTTAATGTAATGGTGGTAAAATAAGTCGAAAACTTAAAATTAAAGTTACGAGGATTCCAAATGCGCATTGGTCCGAGAAGAGCCCACAACAAACTCAGCCAAGGTTTATTTTTTGTTGTTCTAACTAACTACTAACTAAGTAACTACTTACTAACAGAAAGACAGATAGATATACAAAAAATTAAAAAAGGGTTATTATGTATGTGGCTATGAGTACAGGACAAAAAACACAATATTTTTGAAAACACAGTTATTTTGAACTCACAGACAGACACTTTGATTTAATTTATATGTCATCATCATCATCATTATCAACCCATTTCGTCTCACTGCTGAGCTCGAGTCTCCTGTCAGAATGAGAGGGTTTAGGCCAATAGTTCACCAAGCTGACCCAATGCGGATTGGCAGACTTCTCACACGCAGAGAATTCTCTGATATGCAGGTTTCCTCACGATGTTTATCTGAAAAGTTGAAGATGCTGCGGACCAGATTCGTACAAACACCCTACGGAATCGGAGGCAGAGGTCATATGCACTGGGCTATCATGAATCATTTAATATAATTATTTTTAATAAAAAATAATTTATATGTTTAAACATTATATAACAAATTGTCATATGTTAACAATAGCGTACACGCAACAAGCACTACTTTCAAAACCAGCATTGTATAATACTTCTATGAGAACAATTGAATAAATGTAGATCTACTCCAGTGCTTATATTTATACAAACGACTTCAAATTAATAGCGAAGCACAATAAAAAATACTCAACTGCAAACTTTATTTTAATCTAAGATATAAACATAGTCTTGCGGAAATAAATACATTTATGTGCATCTAAAAAACTCAAATAGGTAAGTAGGCTATGGTCAGATCAGAGGGGTCCGAAGTTAATTCATTTATTAAATAACAGCCGCGTGGCGCGGATAGTGACCCTGCTTTCTGCAACCACGGCCGTGGGTTCGATTCCCACAACTGAAAAATATTTGTGTAAACACAAAAAGAATTATTCAAATTGAACCTGAACTTTCAAGTACCTAGGTCCTGAGATTAGCTTGGTGCGTTCAACCAAATAAATAAACAAATTGGTCAGCTATTGAGTATATTCAATATGCCTCAATATCGATATTACAGTTATAGTGGAAAACTCGTTTCTCCAAATATAACTCCAGCGAATCAATTTGAGCAATTCGGTTTTTACAAGATAACCTTTTTTTCTATAAGTCCGATCTTAATGAAACAAAGCCTATATGTTGCCTTGGACTTTGCTTAATCTATTTATGAACCGCACCAAAATCCGTTCAGTAGAACCAGAGAATAGCGCGAACATACAGACAGAAGGACAGACAGACAGACAGGAAATTTAAAAAAAAAATGGATTCTATTGTTCATTTCTAATTGCCCTAACTTGATTTTAGTTAAATTTGGCCAAAGTACAGACACTCGATTTCTACTCTTTTATTAACCGACTTCCAAAAAGGAGGAGGATCTACGTTCGGCTGTATGTATGTTTTGTTTTTTTACAGTATAGATAGATTACGGGACACCCTTTATGTATTACTAGCGGATGCCCGCGACTTCGTCCACGTGGAATTCAGTTCGGATTTCTCCGGGATGGAAAGTATATGAGCCTGTATAGAGTTAATCCAGAGTAAAATCTATTTCCATTCTAAATTTCAGTCAAATCGTTTCCGCAGCATAAAAGAGGAACAAACATACTTACCCCCTTACAAACACACAAACTTTCGCTTTTATTATCGGTATTAGTGTGATTTATTCTTGGTCATTTTGAGCAATTAAGTCAATGATGATGTATGAAAGGACAATTAATACGAAATATTAAATTAACACTTTTTATTTATTAATAATATCTAATAACAGGTTTGTTTTCTATAGCAGGTATATTTGTTATGAAATATAACTTGTTAGATCTTCGGTGATGTATTTATTCGTCGGCACGCCTTCGAAGAACAATGTGGAAAATTTGAAAAAGAACTCCAAAGCTTTTCCAAAAACCGGGCCACCCAAAGTCTTCAGCATTGGTTTAAAATTTTGGTTTAAAAAATCAATAATGAGTTGACCTGTAAAACATAATAAAGAAAAACTAATTAAATTTAACCCTACATTGGTAGCGTACCTAAAAGTAACGGGAGTGGTTGCGTGGATTACATAATATGCAGTCTATTTTCAAAGTCCATGTCAATGGTTATAAATCTTACAAAAGTAAAATACCATCAGGTGGGTCATTTTCAAGGGTCACATCTCGGTCCTACCTCTTTTTAATATTTAAAAACGACTTGGCCTTAAACTTAAATTAAAAATTTTAAATGTTTGCAGATGATATAAAAAATTCCAAAACTATTGGCAGCCAAGACGCTGTACGTACGCAAGGCGATATCGATAAGATTTATTCCTGGTGCACTAGAAATGGCATGCTTTTGTATATAGAAAATATTTTTAACAAAAAATTGAACCGACTTCAAAATCACAAAAATAAACTAAAGAGCGAAAGATAATATCGTATGTACTACCTTCTGATCACTTTGAAGGCGGTGGCAAGCGGTCGTAGGTTCAATTTCAATGCTTGGATGGGTTAAATCAGAATTTTTTTTTTTAAAACAAACTAGATATCTAACCCTAGTTACTACCTACTATTAAAAATGAGCATAACAATAGTGCAATAAATGGGCATGAAACCTATACTCTCACGACATTACGAATTGAACTATTAGGAGTTCACTACTAGTATATTTATACCAGAATGTACAATGAATGCGTATACAAACAACACAACAGGCATTGACATATTTATTGATTGACCACTATAGTGTTTTTCAGATAGCGGATAGACGGTGACAGTTCGTTTCACTATTGAAAGTTTGCCGCGATTCACGATAATAGTACGTATTATGAACGTCATAAGGCAACTGTCACCGTGCCCATGCTATCTGAAAAACACTTTAAGAATTGTTTTTACAAAAAAACCCTTAATATATTTTTTGGCTTGACTTAGTATTGGTACCATGGCTAAGTTAATGACTACATTAACTTAAAAGTAGTAAAAAAACTTACCGATATCTTGTGACCCAACCGTTATCTTGTCAGCTCCAAAAGTTGCTTTTTCAACATCAAATTCGTATTTTGCTTTTTCGTATGATGCCTTTAAATATATTTTGCCGTCTTCTTTTTTGAAAGGGGTGATTGGAAAATCAAAGTGCATGAATAACTTTTCTGAAAATAAAAATAATATTCTGTTTAATTATCACCAGGGAACAAATTTTCAACTTTTCTAAACAACCACGAAAATTACCACACCACAAATAAACAAAAAGCTTTTTTCTTTTTTCGCTATATCAGTACATCATAACAAGTCTAAATGTACTGATATAGCGAAAAAATTATATAAAAAATGACAAACAAAATTATATTGTAAAAAACTTAATAAATTTAGGCTTAATTGTATTAATTTACAAACTATATTATATTTTGAGAGAGATTGAAATTGATCATTATTATATAGAATATTTTGAGCTAAATATATTTAAATTGATCATTATTTTTTGTGCGATTTTCGTTTTTGAGGAATATATTTTTACGCTCTTATTCTAAGTTTAATCTAAAACACGAAAAATCTAATTCATAAATATTTTAAATAATCTTTTCGTGATGTTGTGTATAGAACTGTACAGTGTACAGTTATGATAATTCCAAATATTACACCTATAACCCAGCACTTTGATGACTGGATGTGTAAAAGGCGAGGGTAGTGCTACTAAAATATATTACTACTGTACTGGTTGTCAAACCTATGTCACCTTATGTTATTAGTATTTATCAAAGAGTTCGACAACTACGTGAGTGCGATATTTTGTCAAAGGGTCGATTTAACACTTTTTTTAACGTCTTTAGCTTTTTAAATACCTAATTCTTATCTATTCAATCGCGTTGTTCCCGTCCCCGTATGAATACGGGGATAAAATTAGCTTAAAGCACTCGGGGATAGCTTCCTAAACAAACATATAATTAAATCTTTCCTCTTTATAATATTAGTAAAGATGTTAAAGATTAACTTACCAAGTTTTACTTTTCCATTCCCCACGCCATTGAATGAAGCTGTTCCAAAGAGTGCTTGTATTGCTGGACCCGAACCCTCGATTTTGACGTTACTTGTGACTATTAGGTCGCAAACAAATTCCTGAGTGCCGGTTTTTTTATCCAAATCGATACTAAAACCAAAAGGACTTATTATTAATAAGAACTCCAAATTATCCAATTATTATTATTTAATAGCACAGTTTTATTCCATACTAGCGGACGCCCGCGACTTCGTCCGCGTGAAGTACTTAGATGTAAACTTTTAACTACCCCTGCCTTACCCTACTCCTACTCCTACCATACCATACCCTACCCCTACCCCTACCCTACCCATTATGGCTGCACACGCGACGGAAGATTACAAAATGGAGTAATTTCTCCCGTTTTCCCAACATTTCCCTTCACTGCTCTGCTCCTATTGATCGTAGCGTGATGAAAAGTATACTATAACCTGCCCAGGAGTATGAAGAATAATTGTACTAAGTTTCGTTAAAATCCGTCGAATAGTTTTTGTTTCTATAACGAACATACAGACAGACAGACAGACAGACAGACAGAAAGACAGACAGACAGACAGCCAAAAATTTTACTGATTGCATTTTTGGCATCAGTATCGATCACTAATCACCCCCTGATAGTTATTTTGAAAATGTATTTCATGTACAGAATTGACCTCTCTACAGATTTATTATAAGTATAGATAGATAGGGAAATATTCAAGGTTCTGCACCTGATTATTACACAGTATAAAAAAATGTGTATAAATGTTTTTTTTTTCACTTTGAAAATGAACTATATACCTACATATACAGGTGGTCGGTAGATGTAGATGGTAAATGTATCTTGCCAATTTGGCATGCAAATTATTTATTAAGTATTTAATGATTCAAATGACAATTTCACCATTTAAAATTTACATCTTTACAATAATTTTATAAGTAAACATTTTATCATTATATTACTAAAAATAGTTAGTGTGTACATTTTAAATATGTAATATTCAATTATAATAGGAAAAGATTAAACATGTGACAAAAATAATTATAATGTTGTACCTAACCTATCAACTCGATAACAATAATATCAACTTAAATACTCGTAAAAAAATATTATGAAATAAATTAATTAAATTATTTCTTATGCATTGCTACTTACTGGAATTTTTTTATTTGACATTTACTGACTCCCTTAACTACTCCATCTTTCTGGGTTATTGTAACCGCATCCAATACCTTTACTGATATATTCGTAAATTTGAAGGGGTCTATGGGAGGTACATTTATTTCCGGGATACCCGTTGAGCCGATATTAAGTAGAACATTTGTATACATTTCACTGAGGCATTTGTCATTTTTAATACTGCATTTTTGCAACGTGTCCACTGAAAAGGTTAAATGAAAATTCACAATAACGAACGATAGCAACAACAACAATCTATTGTTTCTGGTACAGATCCTTCGATGCACACGTATTTTAAATCTTTTGTAAGAGTATATTTTTTTATTCTCTACAAGTTAGCCCTTGACTACAATCTCACCTGATGGTAAATGATGATGCAACCTAAGATGAAATCGGGCTAACTTGTGGAGGATGAAAATCCATATCCCTTTCTGTTTCTACACCGGTCCATAGTATCGGAACGCTAAATCGCTTGGCGGTGCGTCTTTGGTAACTAGCCACGGCCGAAGCCTCCCACCAACCACACCTATTAAGAAAACCTTAATCGACCCAGCCGGGAATCGAACTCTTCTTGTAAATCCACCGCGCATACCACTGCGCCACGCAGGCCGTCTGTAATACCTAATCCTGTTGCTATGTACAAGTCAAGTACTTACTGAAGTTTACTCTGTAAGTTTTTTTCTAATGTCTATTTCCTACTACTTACTGTAAATTTGATTTTGGAACAATCGAACTGATTATTTAAAAACGTCCGTGTGTTTTATCGCAGTTTCAATCAAACATTCTGATTAAAATTTCGGTTAGATAAAAAAATGGGACCACCCTGGAATCAAACCCTTCAAAACAAAAAAAGAATTTTCAAAATCCGTCCACAAACGACGGAATTATCGCTGGACATACATAAAAAAAAAAAAAAAATTATACAGCCGAACGTAGAACCTCCTCCTTTTTGGAAGTCGGTTAAAAACTATACAGTTAAAACTGCGCAGTTAAACTGAAGGTCTTTAGTTTTATTTATTTCTGGCAAACAAGAATATTTTATGAAGCTTAGAATATAACTAAATGATATTATATATTTTAGAATTTAAACTATCGTGAGTGTTATTCATATTAATTGATTATCGCCTAAGCATAGGGATCCGCTGAACGTGCCCGGGTCGTACAAGAATAAGAATAAGAATAAGAATTGTTTTATTTGAATAAACTCGGTACATATAAATAGCAATGACGTCCTGGCCCTTAAACTAGGTAAGCCCGTGTCTTAAGGGCCAGTGACTTCCCTGGGTACATTTGCTACATACAATATCCAAAAGAATTTTTACAAAGATCTTAAAAATACATTACTAAAAAAAAAAAGAGTTTATAATTTTTAATGTTGTGTGCATGTTAGTGCGTGTGTGTGTGTGTGTGTGTGTGTGTGCATACATGCATGCGTGTAAGTGCGGGTATGTCTGTGTGTGTGCGTGTGTGTGTCTGTATGCGGCTATGTCTGTGTGTGTGCGTATGAGTGTGAGTTATAACTAGACTTCTTTACTATTGATATTATATTTACCTTTACTATTAATATTTAACTACTAGATTAGGTCCTAGTTTCAAAATACAATCTTAATTTTATTTTATTTGTGGACTAAATATGGATCCATTATGTTTTCCGTATTATCATAATTAACTGTAGATAATGTGGATTTTAACCACTTTTTTAATGAGTGTCTAGAAATTTCCGAGATATTTTCCTTTCTGTTCATGTACCTATACAGGTATGGAGCTAAGTAATTGTACTGACGTCTGGCAAAAGTGGTTTTTGTTAAGGGTAAAGGAGAATACGTTCTGCGCCTTAACTTTCTATGCTGTATGATGGGTTGGGACTTGCTCTTGTGATGGCGTAGATTTCGTGAAGTGAAGATTCCGTGTGACTGTGGTAGATCATACATCGGTGAGACTCGCCGTAACATTACCACAAGAGTAAGAGAACACATACGTAGCATGAAGAATGTGGACACGGACGTTTTGACCATGTAGCTTTTTGGGCACCTGATATCAATGTCGATTTTTGACATCGTATTCATAATAACACCGTAATAAGGGTATATACAAAAATTCAGCTCACAAGGAATTTTTTCCCAGATTGGGATTTAAAATGCCTAAAATTACTAGACTGTGTATACCGTGTTATATGACGTGCTGTACAAGTACAATTTTTGTACACAATGCGTGCTTTTTAGTGACGTCAGAGGGTTTAGTGGCAGTTTGATACTGTTACTATCGCGTAAACGTAAACGCGAATTTCTAGGGAATTGAAACAGCGCCATCTAGTGGCACTACTGCACAACTGTTTCGATTCCATATAAATTCGCGTTTACGTTAACGCGATAGTAACAGTAAGAAAATATTAAAAACTCCCACTAGGCACCCTGAACGGGGCGGGCTTCTGCTGTTTTCTGTATACTGATTACTTGGTATGTATCTATGTATTGAATCTGGGATAATATGACAAATTGTTATCACTTAGCTTACCAATCGATGCGTCACATATTTCCCCAGTTTAGGTTTAAAATGCCTAAAATGACTAGACTGTGTATGCCGTGTTATGTGACGTGCTATACAAGTACAATTTTTGTACACAATGCATGCTTTTTAGTGACGTCAGAGGGCCTAGTGGCAGTTTGTCACTGTTACTATCGCGTAAACGTAAACGCGATTTTCTAAGAAATTGAAACAGTGCCATCTATTAAATCTGGGATAATATGACAAATTGTTATCACTGAGCTTACCAATCGATGCGTCACATGTTAACAATAGAGCACACGCAACAAGCACTAACTTCAAAACAAGCATTGTACCTCTTTCTATGAGAACAATTGAATAAATATAGATCTAATCCGGTACTTATATTTATACAAACTGCTCAAAATTTATAGCGAAGCGCTATAAAAAATACTCTACTGTAGAATTTATTTTATTATAAGAATAGAACAATTAGTTTTGCGGAAATAAATACATTTATGTAGATCCTACAAAAACTGTAATAGTTAAGTTGGCTTTATGGTCGGATAAGTATCAAAGAGGTTCGAAGTTCATTCATTTATTATGAAATTTTACGAAAAGATGTCTAAATTGTTAGGTCGTAGAGTACCGAAGAGATAGCCCATCTTATGGTAAGTTGATAACCTCAATAGCTCTGTGGTAAAAGGGCCGGAATCATCACCGACAAGTGTGGTTCAATCCCCGCATGCTGGTCTATTGTCGTAACTACTCCTGACACGGGCTTTTCCTACTAGTTCCTACTACTCTGCTGTCATATTCAAAAAGGGCGCTTCTACATAAAGTTCAAAACGGAGAAAAAATATTTAGTATTCTAAAAATTAAAAAAAATTACAAAATAATATTTTAATAATATTTTAGGTAAATTTAATTTTAAAAATTAAATTTTATTCTGATAGATTATTATGATACTTTAATACACGTACGTACCGTACGTGTATTAAAGTATAATCTATCAGAATTTGTGTAACATAATCTATACTAATATTATAAAGCTGAAGAGTTTGTTTGTTTGTTTGTTTGAACGCGCTAATCTCAGGAACTAATGGACTGATTTAAAAAATTCTTTCAGTGTTAGATAGCCCATTTATCGAGGAAGGCTATAGGCTATATATTATCCCCATATTCCTACGGCAACGGGAACCACGCGGGTGAAACCGCGCGGCGCCAGCTAGTATATTATATTATGTATTAAATAATATATATTTTCTTTTTCATCTTAGTAAAATAATACAAGAAAAATCGTGATATTCTAATGATAAGGCGTTTCTGGCTGGCAGGGAGGGAACACACTTTCTGAAAATTAATTTGCATCTTTCCCTGTTTTCCTTATGATGACATTTTGATATGCTTGTCATTTTGGCATAGATAACGAAGTGCGCACACCAGCGTTTGATTTTTTAGACAAATGCACCAAAAACAGTCAGTTCATATTACATTACGGCACATGTGCGTAATGAGATACATTACGAAATTTGGCTTGTGAATAAAATGTACTATTTTTTCCCATGCTCATAAAACTACAAAACAAAGTGACCGGGGTGTCGAATATCTTAATTTACCCTATCAGGAGTCATTTTAGAATGTCTGCCTTCGGTTGTGTATCAATCTTAAACTTATTGGCTTGCTTACTCAATGTATGTAATAATGTACTCTTTTAGTACAAATAATTTTGCTGGCTAGTATTGGTAATGAGTAACTAATGAATTATTTACATCTTGAAATTGTCTAACTACTCGTTAATGATTTTAACGAGTAGTTAGACAAGTTAATGATATATTTTTATTCTAATAAATACACATTTGGTTAAAGTTAAAAATACAAAAGGAAGCATTTAATTAACAATATTTATTTACCACAAATATCAAAATACAGATATTTACAAGTGCTAGTTTATAAGATAAGAATTTAAATTCTCAACGATGTACAAGTCTGCTGGGGTATTTTCGTAGAATATTTTCAAAAAATCAGTAGTTATTTCTGTAGTTTTATCAAATAATGGCCCGCCGAAAATCTCCAGCACCATTTTATAATTATCGTTTAAATAAGGAATGACAACTTTACCTGTAAAGGAGAAAATTTTGTAAGTGCAATGTTTAAAAATTACAAACTAAATAGAAAACTTAATAAAATTAATAAAAGTCTTAGTTTGAATCTGGTTAGCCTGTGAATTTAATAACACATTTTTAATCATACAAAAAAGGTTTGGCAAAAGTTAATCGATGGAAAAAAAGACGTGGATATGACCTGTGCCTCCGATCCCGGAGGGTGTGGGTTCGAATCCGATTTTGGGGCATGCACCTTCAACTTTCAGTTGTGTGTATTTTAAGAAATTAAATAATACGTGTCTCAAACGGTGAAGGAAAACATCGTGAGGAAACCTGCACACCAGAGAATTTCTCAATTCTCTGCGTCTGTAAAGTCTGCCAATCCGCATTGGGCCAGCGTGGTGGACTATTGGCCTAACACCTCTCAATCTGAGAGGAGACTCAAGCTCGGCAGTGAGCCATAAATGGATTGATAACGAACGAACGAATCGATGGAACCTCTAGTCGAACAAGCTAACCTAATAGATAGACAAACGAAACTGTTGTAGTACAGACGTATAGAACTTACTGATATCCTCTGATCCAACCATTAACTTCTCAGCTGCAAAAGTGACTTTTTCAACATCATGCTTGTACTTCATATTTTTGTGCAATACCTTAAAATAAACTTTGCCGTCGTCTTTCTTGAACGGCATAAGTGGAAAATCAAAGTGTAAAAATAACTTTTCTGGAAATAAATATGACAATAAATCAACTGCCTAAATATACTGCATAAAAATGTTTGGATTGTAATAAACTTTTATTAATCAATTTAAATAAATTTTCCATCTTGCGGACACAAGCTTTGGCAATTAAAATTACGACCAAGAAGAAGAGAAATTTGCCAAAAATCAGTACAATGTGCAGTGCCGCACCAAATTTTGTTTTTTGTGCAACTAAACGACGTAAAAAGCTTCAATTCATTGAGATTGGAGTTGTAAACGTTATGAAAAAGGTAAAAAAAAATCATAGAATGTGTCATAAACACAGTTAGCAAAAGCAAATTAAGCTACTAGGTGTCATTGCTATTAAAATCTTTATTATTTATCTTTGATAAATATATTGTACTAGCAGATATCTAGCTGGTTTACCCGCGTAGTTTACGTTCTCGTGGGAATATGGGAATAAATTATAGCATTAATGTTAAGGAGACTCGGTTTAGTAGATCCAGAGATTACCTACAACCTCACAATTTCTCAAACTCTTTATGATAGCCCAACTGATACCGCGAATAAAAAGACTGGTAGCTTATTCGGCTCATTATGACGTCTAGAAAAATGTGCAAAAATTTCACATGGGGTCTTCAAATGGAAATTACTCCAAAACTATTGGTATTAGAGAATTTTTACAATAACATTATTAGAGAAGAGAAATTTTTTAATAAAAATATTAACTCGTGAAGTAAAAATCTCTAACACCAATTTTTCGAGTAAAATTAATAAAGAACTCCAATTATTAAAAACCTTCATTGTGTACAACGTAATTGTTTATTTGAAAGTACGACATTTTTGCACATTTTTCTAGACATGATGAGATGAATGAGCTACCACATGTATTTTTATTCACGGTCTCAATATTTAACAATACTATGATTTGTGAATAAGATGTCCTCGTAGACTGGCCTATAATTTTAATATAAATAGATGTGTTTCTCTAGAAAACTTTAGATCTTCTCTCTGATAATAGATTTATTTCTTTTTAATACGTTAAGTATTACCAAGTTTAACTTTTCCCTTGCCCGCGCCGTCAACTGTCGGAGTTCCAAAGATTCCTTGGAGTGCTGGACTTGTGCCTTGGATGATGATGCTGCCTTTTATTACTATGTCGCAAATAAGTTCTAGTACGCCAGTTCGTTTTTCCAATTCAATACTAAAACAAAAAGCATATAGCATGTCCAATAATTGATGGATCCAATGGATATAACGCAAATTTTAGATACACCACCCAATTATCTAAAACTAATTTGAATAGTTTTTCCAAAAATCCCTAGGATGACAAAGTTATACTTTTTTTTGGGAATAAAATTTTGAAGATGTATGCCCCGGACCGGATTCGAATCCACGCTCCGGAATCGGAGACAGAGGTCATATCCACTGGGCTATCACGGCACTCTCTAGATACATTACCAGATTTAAAAGTGCTTGGTCTTAGGGCCCTAAAGCCAGTTTGAAAAAAAAAAAGCAATATCGTAAATGAGATAACACAAACCTACGAACATATTAAGCAAACCAAAGACGCATGAAGCATATAGCGATTACATTACAATAAAAATATAATTATGTTAATTCCGGTTGCCTGCACACAATAACTGAGTCGGACATACAAGTGTCTGACTCTGACAGTAAGTCAATTATGTAAATTACTTCGTATAATATTCGAAGATTATTGAATGCTAAGATATTCGTCTCATTACTAGTGGACGCCCGCGACTTCGTCCGCGTGGAAATCAATGTAAACTTTCAAGCCCTATTTCACCACGTGAAAGTATGAGTTTTAAAATTTTTTAAATCCCATTATATTTCGTATTTTTTTTATGATTTATTAACAATTTTTTAAAACTGTATCTCTAAAAATTAAGGACTTTCCATACAAACTTTCAACCCCTGTTTCACCCCCTTTTTGTTTTATTTTCACAATAAAAAGTATCCTATAACCTTTTCCGTATTGTGGTCTTTAACCATATCAAGTTTCATTTGAATTCATTGAGTAGTCATCAGCGTGATGCCCGAGTAACAAAAAATACGGACATACAGACAGACAAAAAATCGAAAAAAAAAATATTTTTAGCTTCAGGATCGATTATATAATAAATATCCAATAAAAATTTTCAAAATATCTTCAATGTACAGAATGTACAAAATATACAGAATTCGTATTATGTGTATGGATTCTAGATGGCGCTGGCTTCCTTTATGCCACGGTAATGTTTGGTGTTACAAATGGTATAAGTAAAATCTCAAACATGATGTTACTAGTCCAAGCAACGGTTTCAAATACATATACCTATTATCATAGCAGGAAAATTATGTATTTCTGTGTAAAACTCCAAAAATAATCATTAGGGTTCATTTACACAAGCAGCTCGTTGTAACGGCAGCTGGCAACTGCTACCGACGACTGCAGTTGTCGGTAGTAATTGCTGCTCGGGTCAATGAACCCTAACAAGTCAAGAATGAGTCTTGTTTTACCATCAGGCGTGATTACAGCCTATACAAAAAAAAAGTCAGTTACTTACTGAAATTTTTTAGATTTGCATTTACTGATTCCCCTAACAACTCCATCGGTCAGGATTATGTTGACCATATCCAATACCTTCATTGTTACGTTCGTAACTTTTAATGGGTCTATGGGAGGCATATTTATTTCCGGGATACCAACTGAGCCGATTTTTCGTAGACTGTTTTCGAACACTCCTCCAATGCAGTCGTCGTCTATAATACTACATTTTGGTAGTGAGTCCACTGAAACAACAGACATATTTTATTTTAAGAACCAAAAGAAAGATGAAAATGTGCTCTTAAAAATAAAAACATGAGAATGATAGCGGTTGTGTTAGCTACTTTTAAAATACAAATGAAAACCCGTCTGCTTAAAATATTAACTGTAATATTAACTGTAAATAAAAAAAAAATTCTAACCAAGTGAAGTGAAGTAAAGAAAGCAATAAGAAAACAGTCGGGATCAATATTGGATTGAATGATTTTAGTCTAGATTATTTAATGAGCCCTGACTGTTTTTTAAACGGTAATTTAATTGCGTAAATCCTTTCAGCGGTTTGGGAGAAATGAAGAAATAAATAATATTACTTAAGGATCCCCTTTTCAGCAGTTGGTTAATTTTAAAAAGCAACAACATAAACTACATACAATTTTTTTTCTAAATACTATTAACCGTTTCCAAGACATCAAAATGATACTATAAATAAAATAATACAAGAGTAGTATTTTTTCCAAAGCTATCACATTCAATATTCCATAAATTATCTCTTTACTTACCTATGAACTATGGTAATGGCCTAGTATCTTAAGGTACAATAAGAAATAT
This sequence comes from Bicyclus anynana, assembly GCF_947172395.1. NCBI lineage: Eukaryota > Metazoa > Arthropoda > Insecta > Lepidoptera > Nymphalidae > Bicyclus > Bicyclus anynana. Next base: position 7,975,191 of record NC_069095.1, read on the forward strand.
ATAGGCTGCTCGGGAGTATATCCCCATAACTCTAGGTTTATATTCTTTGACAAAAATTAATTCAAAATGTTCAAGGAACAAATTGTGTTCTAAAATTAATATTTGCAAAGTAAATAATATTTCTTTTGTAAATAGATCTTAAAATGTGTCATTTATACGCATCTTTATAATAATGACGTATTTATATCTTAAAATGCAACGTTGTCGCTTTGTTACCTAAAAGCGTGTATTACTTGAATAGTCGGTATTATTTGAATTAGGTACTTTACATGAATTATTTATTTTTTAATTTTGTTATTAATACAATGTTAGATAAACAGCTAGGTTCCTATTGGTGGTCTCGTTAATATCTTGAAGTTATGGTAAATACTCCCGATCACCCTGTATATTCAGGAATACCGGATCATATAGTCTTACAAGTCCGTTGATAACACTCCCATGATATGCAGGTGACAGGGGGAAAGACTGCGCGGGTGTGAAATCGTGCGAAGTGTTACGAACGAAGTTGCCAAGCTATAGACCAGGCTGACAAATTTTCAGCCTTCCTAAAATGAGGTATGTCTGGCTACAGCGGTCTATAGAAGCAATGACTGAAAGTGTTAAAAGTCTTTGAGCTTACCGAACGCCGCGTCACATTGTATTAATACTACGCACACAAGCACTAACTTCAGAACGAACATCTTATCTTCTTGTATGAGAACAATTGAATGCAAATCTGTTCCGATGCACCTATTTATACAAACGATGCGAAATTTTAAGATATTAATAAATGCATAAACAATACCTAATTGCGAAAAAATTGGTTTTTTTCATTGAGATAGATGTTTTTTGCTGAATCAACGAAACTCATGTAATAAGGGTACAGGTATTATACTTGTATAATAATGTCATCGAACCTAAACGTAAAACTCTAAAATTATGTTACGTTGCATGGTTTTGTAATCGGACAACGTGATAGGACATGTGCGTTTTAGGGTTTTAGTTTTAAGGTTCCGAACGTAAGTAGTACAAAAACGGAACCATATACACTGGCGCACATATTTTTTTTTTCTGTACAAGTTAGCCCTTGACTACAATCTCACCTGATGGTAAGTGATGATGCAATCTAAGATGGAAGCGGGCTAACTTGTTAGGAGTAGGATGACAATCTACACCCCTTTCGGTTTCTACACGACTTCGTACCGGAACGCTAAATCGCTTGGCGGTACGTCTTTGTCGTTAGGGTGGTAACTAAACACGGCCGAAGCCTCCCACCCGCCAGACCTGGACAAATTAGGAAAACCTCAATCAGCCCAGCCGGGGATCGAACCCAGGACCTCCGTCTTGTAAGTCCACTGCGCGTACCACTGCGCCACGGAGGTCGTCAGACATTTTAATGTATGTCTGTTTTCTCAGAATGTACTAAACCAATCTAGTTGAAATTTGGTACACATATCAATTGGTGTGACCCAAACACAAGTATGTATTGCGAATAGCTAAAATTTGAATATAGGGGGCACTTATGAGGGGTAAGATGGAAAGTTGAAACAAAAACTTTTACTAAGTTTATTGTGTGATACATCAAATAAAAGCTCTTGATAAGAGGATTTTTAAAATATTTTTTTGGAATTAAAAAAAAATTACTTTTCAAGTTATTTAAAAAAACATACGACATTTGACCATTCCCCTCCGAACGTTTCTCCGAAACTATTGAATCTAAAATTATCATAATATCTCTAAATACAAAATATCTTTAATTGACGTGGTAAATAATTCAATACTGTGCCTACCAACTTGCATATTATTGCGAGCAATGATGTTAAATATTGTTAGATGTGTTACTAGGTCATGAAAAATCAAGCGCTCAAAAGAGGAAATTTCCACATCTCAATGTTAGTTGTGGTCAACAAAGAACGTTATTTAAACAAATAATACCTAAATATCGTCTACAATCGAGTTGTGTGTTCAGGAAGTGTAAAAACTATTTAAACATAAATAAATAATGGAATTAAAGACAAAATTGTGCATGTGTGCGCTCAGTTTTGTAGCCTATTGTTTGGATCACTTTTTGCGGTGATTTTGTAGGGACGTAACCGATCTATAGTATAAAATTATCATTGATTACGAGTATAAAACATATTTATCAATAAGCAATATATCAATTAAAATCACGCGAGTCCCTTCGTCAAAAGTTTAAAGAAATAGGTATACTAACAGTAGCCTGTCAATATATATATATATAACAGTATAGTATATGTAAGACAAAATATTAATTTGTACAAACGAAAAGGAGATTTAAACCCACGTCTTACTAGACACGGGCATTAGTTAGTTATTTCTGCATATCGTCTCCAAAGAGTAAAAAAATCTTTTGTAGGTTTGGGTGTACTCTTCTATAATAAGATCCCCAAGACTGTGATGTACATGCCAATACATAGCTTTAAGCAATGTGTTAAAAAACATTTACTTAGTCGAGCGTACTACAACATTAATGAATTCCTTAATGATAAAGATGCTTGGAGCCCGTTGGATCAGCTTCCACCTTCACACAGGAAGTAAAACTATAAGAAATGTAAACAGTAATTGTTATCAATTGTAAATTATAATACTGTATGACTTTTTCAAAAGAGCAACTGTTGAGTTTCTTGCCGGTATCTTCTCAGCAGAACCTGTCTTCGGAACCGGTGGTAGAATCTTTACAAATAGTCAACTGACGTGTCAAAAGTGCTTGTAAACTGAGCCTACTTGAAATAAATGATTTTTGATTTTGATTTTGATCAAAACTAATGATAAGTTTTGTTAGATACTATACCTACTACTGCACTGTAAAAATAATTTTAGGTTTAGCTTTAGATAAAAATATTTAACGAAACAAATAAACCAGAAAATTAAATATTAGGTATAAGGTATAATTTCAGCCTGGCCTATTCACTATTTTTTTTTAGAGCCGTGATAGCCTATTGGATATAACCTCTGCCTCCGATTCCGGAGGGAGTGGATTCGAATCCGGTCCGGCATGCACCTCCAACTTTTCAGTTGTGTGCATTTTAAGAAATTAAATATCACGTGTCTCAAACGGTGAAGGAAAACATCGTGAGGAAACCGGCATACCAGAGAATTTCTTAATTCTCTGCGTGTGTGAAGTCTGCCAAACCGCATTGGGCCAGCGTGGTGGACTATTGGCCTAACTCCTCTCATTCTGAGAGGAGACTCGAGCTCAGCAGTGAGCCGAATATGGGTTGATGACGACATTCACTATTTTGGTCTTTATTATCATTATCAACCTATTGAAGTGGACAACAAAGTGTAGGTACATATTATTATATTATTTGTAATCTGTAATCTGTATTATTTGTAATCTGTATGATATTAGGTATGTGGATGATATTTTGTCAATCGATTTATTTTTTATTTTGACGGGTTGATAATAAATACCAAAATAGGAAATAGGTCCACAGGTCAGTTTTCAATAGCACGATAGATTAACAACATACGGAACCCTCGTCACGCGAGTTCAACTTGTCCGGTTTTTTTTAATTTATTTATGTAGCATTGATGCAGTTAGTTACACAGGTTATTACATTGATCGTCTTAATGTTACTAGTATGGACGTTACCAGGGCATTGCTAATACTTATTGTATTACATTTTAGATACAATTAAATTAAATTGATTTAAAATTTTATTAAAACTAAAAATTGAGTAAGCTAAAATTAAATGAAATTTAATGTGTTGAATATTATTTGAGACGATGAAAAAAGAGACGTATAGCCCAGAAACACATCGTGAAGACCTGCACATGTGTGTGAAGTCTGCCAATCCGCATTGGACCAGCGTGGTGGACTAAGGCCTAACCCCTCTCATTGTAAGAGCCGAGAGGAGACTCGTACTGACCAGTGAGCCGAATATGGGTTGTTAATGATGATGATGAATATTCGATGATGGTCTTTATCTTTACGCGAGAAAACTGGTGTAAACGATAAGTGTACTTATCGCTCCATTACACATTACATTATTAGCAAGCTTTTTGTGACAGATCTACTGCTATGTAATTGTTTGAAAGTTATTGTTGAGGGTATAATAACAGCAGATACACTTTGGCTTATACCAATGAGTTTATACAATTAGATATGTTACGTGACTACAAAATCACCACAAAAAGTGTTCCAAGCTCAGCAGCTCCACTGAGCACAAACATACACAGTTTTTTGTTTACTTACGTTATAAATTTATGTATATGTAGTTTTTACAACACAACTCGACCACACTCGACATTTTAAACAATATTTAGGTATTTTTAAGTTTAAATAACTTCCGTTGTTTGCTATGCAACTAAATTAATGTATCCCTAGAAAGATAACCTTATTCAGTTGTAAATAAAATATAACCATACGCTTCGGAGCCACATGATATTTAATTATTTTGAAATATTTTTTTTTATTTATACAGCCTATCTATTTATTTATTTATCTTTTTATTTAACGCCTCTGAGGCGTAGGTTATTTTTCTAGATTTAAGACAATTGGGTGTCTTTGTTCGCCACATTTTCGATGCACCAGTGTCATATCTAATTGTAAAAAAATCATTGGCTTAAACCTTCCATGGTTGATAGCCACAGAGTGCTGCTTTATAGGACTTGTCCCTTGCATGCCCTGCTTACAGGTAATGGTTTTTCATTTGTATAATTCGCTTGGTTCATCGTTATTACATTAAAATTCATTCAGCTTTCGTCACTGTACCCACAACTGTCATGAAAATACTTACTCTAACATTTCTTTTTATTATTCATACAAACATTCGAGCACTATTTTATACCTTAACCCCTTAGGTGAGGAATATTAATAATTCTTCAATCACAATAAATTTATATATTTTTTGGTAATACATATACTATTTTTAGTACTAGATAGACAGATGGATTGTGTTTTAGTATCACCTGTAAATAACTATCCCACCAAAAACATTTTTACGTAAAGTAAAGCAAGGCTTGCACTGTACTCATCATTATCATTAACAGCCGATAGATGTCCGCTGCTGGACATAGGCCTCTTGCATGGACTTCCAAATATAACGGTCTCGAGCCGCCAGCATCCAGCGGCTCCCCGCAACCCCCGCTTGATGTCTTCCGCCCACATAATGGGGGGTAGACCAACACTGCGCTTTCCGGTGCGGTGTCGCCATTCCAGCACCTTGAGACCCCAATATCCATCGACTCTTCGAACTATGTGGCCTGACCCATTGTCATTTCAGCTTTGCGAATCTACATTCACTATGTCAGACAAACCAAATTCACTGACATAGTTCAGCTATCTTAGCTGAACTATGTCAGTGACTTTGGTTAGTCTGTGGATCGCCCGCTGACTTTGAGCCTTCTAATAAGGCCCATTAATTAGCAACCAAGTCTCGGATCCGTAGGTCATCACTAGCGACACACACTGTTCGAAAACGCTTTTGTCTTCAGGTACGGACGAATTTTTAACGTACTTACAGCCGAGCTGGTTTCGGCGGTTCACCTTTTTCTCGAAATTGGACCTACCTAACTGGACTGTGTGTCGTAGGTATAATATATATTCGTTTACAGTTCCAAGCGCAGAGTCCTCAACAATGTAAAAAAGGTTACACTGTAAAAAAGATACCAAATCTTATGGAGTGCCAAGCTTTTAACTTTCACGCCCTCACCTAACACTCTCCTCACGACTACTACATCATTATTATAGCAAATAATAATGTTCTGCGTCAACCCTAGTCTTAAGTTCTCTCTTCTCTACAAATCCTACACCTTTAATCTCAATGTCGTGTGGTTCGACTGTTTACTCAAGAACCTCTTAGAAAGCGAGTCCCAACCTAACCCTTCAAGTTTTGAAAAACCCGTAAAGAAGTTTAGAACTACATCCATTAGAACAACGTAGATACCTTTTTTTTCACAGAAACTATCCTTTATATCCTCCGCCGCGTAGAACAGTTATTGGTACCGATTCTCTGTTCTTAGACCCTCAATAAACTCAGTACTAAAGGAGATATTATGTGGCCTCAAAACATGGATAGATTTCGGAAGCTCCACATATATTTCTTGTGCTTAAATATCTTCATGTTATTTCGTCCTTTTTTTATTTAATACCTATGCTTTATTCGTTAATAAATATGTTCCTTATTAGTTTGCATGCTGTGTTTTTTTTTAATAATTGCTAAACTTAGATAGATCAGTAATTTAGTTTTTGTAGTGTAGTTGTGTAAGTAATACAAACACTTCCAAATCAAATAAATAAATAAATGATATGTATTAATTATACCACGCACTCGTAGCACACATACACAAATAACTATCGTATTCATTGCCTCTTGCAGTTTAGCTACTCGTATACTTCATGTAAATCTTTTATAGATTTTAGCACAACTGCCGTTTCAACCACAGAACTGACGCATTTAGCAATAAAAGTAGCAAGGAGGTGCGTACACCCAGGTGTGCGGAACATCTCATCTCATCTTGTTTTGTTCTGTGACAAAAAGAAAAAATAATATTCAACTGTAAAGTAAGGGTGACATATTTCATTTTTCACTAAATATTAAACAGCCATTTAGGCCACGCCCCTGGGTACGCTGGTTTCAATACAAAGAATTGGCACTTTATAAATCTAGTTACTTCTTATATCTGTGGTTTGAACCTGTATTTATATGAAAAATGTTTCTTTGTTTAATAAATCATTTATTTATGTTTGTTCAATACATTTTTATTTTAATAAAGGAAACACGTTGGTGAAGTGTGAAAGGTAACAAGGAAACATTTAATTAACACTATTTATTAATCAAATCACAATCTCATTCAAAATCACATTCAAATCGCTATAGACCGGGAAAAATGGAAATCTTTGGAGGAGGCCTTTACCTGAAGGGGGTTCCAGCAAAATATAGTTTTTTTAAATAAATACCATAGATTAGTTACATATTAATTTTTAAAAGTAGGTAATTCTCACAAAATTGTATATGTATGTTTGTACTGGAAATAAAAGGCTTTTTTATTTTTATTTTTATTTTTTATTTTATTTTTTATTTATTTATTAATCACAAACATCAAATTACACATATATTATGTACTAGTATGTATTACTTTACAAGATAAGATAGATCATCGGCAATGTAATTTTTCGACGGGATGAACTCGAAGAATTTTTTCAAAATATCAGCAAATATTTCCTTAGCTGCATCAAAGATTGAATCGCCGATAATCTCCAATATGGCTTTATAATTATTATTAAAATAAGGAACGATAGCTTTACCTGTAAAAGATATTTTTTTAAGTGCAACTGAAAATTTTATAATAATAAAAAGTCATATACAGCTTTATTAAATCTAAAAAAGTAAGTTATCTCGGATTAGGTCAAATGTTGAGCATTTAATATACCATCCATATAAAATTTATACTAATATACCTACTATATTTAAATCTTACTTTTAGTTTGTAAATTTTAGTAAACTTTTAGTACACTTTTAGTAAACTTATTTAGTTTGAAAAAAGGTCAATTAATAGAACCCCTATAGCTTGGCAAGTTCATTGATGACACTCCCATGATATGCGGGCGACGGGGGGAAAGACTGCGCGGGTGTAAAATCGTGCGTGCGGGGAAGCGTCAGTCGTGGGTTTTTCATTCATCGTTACACGCCTCCCGGCCCGCGCGGACTATCGGGAGTGTTTCGGACGAATTTGCCAAGCTATAGTCGGACAAGCTTACCAATAGACTAACGAATCTGGTGTATATATAATGGTTTATTTATTTTGCTATCATTCGCGAAAAGCCGACGAACCCATGCGACAACGTCACCCAGGTCCGACAAAATAGTCTCTACGTACGTTTCACCCCGAAACCGGAGCATCCTCAGGAGATGTTGAGTCTTTTGACTTTGAGACTATTTTGTTTCAATTCGAATTTGAGAGTATTTTGGTTCAATCCAAAATTCAAAATTCATTTATTTCAATTAGGCTTAGTTTACAAGCACTTTTGAAAGGTCATAATTTAAATTAATAAAATAATAGTCGAAAACTTAAAATTAAAGTTACGAGGGTTCCAAACGCGCCTTGGTCCCACAACAAACTCAGCCAAGGTTTATTTTCTTTTTTGTTTACCACCATTTTACAAACTTATTTAAAATAAATAGCAAAATAAATAAATCATTGTATAATCATGATTAACTTCCGCAAAGTAACGCCTGCTTCAATCTGAAACTGGTGCAGTAGGGTGGATAGAAACTTACTCATATCCTCTTTTCCAACCATTATTTTCTCAGCACCAAAAGTGGCTTTTTCAACATCGTACTTGTATTTAATCTTTTTGCTCAAAATCTTGAAATAAATTTCGCCGTCATCTTTCTTGAAAGGGATAAGTGGAAAGTCAAAGCGCAAGAATAACTTATCTGGAAATGAAATACATTATATCTATAAAATATAACCATTTCAGTGAGAATAAAAATGTTTTGATTATATTAAACTTGGTGAAATTAATTTAAATAAACTTTCCAAAAATCTGGTTGGGGCGATAATAATGTCATAAGTGCGTTAAAACTGAGGCGGACAAAATCGGCTAATTGTCATAATTTCATTGAGACGTTATTATACAAATAATAACGCGTAGATTTAATTAAGTCTGGAACAAATAATAAACTTTGTTTTATTTTTGTGATCGGAGGTAAAAATACGTAAAAAAAATACAAATTTATTGCAAGCATCAGTGAGCAGAAGCTAATTAAACAACTAGGCATCATTGCTATTAAAATCTACATAATCTCGCAGATAAATATATCAAACCAGTAGAAGGTTCCCGTTCTCGTATGAATACGGTCATAAACGGCTAGGTAACTCAATGTTAATGTAACTAACATCGTCCATTGATGATACAAATAAACAAACGCACTTTAAAATTCATAATATACGTATGAATTTGACATGACGTATCTCTTTTTAACCGACTTCCAAAAAGGAGGAGGTTCTACGTTCGGCTGTATGTATGTTTTTTTTTTTTTTTTTATGTATGTCCAGCGATAATTCCGTCATTTGTGGACCGATTTTGAAAATTTTTTTTTTGTTTTGAAGGGTTTGATTCCAGGGTGGTCCCATTTTTTTCATGTTAGGATCTGATGATGGCATCCTGGAGAAATCGAGGGAAACTTTAGAAAATCGTAAAGACGGCTAGTGCGTTTGTTAGTGTTTCCATAAGGTATTTTAAACCACTACAATTTTATGAAGGTCTGGAGTTGGTCTGATGATGGAGCCGATACACAGACGATGGAACTCGTTAACGATTTACAGCAGGTACCTTTTGTTTGGGCTTGATTTATTTGTATTGATGAGAACTTTCCACCTAGATGGGTTGTTACTGTATTAAGGGTCTGATGATGAAGACGAAGGAGAGTTAAGAGAACTACTCAACGGTTCACAGTAGCTACCTTGTGTTTGGACTTGATAAATTTGTATTTATGAGAACTTTCCACCTAGATGGGTTGTGACTGTATTAGGGGTCTGATTATGGAGATGAAGGAGAGTTAAGGGAACTCCTCGACGGTTCACAGTAGCTACCTTGTGTTTTGACTTGATAATTTTGTATTGATGAGAACTTTCCACCTGGATAGATTGTGACTGTATTAGGGGTCTGGTGATGAAGATGAAGGAGAGTTAAGGGAACTCCTCGACGGTTCACAGTAGCTACCTTGTGTTTGGACTTGATAAATTTTATATTGATGAGAACTTTTCACCCATATGGATTGTGACTGCACAGAGGGTCTGCCGATGAAGACGGAGGACAGCCACCTTTCACGTTTTTCTGAATATTCATATTACGTGAAGGGGGAGTGAAATTTTGTATATGAGTTAAGGTAGTATTTTTAAAATTGGAATGGGGATGATGACTAGGTTTGAATATATTGATTTTTATGATACATTCGGGTAAATAGGGTCAATGTTAACTAATTTATACATAAAAAGCAAAGATTGTCTGGATATTTGCAAAATAAATGAGATTATAAAATTTCAAAAACTACTAAAATTTTTTTATCGTAATTAGATGAAAATTCATACAGTTTTAGCTTCCTTACATTAAATGTGACATTTTTAAATATATGAACTATAAAGATAAACGCACAAATAACAAAGATATTAGTAATTTTGTTTGAACGCGCATACAAATCTAACGATCATTACATGCCTATGACGTCATTTTTTCGAGCCATTTTGTATGGGGCGTTTTTCAGGGATCCGCGGCAGCGCCGCAAATCTGACTCTTTAAATCCCTGTAGCTCCGAAAGTAATGATCGCAGATACCCTGTTACTTTTACAAAATTGCTTTACTATTAGTATACTCTTAATTTATATACAATTTAAAAAACTGTCATCATCCCTATTGTAGGACTTAGATACTTATCATAAGAAAATAACGTTTCAACTAATTGCTCATTAATTTTTGTTCACACTCAGTAGGTGTGCTAACACTAAAAATTAAAAAATAAAAATTTTAATAAAAAAATTCAACCGACTTCCAACTCAAATATTAACCTAAACTAAAAAGCAAAAAATAACATCTTACCTATGTGCTACCTTCTGATCAGTTTGAAGGCGGTGCCAATCCAGTGACATGTTTTAATTAAAGCCGTTTCTGAAAGAACCACAGAAATTGTGTAATTTATACCGTCCGATCTTAACCTACGCTAGTGTAGTCTTTGCCCACCGTCCAAAAGCGACCCTTAGGCCGCTTCAAACCCTACAGAATCGTTTTCTGCGTCAAATCACGGGCGCGCCGTGGTTTTTACGCAATAATGACCTCCATAGAGATCTAGAATTACCGACAATAGCTAAGTACATGAAACAGCTCTCTCAAAACTATTTTGACAGAGCTGCCATCCATCCCAACCAACTAGTGGTTGAGGCCTGCAATTACACTCCCAACCTAAACGCTAACTGCAAGCAGAGGCGTCCCAAGAACGTCCTTTACGATCCAGACGATGACATAACAACCGACAATGCTTCCCAGGTAACACAATCACAAGCTACACAGCGTCTTCGCCGGCGAAGACGAGGTCCCCGATATCTAACGTCACCCGGACGTGGGTTTTCTAACTCACGATCTTGGGGGCGTCCGGACTGATTCACTCAGGTCACGGTTACCTCCTCCAGAATGGCCTTCTAAGCCGAGGTCCGAGTCTCATAGGAGACGCCCTTAGAGAGCCGTTCCGTCCTCTATCTTTCTTTCAGCCTTCGGGTCACATCAGGCGATGCTTCTGCGCTCGCCCAACCCCCCCGGTGACGCCGTAGTGGTTCCGCAGGGAGCTATCGGCACCTACTCAGACAGAAAAAAAAAAAAAAAAAAAAAAAAAATGTAATTTATATGGCTTGAATTAAAACATCACTGGATTGGCACCGCCTTCAAAGTGATCAGAAGGTAGCACATAGGTAAGATGTTATTTTTTGCTTTTTAGTTTAGGTTAATATTTGAGTTGGAAGTCGGTTGAATATTTTTATTATTAAGAAATCGGTTGTCTGTAAAGACGGTTTACTGACGATAGTAGAACGTGACAACGTTAGAAAATACTGATGGAATGGTTCCATTTAAAAAAAAAATAATTAACGTATTTAAAATTTAATTAAAAATAAATAAATAAAATACTTTTCGTTTTTCTAAAATACTGTTTAATAATCTTCATAGACAAGAATATATTTTATTTCTAGTGAAAAAAGTTGGCAACCCTAGAGCGAGATTATTTTATTTCTTGTAAAAAAGTTGGCAACCCTAGAGCGAGGGAACGATGCATGACGTCATCTTTTTCCGAGTGTGCATGCCCCATCGAATTATAAGACGTTGTCACGTCAATAAAACGATATGATCTCTCATTTGGATCAAACTTTTTTTTAGACAGGGTTTTGCTCATGCCAATATAATAATTAATAAATAATGTAATAATTAATAAATACATACGACCCTTATGTACACACATCACTCTCTAGATCCAAAGTAATCGTAGTGTGTTATGGGTGCCAAGACAGCTGACTTCATGTAGGTACCTAAGCGTGTTTCTTCAAAAAACTTTTGATTTTTTCAAAAATTTTTGATTTTGATTTTGAAACTTCAGACCGCCCTTTCTTGTAATAGAAATATATTTTATTTATGTAAGCTAAGCTATAATTACCAAGTTTAACTTTTCCCTTGCCCGCGCTGTCAATTGAAGGAGTTCCAAAGACTCCTTGAAGTAGTGGACTCGTGCCCTCGACGACGATGTTGCCTTTTATTATTAAGTCGCAAAGAATTTCCTGTACACCAGTTTGTTTATCTAAATCAACACTAAAACAATAAGCATACGTTTACTTTAAAGGTCGTAGGTCATTAGACCCACCCGGGACCGGACCCGCACCGCCTCGCCTCGATTGGTTAGTATTCTTTGTATGGATTTGTATGGGCATGCGCTCACTACATCAACTACGTACCATCACCGGACCGCCTCGCCGGGGGTGTCCACGCGCCGGCCGCGAGTGGACCACTCGATGTTGACATGCTTGCCTCGCGTGAACCGCGCGTTGACAACGCGGCGTCCACCCGTGATCTACCTGTCGAGTCTCGGAAATTCGTTGACCACGCGAGGTTCAATGCTGGACAACGCAGCGTCCACCCGTGGTCCACCTGTCGGAGACAAGTGGACGCCTAGCGCCGAGGCGGTGCGGCTCGGGTCCCTAATGAGCTACGACCTTAACTCTAAAACTAGACTAATGGAGGATACCTTTTATCTCATGCAAAGAACGCATAAAGTTTTTATGAATAGTCATTATTTTACACCATATTTATAAACTAAGACGACCAAAGCTTTAGTAATTTTCATCTCACATAATATGATTTTTGACGAACTAACTCTCTAGCGCAGTTAGTAAGGGAGAAAAAAGTAACTTTCTTCAAAAGTAAGCAATTTAAACATCAATCACACTAATATTAAAAATTTAAGCGTTTTGGCTGAAATTTGGAATGGAAATAGTTTTCACTCATGATTAACACATAGGCTACTTGCATCCTAAAAAATCCATGGTTCCTGTGGTATTTGTGAAAAACTGAATTCCACGCGGACGAAGTCGCGGGCGTCCGCTAGTATTTCATAAACGAATTCCTACATAGAAAAATAGTGTTCATATTTTAACCAACCAACAATTACCCCACACTATGAGATAAAAGAGTAAAATCAAGTTATGTGTTATTTTTCAAGATTTTATTTCACATAGTCGACATTTTTACGACATTACAGCTTTCTAGTAAATAAATAAATAAATAAATAAATATACTTAAACAATACACGTCACTATCTACCCCCAACAGAGCAGCTTGTGTTATGGGTACTAAGATAGTTGATATTATAATATTCATATACATTTATATACTACATATAAATACTTATATAATGTATTAATACACACAGACACTGGAAAAAACCCATGTTCATCACACGAATATTTTCCAGTTGTGGGAATCGAACCCACGGCCGTGGATGCAGAAAGCAGGGTCACTACCCACTACACCACGCGGCCGTCGCGCCGTAGTAGATAGTAATAGTCTCTGAGCTAAACCACAGATAAACAGACTGACATAGCGAAACAATGAAGGCTCCTTGTTGACTTTGTTGTTGTTGAAAATATACCCTAATATATAATATATAAATAAATATACGGCTTGGCACCGACTCTCACGTGTCCTATATGGTGAAGGAAAAACATCGTGAGGAAACCTGCACACCTGAGAATTTTCTTAATTCTCTACGTGTGTGAATTCCGCCAATTCGCATTGGCTCAGCGTGCTCAACAGTGAGTCTAATGGGTAGTTAGTGATAATAAATGGGCGTTAGTAAAAAAGTTAGTTACTTACTGGTATTTTTTAATTTGGCATTTACTGATACCCTTAACAACTCCATCGGTCATGGTTAGTTTGATCGCTTCCAAAACCTTTATTGTCATGTTCGTAACTTTGTAGGGATCAATGGGAGGCATATTTAATTCCGGGATACCCACTGAACCGATTTTTCGTAGACTGCTTTCGAACAATTCACCAATGCATTCGTCGTCTTTAATACTACATTTTGATAGTGTGTCCACTGAAACAAAAGACGTATTTTAAGACAAAAACGAAAACAAAAATATCCTTAAAAAGGCGCTGATTGCGCCAAATAAAATGTCCCAAGACTTCTTTCCGAAAATTGCCGCATTTGGTTAGGCGGACGCGCCTCTTGTTGTCAGTTGGTTGTCACTTTGTTTCTTGGTGATTTCCGCGTGCAAGCAAATGCACACAGAGTCAGTGAAAATCTAAAACTATTGAAATGTAATAGTTATATTTATAAAGTGTTTTTATTAGATAAAAAATATCTAAATATAACGTGATCGACATGGTTAGTAGTTAGCAGTAGTGTGTATGATGAAAACAATTTCTGCTAAGTTCTTGATTGTCCGATGTTTTCAAAAAATTTAATTTTAACTGTAGTCCTTTTCCCTTTTCCCTCCAAATAGTCGGAAAAGACTATTACGACAATAGGCCATTTGGGCGGGGATAGAACCACCATCCCTGGGTGATGAGTCCGGCCGCTTTCGGCTCACTGCTGAGCCGGAGTCTCCTCTCAGAATGAGAGGGGTTTGGCCAATAGTCAACCACGCTGGCCCATTGCGGATTGGCAGACTTCACAAACGCAGAGAATTAAGAAAATTCTCTGGTATGCAGGTTTCCTCACGATGTTTGCCTTCACCGTTTGAGACACGTGATATTTAATTTCTTAAAATTCACACAACTGAAAAGTTGGAGGTGCATGCCCCGGACAGGATTCGAACCCACACTCTCCGGAATCGGAGTTCGAGGTCATATCCACTGGTCTATCACGGCTCTCCCACTGGGCTATCACGGCTCTCTTATCGTTGAGCTATTGAGGCTATAGAGGCTATATAAAATGAGGTAAGTACTAGTATGTATGGATATTGCAGGCTGACAGCCTGTCTGTGTATTATAAGATGGTATATATTCGTACATGTGTTAAAACTGAAAACCCCATAATATGTAATTAAATTCAACAAGCAAAAACTCAATTATACAAAAAGTTATCAAAATTGTCTCACACGATTCCGAGATCTAAAATTATACACATAAATATCCCTGTAGAGCGAAAAGTCATTAACTCGAAAATCACTGTTTTGAAATACGAACGTTTAAATTTATGAAAATTTTAAAATTCATAACTTTTAATTATCCTTATGTACATAGCCTAATTTAAAGATACTTTATCATTTTATATTAGCAATATAAAAAGAAAAATGTTTAATAACAGAGGAAAGCAAAAATATATGTATTAATGATTTTTCTCTTTAGAATCACTGACTTAGCAGTCAGTTAATTAATTGTGGTATGTTTTACCTGTATAACCTTTTAAATAATATTAAACTACTAATAAAACTATATTAATGCAATAAAACTTTTTTAACGATAAAATATAAAATAGTCGATTTAGTTTGTTTTCGTTTTCATGTGTTGCATTGAGTAATTAAAATTTTCGTTAAGTGTTAGTGCGTAATGGGAGAATTAACTAACTTTAGTTAATTCTCCCATTACGCACTAGGTTCTAAAGGGTACGTACTTTGCACATTTCATAATACAAAAACTATGGCAGCTACAAAAACGACGGTTGTACAGGTATTTAGAGAATAAAATGGTGTATCCTATGTCATTTATAAATCAAAATGACATTTTTGGGACTTAGTGACGTTAGTGACTTCACGGGGAGAATAATTATATACAAGAAATACTCATTAAAATATGATAGATTTTTCAAATCTATACTAATATTATAAAGCTGAAGAGTTTGTTTGTTTGATTGAACGCGCTAATCTCAGTAACTACTGGTCCGATTTGAAAAATTCTTTCAGTGTTAGATAGCCCATTTATCGAGGAAGTCTATAGGCTATATATTATTCTCGTATTCTTACGGGAACGGCAACCACGCGGATGAAACCGCGCAGCGTCAGCTAGTTCTGAAAATATCTTTCTGTGGATAAATTATTTAAGAACAACAATTCCGTAAATCACGCAAGCAAAATAAGTGAGGGTAGAGACAATTAATGAAACTGTTCAAAATCTTTAATGAGCTTACCGAACGCTGTTTCACATTTTATTAATACTGCGCACGCAACAAACACTAGTTTCAATATAAACATTGTATCTTGTATGATAACAATTGAATGAATGTAAATCTATTCCGATGCACCCATATTTATACAGACGGTGCAAATTTGAAGATGCAGACCATAAAATATAACTAATTGCAAAGATAACTGACTTTTTTACTGAGTTCCATGGTTTTTGCTGAAACAACAAAAATGCACCTATAGTTATACTTATAGCAGCAGGTATTTTAATTTAAACACTCATAAGTGAAACCGAAAAGAAATACTCTAAAAATATGTTGCGTAGCGATTTAGACAACTGAACAAGGTTTTAATTATATAATTTACAAAAATATTTTTTACAGTTTTCTTTTTCGTCCTCAGTTTTTACAGTGTTCTCGTTGTCATCACATCAAAGCAGTGGCAAAGAAGGCCGACTAAAGCGATTTCCAACTTAGACCGCTTTACAACAAGTCGAGCGCAAGCATCCACAAAAAAAAACATTTTTCATACATCGCAGGGCAAATATTTGATGAATGCATATTCAATAAAACCGGACAAGTGCGAGTGGAACTCGCGTCACGAGGGTTCCGAACGATGTTAATCTATCATGTTTTTTAAACTAACCTGAAATTGTACCTAATTATATAATTTTCAGGCTTATTTGTTTTGTTAAATATTTATCTGAACCTATAAGTAAAAAGCTACTTTTTTTTCAACTCTCCATCTTCTTCAAGTAAAAAGCTACTCTTTTTTCAACTCTCCATCTTACCTCCAATAAGTGCTCCCCATATTTAAATTTTACCTATTTACGATACATCCCTGTATTTGAGCTACAAGAATTGATTTGTGTACCAAATTTCAACTGGATTGGTTCAGTACATTCGGAGAAAACAGACAGACTTTAAAATGTGCACGAGTGATATTATAAGGGTTCCGTTTTTGTACTACGTACGTTCGGAACCCTAATAGTATCGGTTTTAGACTGGTTTAATTACAGTTTTAGTGACGGTTGCATAATCAAGATATGGGCAAGTACCTAATGCACGATTACAACAGAATTCTCATTATTTTCGGTAAATTATAATCTATACTAATATTATAAAGCTGAAGAGTTTGTTTGTTTGTTTGATTAAACGCGCTAATCTCAGGAACTACTGGTCCGAATTGAAAAATTATTTTAGTGTTAGATAGCCCATTTATCGATAAAGGCTACAGGTTACATATTATCCCCGTACCACGCGGGGGAAATCGCGCGGCGTCAGTTAGTACATGCCGGTGGAAGGCCGGTATACAATTGAGTGCGCGAACGAAGGCCGGAGGCATTTTATGTGCTTGGGTAAAATGCCAGCCGAAGTCACGGTCTGAGGCTCGATCATAAGCCCCCGGCCGAAGGCCGGTGCACAATTGAGTGCGAGACCGAAGGCCGCGCGTTTTATGTGCTTGGGTAATATTCCCAGTCAAAACCATGGTTGAATACTCTCACAAATCACAAACTCCCGGCCGAAGGCCGCTGTACAATTAAGTGTGCGGCCAAAGGTTACTACAACCAGTAGACTCCTTCGCTTGATCTGCATTTAATACACGCGTATTATTTTTTTCTACTGGCTAGCATAACAAACAAGTATTAAATTCATTCCATAACACTAGACGTCGTCTAACTACTCGTGTATATCACGATCTCCATACATTTTTGTTCTTGTAAAGAAAACACATTGGTGAAGTATGAAAGGACAAAAAGAAACATTTAATAAACACTATTTATTTACCACAAACATAAAATTACAGATATTTAATAAAATACGTTTTAGTCTACAAGATAAGATAGATTCTCGCTGAGGTAATTTTTCGTAGATATGCGCCCTATGAACATATTGTAAACATCCACAAAGATGTCCTTGCCTTTCTTAAAGAACTCAGGGCCGATGATCTGTAGCATTATTTCATAATTATTATTTAAATAAGGAATAACAACTTTACCTGTAAAGGAGAAAATTTTGTAAGTTCAACTAAAATAGTTACAATTTCGAATCAGGTCAAATGTTGAGTAAGCTTAATTTAAATCTAACAAATAAGTTTGAAAAAACTTGAAATAATAGACAGTACAGACGCATAGAAACTTACTGATATCCTCTGATCCAACCATTAACTTCTCAGCTTCAAAAATGACTTTTTTAACATCATACTTGTATTTAATATTTTTGTTCAAAATCTTAAAATAAACTTCACCGTCCTCTTTCTTGAAAGGGATGAGTGGAAAATCAAAGCGGAAAAATAACTTTTCTGAAAATAAAAATATGACATATCAGTAAATTATTACCTATTTTAATATTGTACACATAAAATGTTTTGATTATAATCAACTTAAACAAACTTAAAATATCAAGTCAGGTCATTAAGTTTGTGTGTCTGTGGAAATACACGGTATAATATATTACATACTAGTAGACGCCGCGCGGTTTCACCCGCGTTGTTCCCGTTCGTAGGAATACGGAGATAAAATATAGCCTATAGCCTTCCTCGATAAATGGGCTATCTAACACTGAAAGAAATTTTCAAATCGGATCAGTAGTTCCTGAGATTAGCGCGTTCAATCAAACAAACAAACAAACAAACTCTTCAGCTTTATAATATTAGAATAGATTAATCACTAAAAATGTTACTTCCACTGTCAAAAGAATTTTCAAAATCGCTTCAAAAGATCCAGGGACTAGGTTGTGTGTGAGGTTGTGGGGCACAATTATTATATACGGTTAAGGTAACATTACCAAGTTTAACTTTTCCCGTGCCCACGCCGTCAATTGATGGAGCACCAAAGATTCCTTGGACTGCTGGACTCGAGCCTTCGATGACGATGTTGCCTATTATTGATAAGTTGCAAACAAATTCCTGTACGACAGTTCGTTTTTTCAAATCCATACTAAAACAATAAGTATACCTTTTTTTGCTACCACTAAAATTAGATCAAAAGAGGATATTCTGACTTACGAACCTAGGTACTTAAGGCTCTCTGTATGCGATATAAGAGAGAACGTAACCAATACATATACAGTAGAACCCGCTTAACACGATCACGCTTAAAACGATTTCTCGTCTCTCATTCTCTCTCGACGTTATTTTACACCAGTCCCTACAACTTTAGACATGTTTCATACATTTCTTAACGCCTAATACGATCCGTCATCCCGCTTGATACGCCTATATGCCACATGCGTGTAATTCCAAGTGCGACAAGCAAATAGATCAGAACACCATAAAGGTCCTTAAACAAGGTTGCAGGACAAGAGTAATACATGGTATCTTAAAGAACTTGAAGACCCTGACTGCAAACGCCCTTGACTGTGCATGATACCATGCTAAATTGAATATTTTGAAAATGCACTGCAAAAGTTAAATTACATTGAAAATTTCTTAATTGCTAATGAATCAAAATCTTTTTGTCAAACCAAAATAGTAGAAGTAACGTAATAAGGTAGTCTACACACTAAATACACAATTTTTTAAACTATTTATGTTTACATTACGTTTTATTTTTCACTATCGATGATCCCCCCTTTCATCCCTATCCCGTTTATTACGCTTTCCCGCCTAAGACACGTTTTTAGTTGGGTCCCTGCAAAATCGTATTAAACGGGTTCTAGTTATTTCAGACAGAAGTGGATAGACATAATTATGACAGGACAATTGAGTACGAAGTACAATAGGATAGCTAGTTATATGGATAGACCATAAATACATACAACAGCGACAGCGGTGAAATTAGGGATCTCGTGTACAATTTCAAAAATGAGCAAGTAACAAGTCAAGAATTTAACAGTCTTAAGGTTAAAAGTGAATAGGTACCTATATTTTTGACAAGCGCGTTCCACTGTAGGCCGCATCTTTCGCTTACCATCAGATGTGATAGTTAATAATAATAAGGTTAATAACTTACTGGTACTTTAATGATTTACATTTACTGAGTCCCCTAAGAACTCCATCGGTCATCGTTACTGTGACCACGTCCAATACTTTTACTGTTACGTTCGTAATTTTGTAGGGATCAATGGGAGGCATATTTATTTCCGGGATGCCCACTGAGCCGATTTTTCGTAGACTGCTTTCGTAAAAGTTACTAAGGCATTCGTCATTTTGAATACTACATTTTGTTAGTGTGTCCACTGAAACAACATATCGATAGATTACAATCTACCGAATAAATACAATGTTAAATTGTAAGCAGTATGTTCAGTTCACAGTCTATCGACAGTTTACAATCTCGCGAGACAGATATAAAACGGAGGTCCTGGGTTCGATCCCCGGCTGGGCCGATTGAGATTTTTTTAATTGGTCCAGATCTGGCTGGTGGGAGGCTTCAGTCGTGGCTAGTTACCACCCTAAGCAAAGATGAACCGCCAAGCGATTTAGCGTTTCGGTACGATGCCATGTAGAACCGAAAGAGATGTGGATTTTCATCCTCCTCCTGACAAGTTAGCCCGCTTTCATCTTAGACTGCATCATCACTTACCACCAGGTGAGATTGTAGTCAAGGGCTAAACGTGTAAAGAATAAGAAATAAAAAAGTTTATAATTTAACGGTGACATATACACAAAAACGTGGTCTACTAATGAGATCTAAGGACGTAAAAAGTCGAAAAAGATTCAAAAAATCAAATATCAAAATCAAAAATTCATTTATTTCAATTAGGCTCAGTATACAAGCACTTTTGATACGTCAGTTAACTATTTGTAAAGATTCTACCACCGGTTTGGAAGGCAGATTCTGCTGAGAAGAAACCGGCAAGAAACTCAACAGTTGCTCTTTTTTAAAAAAAAAATCATACAATAATATTATAATTACAATTTATGACAACATTACAATTTCTCATAGTTTTACTTCCTGTGTGAAGGTGGAAGCTGATCCAACGGCCTCCAAGCAACTTTGTCATTAAGGAACTCATCGATGGTGTAGTAACTTCGACTAAGCAAATATTTTTTAACACATTGCTTAAAGTTATGCATTGGCAGGTCCATCACAGTCTTGGGAATCTTGTTATAGAAGAGTACACCCAAACCTACAAAAGATTTTTTTACTCTTTGGAGACGATATGCAGAAATAACTAACGTATGCCCGTGTCTAGTAAGACGTGGGTTTAGAACTCCTTTTCGTTTGTACGAATTAATATTTTGTCTTACATAGATTATGCTGCTATATATATATTGACAGGCTACTGTTAGTATACCTATTTCTTTAAACTTTTGACGAAAGGACTCACGTGATTTTAATTTATATATTGCACGAACTGCTCTTTTCTGAAGTACAAATATGGAATTTATATCAGCAGCCTTGCCCCACAACAAAATACCGTAAGACATTACGCTGTGAAAGTACGCAAAATTCGTCTGGCTGTCACAGGCTATCGTTCTATAGAGACAATTAATATAGTGTTGGAAATCATTGAGCTTACCGAAGGCTGCGTCACATTTTACCAATACTGCGCACGCAACAAGCACCAATTTCAGTACGAACATTGTATCTTCTCTTATGAGATTTTTTAAATAAATATATATTTAAATACACGTATTTATATAGACGATGCAAATTTGAAGATGCAGACCATTAAATACACCTAATTACGAAAAAGGAGATAACTAGCTTTTTTACTGAGTTCACGGTTTTTGCTGAAACAACGAAACGGCAAATACAATAGCAATAGGTATACATTTATAATACTAAGGACCCATAAAGATATATGTACTTTAAAAATATATTACGTAACTTGGTTTTGCATTTGGACAACGGAGTGAAGCTCGAGAATTATAATTTTCAAAACATTATTTTTTTTATTTTTTTTTCGTCGTCACAGTGTTGATGATATTTATTTCAATAAATTAAAAATAAAATGATGTCTATCCTATAAAGATCTTTTAGTAACTAAATGTAGAGAGAGAGAACAGTTTTGACTTCGTTGTTCACATTTATGGATCTAGAAGTCTAGAGCAGAGATTCCGAACTTTTTCATAGACCATTTTTTAATTAGTTCCCCTGCTAAATTTTTATTCAAAACTCGACAATAAATGTGATTAGGTTTACCTATGAAAGTTTTCGTTGCTGGTGAATCAACAGCCACCACGACATTATAACAGTTAAAAAAAAATAGTGTGAATTGATTACTGATGATGATTAATGATGATTGATTATTGACTAGCGGAAGCTCGCGACTTCATCCGCGTAGAAATTAATGTTAACTTTCAATCCTTAGTTCACCACTTTAAAGGTTGAATTTTAAAAATTCTTGAATCACATCATATTTCGTAATGATTTATAAAATTAACAAATTTTTAAAACTGTAATTCTAAAAATGAAGGACTTTCGATACAAACTTTCAACCCCTGTTTCACCTCCTTCTATTTTTATTTTAGGATCAAAAAGTACCCTTTTGCTCCATTGCTAATTCATCTTTATCGGTTCAGCCGTTTAGCCGTTTAGCCATGGTAACAGACAGACAGATAGACTTACTTTCGCATTGATAATATTAGTATAGATGGTCTTGCCATTACAAGGTACAATTGTGTAGGAATAAACGAAAGACATTCAGGTAATACTATTTATTCAGTACATTAAATCACAGACATTTTAAAATACGTATTAATTTTCAACATAAGGTGTTAGATCCTCTTCAAGGTAATATTTTGCCGCTACATTACCGTAAATTAATTCTACTGAAGTAAATGCAAATTCTATAACCTTATCAAAGAATACTCTACCGAAAGTCTTCAGTATTGTTTTGAAATTTTCGTTTAAATAAGGGACGACAACTTTACCTGCAAAAGATATAATTTTGTATATTAAAAAAGTTACTTATCTATCAATGCATGTAGTAGTATACAATATAATTTGTTTTTTTATGTACTTTTAGCTGACTCAGAAGTGGATTACAAAAATAAGAAAACCAATATCGAACAAAGGTTACATTCACAATATTTGTCAGGACCACTTAATTAAATCAAAGTGTAACCAAAATAAGACCCTAGAATGGAAGAGAATGACCTTGAGTGTAGTCACGAACTTGTGATCGTTGTATGTTTACGTAGGGGTAATGGATCCCTTGACAGTTAACTAACACTCCGTTTTTCCACTCAAGTCACTCTCCCATGTAACTTTACATAATTTAGGAACAGATCCCCAGCTAGACAAGCTCGCTTAAATAGAATCGTCCTTTTGAAAGCTTATAAACAAACAATTTCAAAATAAGGGTTATTAATATAACATCGTTTTTGAATAGATCGATGAGTTTTTGGCTTTAGTATAGATCCTGACCTGAGAGACCTGGTCGCTAACTGTGGCCCTCATAAAAAGGCTCTAAGTCACTCAGCGGGCGATGGAGCGAGCTATGCTTGGGGTTTCTCTGCGTGATCAAATCGAAAGCGCAGTGTTGGTCGACCCCCCACTAGGTGGACCGAGGACATCGAGCGGGATGCAGGAAGCAGCTGGATGCTCGCGTTTTGTTTGGAAGTCCATACAAGAGGCCTAACGGCCTTAATACTGAGCTTATTCTTTCTATTTCTGAGGTTAGAAATCAGGGTTTGCAGTCACGTGACATGACGATTGTCTTACAACAAAGGCTAAGTTAACTTGTGAGTATTAAAGGAAATAACTTACTGATATCCTCTGATCCTAATGTTATCTTATCAGCTGCGAAAGATGCTTTATCGACATCATATTTGTATTTAATTTTTTCTTTTGTAGTTTTAAAATAAATTTCACCGTCTTCTTTCTTATAAGGGATAATTGGAAAATCAAGGTGCAAGAATAACTTTTCTGGAAATCAAAATAATATTAAATTATTGAGCATCATACTAATAATAAATCAATCAAACATTTTATATTTAGCCAGAATATGGTATATGTAGATAATTTAATACATATACCACTTTCTTCGCATATTTCGATGGACGTTGGGGTCCCAAAGTGCTGGAATGGCGACCCCGCACTAGTAAGCGCAGTGTTGGCCGACCCCCCACAAGGTGGATTGACGACATCAAGCGTGTCGCAGGGATTCGCTGGATGCAGGTGGCTCAGTATCATGATGTTTGGAAGTCCCTACAAAAGGCCTATGTCCTGCAGTGGACATCCATCCGCTGATATGATGATGATGATGACTACTTTCTTAAGCCTTTCATACTTTCTTATCTTTGATTTATTTTATCACAATAAAGTTTTTACCAAGTTTAACTTTTCCCTTCCCCGTGCCATCAATTGAAGAAGTGCCAAATAATCCTTGTGCTGCTGGACTCGAGCCTTCGAAAACGACGTTAGTTCTAACTGTTAAGTCGCAAACGAATTCTTGTGTGCCAGTTAATGCCTCCATATCAATACTAAAACAGAAAACATTACAGGTACTATAAGAAGCATTCCAATGAGCATAACTTCAACAAAAAAAACGCTGATTGACGATATGAAAATTAAATAATTTTCCTCGTAATTTTGTTGATGCATTCAAACATATGAAACACGGCTAAAATTCACGTGAGGTCGGAGTATGCCCGACTAGTTTCGAACCCATACTGGGGCCTTAATCATGAGCTGTGAAGCGGTAGTTTAAGTTCTAAAATCACGATTCATATTACTAAATACATTTGAATGTTACGTTAGGTACTCACTGGAACTTTTTTACTTGGCATTTACTGATTCCCTTAACAACTCCATCGGTCAAAGTTATTTTGATCGAATCCAACACTGTCACTGTTACGTTCGAAATTTTGAAGGGGTCTATGGGAGGCATATTAAGTTCCGGGATGCCGTCTGAGCCAATATAACGAAGTGAGTTTTCGTACAATTCAGCAATGCATTTGTCGTTTTTTATACTACATTTCGTCAATGTGTCCACTGAAATAAAGAAAAAAATTAGTATTATATTTTTATTCTTTACAAGTTAGCCCTTGACTACAATCTCGCTTGATGGTAAGTGATCATGCAATCTAAGATGGAAGCGGGCTAACTTGTTAGGAGGATGATGAAAATCCACACTCCTTTAGGTTTCTACACGGCATCGCTTGGCGGTACGTCTTTGCCGGTAGGGTGTAACTAGCCACGGCTAAAGCCTCGCACCAGCCAGACCTGGACCAATTAAGAAAATCTCAATCGGCCCAGCCGGGGATCGATCCCACGACCTCCGTCTTGTAAATCCACCGCGCAAACCACTGCGCCGCGGAGGCCTTAAAAGTGAGGGACTTTGGGATCTCAAGGTACTGGAATGGCGACTCGCCTATTATTGTTCGAGCCCTCACCAAGCGGACTGATGCCATCAAGCGAGTTCCAGGGAGTTGCTGGATGCAGGCGACTCCGGGTTATGGTGTTTGGAAGTCTCTACAAAAGGCCTTTGTCCGTAGACTTCCACCGGCTGATATGATAGAGGTTTAGTTTTATTCCGTTTAAAGTACAGAGCCTTAAAAGTTATGTCAATGTATTATTACAAATTATTATGGACGTATTTTTTTTTCATTTTTCTAGTTTATTTATTTGTCCTATCTTGAATTTTTAACAATGTTAATATTGGACGTAATTATTTTTATTTCATAATTTTTTTTTTTATTAACTCGAAAACTAAGATATTTCCTAGAAATGAACGTTCTCACGAAATCCTTTTGTAAATTCACGATAAAAAAACAATAAAAGTCTACCTTTTATTGTTTTTTTTTTTGACAATTAATGGAAGTTAACAATCATTGAGCTTACCGAACGCAGATTCACATTTTATTAATACCGCACACGCAATAAACACCAGTTTCAGAACAAACATTGTATCTCCTTGTCTATGTACAATTGAATAAATTTAGATTTATTGCGATGCACGTATTTATACAGGCAGTGCACAATTGAAACCGAAGTACATAAGCCTAATCGCAAAAACAGAGGTAAGTTTTTTACTGAGTACACAGTTCATAGTTTTTTCTGAGCTATATGAAAATACTTATACGTATAATAGCTGCATTAGTATGGAACAGCATACCCTAAAAAAAGTGTAATTTACCTAATGTGGCTTTGCGGTTGGATCACGGATTGATAGCTTTGTTTTTAGAATAATGATAATTCCATAACTTATTGAAAGGAAGGGTAAAAGTTTATTGAAATAACATTTACAATTTTGTAGAAATGTGTTTTTTTTTTATTTATTCTTGTTTTTCTTTGTCTTCCTACTTTTCGCAAAGTTCTAGTGTCCATCACAAGTGGTTACAGAATTAGAAAAAATGCAAAGGAAAACCTGAAAATCAAAAAATCTAAATAAGTAAGCGTTCAGATTACTTTCAGCAGGATTACATAGTTGAAGTGCGTAGGTAGTAAGTAGGTAATTTGTTTCCTGGCTTTTATAATTATTATTAATTTTTTTTTAATTTTTAATAATACATATGAATTAATTGATTATGAAACACGGCTAAAACTCACGTGATATTATTATTATTAAATTCTAAAATACATACAAAATTTACAAAACTCTATTAAAAACTTATAAAAAAATATATTTTTATTATTTATTTGGGTATAATGAAAGCTATCGTAACCAATATATTAATCGCGGAAAAGTGATTTTTGTGACTTCTGACCTTGTTTTTGAGATTTTAGAAGAATTTCAAGACAAATTTTAAAACACTAAAATGAAGGTGTAGTAGGTAGGTATACGTACTCGTAATCTCTTATACCGAGGTTTACCTCCTTAAGTTAATTGACTAGCCTAATACTGATTACGTAAGTCTGCAGATTACTGCGATAACTAGCAGACGCTCGTGTTTTCGTCCACAATAAAACGGTTTCAAAAATCCCGCAAGTATCTATTTTTTCGAAGTAAAAAGTAATACGCTGTTCCATACTGTCCCCTATCTTGCAATTATTTATATCAAAAATCGGTTCCGCCGTTTAAGATGTCAGTATTGACAAACAAACATAAAAAATTGTAGAAATAATAAGTAAAAAATACAATATAGCAAACTTACAATACATAATTACAAGCACTTGAAAAAAAGTTATTTTGAAATCATAAACAGACAGAGACACTTCAATTATATTATTTATATTCGTATGATTATGTGTATTAATGATGTCTTGTTGATGATTGTGCTCGCCTAAATAGTTTCCAAGTAAGTGAGACTACTGTACAAAAAATGTTGGGATATTTCCTATCTTTAAGAGCGGTACGCATTTTTTTTTAATATTCTCTACAAGTTAGCTCTTGACTACAATCACACCTGACGGTAAGTGATGATGCAGTCTAAGATGGAAGCGGGCTAACTTGTTAGGAGGAGGATGAAAATCCACACCCCTTTCGGTTTCTACACGGCATCGTACCGGAACGCTAAATCGTTAGTAGTAAGTAGAGTAGTAACTAGCCACGGCCGAAGCCTCCCACCAGCAAGACCTGGACAAATTAAGAAAATTTCAATCTGCCCAGCCGGGGATCGAACCCAGGACCTCCGTCTTGTAAATCCACCGCGCATACCACTGCGCCACGGAGGCCCTCAAAACATTACTTGAAACGCGAATTTTCTCACGTAAACCCTATCCGTTCCGTGATAAAAGTTACCACTATGTTACTCAATAACTTGAGTAACATAGTGGTAACTTTTCCTACCTTTCCTTCCAGTGAAGTCCCAGTCATATTGGCTCAGCCGTTCCCGAGCTAAGCCAGGACAAACAGATAGATCAACCAACTAGTGGTTGAGGCTTGCAGCTACATCCCCGATATCAACGCTGATTGTAGATTTAGACGCCCAAAAAACGTCCTTTACGATCTTGACGATGACATGACGAACGACAATGCTTCCCAGGCAACACAAACACAAGCTACACAGCGTCTTCGCCGGCGAAAACGAGGTCCCCGATATCTGACGTCACCCAGATGTGGGCTTTTTAACTCACGATCTCGGGAGGGCCCGGATTGATAGACTCAGGCCAAAACACCCTTCCCGAAAGTTTTTCTTCTAAGTCGAGGTCCGTGTCTCAGAGGAGACGCCCTTAGAGAGTCGTTCCGCCCATCTACTCTGCTTCTGCCTTTGGGCCCCATCAGGCGATGCTTCTGCGCTCGCCCAAAACCCCCTGGTGATGCCGCTGAGGTCCCATAAGGAGCCTACGGCACTTACACAATCAGAAAAAAAAAACAAACAGATAGACATACTTATTTTATACTTTGATATCTAGGTATTTTATAGATTAAAGTTCTAGGTTTATATCTATATTCAACGTCCTCGTATATTCTCGGCTTGTCGTTAGGTCACGGTCTTAATGTTTATCGATTAGGAACGTTTTTCATATTGCACATTCTGTATGAGATATCAACAAAAAATATTTATAGGTAATACTATAATTACTTTTAAATTAGCGTACATAAAAACGGGGTTTTGATGCACGTTTCATCCTTCTAATTTTAAATTTAATAAAACAAAAAAAGTACAACAATACCTCAGGGTTATTAAAAAATTAAAAATCAGGGTTACACATCGGATTGTCAAAGGTGACTCGTGAAGTCGACAACCTCATACCATTTTTTTACCTGTACCTAAATCAAAAACCGCAATCTATATGACATACGAGTACCTAAATATAAATATCCAAAAATACTTTTAATATTTCAAATCAATTTCAAAACAAATACTCGTAACAAAACATACCTCAAAACGATTATTATGTAATTGTACTTAATGTTTATAATGATAAAAAATAGTTACTAATTATATCTCAGTCTAACAGAAACATGATAATTTGCAGCCTAAGATCTAAATCAGGCTTAAGGTGTAATTAAAACCTCGGGATGATTCGGAAGATAATTTTAAGCCACGTGAGTATTTCATTTTATAAAGTAGTCTCTAACTAGATACCTAAAGGCCATAGCTCATGAAACTCAATCGACACCCAACTACTCGACCACTGATTAATTAATTATTATCGATAAATTAATAGTCAACGGATGGATTGGATGCCACGTATCAACCACAGACAGAACTACATCATTGAACCCCGCGATGGTTAATCTCTGGATTACCTCACAAACTTTATATCTTTGTAATATGAATATGGTGATAGATCGTAGCTATTTCGTAGAATAATTATTCACAGTTATGTGCTTTTAGAACTTCCAGCTTTGGAGCTGTTTGGTTTACCAGTATAATCTGCCGCAACATACAGGGTCGCGTGGAAATGAATGGACATTTCGTTATCTGCGAAAAGATGACTATGAGATTCAGGATAGGATGAATGCTATACTGTGTAAACCACTATCGTATAGCGCGCAGTCTATTTGGGAACTACATGTGAGTAACGCAAGACAAGCGTGCGGGTAACGGTAGTCACCGAATGGTCCCATTGCCATCCGCTTGGTAAAATATGACCATCCAGCGAGGCGCTCCGGAATTGATGTAGTGAACGTAATTTACACAAAGAATACTAACTGCTCGAGGCTAAGCAGTGCTTGTCGGATGTCGCTAATGAGCTCTGAGCTTTAGAGTCTAAATAAAAATGAACACTTCATATTTTCGTGATATAAACATAAAACAATCATCAGTTATTTAAGTTATTATTTTTAAAAAGACAAACAATAATATTTTAATTCCACTATTTTTTGTTTTCATTTAAAGTTGTTTTTATAATTGTAATTTTAATTAAATTTAGTTGTATTTGAAGTGCATATTATCCTGCAAATTGCAAATATGCAGTTAAATGCAGTTGTACGACCCTCTGTATAAAATTTGTTCAATGTAGTCATTCAACAAGGTCGTTGCTAAACAAGTAGATGGCTGTTGTAATGAATTATTATGTTTATCTTGAAAAACTGTACAATCACCCGAATTAAACTTCTGACATAAGAAGCAACAACAATTTCAAGCTAAGTTGAAAATAATTGTGTGAGTTATTTTATTTTGAACTTTAACCCCCTTTTTTTGTTTCAGTGTGACTAGTTTTTATAATGTCATCGGTCGGGCCGGGGGACGTGTTTTTTTGAGGGAATTTTGAGTTTGAAGCTTTCAAATAAAGCTATCTACAAAATTAGCTTTATTTGAAAGCTTCAAACTCAAAATTCATTTATTTCAATGTGCTTAGTTTACAAGCACATTTTGAAACGTCAACTCAAACGTCAAGGAGTGTGGATTTTCATCCTCCTCCTAACAAGTTAGCCCGCTTCCATCTTAGATTGCCACCATCAGGTGAGATTGTAGTCAAGGGCTAACTTGTAAAGAATAAAAATAAAAAAAAAAAAACTTGTGATTGATGATGGTGATGATTAAAGCCGGAAACTTCGGATTTAAACGTGCTAAATATGCTTATACAAAAAGCTAATAGATATAATAATAATAGTGTTAAGTTGTATTAAGCCTGTATTTGTCCACTGCTGGACACAGGCCTTTCCGAGAGCGCGCTACCACACACGATCCTCCGCTTTCCTCATCCAGCCACTTCCCACTATCTTTACCTAGTAGTCGGGAGCAGGACGACCGGGAACTGGGGGCCTTCGTGTGTTGGCACTTTTCATAGGAAAAGTTGCCCATAATGACCACGCTGGACAGGCGAGTTGGTCATCGCAGTGCCAGTGACAACGCTGGGCAGGCGTGTTGGTCATTGCAGTGCCAGACTGATTGCCTATAATATTTACCTCAGTCTGTTTTAGAACGGCTATACCGTCAGTTTCCGATCGTCAGAGCCTCGTTTGTTAATTATCACGTTCGCTGCGGCACTGATTTTTCTGTACTTTCCTCTTGTGCGTTACGAGGTTTTTTGACCTCATACTATAAAAACTCATAAAACTTCATGTGGTCTGGTGCGAGGTCCATCCACTTCGTAACTCTTGAAGACGCTAGACTTGCGAGGTCAATTGACCTTGTACTGCAGCGAACGGGTTAACAAAAGGCACCGCGGACAGTTGGAGTACTGAGTTGGTGGTGCACTTCCTTACCCTCCCTAAGTTGTAACCGCTATGATTAATAGACATAATACATAGAAGACAAATTGTAAAATCGCCTTGAAGATATTAAGAGCAATAGTTTGTTTTAACAACGTAGGTTATTTGGTTAAAGCGTGTTCGGAACCCATACATTTAAGTATTGCAACTTAACACTGCACAACTTGTTTATTCTATAAAATAACCTAAAAATCTATTTGAACCGTATTGATGTTTCAAGAGTACTTGCGTTCTAAGTGAATAACTAAAAAAATAAATTAGCATTCTGTCGCTGTGTCGATGACGGATCAAAATTTTAATTTTTATAGCTATTTAGGAAACATTTTCTTTGTGAAATCAATGATATATAGAAACAATTCAGTTTTGTATATTATTATATTCAAAAACAGGATAGAGCGACTTGCTATAAAAAAAACACTTTTAAATAACGTTTAACGGCACATTTGCTATTTAAAATTGCAATTTTAGATAGCGAATGTGATTATTATTTTGCTATTTTAAAATTGCATCTAAATAGCAAAAAACTAATATTAATATTTTGATTCTACAAATTGTGATGGAGTATTTAATGATGTCTATCAAATTTAATATTATTATATATTTCATAAATATAATATTTGTTGTTCTACTGGTCTATCTCTGAATGCTGTAATAAAAATGGCCTTTGCCACCATAAATATTCCTGTACTAATAGAATCGTCAGGACTGAATCGGTATGATGGCAATGACCTATTATGGTGACGTTGGTTCCCTGGGAAATAGGGCGGGCCCTAATGTGCGACGTTACATGCGTTATCACATTAGTATCGTGTCATATCAGGGAGACGGACTCAAGACCGGAGCCACAACAGTAAAAGCTTATACCGGTAAGTAACACAAGTATGTGTCTCTGGCTGAAAGTTACATATTTGTAGCTTTTGCCTTTTAGAGAACCCTTGCGCCATGAATTTGCAGTGCTAAAAAATTTCACCGAATCTTTTCACCGCGTCTCGTTGCCTTTACAGTGATAGATGGTGGTAGAAGAGCTGTCTAAAAAAACATACATTGTTACAATCCAATCTGTTACAATCAATAACAATTTGTTATTTAATAGTTAAAGCACCAATTTTTCCGTTTTTTTTATTCTTTACAAGTTAGTCAAGGCTACAATCTCACCTGATGGTAAGTGATGATGCAATCTAAGATGGAAGCGGGCTAACTTATTAGGAGGAGGATGAAAATCTACACTCGGTTCGGTTCATTCATTCGGTTTCTACACGACATCGCACTGAAACGCTAAATCGCTTGGCGGTACGTCTTTGCAGGTAGTAACTAGCCACGGCCAAAGCCTCCTACCAGCCAGACCTGGACCAATTAAGAAAACCTCAATCAGCCCAGCTGGGGAACCCAGGACTTCCGTCTTGTAAATCCACCGCACATACTGCGCCACTGAAGTCGTCAAATTATCTACTAGTAGGTACTCAAATACATAATCATAATTCCACTTAATTAGGCTAGTCAAACTGTAAACACCCTACAAAGAGTCAATGACTTCAAACAACTATAATGAAGAAACCCTTGAAATATTTTTAGGTCAGTAGTTACTTAAATGTATGTCAATATAGATTCGATACGATTATACGTTAGTAATTCCTAAGTTCGTGCAATATTACCTAACAAACTAGTTCTAAGTACGAATATGACCGTGTTGAAACTGAATAGGGGAAAGTGGGGCAATCGCAAGCACCTATGGAAGATGGAAAAATCAAGGAAATTGTATAATTGCAACGATTCTGAAGTAACCTCACTACTTTTTAGTAGACTCTGTTCACTTTTACGGAAATCGTAAGTGTATTTGGAATACCTTTAACTGTCAATGTGATTAAAGAGAATTATTTACATTTACATTGGTACAAAATTTGCATGCATACCGATATTAGAATTTGTACACACAAACACATCAATACACACAATAGTGTTTTCTTCTTATATTTTAACAAAGACATTTTCGCATTAAGGTAAACTTGCCGAAATATCGAAAAACAAGAAAAGTATTTTTTGACGTGACAACGTCTTATAAATCGATGAAGCCAGATGCAAACTCGAAAAAAGATGACGTCATGCGTCGTTCCCTCGCTCTAGGGTTGCCAACTTTTTTTACAAGAAATAAAGTATATCTCGCTCTTTCTTTTGAAAAATGCAACCATTCCATCAGTATTTTCTGACGTTGTTGTCACGTTCAACTATCGTCAGTAAACCGACATTACAGACAACCGATTTTTTTTTATCTTTATAGAAACAGGAAGAAATTACATAGTATTTAAAGTGTATTACTTAGACAAGTTTTTTTTTCATAAATCTTGTATTTTATTTAAAAAACGAAAGAAAAATCAAACTAGAAAATTATTTTTTACAGTGAAATCAATAGCAGCCAGTATTTTAAAATCTCTTAATCTTAGAATAATAATATTTACTCTACGCTGATATATCATATTGATATCAAAATCTGCCCTACATTAAAAAACGTCCTTGGAAATTCGCGACTTATTCCTTTTAGTAATTTTTTCCCCCAAGCACCCGATTACATGACAACAAACGTTGTGCAGCCAAGTTTAAGTGGAACGCTGTTGATTCATGTGTATGAACTGGATTATAGGGCGAACATGTCACCTACATATACAGCTACATACTTACACGGTATATGAAAAATGATTATCTTTAGATAATTCAATTATCCACTGAGAATTCAACTTTATACAGCAGTAGTAGACGCCCACGACTTCGTCCGCGTGGAATACAGTTTTTCACAAAACCTGCCGCGGCATCCATGGATTTTTCCTAGATGAAAAGTAGCCTATGTGCTAATCCAGGGAATTATCTATCTTTGTTTTAAATTTCAGCCAAATCGGTTCAGTAGTTAAAAAATAACAAACATCAAAACGAACATCCATACAAACTTTCGCATGTATAATACCTATTAGTAGGATTGTAAGATAGACGTTGTTTGAAATCAATATATAGATTAAACTGCACAGTAGAAATAGTTTATTTAGTACAACACATCTATGTTTAGTTTAGTTTAGTTAAGTTTTAAGTTATTGTGTAGTTACACAATAACTTAAAACTACGAGTATAATACTTTACGTTAACAAATTTGTTGATTGTGCCGTTGTGCTAGTAGAATGTGCCTGACTCTGAACTAATATTGTTGTGAGTAGGTACGTCAGACATTATAAAATTATATTAAATACTATACTATACCTAATGTATAAGGTGACAGGTAGCAGCGCCAAAGATTAGACCATCATATTGTGGTAGAGGAAACATCTTGAGTAGGCTCCAGGACTTGCGACTTTGGATATAGGTTTAAAGGACCTTTTTAGAATGCATTCACGATAATCATCGCCTGCCCGACATGTTCTCTATACTCACACTAAACAATTTATAATCAATCAAACTTGTGGACAAACATCACCCACACTCAAGATATTCGTAATAAATGCGTATTACTGATGATTACTTTTTTTTCTTATGTGTTGAGATCACAGTTAATTGCTTACTGTTTGATGGTCCAAAAAAAACGTTGTACGTAATCAACATAATAAATAATCAATTAAATCTAAAGGACATTGTGTACATTTAACTCTACTCACCCTAGCAATACTCGTTTACCGGACAACAATTATTGTGCAGTCAAGAAAGGCAACTAGAGCGTTGCCTGATTGATGATGATAGGGCGCTATAATTACACATCTCTCACTAATTGTTTTAGCTGATCCAGACTTAATAAATAACATATTAGGATCTATTATAATGTACTTATTAGCGTCAATTGCTACGTAGATCAAGGACCAAGTTTGGGAGGTACAGGGCAGCTAATAATGTCATATACCTTTATACCTTGAACAATAATTTACGGGCCTAATTTAATAGTCTGCAAGTTTATCTACTTTTGAGGTTCTTCTATAATCGTAAGTTATAGTTAGTCTTAAATTTAAGATATAATTAGTCTTCAATATGTTTTAAAGGTTGTTATGTTTCTAACGGTAAAAGAAAACTTCGTGAGGAAACCTGCGCGTACCAGAGTATTTTCTTAATTCTCTCCGTGTGTGAAGTCTGCCAATCCGCATTAGGCCAGCGTGGTGGACTATTTGGCCTAACCCCTTTCATTCTGAGAGGAGACTCGAGCTTAGCAGTGAGCGGAATATAGGTTGATAATTATGATGATGATGCTTTAAAGTTAAAGTATGTAATTCAGATTATGCAATTACCTTAACGCTTAAAAACACAAGATATGCCATGTTAAAAACACTCATCATCAATACAATTATCAATAAAATTGAAGTGTTCGTCTGTGATTTCAAAACAACAGTGTTTTTTCAAGTGCATATAACTATTTATACGAATTTTTTTATTTCAAAGATTAATAAATTTATCTAAATATTTTTTAATTGAGGTACTTTTCCGATCTGTGAGTACCTTGAAGTGGAAATCATTATCCTTGAAGTGGAAATCATCGCCTGTACAGCATCACATCGCAGCCTCTGTCAGTCAGCATAAGACATACAGGTTTGTATCGCTATATCTTTGAACATAGAACCAGCAAACAAAACCTTTAAATGTATATATTTGTTATCTTTGTAACTAATCCGGGGGAGAGGGAGAGGATTATCTTTAACACAGATCCGTTAAATCTAGCTAGGATATAGCCAGTTCTTGAACTCATGAAAACTGTAAACCTTGTGTGATAATTAACGATTATATTATATTCCTAAATGGAAACTCATAAAATATAGCCTAAATGTTGCTGAAAGCTAGACTTAATTAATCGACCTATTAAAACATCATGATAATTTAGTAGTTTCGGGGATAAGCGTGACCCAATCAATTGCTTAGTTGCTTGTATAACATGGATACTGTATATTTTGTGGATTGTTTTAACATAAACGCAATTTGAACGCACGCAAGGTTTACTGTTGCGAAAAAATGAATTGCACAAATGGGTTTATACGAGCACCTACATGACGCTTGCTTGTTCTTTTTATCTAGCATGTATACTTTTGGAACATATTTTTTTTTTTTGCTTTTGTGAATGTTGTGAAAGCGAAACAGTCGATTATGCGACCAAAGCAACTTTAATAGGTACATACAAATACAAAATACAAAATCTGTATTGGCTAAGCATACAAGTTTTTTATAAATTTCATTGTTGAGACCTTCTTTTGGGCATGAGTTGCCCTGGCTGAGTTTGTTGTGGGCTCTTCTCGGACCAAGGCGCGTTTGGAACCCTCGTAACTTTAATTTTAAGTTTTCGAATAATTATTATTACCATTATCTTAAGTTTAATATTATTACCTGACGTTTCGAAAGAGCTTGTAATCTAAGCCTATTTGAAATAAATGAATTTTGACTTTTGACTTTTGACTTTTGACATGATGGTGCCTGTGACAGAAGTCCTCACCTCACATAAATGGCATCCCATGTGGTAGTGTATAGAGCAGGGATTTATTTTATCGAACCCAGGACCTCCGTCTTGTAAGTCCACTGTGCATACCACTGCGCCACGGAGGCCGTCCAGGAGACGTAGTTGTACAACATTCTCCCAAGTATGACTAACATGCGACTAATTGACGTATGTCGCGAAGATAATTAGACATCACCCATAATAGCGGCGCAACCGGCTATATCGCTATTACTTTAATTGCGTTGGCACAAAAGAGCTGTGACTGGAACAACTCTGCGCAATTGGTTGACATTTTATCTATTTCTCATCACGATATATAACGTTGGTCGCATGCTCGGCCTACAGTTCGCCTAAAATTCGCAACACGACGTATCTCAAGACGAGAGACAGACAAATGTCAACCAATAGCGGCAGCGTCGGAAATATCGCTTGCGCTTGCATTGCGTTGAAACGAAAAAACTAGGACTGCTAGCATATTCACTAACTTGGTCTTTATTAACAGCCTATTAAAATAAATCATCAAAATTAACTGAGAAATGTCATCTACGAGCTACTGTATGATATCCACAATCTCAGTAGACACCGGATGGCATTTGTTACATAAAATCTCAATTTTGTATATAAATCAACTACCATAACTCTGCCGCTATTGGTCGACATGGTATTTTTCTCTTCAAGAGATAATGTCGTTGACGCCTGCTATGCCTACAGGCTGCAACTGAGAATGTTATTCAACAAATATCATAAATCTTATAATTTTTTTTAAGGACTATTTGCCACATTTTAAATATGACCAATATTCTCATTACCCTCCAACTAGTCGGGAAAAACTGTATTAGGAGTGGATACGACAATAGACAATTTTGCAATACCTACTTAAATCTACTAGAGTTCACCTCAGTTAAGCTACTTTCCGTATTTATTTAACTCTCACATTTGATTGCCTTGCAAAAATACGAACTGGCTATTAAATTTTAAATATCAGAAAACTGAACGGGAAACGAAAAAAGGTTGAGGTCGCCCTTTAAATATCTAATTGTTTCCGACCGTTTTCCTATCGAATATGTGCATTATTGTCGCTAAACGAGAAGGTTTAATAGTTACAGGGCCGGAGGTCGTGGGTTCGATCCCCATCTCCTGTAATATAAAAGCAAATTATATCGATAAACATACCTTTGATAACTTACCCAAACTTTATAATAAACATTATTAGTAGGTACTTATTGCAATCTTATTGAAATAAAATAAGTAAGAGTAGTGGATATGACTTCTGCCTTCGATTCGGAGGGCGTAGGTTCGAATCCGGTCCGGGGCATGCACCTCTGAGTTTTCAGTTATAATCATTTTGAGAAATTAAATATCTTGTGTCTTGGAAAACATTGTGAGGAAACCTGTATACCGGAATATTTTCTTAATTCTCTAGTGAAGTCTACCAATCCGCATTGGGCCAGCGTGGTGGACTAGTGGCCTAGCCTCTCTCATTCTGAGAGGAGACTCGTGCTCAATAGTGAGCCGAATATGGGTTGCTAATGATGAATCAAGGAAAGAAAAAGTTTCACAAATAAATAATATTAATAAGTCCGATATGTTGTAGAATAAATTATACAAACTCTAGGCTTTAACCGGAAACGTATAGTTTGCTTGGTCATACCTACTGTTGCAGGTGATTGACCCGTAATTGTTATTGGACCTTTCGCAAAATTCTATATTAATTGATCTGTCTATATGTACTATTTTTAATGTTTGCAATATAATTCTCACATTTAATCGTTGGGTTTCATCATCATCAATTTACTCATTCATCATTAACATTCTAATTCATCATTATCGTCACTCATCATTGCAGGGCTTTATACAATCGATACTGAAGCAAAAATATATATTTTTTTATTTTTTGTCTGTCTATCTGTCTGTCCGTGTTTTTTGTTATTCGGGCAAAACGCTGAAACTACTGAATGAGTTCAAATGAAACTTGACACGATTTAAGACCATAATACGGATAAGGTTAGAGGATACTTTTTATTGCGAAAATAAAAAAAAGGAAGGAGGTGAAATAGGGCTTGAAAGTTTGTATGGAATCATTTAGAGTTACAGTTTTAATTTTTTTTTTATAAATCATACAAAAAATACGAAATATAATGTGATTCAAAATTTTTAAAATAAAACCCCTTATGTGGTGAAATAGGGCTTGAAAGTTTACATTAACCTTTGACAAACCTTTGACTAATTCTTGCTTTTTTAAAGTCCGCTGTGAATTCAAAAGCTTTTGAACAAAAAATCATATTTGGCTTTGTCGCTATCATCTCACCAATCAAAATAAAGCCAACTTCCCCTAAAAATACAACGTCGAAGAAAAATAAAATATTGGAAAATTTTTTGAATTGTCCTAAAAGTATTTGATAAAGAGTTAAAAAAGGAATTTGTTTTATTACAAAAATACGATAAAAGCGTAGCGCGAACTTTTTCAAAACTTTATTTTAAAACAACAGATTATGTATTGTGTTTTTTTTAATTCCAACATTTTTACTGTTTAAATGATTTTGTACACAGCTATTTTCTCAAAAAGCTATGTAGGAACTTTAAAAGACAAATCTTATAGTGATGTCAATTAACTTAGAAGATAATATTAGAGTGCGTACAAATTTATTCCATACTAAAGCCATAGTGGATGTGCACAGTTTATTAACAAACTAATTAAAAATGAGGGTAACCCTCATTTTTTACCATTAACACCTAATAATAATTATAGCTAACTTGTTTTATGAAAATAAATTTGATTAATAAGTTAAGAACAATTAGATATAGTTAATATATTTTTAAAAATATTTTATTTATAAAATAACAATACATAATTTAAAATAAATTAGTTATGAAATGACATGCGTTTTCTACCTTCATTTCTAATTTATTTGTTGGTAACAATGAAAATCGAGTATGGCTTTAGTATAGATTAAAATCAGGTAAAACATTCACTCGCCTTATTATAAACAACTGCTATCGAAGTTTCAAAGTTTGACATAAGCTCAGCTTAGCCGATAAAGTTAAATATAATCCAATTAAAAACCTCACAAACTTCTCTCAAATATTAAGCTCGATCCTAATTGAATATTAAGATCTGTCTTATTCCACAACAAACTTCGACCGCAGCGAATTTCTACCCTACCGGAAAGTAGGTTAAGGTAATGTACAGGTTTGTTTCTTAGTACGGAATAGTAAGTATCTATTTTATTAACTTTAGTGTGGTTGTGTGAGTGATAAAGTTCAAGAATTAATATTTAAGTTTTTAGAACACAATACAGGAACATGGAAATAAAGGAACCTTCCAATATTCGCTTCCGCACGCTATAAGATTACAGTGGTAAAAGTCCGATATAAATCGGACGTGTGACGTACCAATTTTGTGTAACTACGTCTGGCTTGCCACCGTGACTTCAGAATAGGCCCGTTTTTGAATGCACGCAGTCAATCGCACGGCGTGCAGTCCGAAAACATTTTATAAAACGGATTAACGTTCGACGTCGGACTCAACGTTGCGTGGAAAGCGGGCTTCAAGTTGGCAAAGAGCTGACCGAATTTGTGCAACCTAAAATGAGAAAGAACATGTTCAAATTAACATAAGAAGCACGCAAGGTCATCGCACAGTGCGCCAGTGTGTCTCCAGTAGACCGCATCATACAGTGAGGGATTTTCTGGATACTTGAATAGTGCAGTTTTGAATATAACGATGTGTGAAAAACGTGGTATATTCGCTTTTCTCACGGTACTATTGGCCTTCGACGGTTACACCACAGCCCAGTTCGCGCGTAAGTCTATTCAATATAGTTTCTAATCGTGAAGGTTTTCTTCTCTAATGTACTAATTACTATTATTCATACCGGTTTTTACTGTTGCACATTGCAAAACTGATTTATTAGTTTTCGCTACTTTTTGCATTCTTGCTTGAAAAACACGTAATATATTTAATTGTGTAAGTACTTATTTCATTGTAATGAGTGTTATTTACTAATTGTTAACTATTAATTTATACTATATCTACTCGATAGCTATACTTCTATAGTACTACTATAAAGAGGTAACGTTTATGGTGTTGTAGGGGGTCTTTCGATCTTACGCTATTTGTGAGTGTCATAAACAATATTTTATCCCCGTATTCTCACCGAAACTATGCGGGAGAAGCCGCAGGGCGTTGGTTAGTTTTCATATAATTATACTGTTATTTCATCATCATCATCATGTCAGCCGATGGACGTCCACTGCAGGACATAGGCCTTTTATAGGGACTTCCAAACATCACGATACTGAGCCACCTTCATCCAGCGAATCCCTGCGACTCGCTTGATGTCGTCAGTCCACCTGGTGCGGGGTCGCCATTCCAGCACTTTGGGGCCTCAATGTCCATCGGCTCTTCGAACTATGTGCCCCGCCCATTGCCACTTCAGCTTCGCTACTCGTTGAGCTATGTCGGTGACTTTGGTTATTCTGCGGATCTCCTCATTTCTGATTCGATCACGCAGAGATACTCCTTACATAGCTCGTTCCATCGCCCGCGGTGTGACTCTAAGCTTTTTATGAGGGCCATAGTTAGCGACTAAGTAGGTATCTCACTTAAATATATCGGTTTTATATATTAAGAATCGTAAAATAATTTTCTAAAATTCAAAATTCCAATTAAGTTAAAAAAATATTTTGACTAGAGTGACCCTGAATCTTGTAATCCTCGGTTGGCAAACAAGTTACTAGACCAACTAGATACGAGTAGGTACCTATATTTGCTATGGCCTTGGTATATGACCTACTGGTTAGTTACCAGCACATAGGTATACACCGAGTGTACACAACTCAGATATGATCTATTGCATGTCTCTTGTCTTAGCTCTTTGGCGTAAGCTTAGTATAAAATCCTGGATTCAAATTCCACCCGCTAATGTGTAAGATAACTTTAAGTAAGTTAAAGGTGAAGCGCTACTTCACACCGGATCAGCAACTTACTCTACACCAAGCTCAGGTTCGTTTATGCATGGAGCACTGCTCCCATTATGGAATGGATCAGCGAAATACCAGCTCGCTACTCTGGACTCGGAGAAATGCCGAGCTAGAAGGCTTATCGGTAACTAGGCGTTGACTAGTGCTTAATTGCACTCTTTGGAGCATCGCCGAAAGGTTGCCTGTCTTGCGTTTTTTTTACAGGATGTATTTTCGGAGACTGCACCCAGGAACTTTTCGATCGTAGTTTCTCCTTCACCTTTTTACCATTGAACTGCCTAAATGAACCTGAAAATCTATTGCACGTAGTTGATGTCCCATGAACTCGTAGGAAGAGTTTCAGCTCTTTTTTCCTGATTTGCACTTTGAAGGTATGATATGCTCTTCCAGCTTCCGTTTTCCCTACCACCTACTACATTGGTATTTTCAAGTTAAGAGTGAATATGGAACTTCTCGGCCAGCAAGCATAGTTGCAGCGCTCGCCTATATTATGTAAAAAAGCTAAGGGAATGAATCTTGTTACCAGTTCTCAGTCTAAAAGTAAGCCCCTACGAACTTGTCAGTATCTTCCATTTATAACTTATTCTTCATTCCTGAAAGTCGTGACCATACCATTCTGTTTTTCTTGCGTTCTTCACAATTCTCCTCCACACGAGGTCCTCTGGCTTTCTGATGACTCTTGTAAGAGGGGCTCCCTCTTAGTGACTCAGTTCACCTGATCATTTAGCGGCTAGGTGATCGGCTGCGTCATTTATTCCCACCACCTTGTTCACGAGTTTATCTGAACTATCGGGAATGCGGCGTGCAATATAACCCAAATAGCTCGGAATACTTAAGTAATATAAAGCTGAGAGCCTACTATCAACGCAGAGGTGCTTCAAGATTAAGATGTTTGTTCTCCTTGTATTCTTTCTGTAAAATTTATAATCTTGACAATATCTCCTCATATCCCGCAATGTTGGACGACTATGGTTATGAGTTTATCTATAATTCAGAGGAGTTTCTATGTAAGACTTATTTTTTTTACATTTCGTTATATTCTTCGAAAGACACGGAGGAAACGGACAACTAAACGCAACTAAACACCATAGAATATGGCCTTCCCCTCGATATGGTCTACGGAGTACAATTGAATGTATCATCACGTAGTCTTTCGGCATAGTATGCCCTTGGTATATGACCCACTGTACATCAAAATACTGTAAAGCAAGTCAAGATAAACAATCATATTATAAATCGTGTTAAGGAAAAAGAGCATCTACACCAAGAATACCTAATAAAATATACAGTTACATAAAAATAATATATATTTATGTGTAGTAAATACGAGTACAACTACATAATCCATATTACCACTAAAATGCGACAAATATTTATTTTTTCCCAACAGTCACGAAAATAGTCTATGCTAGGAGGAAACGCGACAGTAGTTCAGCGGAATAGGGGTTGTAATAACGGAGCGTAAACTAAGACGTTTTTATTCATCATCATCATCATCATCATCATCATCGTCATCATGTCAGCTGATGGACGTCCACTGTAAGATACAGACCTATTGTAGGGACTTAGGGACTTCCAAACATCACGATCCTGAGCCGCCTGCGAGCGAATCCCTACGACTCACTTGATGTCGG
Source organism: Bicyclus anynana (assembly GCF_947172395.1). Lineage (NCBI taxonomy): Eukaryota > Metazoa > Arthropoda > Insecta > Lepidoptera > Nymphalidae > Bicyclus > Bicyclus anynana. Next base: position 8,018,303 of record NC_069095.1, read on the forward strand.
CAGTCTACCTGGTGGGGGATCAACCAACATTGCGCTTTCTAGTGCGGGGTCGCCATTCCAGCACCATGGGACCCCAACGTCCCGCCCATAGCCACTTCAGCTTTGCGATACATTGAGCTATGTCGGTGACTTTAGTTCTGCTAATCTCCTCATTTCTGATTCGATTACGCAGAGAACTTTTTTATTCAATGGTATTTAAATAAATTTAATTATACCTGTAAATCCCTAGAACGCCTGCTCAGTGCTAGCTTCCGATTTAAACACCATTTACAAACTTTGGCATCTTCAAATTAATAATGAATAGGCAAATTCCATGAACATAAATACCGTGATTCCAAAAAAATTGTCCAATGCAGCTCAATTAAACAGTCAGTGTATTTTTTTCGTGATGGGGTGTATACTTATTATTAAGTGCTTTAGTAACCATGCGTCATGCAAAATGTCATCTTAAGGCGAAGACTAGATACTCGTATTTTTATGTAACGAAAATAAATGCAATACCAAACAAACTATTTAATATTTTAAAAACTTACAAATAACCGTGTTAGACATGAATACGTTTATATGTTACGCATCATAGATTATGTGTGTTTGTCATTTTTAAACAATAATATACAAACAATAGTTGAAAAAAAATATAAATTTAGTTATGTTTTATTATTCGGATTGCAGTTCGTTAATTCATTTTAATAACAGTAGAATAAGTTAAACATCAACTTATGGTAAATCACCACCCATAACAAAACAATACTTAGCCGGATATTCAAGGAACACACACACACACACACACTCACACACACAGCCCTGTGGCTGTCAACAAAGGAATAGATTGGTGTTAAACTGTGTTAGCCCGGCCTATATTGTTTTAGTTAAACTTCGGTTTATTCACTAAACATTAACCTAATCTGTCCTATATAGCTGGTGCGGAGTTTCCCTAATTATTTAGTTTAGACGTTTATTGTTTAAAACGTCCCAGAGGCATGTGTGCAAAATGTTTCGCACAAAGTTACATAAGCACCGCTACGTTTGTTTTGTAACTTGTAAGAAACTTTTATAATTAAACGATATGTAATCAATGAAGCCGTGTCAATATTATCAATATACTAGCTGACGCCGCGCGGTTTCACCCGCGTGGTTCTCGTTCCCGTAGGAGTACGGGGATAATATATAGCTTATAGCCTTTCTCGATAAATGCGCTATCTAATACTGAAAGAATTTTTCAAATCGGACCAGTAGTTCCAGAGATTATCGCGTTCAATCAATCAAACAAACAAGCAAACAAACTCTTCAGCTTAAAAATCGTTTAACATAAAAAAAATAATTACGCCCGTTTTTTTGGAAAAAGCTCACTTTTTAGAATAAAAGACCAAAGTTTCGTTGGCTGAAATAGTTGTTTCAGCCAACGAAATAGTTGTTTTCAAAAATAATTACCAAGCATAAAGTCAAAGGTTAAATAATTTTTCAGCACGTGGTAGGTACGACTAAACTGCATTGAAGGTAGGGTTCAATCTGCCAAAACTTTTGGTGGTCTAATGGTCTTGTGGTTGGTTATTTTTCCGAGCCTATGTGTTAATCAAATTCCAAATTTCAGCCAAATTGCTTAAGAAGTAGTGGCGTTATAGAGTAACAAACATCCGAACAAACATCCAAACAAACTTTCGCGTTAATAATATTATTAGGATAGTTCAACTACATAACTTAACATAACTATTAATTTTTATACAACTTAACAGAATTTATTTATGATAAAAGTTAGTTTAGAGAAATAGTCAACATTCATCTATTTTGTAAGGTAAGTAAAGGTATTTTTGCAATTCTCGTTTAACATTCCCCTTAACAGCTCGCGTGCATTGATCGCGAAATTGTAGATGTTGCTCAACAAAGTGGCGCGATGTCGACTTACTAAACATTCATATATTCGTCAAATTCGGTTATGCACTTGTAATATTTGAGATTACAGTTTTACCTAGTTTGTTCTGTTATTTCGTCGATACCTTCATATTTATGTACTAGCTAATAACGTGTTTTAATCTTATTTTATTGGTAACCAGAGTAGACGTTTACCTAGTCATAAAAATATAACTTGCGTTTTTTTCACGTTGTAAAGTATTATATTACTAGCGGACATCCGCAACTTCGTCCGCGTGGAAATCAATGTAAACTTTGAAGCCCTATTTTTCCACTTTAAATTTTGAATTTTAATAATTTTTGAATCCCATTATATTTTGTATTTTTTTTTTTGATTTATGAACAAATTTTTACAAACTTTCAACCCCTATTTCACCCCCTTTTTATTTTATTATCGCAATAAAAAGTATCTTATAACCTTCTCCGTATTATGGTCTTAAACCGTGCCAAGTTTCATTTGAATTCATTCAGTAGTTTCAGCGTGATGCGACGACGTCACCCAGGTGCAATTGCACGTTGTAGAGTCAACATCTCCTGAGGATGCTCCGGTTTCGGGGTGAAACGTACGTAGAGAGTATTTTGTCGGACCTGGGTGACGTCGTCGCATGGGTTCGTCGACTTTTCGCGGATGATAGCAAAATAAATGAATCATTATATAATCATGATAAACTTCCGCAAAGTAACGCCTCAGACCAATTATAGAAGGACCTGTATCGCACTCATAGTCACGAACGAAATTGTCTGTCATTTTCTGAGGCAAACGAGCTTATTTTTGGTATATATCTCATACGAAACTAGAAGTTTTTGCCCGTTTTTTACACAATTCAATTACACAAAAAGGTATTTTTACGGAGCTCTTTGACTGACAAACACGATTACAACTATTTAACATCGATTTTAGAGACAGTTTTTATAATCACTTTGACAGAAAAGTAACGTCTAGCGAGGCAGGTCCTATACAATAATTGGTCTGAGAGTAACGCCTGCTTCTATCCAATATCCGATGTTTTTATGTTTTTACAGCGGATTTTATCCATCCATGCAACAACACAGAGTCATCCTGCTTAATTCAAGCGACGCAAGATGCCATACCCGAGTTCTCTAAGGGCCTGCCAAACCTTGGAGTGCCGGCGTTAGATCCGTTCGTAATTGAAGAGCTGCCTATTCAGCTTCCCGGAGTCAAAGTCACGTTCCTTCAGGGAAAAGTTACTGGGCTAAGGAAGTGTCAGGTGTTGAATGTAGAGTAAGTTCATAATTACTTTTTTATGTTATAAATTATGTTTTTTTTATAGATACTGGAACTTAGATAGAAATAATATTAGATAATTCGACATCCATCATTCATCATCATTATTCGTCACTATCAACCTTTTTTATCGTTCCTGGCAATGCCAATGACAGATCTTGATCACGTGACCGGTCCATAGCAAATGTCATTTCCATACATCTTACTAGTTTTCGAAGCGTTAGCGATCTTAGAAAGAGAATCGACGTGCCAATTGGCTAGGGGGCAGGTTTCCTTCCGTAGGTATAGGAAAGTGGCTATGGAGATTAGAACAACCCAGGCAAAACAAGGCAAAGACGTAACGCCAAGCGATTTAGCGTTCCGGTACGATGTCGTGTAGAAACTAAAAGGGGTACGGATTTTCATCCTCCTCCTAACAAGTTAGTCCGCTTCCATTTTAGATTGCATCATCACTTACCATCAAGTGAGATTGTAGTCAAACTTGTAGAGAATAAAATTTAAAAAAAACTAAGCTGCTCCAATGCGGCTTGGTGGGTCACGGTTATTACGTTAAACTATTTAATGACTTTAACTCTTTAGTTTTAAAGAGTTAAAGTAATTAAAGAGTTTGAATGACCGGGACTTATCAAGCTCTCCGAGATACAAAAACCCAAGACATCTGTTTCGAAGTTATATAGGCTACGAGTAACTACTGTATCAATGAGGCAGTTAAATGTACCTATCAATGAAGCAGTTAAGTTAATATAGTTGTAATTTTTGTGTAACAAATGAGCTGAAACGAACAAAATCTTAATAACAAAAAAAAATAACCGACTTCAAAGATGCGTTACTCTAAAAAGCGAAAAAAAACGTTGTACGTATGTACTTTCTTTTTTTTTTACTTGCCATCAGATGAGATTGTAGTCAAGGGCTATCTTGTAAAGAAAAAAAAAGTCCTTTCTATTGATCGGTTTGAAGTAGTTTAAAAATAAACGAATGATGTTTATGAGTGTTGTGTCACTATAATTATCATTAATTAACCGACTTCATAAAAGGAGGACGGTCTCAATTCGCAGCGAATGTTTTTTTTTCAATGACATTTTGAAATTGTTTGCTCGTACGTGACTAGTTGTCAAAATTTCAAGGTGGTAAATATTTTTAGGCAAGAATCACTCTTATTTGTTTTAAAAGTAGACCATAACCTTGAAATTTATATTCAGCCATTTACTTAACTGTAATGTACAGAGAATTGACAACTCAGATAGATACGACGGCCTCCGTGACGCAGTGTTATGCGCGGAGGATTTACAAGACGGAGGTCCTGGGTTCGATCCCCAGCTAGGCTGATTGAGATTTTCTTAATTGGTCCAAGTCTGGCTGGTAGGAGGCTTTGGCTGTGGCTAGTTACCACCCTACCGACAAAGACGTACCGCCAAGCGATTTAGCGTTCCGGTACGATGTCGTATAGAAACCGAATGGGGTGTGGATTTTTATCCTACTCCTAACAAGTTAGCCCGCTTCCATGTTGGATTGCATCATCACTTACCGTCAGGTGAGGTTGTAGTCAAGTAATAAAAAAAAAAATTAAAAGTCGGTTACAATATTTATTGTTGTTTTTCAGAGCTTATCTAGAAAGAAATATATTCATGCTGGAAATTAAATGCAACATAACAATCAAAGGAAAGTACACGGCAGTCGGAAGGTTGCTACTGTTTCCCATAAATGGAGAAGGTGATTCTAAAATAAAAATCGGTGAGTAAATACTTAAATATATGCTTCAAGCTATGCAGTTGAGGTTTGCCTCAAGCGGGCTTGAGGCATGTCACACCGCATCAGTGCAAGGCAAAACCGCGATTGTGTTTACATTAATTACTAGCTGTGTTCCGTGGTTATGTCTGCAGTTTACGTGGGGTAAAAAAAATCGTATTTGTGCTATTTTTAAACGACTTCCAAACAGGAGGAGGTTCTACGTTTGGCTGCATGTATGTTATTTTTCAAGTATTCGTACATAAAAAAAACAGACATGCAGCTGAAAGTAGAACCTCCTCCTTACATAAGTCCATATATATGTCATGGACATACGTCCAGCGATATTTTCGTCATTTGTAGACCGATTTTAAAAAATCTTTTTTTGTTTGGAAGGGTATAATTCCAGGGTGGTCCCATTTTCTTCGTGTCAGGATCTAATGATGGTATCCTAGAGAAATTAAAACTTTCCAAAATTGTAGTGACTACTAGTGCGTTTGTAATTTTTTTCATTAGGTATTTTTAACCAACTTCCGAAAAGGAGGAGCTTCTACGTTCGGCTGTATGTTTGATTTTTTTTACTATAATCTATATCAGTGTCAATTTTCACCGAGATGCGCTCAGCCTTTCTGGAGTTATACCTTGATGGTGTAACTAACCTGACTTTGTTTTATATTGCACAAGTGGACAACCTGGTTTCAGACGATTAGTTCCCGTTACCGTAGGAGTACGAGTACAAAATAAAGCCTATATTACTCGTTTATAATGTAGCTTTCACACGGGTCTCAGCTGAAAATCAGCGCTGTGTATTATGCTTTTATGTAGTGCACGACATATGCTGAGCTTTTTAGTGGACTCAAGGGTGATTGCAAATATAAGAAAATAATGTAGAACAAAGGTTATGATTCACAACACTTGTCAGGATAACTTAATTAACAATTCAAACTGTAACCAAAATATGACCCTAGAATGGCAGAGAATGACCTTGAGTGAAGTCACGTACTTGAGAACGATGTGTGTAGGGTTAAAGGCGCCTTTTACTGATATCAAACACTCCCCTTTTCCACTCAAGTCACTCTCCCCGCCTATTCCAAGTAACCCATAAAGAATTACACAACAATAGATGTGGACGGTTCGAACGCCACGAGCATACTGAAGCCAACACCCAACACGAGATCGTGCGACGTCACTGTCACAGACTACTATTTCCAACACTAAACGGCGATAACAAGCTGTACACCCTTTCATTTTAAGGGTTACAGACAGACACGCTGTCATTAGGATAGGGTACTGTCTGTAACTTTTAGATATTAATGAATTCATTTTCATTCTTTCTTCTTCTCCTTTCTTTTCATCCGTTCACTGGCTTAGGCGTGAAGAAACAATCGCACTAATAACATTCACATTTACGAGAGTAAGTTGGGATTGTAATAGTTAGTTATTTCCATTAAACCCACGATGAGGGTAGGTCCAGGATCTAAAACTGTCATGGCCTTCAGTTAAGTAGTGTCTCTGATTGGACTGAGGTTTGTTCTTGAAGCTTTGAACGTGACAAAATGTGATACGGCCAAATTAAAGAGTCGTGGAGTTCCATACTGAGGTTCCACTTGCGTCTACTTCTAGCGAGACCACAGCTTTACAAGTAGCGTTGCCAATATGTGGGGAATTCCCCAAATTGTGGGAAATATTTTAGAACATTCACCGATTGTAGCGATTGCATCTATCCCTGAGTTTTTTATCAATTCAGCATCCTTCGTCAACACGATTCAATATAATCCAAAAAATATTCAATTATAAAAATTATGTGCCAAAAATAATCCATTATGATAATGTGGCAAAACCTCTAAAATATAAATAAAAACTGCATTAATTTTTTTCTTTTATTTCTACAATTGTGATATTTTCTTTACCCAATTTGGAGAATTTTTCTGCGTGTTGTGTTAATTTGTGGGGAATTGAGAAAATAGTCACTGGCAACATTGTTTTCAAGGTCACGTTTAATGACGGCCATCTGGCGAAGGGTTCATTATAACTCTGCCTTATAGGTACCAAGGTCGCGAGTTTGTTTACCGAGACTTACGTTTTTATGTACATTATGGAAATACCGATAATTGTTACGCTCCGTCTGCTCTGTTTGTCTTATATGGCTATTCCGTTCCACTTTCCTTGCTAACTTGCTTGCTTGCTACTTGTACGTATATTAGAATAAAATTTTAGATTAGGAGATATTTTTAAATAAAACAAAATCGGGTTTGTTTGTCGGTGTGTAGTCAATTTATCTTCATTTGCTTTCATCTGGTCATAATAATAATTCAATGCTATTTTATCATGATTTTCAGATGGTTTCATCAGATGTTAATGATAATGATAGGGTCCGAAGGCATCATTCTATGATTTAATAGTAATAAATATTTATTTATATATTTAACGAGGCACAGGGAATAACAGCAACAACTTCCCAACTCCGGGCTGCGACTGATAATTTCTTGAAAAAAAATACCGCTCAAAAATTATTTTCATTTATCCGAACCCAGGTCCTAGTCATCCATAACCAAATCGGTTAAATACTAGATCCGACGAGACTGACGTCTTGCAACATTGAAAACCTAAGCAGCTCAATATCCCGGTAGATTTAGGTTTTGTTTGCGGAATAATTCCTAGTAAACTGAATTTTTTACGGCATTTTGAAGATGTGAAAAATCGACATCGATATTGTGCCTACTAAGAAAATTACAAACGTCTTTCGTGACCTTTTGATGTGTATACTGTATAACTTACTTTTCTAGCCGTCACAATATCTCGATTTTTCACATCTTTATTACAACGCCGTAAGGTGTATACAAAAATTCAACTCACTAGGAATTTTGCTGCAGATTGGGAAATAAAATACTTAATTCTACTGGACTACTACAGTTCGATCCGACATTTTTGGCACTTCTAACACAGATTTTCCAACAATTGCAGTGTTTTTATTCACTTTCCATTAAGTGAATAAAAACATCGCAAGATCAGTTGCTGCGTTTGTAAAAAGCCGCGAACTGTGTTACACATATTATATACTGTACCTACTAAATTTTTTACGAGTTTTCTCTTCGAATTACAGTCAACTCGGTCATAAAACTGAACATAAAGACGAAGTACTTCAAAGATGCGGAGGGCCGAGATCACTTCGGCATAAAAAATTACAAATACACGTTTGACTATGGCGACAGAGTCCATTATACCATCAACAACCTATTCAAGGGGAACCCGGAATTGAGTAAGTGTCAATATAATTTTATGTTATACCAATATAAATAATTGTTTCCCGCTTTTATTGCCGCGAACCCTTACTTATTTATTAGGATGAGAACGACATTTCATTTTGGCTTCATTTTTATTGAACAATCGTATATAAGTACAGTTTGTCCGGAGAAATACCGCTGTATTTACTTCTGTCAGTAAGCAGCATTGCTGTGTTAGGGTCTAAGGGTTTGCTGTGTAATTAAAAGCACTTGAAGATTAACACGTATCAGGTTGAGAAACACAGGGCAGCAATTTGTGAGACGTTGCATGCCCTGCAAAGTGTTACACTGTTCATATTTTCCACTTACCATCAACAGGTAAGGCCTATTTGCATAGTCCGTCACTATTTATTTGTAACTATAAAAAACATTCCTCCAAAAAAAACGTATTGAATAAGCTGTCGGAAACCAGGGCAAAACCATCTTTCCTTCGATATGTGAGGAATCAAAAACTTACCATACGGGTCGAATCCTCAGAGTGAAAATTATATTTGACTTTGTAACGATCACTATAGTGCGCGCAAGATAAGTTTGCGGGTGGCCAAAATCAGAACTAATCAAAAGTGTCACCATCTTGTCGTCTATCTCTATCTAATTATTGGCGGGTAAAAGAGATCACTAAAGCTAGAAACAATTGCGTCGCCAGTCGCGCGCAGACTTATCTTGCGCGCAGTCTATCAGGATATTAATGACAAGTACATGGAAGGCATGGGAATGTAGCTCAACCTTGTGCCTAGTATTATGTCGTATTTTATGGCACTAACAACTTAAACTAAAACCGTAGCAGTTTAGGCAAACTGCTAGACCGACGATGAAGTTCAGAAGGTATAATTTCACCACTAAGCTAACGAGGTAGCTCAAAGGTATAATTTCATCAAAACATGGAAATTATTTTCCGGGGTCTATCTGTATTTATATCACTCCCGGCTGTTTAAATTTACTCTCCAACGAATGACAAACTTGTGCGCCGCTAGTGAACGTGAGTGATTCAATTTTATAGAGCCTCTGAAACTTTCTGTAACTTCCTCCCTACTAATTAATTAATTCCCATCGAAACTAATTAAAATATACTTTTATGGAGATAACATTTTTTAACATCTTAAATCGCATTTGACGTTGGTTTCCCACAGGACTGATATTATTTAGTTAGATACCCACATGATAGCTCATGTCTTTGTTATCCTTTATAATATACCTACTCGTTGTCGTCGTCATCAATCCATATTCGGCTCACTGCTGAGCTCGAGTCTCCACTTAGAATGAGAGGGGTAAGGCCAATAGTCCACCACGCTGACCCAATGCGGATTGGCAGACTTCACACACGCAGAAAATTAAGATAATTCTCTGGTATGCAGGTTTCCTCACTATGTTTTCCTTCACCGATTGAGACACGTGATATTTCTTAAAATGCACACAACTGAAAAGTTGGACGTGCATGCCCCGGACCAGATTCGAACCCACACCCTCCGGAATCGGAGGCAGAGGTCATATCCACTAGGCTATCACGGCTATATACTCGTAGTATGCACCGCATAATCTGCATCCTTACGAAGACTTGTAGTGTATAAAACATTTTGTCGTTCCTGATTCGTACACCAAGAGGTGCCATTTTTAGGTCAACGTTCAAAAGATGTTATCTATTCCAGTGCCTTCCGCCGTAGCCTGTAAGGTGCCTTTTCGATTACTATCTTCATGTAACTTTAGCCAAAAACTGTCATCTAGTGATTTCTAAATCAAAGTCACTGTTCATGTTCACATATCCCCATGGCATGATTTCTTTTTTTTTTAATCTTTACAAGTTAGCCCTTGACTACAATCACACCTAATGGTACGTGATGATGCAGTTTAAGATGGAAGCGAGCTAACTTGTTAGGAGGAGGAAAATCCACACCCCTTTCGGTGTCTACACAGCATCGTACCGGAACGCTAAATCGCTTGGCGGTACGTCTTTGCCGGTAGGGTGGTAACTAGACACGGCCGAAGCCTCCCACCAGCCAGACCTGGACCAATTAAGAAAATCTCAGTCTGCCCAGCCAGGCGATCGAACCCAGGACCTCCGTTCTGTAAATCAACCGCGCATACCACTGCGCCACGGAGGCCGTCGTTTTTGATGAGATTCATATGAATAGCGTGGGCAACTGAATTACTCGTATGTTTGGCATCCACATATCCGCATCGTACGTTTCGGACTTAAAGCAACAAACGGATTGTAGTATTCTTTGTATGTCATACAAGTGCGTTCATTGATACGGATTGCACTGTGATCGATCTACCGTGAATTTAAAAAAATACGTTTTATGTGATGTGTCCGGTACGTACGATGCAGAATGCCTTTAGAAGTTTATTTAATACTGGCAGACGCCCGCGACTTCGTCCGCGTGGTAATCAATGTAAACTTTCAACCCCTATTGTACCACTTTAGAGGTTGAATTTTAAAAATTTTTGAATGACATTAGATTTTGTATATTTTTTATGATTTATGGACAAATTTTCATAACTGTAACTCACTTTCCATACAAATTTTCAACCCCTGTTTCACACCCTTCTGATTTGTTTTTTGCAACAAAAAAAAATACGAACAGACAAATATTTTTTTTCGATTTCTTGTCTGACAGACAGACAAGAAATCGAAAAAAAATATTTTTAGCTACAGTACCGTTTGTATAATGCCCTCCAATAAAAATTTTTAAAATATCTTAAATCTACAGAATTTGACCTGTTACAGTTTTATTTTAATAGGTATTTTATAGATTTTTATTAGAACTTGCTGAGATATATTGTAAAGTTACAAAATGCTTGCAGATCACGACATTGTGGTAAAATACAATTAGGTACTAACACTGGTTAATTTTGTTATAATTTATATTATGAAATATTTTGGAATAAAAGGCTGCTTATACATTTTGTCTTTGTCTTCAAAGTTCTTAGAAATATATAGGTAACAGTCTAATTTAATTTAAATCTTTAGAATTTTCTAAAACGGATTTTATGGAATTTTTCGATGTAAACCTCTTTAGAGCGATATTTCTGAGAGCCCTCTCTCTATCTTATCTGAGTAGGCTTGAAATGATAATCATACTGAACGAAATTTATATTATTAAAAAGTAGGTGCTTCGCATTTCAAAAGCGTCATTGGGTACGACTCTTGAGAAATTGGGCACGACGCAAAAACGGACTTTTATAACTTGAATACAAATATTTTATTTAGATATCTACTAGGTACCTACTAGAAAGGTAATAATTATATATTTTTCGGATGTCATTAATCAAATTTTTACTGATAATACTGTGCGTTATTTTTTCGTAAATGATTTGAAATTAATTAAATCCCACGTGGGATTTAATTAATTTCAAATCATTTAGGAAAAAATATTATGAGTTAATTACAAAGAGATAACGCCTACGCTCCTTGACATTGTTGTGTACATAGATATATGCATTTTAGATGGGGAGCCCAAGAGAAAATATTGGAATTTACTTCAGCTTAAGGGATGAACCTTTCATGTTGTTGTGTACCACCAACAAGTATGATTGATGTTGATAGGTACGCTTAGAGCATGACCTTCATCATTAACTTTATCTGACATGCTGGTTAAGTACCTATTTCTGAAGTTAGTTTGGTTACTGTAAATGTCCCCATCGACTACTTGGAAAAGGTACTCGGTAACATGCAAGGTATCACTTAGCTTTATGCCACGCTCAAGTAAAATGAAAAAATTCTCTCTTCAGTTCCTCTACTAGAGATCGGTTGTCATTAATTAATTAAATGATTAATTTATTTTTATAACATGTTACAGGTAATACAGTATTACAATTCTTGAACGAAAACTGGAGGGTAGTGACTGAAGAGTTTGGCCAACCGGTTGTCGAATACGCAATGAACGTCACCATTGAGACTGCGAGGAAGTTCTTCAATGCAGTACCCTATGACGAACTGCTTCATGTGCCTATACCAAAATACTGACCAATAAGTTAACAAATATTTGTGCCAATTTCCTCAAAGTATTGAATATGGAGTATTTTTTCTAATGTTTGGTTTAATTGGACATTGCTCCCTGGCAATCATTGAGTTACTGTGTACTAGTAGAGAAGCTGTTACAAACACAAATCATTTCGCAACATAACGGCACAGGACTGACTGATTGCAAAGTATTTGCAGCAGTCAATTATCTATAAGATGCAGCTTTAAAACATTATACTATTAAAATATACAGCGCTAGATAGCTTATAGTATTGTTTTCTTGTGGCTAAAAGCCATAAATTAGTAAGCACTTACACGTTTCACTCAACAGTAAGCTAGCAAGACACTAAAGTGCAGCGATATCATCGCAATTGAGCGGAACGCAGTAATGACTAATGATGAGTAGTGTCTTCTCTAGTACGTAGTACTCAATGTCTAGAATATAACAACACGACAGTTCACATGTTGAGTCAAACCAAATTCGTTTTTCTGTATCCATCAACTTCTTTATCTTCATTCATCCAGCAAAATACTCGCATTTTTTTGACTAAATGTGTAGACGGAAATATCTGTAAAAGCAACGAAAAATGAGTATATTATAACTGAATATGTAATTTCGAAAAGCACATGTCTGGAAATTTAAAATGTCCAGGAATTTAAAAAAAACTTATTATTTTTCAAACCAGTGTATAATTTGTAAAAATGACTATTGTGTTACATTTTGGTGTTAATTAAAATTATGTAGTATAAAGTTAATCTTAATAAGTTATTACATATTTATATTTGTGAGATGTGCCCATGTGCCTTTTTCGGAATTGCATATTCAACTATAATATTGGTCGACGCTATAGTGCGCTAAAAATTTTGTCTGCCAATGTACTTCTAAATCTCAAGAGACCTATCCTACATCATTGAAAAACATTTTATTATTTTATTTAGTTATATCTTATTAACATTTTTAATGTTGTATCTATCAAGAAGTAAGTTATTGTATTAATAAGTTAATGTTAAAAATGTAATTTAACTGCGTTTTTATGTTGTTAATAAAGATTTTTAATTAATTCTATTACATAAAAGCAAATAGAATACATTAAAAACAAAAAAAATAGTTAAATATTTTTCATGAGGCATAAAGTTTAGAGTAAGTAATATTTAAGTAAAATTTCATGTAGTTTGTACATAATTTAACCTTACCTACCTAATTTTTTATATTAAAAATAAATTCAATACTTTTAATATTAAAAAGTATTAATTGTGTGACTTTTAATAACGTGATTTTACATAAGTACCTATAGTTGGGGTAATGTAAGAAGTGGTAACGTACTCAACGAAATAACATCAATTTGTGTCATTTTCTATACTAATATTAGAAAAAGGTAATAGTTGTGGTATTATTTGTAAGGGATTTATTATAGTGCCGTGATGAAACAGTTGATTGCCATGGCCGACCGGCGTTCCAGCTCGTACTGTCAAAAACATATTTAAAAACTAAACTTTTCTTGTAATCACTCTCTCAAAAAAACATGAAAAAAAAATTCAATCTAGTAGAACAATGTAAGACCATTTAAAAAAGTGTCAACTAGCCTATTCTTAACCCTGCACCTACACAACCCTGCACCTACACAAGCCCTGTAGCTGCCGTGTTGTTTAGCCCTACCTGTAATTGATTTGTAGTACAAGTTATCAGAGCCCAATGGATATGACCTCTGTCTCCGATTCCGGAGGGTGCGGCTTCGAATCCGGTCCGGGGCATGCACCTCCGACTTTTGAGTTGTGTGCATTAAATATCACGTGTCTCTAATTGTGAAGGAATAAAACGTGAGGAAACCAGAATACTAGAGATTTTTCTTAATTCTCTGCTTGTGTGAAGTCTGCCAATCCGCATTGGGTCAGCGTGGTGGACTATTGGCCTAACCCCTCTCATTCTGAGAGGAGACTCGAGCTCAGCAGTGTTGGGTTGATAACGATGATGACTAGTTATAAACTTACCGATAAATAATTAAGCCGGTATGACTCGTAAGAAACCCATACAAGAATACATACTTTTATCTCCAGATAACTTTTGCGTTGAATTTTCCACAGGTGTTTGCTTATTTTTACAAACGTATCTATCTGTTTGATATCGCTATATTTACGTATTATATAAATTAGAGAATAACTCAATATTAGATTAATTAAGATTTATTTTTTAAATAGATTAATAGAACATATATTATTTTTTCAGGTTAATCAATCCTATATATTAATAATATTAAAACAACGCCGTAACCAATTTATATTTGAGTTTACGTTCATATAACCTATTTCTAAGTGACTCAGTGACTGATGCTTACATCCTATATCTATATTTAAAGGTCCATTAGCGACGTAATTGTGATACACTCAGATGTCGAATAGTGGTTCGAGGCACTTTCATCAATTAACACTCCCTTATTCACTAACATGGTGAACATAATGCAATCGTAACCCTGAGTACCGCTGTGACAGCAAAATTAGTAAAATAGTTACAGTTACAGTTCTTGCCGATGGCAATCTACAGGCGAATGTTCAATTTCTTGTTTAGGATCCGGAGAACATTTTTACAGGTGTTAAAAAGCTAAATTAATTAATGGGAAATAATGACTAGGTTTGAATATATTTATTTTTATGATACATTCGGGTAAGTAAGGTAAGGAATTTATACATAAAAAGATTGACTGGATATTTGCAAAATAAATAAGATTATAAAATTTCAAATCTATTAAAAATCTTTTATCGTAATTAGACGAAAATTCATACAGTATTTGCTTCCTTACATTAAATGTGACATTTTTAAATAAATGAACTATAAACATAAACGTACAAATAACAAGGATATTAGTAATTTTGTTTGAACGCACATACAAATCTAACGATCATTACATTACCTACGACGTCATTAGTTCGTGCCATTTTGTTACAACTATTTAATACAATTTAAAAAACTGTCATCATCCCTATTATAGGACCGTGTACAGGAACTCAGCTTGATGGCGACCCACTCATATAGAATATAGATATAGCGTCACTGTATAGTCTGTTAACCGTCTTTGCTACCTGGGCAGCATAGTAACACCTGCGGGAAGTACCGAGGAAGATATAGAGAACAGGCTAGTGAAAGCATTCGCAAGGTTGCGCACAGTTTGGCATTCTAAGGTGCTTCCTAGATCACTAAAGCCAAAGATCTTTAGCAGTGACGTAAAGAGTGTCTTGCTATATGGTTGTCAGACCTGGGAGTACACTGCCCACCTCATCAATAAGCTGCAAGTGTTCATTAACAAGAGAATGCTAAACATATCTGGCATATTTCGGCCTACAATCATCGCCTGTGCGTGCAATCAATCTTCAATAATGAGCTCTGGACCCTTGCTAAAGAACTTCTGATCCTTGAACAAATGAAGTGCGGGAAGCAGAACTGGATAGGGCTTGTCTTACGCCGATCATCTCGTGTTGCACAGGAGTCCTTCCAGTGGCATCAACCGCATCATAATGGGGGCCGGAGAAGACGTGGTAGGCTAAAGGCAATAGGGAAGAGGATCGTTGAGACGGAGTTGAAAGCTGTCGGTTTATCCTGTATCACGCTCAAGAGTGCAGTCCACGATATATCTGCCTCAGCCCTATGTACCGTGCCCTATGTAACCTTCACTGTTTGAGACACGTGATATTTAATTTCTAAAAATGCACACAACTGTAAAGTTGGAGGTGTATGCCCCGGGCCGGATTCAACACCACATTCTCCGGAATCGTAGGTAGAGGTCATATCCACTGCGCTATCACGGCACACTAAATATTGATTGATAAAATGCTTAGTAGCTGTAAAAAAATTGTTGTTGTACTACAAAATATCACAGTCCCGAGCTGCTTGCATCCGGCGGCCGAAAGGAATACGAGTAATAATATTATGAGCAATGACGTGAACTGCGGTATTGCTCTGAACAGCATAAATTTTGATTGAACAAGAAAATGCTTGGAACTTCGCATTTACTTCAAATCTGTTAAAACACAAAATATTCTGACTAATATTGACCTATCCTATTTTGTATTTTACGACGTCTCCATTTTTAATTTTACAAGACATAACAGGAAGACATGTCTATCAACCTGAGGCGTAGATGTTTTTTTATTCTTTACAAGTTAGTCCTTGACTACAATCTCACCTAATGTTAAGTGATGATTTTTTTTATTCCTAATAGACTTGTGCTTAACTACAATCATGTCTAATGGAAAGCAATGATGAGGTCTAAGTTTGAGCGCGCTTGCCTAGTTAACGCTTATTCACTCTTGTCTCGGAGGTGCACAAATCTTAAGTGTTAGGAAACACTGAAGCTGGTAGGGCATTCCACATCTTCGCTGTTCTTATTAGAAACGTCGATGCGAAACGTTTTGTGCGAGTCGACTGGACATCGACAACAAAAGCATGCCAATCTGCACGATGTCTCGCTGTTCTGTGGTAGAATGGGGATGGAGGGACTAAATTGAAAAGATCCTCTCCGAAATATATTCGGTAAAAAACTGAATATACTTCTGAGATATGCAGTCTAATCTGATGCACACACTGCATAACAGATGACTATCAAATTAGAGGAGTTTCAATTGGAATGTCTAAAACATCCACTGTATTCCACGGATCTTGCTCCAACAGATTACCATGTTTTTCGAAATTTGGAAATTTCTTGCAAGGGAGAAAATTCAACTCCGATGAGGCAGTTTCAAAGCGCCTTCAAATTTTTTGATTCCCATGCAAATAGTTTTTTTAGTAAAGCGATCAATGTACTTATACTACCTATAAAATAGCGAAAATGCATCAGATAGCAAAATCAAAATATTTGATCAAATAAAAACAATATTTAAAAAAAACGACTTTTTGTTCCTTCCTTTTCAAACGTCTATTTCATAATATTTAAGAAACTAATTGTTTATTTCTTCTTTTTTTTAATTTTTAACAATATTATATATACAAAATATACTATTAAAATTTATAAAAAAGAACCTAATAATTAATATACCCGCGTCGTGTTCAGAGCTGAGCAGAGCATAACGTCAAATTTTCAAGGTCTATTATGGATTAAAATTAAAAAAAAACTCTGAACGGATACTCAAAAAAATCTGCAGCACCATTCATCAAAAAAAAGATAGACCATCTATTACGTTGATCCTAAATTTACATATTTTATCTTTATAGCAATTTACGCTTAATTATTACAAACAACCTGCGAAGGCTACAAAAATTAATATTTTTTACGTTTAATGAGTTTCCTGGGAAGCTAAAAAATTACGAGTTTTTGTTGCTTTTGTTTCTTTGGTCTATAATTTTCATTACTTTGTTTGGTGAATTTCAAGTGTCAGAAAAAACAATATCAATATGGTAAAATTTTACTAGAAAGTAAGATAATAATTATCTATTTTTAGTAAAAAAGCGAAATTTAAACAAAATCTGCAATAAACTATTCGGAACAAAATTCCTATAGTAAGTCCTATTAAATCCTAGGTTCTGCGCCTGATTAGACTTTATTATAGGATACGTATAAAGAATAACCATATTAATAGAATGAAAGTTTGCGATAGCCAGTGACTTTTGTTTACCTACTCATGCTCCTTATGTAAGTGTAGTAAGTAGCACATTTAAGTTAAGAGTTTAAGTTTTGAGTTTAAACTATGGCGGCTTTGGAAGTTAGCATTTGGTTTCGAGTTCAGGTCTTCAATCGTCCAAGTATAAAAAGTAAGGTTTTTTTTACGGTATATCATGAGGACTTTGACTTGGTCTATGGGCCTCAAAAGAAGGCTAAGAGCCACACAGCGGGCGATGGTACGAGCTATGCTAGAAATATCTTTGTGTGATCGAATCAGAAATGAGGAGATCCGCAGAAGAACCAAAGTCACCGAAGTGTTGCGAAGCTGAAGTGGCAATGGGCGGGGCACATAGTTCGAAGAGACGATGGAAGTTGGGGTCCCAAGGTGCTGGAATGACGGCCCCGCACCAGAAAGCGCATTTTTGGTCGACCCCCACCAGGAGGACTGACGACATCAAGCGAGTCGCAGGGATTCGCTGGATGCAGGCGGCTCATGTCGCCATGATATGATGATTCTATTTGATTGACTAATAATAAATACTGGCAATTGGATTCCAATATCATGTTAAGAAGTTTTACAAACAATAATTAATTAAAAAAAAAACCCGACTTTCATCATAAAATACAAACATCATAAAATACAAAAACTGAAAGAAAAAATACAAGTTGTAACCAGAACTGTAGAAAATAATTTGAATAGGTAGCGTCTCACAGTCATCGTGTTGGTTATTGCTACTAAGGACACTCGGGTTATGAAGAATCTAACAATATCTTGATTTCGTAAATCCGTTTAGCGGCTTGGAAGATATGAAGTAAAGAAATAAAGAATGTTACATACATACATACAAGATAAGCGGGAAAAACATAACCCTTCTTACAGTCAAAATCAAAAAATCAAAATCAAAAATCATTTATTTCAAGCAGGCTCAGTTTACAAGCACTTTTGACACGTCAGTTGACTATTTGTAAAGATTCTACCACCGGTTTGGAAGGCAGGTTCTACTGAGAAGAAACCGGCAAGAAACTCAACAGTTGCTCTTTTAAAAAAATCAATGGAATCAATGGAAGAGATCGCTCATTGGCGATAAGGCCGCCAATTGTACATTAGTTTTTAAGTTAATTTCTTGCCTGTTATTATTATTTTTGGTGTACAATAAAGTATATTTCATTCATTCATTCATTCATTCATTCATACATACAGTATTATAATTTACAATTGATGATAACATTACAATTTCTTATAGTTTTACTTTTTGTGTGAAGGGTAAAAATATAGTTTTATGAAAATTGAATATCTAGAAACTTAGCAGACGTCAGTAAATATTTCCATTGCACTCACCGTTTTACTAAAAGGTTATTAATATTTAGCAATAGCCGTTTAACTCAATGCTGTGTGAAAAATTATTAATTCTATTACAAAATGGTAGCAAAAGTCAACGTTTATTATCATGTCATCATCTCTGTCTCGATCATAGTGTTTCATTGTAATACGTTTCCATTTAAAATTGAAATTGTAGCTTTTTCTATCTTGTACCTCCTTTTAAGTATTCTGTACTTCTGTAATACTTGATAGAACCAAAAAATACATAATAATATAAGATGAAACAAGTAGATAGCCTACTTGAACATCATCTCTTTTAACACTTCGCAGTATGCAAGGAAATAATTCCTAACATGTCTTCATTTTTTTTTTCTTGACAAATTAGCCCTTGACTATAATCTCAACTGATGCCTGATGATGCGATCTAAGATGGAATTGGGCTAACTTGTTAGCAGGTTTGATGAATATCCAAACTCCTTTCGGTTTCTACACGACATCATACTGGAACGCTAGATCGCCGAAACCTCCCACCAGCCAAAATGTAAATGCTGAGACTATGAAAAGTTTAGAAAGGAAAGAGGAAGCAAAAAGAAAAGATAAATAATCTAGAGACAGTTAACACGATGTAATTATATAAAAAATAAAATATCTGTGACTAACAAAATATATATATATATATATATATATAGTACTAAGCTAGCGAATTAGGTGATACCTGTAAGGCTAGTTTTAAGTTATGATGATAATAAATAAATAAATAAATAAATATTAATGCTCTTATTTGACCAGCCACAATACCCTTCATAAAGGAATACAGCAAGGCTGATTGACTTGACAGTACTTGTACTAACCTAGACTAACTCTGTAACATATATCACTAAATCTATCCTAATATTATAAAGCTGAAGAGTTTCTTTGTTTGTTTGATTGATTGAACGCGTTGATCTCAGGAATTACTGGTCCAATTTAAAAAACAGTGATTAACAACCCATTTATCGAGAAAGGCTATATTATATTTTCAAAAAAAATAGGGATCCTTCCTGAAACTCCAATAATGTAACTCAAAGTGTACAAAAGTTAACATGGCGTGCGCTGCTAAAACTATTGATGTTAGAATAAAATAATGTACTACAACTTTGTAGAACGCATTTTCTATAAAAAATGTCGTGACAGCATATATCTATCTTCTATATTTTAGCAGATGTAGTACCTTTTATGCTTAAATCCTTATCAAAATGAATTACGTAATAATCAAAAGAAATTTGTATAGATTGTTGTTAATTAGTCATGTAGTTTCGGAGATAATACAAAATTTCTAAAAAACGCAATAATGCCGCCAATAGACGTCCCGCGGTTTCACCCACATAGTTCTTGTTCCCGAAAGAACACGGAGTAAAAAATATTGGTCATATTTATAATATTTATGGCAAACGTTTTTCGAAAAAAATCTTAGGTATATTGTAATTCCGCTTCAAACTTAGCGCGGTATTTTTTATAATGCCCGGCGAAGCTATCCATTGTATAAGTATCCTCTTGGCGCGTTTTTTTCCACATATATCATCTTAAATATAAATTATTATACAGACTATTTTTTATAACAATAAATTTGAAAATGGCATTATCATTAGATTATAACGAACTTATAAATGAACTGATATAAAATTAATGTTCTATTCGATTAGTTTTTCTTGTTCCGCCGTTCATATGAATTAACTGCCTCGTTAGTCCAGTTGTTAGTCTATGTAACTTTAGATTTCCAGGTCCTGGGTAAGAGTCCTAATTTAGAATATAAAATAGGGTAAAGACACCAAATAGCACTCACATTAAGTAAAAAATAAATTTTGAACATAATCTAAATATTCCTGAACAGGCGATATATTCTTATCTCTGTAAATTTTGTACAAAAATAGTTTCAACAAAAAAGTAGAAATTTCAAAAACTTACGTCCTGGGGATGATATTGAGAAACCAATGATCAAGTACATAAACTAAAATTGAATCTTGGATAATAATAATTAGTAATCATAATAATTTTATATCTAATTTGATATTTAGATATTAATCATAAGCTACTATTACACATGCTCATTTCAAGCACTCATTTTTATGACTGTTTGTCAAATTATCTTTTAGGGTTCCGTAAAAGGGTCCATAAGGAACCCTGACAGTTTCGACATGTCCGTCTGTCCGTCTGTCTGCGGTTTAGAGCAGAGACTATTACTGGAAAACTCTAAATTAGCATGAATATCGACATTAAAAATGTGAACAAAGTCGTAAAGTAAAATCTTGAAAATATTTTTTTAGGGTACTACTTAACCTACATGTGAAGTAGGGATGAATTTTTTTTACTCGTTTATTTCATAGTGTGGAATATCGCTGAATAGGTTTTTAAAAGATATGAGGGGTGTTTTACCAATATTTTTCGATTTAGGGATCCGTTTTTAAAATATTAAGCTTTTGAGAGCTAATTTTTGTTAGAGTCAAGTGTCCCCACGCTCTACTGGCTTAACGGTTATTTTAGGATACGTGAAAAAAATCACGAAAGTAATATATATAATGAAATTACAAGGAAAACTATAACAGCTAATTAGCAATTGCTATTTAAAGAGTAATAGTCGACCAACTTAAAAAACGTAGTATCGAAAATTGCATACTAATTCCGTTGTTAATTAAAAAGATAAAGTTGTCTGTAAGATAAATCATAGTCTATTATAACTATAAAGATGAAATTTGGTATGGGTATGTATATTAATTTCTTCTATAAAAAATTAAAAAGAAAATTAGAAAAAAAAAGATTTTTAGAGTTCCTTCCTTATATACATACAAAGTGAGTATGAATTTTTTATCGTCTATTACATTGTGTGGGGTATGGTTATCGGCATTTTTGTGCATTACATAAGGGATTAAATTGCTAACTTAATCTACGGAACCCTACACTGCGCGTGGCCCGACACGCACTTGGCCGGGGTTTTTTTAATATGGCCAATATTCCCGTTCCTCTCAAATTAATCAGAAAAAGTAAGAAACAAACATTGCAACTAAGTTGTAACAATAAATACAGAACTTAAGAGTAGGTAGGGAAAAGCATTATTTAATACAAAAGGCATTGTTTAGTAAAAATCAAAAACAAACTTCGTTTATTCCAAGTAAACTTAGTTTATAAGCACTTTTAAAACGTCAAGTTAAAATTTCTCTCTCATCTCTTTTAAAATCAAAAGTAGCTATGTAATATGTGTGTAATAATAGTAATTTATTTTTATTTTATAATAACTGAAACATGTGTAAGCCAAATTAACTAATTAGATCAAGGACGATATACGATAAGGACGATACACGAGCAAGCAACCAATATATTTTGCACTACAAAAACTACCAGTCTGGACAGAAAAAACTTTGAAAACAAAAACTTCAATTTAACTTTAGAGCCCCACACATTCTCGCTAATGTGATTCCGCCACAAAACGGAACGTCTTTTTAAACAAGTTGTAAACTAAGTAAATACTAAAGTACTTCGATGACTTATGACACTTAGGATAGATATAGATAGAAGAAAGAAGAAGAAGAATAGAATAAAGTAAAAATTATAGATTTTCGTTAAGTAATGAATTTACTCATTTTATAAAGCAGGAACGAAAAAATCGACAATAAATTGTTTCTACCTTTGATGATTCATTTCTTTCTTTTTAATAATATTCATAAACAATTAGTACCTACACTTAGGATAGATAGAAAAAAGAAGAAAAAGAATGAAGTAAAAATTATAGATTTTCGTTAAGTAATGAATTTACTTATTTTATAAAGCAGGAACGAAAAAATCGACAATAAATTGTTCCTACCTTACCTTATCAGCCGATAGACGTCCACAGCTGGACATAGGCCTCTTGCATGCATGGTCCATGGAAGAGGCCATGCAATAAATAGTTTTTACAATTAAATTAACTGAACCAAAAATGGAGAAACATCGCTCGGCAATCTGCATACATCGTTACCACGTTCTGCGAATAATGGAGAATAAAGAAGAATTATTTTTGGTGAATTTGGTGAAAAATTATTTTCAATTTAGGTATTTTTTTCAATTCTTGTCAAATACATATTATTCATACTATTATAACGTTCCATTTACACACGCACATTTTGAGCGTATGTGATTTATATTTCCAATATTATAAATTCGAGTATTTATTTATTTTATATATTTTCCAATAGTTTTTAGTCAGTATTTCCAAAAAATATTTAAATTGTTATTATTCAATATTTTCGTAAAAAAAAATAATACGAAATGCTTCAATCGAGATTGAAAAGGAGGCATGGCGTTAAGGTCTTAACAACCGGTCGGGTACAATGTCAGCAAGGTTTAATATCTATCGGTTAGAAGATATATAACAGTTATTTACTCCGCGGCCTTTGCTCAGGCGAATCCACTGTACGAAAAAAAACACAGCTAAAATAATAACATCATACAACATGATTTTGAGGGCGTCTTTTGGTTTTCTGTGTTTTGTGCTCGTTTCTTGCAATTTCGTGTATGGAAAGTTGGCACGTAAGTATAATTTTTATTGGATTTTTGAATGATATTTAAAATTAATTTATATCTTGAGATTTTTACAATAGAACTAAAATGAAATGATTGCGGAAATGAACCGTTCGCTAGATTTCCGCACCTCATAAGGTTCTTAGCCGTAACAAGCTTCATTATAAACAAAGGTGTAAATTACTTATAAACTATGGCAACAGTTGTTGATTAACTATTGTAATGTAATAATGATAATAAACATAAATATTGTTAAACATTACGATTTTAAAACGTACCGCTCTTCAAACTGTGGTCTGTCCATTGGCCATTCCAGTCCATTCGCTGAGCTATTGACTTTAGTTCTTCTGAGAATCTTCTAATTTCTTATTCGATCTCGCAAAGAAACTCCAAGCATAACTCGCTCCATCTCTTACTGAGTGACTTTGAGCCTACTAATGAGGCCCATGTTTAGCGACCAAGCCGTTATCATGAACATCTAATAGTGATAGTTAAATAATCAAACATTAGCCTAGTCCCGCTAACCCGTATTGGCAAATCAGGCTCTATGTCGACTCTCCTACAAGGAGGAAAACCTGGCCCAGAAGTGGGAAGTTGTGATAGTAAATGAAAACCTGGTTATCTACCAATATTATAAATGCGAAAGTAAGTCTGTCTGTCTTTCTGTCTGTTATCTTTTCACGGCTAAACGGCTTAACCGATCAAGACGAATTTTGATAAAATGGTAAATGGAACTTTGAAGCAAAACAAAGGATAGTTTTTGACACTAAAATGATAATAGAAGGGGGTGAAGTAGAGGTTGAAAGTTTGTATGGAAAGTCCTTCATTTTTAGTTTTAAAAAATTGTTCGTAAGTCATAGAAAAAATAAGAAATATAATGTAATTCAAGAATTTTTGAAATTTAACCCTTAAAGCATTGTAATAGGGGTTGAAAGTTTATTTTGATTTCCACGCGGACGAAGTCGCGGGCGTCTGCAACTTTGCTATATCACAAATTGCTTAGAAAATAAGTAGTTATCATTGTATCAGCAACTGTTGTTTGTTCGCAATATAGATAAATATGTACATCGGAACAAAGTGGTCCATACACTATAATTTTATTACTGTGTGAAAATATCAAATAAAAGACTGACCATATAAAATAAACACTACAAAGTAGCAGGAAATAAGCAAATAACGTTCTTAAAGGTGCTAATGTT
Source organism: Bicyclus anynana (assembly GCF_947172395.1). NCBI lineage: Eukaryota > Metazoa > Arthropoda > Insecta > Lepidoptera > Nymphalidae > Bicyclus > Bicyclus anynana. Next base: position 8,043,065 of record NC_069095.1, read on the forward strand.
ATTATGATAATGGCGCTAACAAAAGTTTTAAATTTATGAAAAATATTTACATTTTAATTTATTAAGTGTTATTCAAAAAGTGTACTTTAATATCGTTTACCTAAATTATTAAAAAAAATATATCTTGACGTTGCATACTTGTTTAATGTTTATTATGACAGTTTTTCAACAGACGAAGAAATGGAAGCTCTCAATTCGACGTGTATATTTTGTATCTTTGATTCTTAAATCAAAAACCATTTATTTCAAAGGGGCTTAGTTAACAAGAAATTTTCAATCGTGAAGCTTGACTATGTAACAACTACCACCGGTTCAAAATCTGAAGGCAGGCTCAGTAGGTAACGCAAGTGTGTATCGCAAGTGCGAGTTTTGAATTCTCCTCTGTCTCTTTCTGTAGTATCATGATAGACAGAAACAGATTGAGGTTGATTTAAGTTAAACAAAGCATCGTTATAGAATAGCCCCACTGCTGAGAAACCTCGTCATGTTTTAGATAGCTATCATACTAATATTATAAAGCTGAAGAGTTTAATTGTTTATTAGTTTGCTTGAATGCGCTAATCTCAGGAACTACTGGTCTAATTTAAAAAAATATTTTAGTGTTAAATAGCCCGTTCATTGAAGAAGGCTATATAGACTATATTTTATCACCTTACTCCTACGAAAACCACGCAAGTAAAACCGCGCGGCGTCAGCTAGTCTTTTATAACTGACTCAATGGTCCAGTAGTTAGCCAAAATGGCTGAGGTTCACGAGGCCCTGGGTTCGAATCCTGGAATCTGGAGTTTCAGACCGGTTAGGGAGTTGATAGTGTTACACCCCCGCTTCTCGGAGAGTACGTCAAGCCATCCGTTTAGCTAATTCAGCGTAGCCTATTCACTAATTTGGTCTTTATTAACAATATATTAAAATAAACATGAAATCAATTGAGATATGTCATCTATCTACTGTATGATATCGACGAGGGTTTGTTAATAAGCACCGGGTGAGATTCGTTACATAGAATATCAATTCCGTATAATATGTCAATTTACTTAAGTCAAAGTTAGTGAATAAGGCTGCTAGTCATTATCAATAACATCCGTGAGTGAGGCCTGGATTTGTAAAATAGGCTGATATTGATGTTTTAAATAGATACAAAGATATAGACAGCAGAAACGAAAGAACAGAAACCTTGAAAAAACTCATAGCTCTTCTTGGGGATTTAAAAAGAATTTAAAAAATAATATGATCATATTTTTATTTTTTTCATCAAAATAATTTATCTAAATAATTTTTATTTAGACGGCCGCGTGGCGCAGTGGGTAGTGACCCTACTTTCTGCATCCACGGCCGTGGGTTCGATTCCCACAACTGGAAAATATTCGTGTGATGAACATGGGTTTTTTCCAGTGTCTGTGTGTATTTATACATTATATAAGTATTTATATGTAGTATGTAAATGTTTATGAATATTATAATAACAACTATCTTAGTACCCATAACACAAGCTGCTGTGTATGCTTACTTTAGGGCTAATTAGTGATGTGTATTGTTTAAGTATATATTTATTTATATATTTTTATTCCGAATGCCACAGGAGCTAAGTTCCGAACTGCAGCAAGTTTTGAATCGCTATTTAAATTTTGTCGTTCGGCATAAATAACGAGGAATTAATGAATGTAAGCTTGTCTTTGACCTTTAATATTTCGTAACAGTTGATGTTATTGTTTTAACCGAGAGTTTTACCGGCGTACGTTGCACAACTTGTAATAATTATCTAGACATAAAATTATTTTGGTTCAATATTGTATCTTTTAAAAATATTTTTGCTTAATTAACTTTTCAATCCCAATATGAAGTACTTACACTTTTAAAAAATAATTAAGCTATTAGTGAATACCCTAGAATATGAAAAGGAGATGGTCCATTTCAGGTCCACTCTTGTACCCCGTATCATTAGAATTTAAAAATACAAGGATCTTATTAAAATTTATGAAAGTGAATAAATGTAACTAAATAAAAAGAAATAAATAAAATTAAAACCCAATTTTTTGAGTTATATAAAGATGGCGCCCATAGAGCAACTATGAAATGACAATTATTGACAACAAACGTCAAATTGATTACTGCATTGAAAACGTCATCAATCCGCCACTATTACACTTAATAGTATTGCATTTCTTGGGGTATAATGAATATTATTTCGAAAGAATTAAAGTAAATTCGTAGATTTTTTATAATCAAAAATAGTTAAAAAAAATATTTTCTTTTATTTCCGCTAGGGTACAATGATTGGACCTGGGCTCCATACAATTTTGTACCATCTCTTTTAATATCAAAACAATATGTGACTGAGTGAATTGGTATGGTAGTTATCTGTTAGTGCCTTTTCGAGTTATTTTAGGAAATTTAGGCGTTCGTTAATTTGTTCCAAAATTTTTAACATATAAATTATTACGATACTTTTAATTCCAGGATTGAAATACAATTTGTACAAATGCTAAATAGACGTTGTACTTAGTTTAATTTTGAGACAGAGACTAAAATGTATATTTTGTAATATTAACTTTAAAATGGCCTTTTTTTGTAGCTTCGCTTCGCCATGACTCGTAGTTCAATAGAGTTCAACAACAAATAGTTACATATACAATCTTGCCAATTATTTACATTGTATTACACGGTCATTAAAATACTTCTGTTATTATTACATAATTTCATAGTAATATGTTGCTCTAATCATCAGACAATGATTTGCTATAATCATGTGAAAACCTTGATAAGGTTTTTTATTGCCCTATAGACTTGGCGCTATAGACTCGCTACCAGAATACCTTGGCTTATGAACTGACATCCTTGTTATAATCGTAAACCTGAAAAAACACTAGTGTAGGTCCAACTATATTCTTGAAAAATTATTATCAGGGCGACGTGACGACGACGAGTGTGTCATTTTACGATTCAAAACTTATATAATTAATGATTTAATTGGATTATTAACTGATGATTCTATTATTTTAACGGCCTCGTTGATTTAGTGGTTAGCATGTGTGCCCATTGATTAGTCCAATTACCAAGTCCTGGGTTCGAGTTCGAGCTGTAAAATATTGAGGTTTTCATTCTTTTAAAAAACTTTCTGTAAAAATTCTGTGCCTATTATGACTGATAGTGATCGTAAAAAATCCTAGGCCCGCCATCGGAGCAGCATGGTGGGTCTCAGCTGCATATCGTATAAGGAGGGAGATATGCTGGGAAATGATCATTGGTCAATTTTTGTATATTTTTTTGAGCTGTTCAGCTCAACAAAATGCTCTTCCTTCTTCCACTCTACCGGTGGAATTAAAAAAATTGTTTAAATAACCGCGAACATTAGCCGAGTATATTTACTACGAGTAAGATAATATAGTTCAGAGCACACTGAATAATACAGTATTTTATTTAGATTCGAGTTTAATTTAAATTGCCGTGTTTATGGTCTATTTATGTACATATTTGTATGTCTATAACGTAATCACGTAGAAACAAGGTAATATTCAAATTTGAACTTAATTTCATGTAGGCTTTTTGTTTATTTAATTATTCTGAATGAAATTATTGAAATTAGCTGTTGTCCGTGACTTTGTTCGAATGAAATGTTTATCGGTTAATTACATACTAATATTTTAATTGAATAAGTTTACTTTGTCTTTACGATGCAGACATGAAAACATAGCGTATTTTCATGATATGTAGTCATCATTCGCTGATAGATGTTTGAGGGTTTTATTAGTACAGCGATCTAATACACATACTATAGACGCAGAAAATGGGCCAACCGAAAGGGGTGTAAATTTTCATCCTACTCAGAGTTAGCCCGGTTCCATCTTAGATTGCATCATCACTTATCATCAGGTGAAATTGTCGTCAAGGGCTAACTTGTAACTTGGGGTGTAAATTTTCATCCTACTCAGAGTTAGCCCGGTTCCATCTTAGATTGCATCATCACTTATCATCAAGTGAAATTGTCGTCAAGGGATAACTTGTCACTGATTTCATCTTTATTAACAACCTATTAAAATAAAGACCAAATCTACCTACTGATTGATAACCGCCACGTGTTGTCAGTAGGCCGGGTGACATTTCTTACATAAAATCTGTATTTCGTATATATTATGTCAATTAGGATACGTAAAGTTAGTGAATTGGCCTGCTGGCCCACTAGTGAGTCGTTTAAATACGCTGATAATAATTATGATATTTACGATCATATGAGTTTCTGAATCATAATTATACCTGATTGCAAAGAAATATTGGTCAAATATTATATTTTTTTATACGTCCGTTCCTGAAGTAATAAAACCATTTTACAATGGGTAGCGAAGCTAAAAATAAAAATACACGTAAAAAAATATAAAAATAAACTAATAATTTTATAATTACCATATTTGGTCAAATATTATAATTTTTTATACGTCCGTTCCTGAAGTAATAAAACCATTTTACAATGGGTAGCGAGGCTAAAAATAAAAAAACACGTAAAAAAATATAAAAATAAACTAATAATTTTATAATTACCATATTTAATTTGTGCTCAAACCTTGTAACAACAGTAATTAAGCACCCTTGACTTACGGGCACAAGCTATAATTTGCTACCGATATAAAACCTAATAAGGACTTTACTAACAATAACTAAGCAATTTTGTAATTTTCTAGTGCCTTTGAACTTTATACAAAATACTAATAATTCAGCTAGTTATTATATATATATATAACTAGCTGAATTAATCTTCCTACAATATACAGTAGGTATACACGTTATGTACCTACATTAAATTTTGCAAGTGTGCAATCAATGGAAGCATATACCTGTATTGTAAACATAAATCATTATATTTTGGACTCTATTTCCAACGCAATAAGAACTAAAAATACGAGAAGGATTTCTACATTTAAATGCATGTTCAAAGCACGGAGGATTCAAAATTCAATTATAGGATATTTCATGAGACGCCTGAAAGATTTCAGGATGAACGATATATTGTGGTGTCTGATCTCTGTTGGTAGGATGCAAAATCTAATAATGTTGTTGCTTCTATATCTTTATACAAAATATTAGATACTAGCGGACGCCCGCGACTTCGTCCGCGTGAAATTTAATTTTTCACAAATCCCTCGGGAACCATGGATTTTTCGGGTTCAAGAGTAAAATCTATTTCTATTCCAAATTTCAGCCTCATCGGTTTAGTAGTTGTGGCATTAAAGAGTAACAAACATTCAAACAAACATCCATACAAACTTTCGCGTTTATAATATTAGTAGGATTATTCGTCTACACTAAAAAAAGGGGTTTGTGAGGTTGTAGGGGTTGCCAATCGTCAATACTAACGCGGCTAATCGGTAACGAATTTTTCATAATCGGTTCAGTGGATCCAGAGATTACCCCCATTAACTTACAACCACACAAATTTTACCTCTTTATAATAAATTATAAAATGTAATTTTGAACGTTATGTTTCTGGCATTGGCTTTAATGTTCACGTAAAAAATACACGTATTCTGAAATTGAATTGAGGAAAATACGCGTCAAATCAAATGCTCCTGTCTTTTTGAGAACAAAAATAAAGCCCCCAGGCTGTATACAAAGTCGTTTTATCTCTCTTCATTATAAAAATGCTGTTGTTTACTTTTCTATGCCACGGTTTTATTTTCGGAATTAGCTTAAGGAACAGCATAGAGTTTAACAAATATTTAATAAGATTCTATACAACGAACTATAAATTATATTACGTTGGCTTGTCTGAATTTAGAATATCGTAGTATCTAGAACATCTTAACAAGTTAACTTCTTTCTGTCATCAATCCGCTAATGAAACAAAGCTATAGAAAGCCAGTATTTCCTCCGTTAATTCTTTAGAAGATAGAAAAGCTTAGTTTTACACAACCCGAATACAAACACTAACCCAAGACCTTTTTTAAATCTATACTAATATTATAAAGCTGAAGAGTTGGTTTGTTTGAACGCGCTAATCTCAGGAACGACTGGTCCGATTTGAAAAATTATTTCAGTGTTAGATAGCCCATTTATCGAAAAAGGCTATAGGCTATATATTATCCCCGTATTCCTTAGAGAACGGGAACCACGCGGGTCAAACCGCGCGGCATCAGCTTGTCTTAATATATAAATGCAAAAGGTCATTCATAACTAAATCTGGAAAACCGCTTGACGTACAAAGATGAAATTTGGCAGCAAGGTATTTTATAGATAGTAGACGTCCGCTAAGAACGGATTTTGCGACAGGGCCGAATTAAGGAGGTCTAAAGTGTCTAGATAGTGCGACACATATTTTCTTATCCTTTTTATTGTTTCTAGCCGACTACATCCACCCGTGTAATGCAACAACTAGCGCATGTCTTATAAAAGCAACGCAAGACGCTATCCCGGAGTTTGTGAAAGGTATTCCGAACCTCGGCGTACCTTCCCTAGATCCTTTTGTGATCGAAAAGCTGGCGATACCGCTCAACGGGCTCAAAGTAACGTTTTACAAGGGAAAAGTATCAGGCTTCAGGAAATGCATAGTGGATAATGTTATGTAAGTAGATATTGTTACATAATAAGCTGCATTCAATGATGTTAGAAGAAAAAACAGGTAAATAGCGTACATAAACCACGTTCGATATTTGCAATTGGCACTCAAAAAATGTTTTAGCTGCGTTGTCAACAGCTCGACGGCAGTTCGGCGACTGAGCTCAGGTTTGCTAATTAGCATAGTTTTAACGTGCCACTTGCGGTTCGCGAAGAACCTATCTACCTCTTTTTTCTCCTAACATCATTGGCTCTATCTACATTATTTATGGAGATTATTGTCTATTTTTGGTATGTGTGTGACTTTGTATGTGTTTGGCAAGACAAGCGTTTGACAGTAGACATGACAAGAAACTAACGCAAAGCAATGATCACGTGTAACTTGAATGATTCTTCTCACGGATTTTAGCGATAAGACCGCCTTTGCACGCTAATTGCAAAATATTATATAAGCTTACTAGCGGACGCCCGCGTCTTCGTCCGCGTGGAATAAAATTCAGTTTTTCACTAATCCCGCGGGAACCGTGGGTTTTTCGGGATGATGGCTACACCAGTAGCCTAGTGTTAATCCAGAATAAAATACATTTTCATTCCAAATCAGCCCAATCGCTTTAGTAGACGCAGCGCAATGGAGGAACAAACATAGATACACACAAACTTTCACCTTTATAATTTTAGTGTGAAATGTGATAGTGTGATTATATAGACTTATAAACTTATTTTAATTTTGTATGTATTTCGATATCTGCGCACGCAACAGAGAATTAAGAGCGCGCAGCACGTCGGTACGATATGGATAAAATTCGAAGCGCAAGCGAGACGCCGAATTATGACTTTCACGTGAGTGAAAAGCACGGAGCGATTGATGCGCGACGCAAATTTTATGACTTGAGCGCCAAAACCATTTTTAACTACTTGCAAGTAAATTAAACAACATAACGAAAAACAAAATGGCCATGTTCAAGATATATACCTAATTTTCTATACAAAACAAAAATGTAAGAAAATAAGTTCGCTTTTCCTGAAATTGAAAGCAAAATGTGAGCAAAACATGTATTTTTCAAAAAAATAAACTATCGAGAAAAGTTTTACAAATTGTGTATTTTGTATAGAATTTCTTTTCCAGAATCTGAGATCTAGAAACATTTGTAACCACCAAATTACATATTGCACACTCAAAAACCCAAGAACCAAGGTCAGTCATGAAGACCCATGCTAAAATCTGTCCATCAAATTCTGACGGTTAAGCGGTTAATTATTTTGATAGATTAACATCACCGATGCGTGATATGGAGCTCGATTTAGCGGCACTAATTGGATTCGATTCACATGTCAATAGTACCTACTACCCTACCTACAACGTGGGTCTAGGGTTGCCATTGTAAATTAGCAAAAACATAGTTCTGCACTTTAGAATTTTCGAAGGTTGTATTGCCGGTGTAGTGAATTTAATGTTCTTAATTCAAATTATATATTCAATTATTTAGTTTATCATGACTAATAGATCATGGGCTCCTTTTTTAAATGGTCTTAAATAGTTCATTATCATTCTACTAGATTGATATTTTTTAATTTTTTAATTTATTTTAGACGTGATTACATGAAAATTTTAGTTTTGAAATCTTCTTCGTACGTTAACTTAATTAACGTTACGTTACGTACTTAACGTTTTGCCCACAATAGCTTCTGAAAATTCTCCATTTTGTGATGCACCCTTTTTTAAACATTTAAGTATTTTAAAAAGAAAAAAAAAAGAATTGAAAATCTTATCAAAGCCACGGTATATTTAATTGTACTTTTCATTAACTTAATGTTTACAAATAAGAAATATTCTTCTACAAAATAAATATCTCCGAAATTTTTTTATTACGAAAATTCAATAACGGAAATTTACTCAGACTTAGCTCAAAAGTAAGTAGTCCGTTCAAAATAGATAATAGATATTTGAAATAACAACTCCAAAATTAAAAACACCAAAATATTTTACCTTCAAAACCCTTTTAGCACCCATATGATATGACTTTTAACACTTTACTTCTACTGGTGCACCTTAATTTCTAACAAAATTTAGCTTTGTCCGAGTATTTATCACTATTTATATTTAAGTTGACAGGACTATAGATATAAAGTAGACTAAAAATACATTCATACAAAGAATTACTATTAAACCTCAATAACCTAAAATAATTCATTAAAATAACAAACGTTACTTAATGATTCAATATGCGTTACAGAGATTCATCGTGTTGAAATATAATGTCATTGACAGCGTGAACTATCAGTGAATCCCAATGCGACAGACCTAATTTATATGAACCACAAAGTAACACGATGATTTTATCCCACGTTTCATCATCATTATTATACCTACTTTTAATGGCCTACCTACTACAAAATACAGGTTTTCCTTTCTCATATGGGAGAGTTAATTTTCGAGATTAGACCTGGCACGCTGCGCCAAAGCATGGGCTTAGATAGAGCATCATCATCATCATCATCATATCGATTGACGTCCACTGCAGGGACTGCATAGGCTTTTTATAGGGACTTCCAAACATCACCGCTAAGGATGCAGGCATCCAAACGGCTCGCTTGTTGTCGTCAGTCCATCTGGTGGGCGGTCGACCAACATTGCGCTTTCTAATGCGGGGTCGCCATTCCAGCACCTTGGGACCCCAACGTCCATCGGCTGCTCGAGCTCGCTCCTTACACCCAGGGGGGAAGAAGAAAATGCATCTTTTATTCCAATCTCTTTATAATATGACAGAACAACGAATAAGTTAAACATAAATCATAATTTCTGTCAGGTTTAATGGTCATCACTTTTAAACCGTTTACACCAAGTTCTTACAAAAAAATGTTGATAGGCACTTGATAATGTAAAAACTAGAAAATTAAATTATTTTTTTAACTACTGTATGTCACCAGTTCACTTAATTACCTACCGACAAGTAAAAAAAACAACTTCCGCGTAACATTATTATGTAGTAATTAATATTTTTTTAACCGTGCTAACTATTCTTACATGACATAAATGGTAGTGTGGAAGAGATCGCTCATTAACGATAAGACAGTTCAGTACAGTAGTCTTAGTTAATTTTTAACCGGCTTCCAAAAAAGGAATTTCTTCATTTTTTATGGTGTTTATTTCATTCATATAGTTACTATTTATCCGTTTCAGAAACCTATCTTGTCTGTATTTTTTACCCCAACCAATCGTTCCCGAATTCATCATCAACATGGATTTTCCAAAAACTTTTTGCCCCTGCGTCCGGTCACTGAAAATCCTGCTATCCTTAATGTACCTGTAAAAACTACATGAGATCCATGCAATTGTTCCGGAGTTTAAATTGTTTTTCTCCCTTTCGCTTTTCCTCCGTTTACAATGTTTGGTATTCAATGTATCAGCAATCCGTTTCTACTCTTTAATTAATCCAGCTCACACATGAAAGCTCTGTATTTGATCCGTACGATGACATGTATGTATGTCTGCATTATGTAAGAGTAGGGACGTATGATTATCTATACTTAATATTATTAAGCTGAAAAGTTTGTTTGTTTGATTGAACGCGCTAATCTCAGGTACTTCTGGTCCGATTTAGAAAATTCTTTCAGTGTTAGATAGACCATTTATCAAGAAAGGCTATAGGCTTTATATTATCCCCGTAATTCTACGGGATCGGGAACCACGCGGGTGAAACCGCGAGGACATCAGCTAGTGTAGGAATAAAATCGCACAAATAGGTAAGAAAAGCTGTAAATGGTACAATGTCGAAGGGACTTATTTATTTACTACTACTACTATTTATTTATTTTGGAAAAAAAATTGTACGATAATATTTGGAAAAAATAATGTTAAACAAATTCAATCGATTTAACTCAACACACTATGAATAAAAATGAAAAAGTTGTATGTGCTTAAATCGTTTTGAAAACGGTATCCAGCCAAATATGTAGTATCAAATAAATATTATCATGCCAACGATATTATCTAAATCTAGCAAAATATTAAAGTTAATAAGTTCTCCATATTTCTATGTTTCAGATCAGAATTGGAAAAACGTCACTTCGTATTGGAATTTCACTGCAATCTTACCATCAAGGGTCAATACGATGCAGTTGGCAGAATTCTACTGTTCCCTATCAACGGAGAAGGAGACGCGAAAGTTAAACTAAGTAAGATCATTATTTTATTTTATTTCACTATAACAATAGCTATTTTCCCGGGGTCTGCTTGAACCGTGGAATGTAAGAAAATTAGGTAATTACCGAAGCCAGATAGGTTTAAATAACTAATAAGGCAGTTACACTAATAAGTTATTATTACATTAGTTAAAATATTTCTTTACTAAATCAAAGTCAGAGTGGGGACAAGTGTTTTTCTAAAAAGCTGTCATTAGTTTTTTTGTTGTTTTTTCCAAAGGGAATAAGACACAGCGGGTGAAGTATTCCCAGTAATTTTAATTATATCCTTAACCTCCTTTCATCTCGTCCTTATACTCGTAATCTTGATCTGAACTGTACCTACATCTTGACGTAAACTGTATGTCATGTTTGTTTAAAACTGCCTTTATCTTATATCCAGCCCAAACTATATCTATGTACATGTATTCCTCGTTTTCAACTCATATTCGGCTCACTGCTCAGCTCGAGTCTTCTCTCAGAATGAGAAGGATTAGGCCAACAGTCCACCACGCGGGCCCAATGCGGATTGGCAGACTTCACACACGCAGAGAACTAAGAAAATTCTCTGGTATGCAGGTTTCATCACGATGTTTTCATTCACCGTTTGAAACACTAAAACAGTAAGAACAGTATCGAATACTAGAATATGTATAGTAAAACAAGTATTCGTCGTGGAGGTACATAAAAACCGATAGATAGAACATTTTCGACATAGAGAGTAAAAGTAAATTAAATTAATCTATTTTATTTATTTTCCAGCAAATCTTCGAATGAAACTGGACATCAACACGAAATACGTCAAAGACAAACAAGGTATAGACTACTTCTCCATCAAGAACTACAAATACTCCTTCGATTACGGTGACCACGTGTATTTTGACCTACAGAATCTCTTCAAAGAAAGCAAACAGCTAAGTAAGTTTATTTTTTAATATTTACATTACTTAATGATTAGTTATTGCATGACTACAATATAGTTATATCGTCTAATATATAACAATCTAGACAGTAGTATAAGTAAGTTATGCTCTTAAGAAGAACTATGGTTTGATTTAACCATTCCTCTGAATAGTTTATGTGCAGTAAAGTTTTGGTACCCTTCTTTGTTAGTAACCAATCAACAAATACCGACAAAAGACATAGTAAAACCAAATCAGAAAAAAGAGAAGAGATGGTATATAGGAGATGGTCCATTTCAGGTCCACTCTTAAACCCCGTATCATAAAAATTTAAAAAATACAAGGATTTTATTAAAATCTAAATAAGTGAATAAATCTAACTGCATAAAAAGTAATAAATAAAATTAAATCCCAAGTTTTTGAGTTATATCAAGATGGCGCCTATAAAGCAACTATGGCATGACAACTGACAGCTAACGTCAAATCGACTACTGCATTGAAAACGTCATCAATCCGAAATTAATACCCATAGTAGTGTTGCATTTCTTGGGAGAGAATGAATATTATTTCGAAAGAGTTAAAGTAAATTCGTAGATTTGTATAATCAAAAATAGTTAAAAAAAATCCGCCATGGTACAATGACTGATCCTGGGTTCCATACAATTTTGGACCATCTCCTTTGTATGAAGCCCAGGGTGTAATAAAATATTTGATTATTTAAACCAATTTAGTTTTTGAAGAATTTTACGAAATTAAAATGTATAGTACCTACATAGACCTGGCTTGATATGGACCAATTTATTTGGTCCATATGGTATGTAGTATGGTCTTCTGAATAAAGCAACATAATATTGCAAGGTTAAATATACTAATATTTTAGAGAGGCAAATCTTGTAAGGTTGTAAGGCAGCTGTTTAGGTAGTAGTATTTTATCCCGGTTTTCCCTCGAGAACGAGAATTTTACAGACGAAACCGCGGGGCGTCTAACGTCTCACAAAAAAGTAACTATATTCAACTATAGCTATAACTAATGAAAAATCAACCTCATTGCTTCGCGTTTAGATTTTTAATACAACGATAAGGTTGTCTAGTCGATTATATGTATTTATCGTTAGCTCACAAAAAAGTAACTAGATTCAAATAAAGCTACTTATGGAAAATCAACCTTATCGCTTCGCGTTTAGATTTTAAATACAATAATAATATGTATCACGCTGTCTGTGATGCATGACAACCAATTTGCGAGTGAAGATGTTTCACGCAAAAATGTAATTAGTTGTTATTTTTGTATAACAAAAAAAAAACAACTACATGATTACAACTACCAAAACAGACATACTCTAACCGTCTACCATTCGTTCAAATTTTGAACTTGCCTTGAATTGAAACAGCCTCTGACATTCGATTTTGCTTTCGTATTACGTACGAGTAATTGTTTAACATTGGTCATATTAAAGTCAATTTATAAAGACGCCCGCGACTCCGTCCGCGTGGAATTCAGTGTTTCACAAAACTCGCGGAAACGATTTTTTCGGGATAAGAAGTAGCCTATGTGTTTATACAGGCTATAGTCTATATTTACTTTAAATTTGAGTTAATTCGGTCTGTAATCGCGGCGTGAAAGAGTAACATACTTTCATACCATCAAAATCATCAGTTTTGTGCAAAGAAACCATGGATTTTTTCGGGACAAAAAGTAGCCTATGTGTAATCTAGAGTAAAATCTATTTCCATCCAAATTTGACCGTGATCTTAAATCTATCTACTATGTCTATCTAAAAACCATTTCTGAAACCAGCTTTCAGTTTTAAAAAAAACTGCATCCAAATTGGTGCCATAGACAAATACACACTGCGGTTAAAGTTATGAAATAAATTCTTTGTTTCCGGGTATAATAATTTAGATCAGATACGAAATAGATAAAAGAAAAAATGGTCTATTATTTTTGACGAGTCCTCTATATTATGTCCAGTGCAAACTCGAGACTTGCGGTGAAATATGCCACGCTAAAACCAATCAAACTTTTAATTAGAAATGTTGAACTTTTTCTTATTTTTATTACTTTCAGATTTTCTCAATTAAATGAGAACCGTGAAGGCCTATTATTGAGAATATTTTAAAAACTACTACTACTACCTACTAAACAACCATTCATAAACAAAACACTAACATAATTATTACTATAGTTTGCATAAAAATTATCTAATGTTATAATTATGTGTATAATTATAAAAATGGTTGGTCGCTTTTCTGACGGTGAAAATTAGTTGTAACTACTGCATATACTATAAATTTTATTAATAAAAAAACAAAAATAAATTTATATGGTCGACTTCAGAAACCTCCTCCTTTTTTTGAGGTCGGTTAAAAAATAGTTGTAAAAAGTTTAAATCACATCATAGAGAGAAGGTAAAATTTATATTATTAACAAATTCAGTTTACTGCAATTAAACCTATAGTTTTTTTAAAAGACCGTTCATAACATAACAAAACATTAACTATTAATAAAATGTACCACACACGGTGTATATTAGATATTGTGGTTTTCTGGCTACTAAACTAAAAGCTCTAACGATATAAACACTTGCTGACCTATTCACTATTTTGGTAATTATTATCAACCTATTAAATTTTCATTTTCAGCAATTTTCGTAAATGTCAACTAGCAAACGTCAAAGATAGTGAATAAGCCTGCAGGCCAATGTCTAAAGTATGAAACACAACTCTCGAATTGGATATATTCGTTTATTGAACAAAGAAGTAGAAAAGTAATAAATCTAATGTGTTTACTTCATTTATTTTTCAGGTGAAACAGTATTAAACTTCCTTAATGATAATTGGAAGACCGTCGCCGAAGAATTCGGGAAACCTATCGTAGATTATGCAGTAGATTTAGCAATAAGGACAGTAGAGAAGTTCTTTGATAAGGTTCCCTACGACGAATTAATATACGTTCCTTTGCCGGTGTAAACATTAATAAAAACCAGCTGTAACATGGACGTATAAATTATAAAACGCTACATAACATGGATTTATTTTTAATTTTACAATCTAAGCATTTTATAAAACGAACAAAGTTGATTTTGATGTGAAATGTGTGATTGATGAATAGATATCCGAGTTTTTAAGGTAGATTATGTACCGTTTTATAATCTATATCTATATGTAGTTTTAAAGTTTTTTATCTTATCTCATAACAATAAAAAAAATCAGTAAATGAAAACAATTAAAATGTGTGCATATATTTTGAGTGTAATACAAGTTACGGCAATCTTTTAAATTCTTATTTTTAAATATGCATACGTTAGTAAGCGTAACGAATACTGTTCTTCATATTATGTGTAGGAACGTAAACAAAAGAAAATAAAGTGAAAATTTTCAATTTAATGGAATAAAAAAAAGTTCTTGTGAGGAAGGTTTTATTATAATGTAATTTTAATACAATATGCACATGAATCATCTATTAATGTAATGTTTTCAACTTCATGTTTAAATATTTATGATATGAGTGTAGATAAAAATGTTTGTCAGACATTTAATAATAAAAAGTTAATAAAATTATGTCCAAGATAGCCGACATTCGGACCTTGGAACTGAAATCGCGGCCAGGGTATTCTGCCAATTGAGCAATATATAATCCGACTCCCAAGGCGTCGAGATTCGTGATATAAATTAGTATAAACTAAATTAATGTAATGTACAATTAGTTATAATTAAATGTAGCATTTAATGTTCCTAATTTTGTTGTTTTTCTTTTCACTGTAACACGAAATTATTTATTGTTACCATTGTAATTGTTTTGTATTGGAAATAATTTCTGTAGAAAATATTTTTTTCTTCTACAAGTTTAATTTTATATCTGTGGCATTTCGTGTGACATAGATAAATTTTTCAACGTCATCCCACAAACTATCGTCTTAATAACATTAAAAAATCAATCAATTCAATACAAGAAGAATAAAAAATTAAGTTTAATAACGATAACCCGACTACGTAAAAAAGTGGTCTAAAAAGGACGAAACAAGAAAATATTTCTGATAGATATTGGAAAATGCATAGGTGCTAAAATCATCATGGTAGAGCCGTGGTCGCACCCATTATATACCTAACGTATTATGTTTAATGGAGGTTTTCCCTGCATAACCCCAATAAGTAGGTAAATAGTAGGTAATAGTAGGTAGGTAGGTAGGTAGCGTTACCACTACATTACCATGATGATTTTAGTAAGTGCCTATGGCCTATGCATTTTCCTATTTCTATCAGAAATATTTTCTTGTTTCGTCCTTTTTAGACTACCTTTTATTACATAGTCGGGTTATAGTTGTTAAACTTATTTTTTTATTTAATACTAGCACTAGCCGTGCAATATCTATATCGTCGCATCCTGATATAGGTAAATGGAACGACTGAAGCGCACAAACTGTACGTATTACTGCAATTTATAGATATGTTTTGACTCAAACAATATGATGTAGGTATTATATATAGGTATATGTAGGTATATTATATATATGTAGGTATTATATACATATATACATATTATACATATATTCGTAATGGAACATACATACCTATACATATACTTACATACATACATAGACTGCCAAAATCATTACCTTTCCTTTTGGCTTCGCCGTAGTCGGGTAAAAATAATAAAACCTTCATTTTTAAGGTATGTCATTACTTATTATTTGCCTATTTTAACAGCACATTACAGAGCTAGTTGGCCTATTCACTAACTGTCACCTTAAATCATAATATATAATTGCTAAAGGTCAAAAACCGCTAAAAGATAAAATTAATTTCATAGATACGAGTATTACAACTATATTATTTTAAATTTAATGTATACATTTATTCTAGCAATAGATACAGATCTAATAATATGCTAATAGTATTACGTAAACTCGAATACATTACTTATTCAATTCATGTATCATATCGCATCGGATCTGGATCCGTTTGTTGGGTAATTTTACGCGATAGCTACAAAAGGAAAGAAAGGATCCTGCTGTTTAAACCTTGGTTCGGCTGCGCAAATGTATTCAGTGAATAGACAAAATGTAGGCCAAACATAATTAATTTTGTTTTATCTACGAGTATACTCGCCAATCTCAGAAACTACTTGTCCGATTTGAAAAATTCTTTCAGTGTTAGATAGCCCATTTATCTTTTCCTATAAAATTAAAAAAACGGCAAAGTGCAAGTCGGACTAGTGCTCGTAGGGGTCAGCACCATTATTAAAAAATCATGTCTGTTGTACCCCTAAATAATTATTGTATTCTGTTTTTTTAGTATTTGTTGTTATACCGGCAACAGTAATGAAAATTTCAACTGTCTCATGACCGTTATGAGTATCACGGTTCTTGTCACACAGCCTGGTTACAAGACGGAGGGAGAGAGTCCTTAGAGAGTCGTTCCGCCCATCTATTCTGCTTCTTCCTTTAGGCCTCATCAGGCGATGCTTCTGCTTCTTTCTTCTTCTTGCCCGGTGACGCCGCTGGGGTCCCATAAGGAGCCTACGGCACTTACACAATCGGAAAAAAATGGATGGACGTCCTGCGGAGTCTTTATAATGGTCCTGTTTTTCCTTTGGATCATCATAATTTCATCATTATAAACCCATATTCGGCTCACTGCTGAGCTCGAGTCTTCTCTCTGGATGAGAGGGATTAGGCCAATAGTCCACCACGCTGGCCCAATGCGAATTAACACACGCAGAGAATTAAGAAAATTCTCTTTTATGCAGGTTTCCTCACGATATTTTTCCTTCCACAGTTTGAGACACGTGATTCATTTCTTAAAATGCTCACAACTGAAAAGTTGTAGGTGCATGATCCGGACCAGATTCGAAACCACATCCTCCGGAATCGGAGTTAGAGGTCATATCCACTGGGCTATCACGGCTCTCACCTTTAAAATCTGTCATAGAATAAAGTGCAACTTTGTGTCATCATTACAAACCCACATTCGGCTCACTGTTGAGCACAAGTCTCCTGTCAGGATGAGAAAGGTTAGGCTTTATATACAGGTTTCCTCACGATGTTATCCTTCACCGTACAACAACAACAATTAGTACAACAATTAGTGCTTTTCCATTGACTTGTTCTCGAATTTATGTTAAGTATGCAATATTATGGAATTTCAATGCAACACAAATTTTCCACGCGTCAGCCTTGGCAACCAAAGGTGTCGCTCGATGTCGCGGACAACAACTTCGCTTGCTTATAATGGCATTTTAATTGTACAAGCTTTAGCTTGAATAAACTACTTCACATGAGTGCATCTGGTAATGTATTACAAGTATTTGTATAGTGTTTGTTTACTTAGGTATCTACATACTTAAACTACAGAGACAGTCCACGCAAGAGGAATAGAAAACACGAAAAAGGAAAATCATCATTATCATTATCACCTGATAAACGTCCACTGTTGAACATAGGCCTCTTGCATGGACTTCCAAGAACCCGCTTGATATCCTCGGTCTACCTAGTGGGGAGTATAAAGGAAAATAGTTAACAGTAATTCACCTAAAAAATCAACAACATATTTCAAAAATGTTTATTGTCAGTCTCTGGATAATCGATCATCATCATCATCATCGAATGAGAGGGGAACTAATAGTCTGCACCACAATGCGGATTGGCAGATTTCACACACGTAGATATATAATTAAGAAAATTCTCAGGTATGCAGGTTGTTTATAACGATGTTTTTCCTTCACCGTTCTTCAGGTTTTCACTTCAACAAAGTTATTTAACTCACGTGTCTCAAAACACGTGAGTTAAATAACTTTGTTGGTTTACAATGTGACTAAATTAAATTAAGACAATTAGCCACTTTTGTTTGCCTCAGTTTAGACGCGCTAGTGACATATATCTATACTAATATTATAAAGCTGAAGGCTTTGTTTGTTTGTTTGTTTGTTTGATTGAACGCGCTAATCTCAGGAACTACTGGTCCGATTTGAAAAATTCTTTCAGTGTAAAATAGCCCATTTATCGAGGAAGGCTATATGCTATTTATTATCCCTATATTTCTACGGGAACGGGAACCACGCACGTGAAACCGCGTGGCGTCGGCTAGTATAAAATCTGTGATTATCAGCCTATTACAGGGCCAGGCCTCTCCTGTAAGATTTATAGGATAATGTGATAAGTACTATAATATTAACTTTTACCAGATTATCTTTAGCGTATCGTTTTTAGTTCAGTACTTGGTATTAGTAGAACTATATTGAATAATAAGAAATAGTAGTCTTAGTGTAAGAAATAGTAGTCTGAGATGGGTATGTCGTCGCTCGATCTCGTATTGGCTTGTGCCGACGTTAGGTGGCGCGACTTTTGTTGGATAATCCTTCATGGGTGATTTTGGGATAACCGGGGAGAGTGGCTAGAGTGGAAAAGGGGAATGTTAGTTAACTGTCAAGGACGTCCTTAGCCCTACATATAACGGTCATGAGTCCGCGACTCCACTCTTCCATTCTAGGGTTTGTTTGGGTTATAGTTTGATTTGTTAATTAAGTTGTCCTGACAAATATTGTGAATATTATCCTTTGTTCGACATTTGGTTTTCTTATTTTTGTAATCCACTTCTGAGTCTGCTAAAATTAGTAAATAAACAATAATGATCATTAATCTAATAGATCTCTAGGTGCTATTAAAGTTTTTGCCTCGACCTTAATTACCACCAACATACCACACGTTTTTAAGTAACCGTAATACGTTTTGAATATTCAATGAACCCATCAGCTCAATAACTATACTAATTATTATCAACTATACCCATCTACGAGTATAAAGTACAAGTTACCATCGTGATCATTCTCTTTCAGTGTTAGGTCCGGCACTTTAACCATAGAGCGTCTTATTAACGTTTGTTTGTAAGTTACTTTAAATATAACAATGTCTAGAAGTCATGGTACTTTATCAGTTAATTCAATAGTAGCACTAACTAATGAAAAATATATAGTTCTCCCTATAAAAACAAAAGACGACGTTGTCCATAACTTACTTCAGCACTAAATAAATCAGGGCTCAGAAAACTTGTAACCTTACTAACACGACTAAGTGCCATCAATGTTATTGAAGTCCTTTGTACCAATTTGTCGTGTTCGTAAGATCATTAGTCTTAGTTAGACGGGATCTAGGCACGCCTTTCCCTGGTCGACGGCATTTAGCAGAAACTCTGTGTAATATATTTGGAACTTCTGCGTAATTTTATTTTGATGATACGTTTTTCTACAGAAAGACTGAGACTTACAAAAATAATCAGAGATAACTAATATATTTAAAAGAACTAATATTTATTTTAAGTAGCCCCTCCTACTCTTAACTGATAAATGATAAGAAACGTCATTACAAATCCAATATGGATGGCCTCCCCAAGATGGCGGACTGGCTGTTTGAAAATCCACCCCCATGATATGGATATCAAACAAAAGGGTTTGCTGTCAGGAATACGAAAAAAATTGTCACGTGACTTAACTCTAATATGGCGGACGCCAAAGATAGCGGACAGGCTATTTGAAATGCACCCCCATTATATGGGTATCAAATGAAAGGGTTTGCCAGGAATATGAAAAAAATAGTCAGTTTAATAATAATTAATTAAATAAAAAAAATAGTGAATTAAATCCAAGATGGCTATTTGAAATGCACCCCCATGACATCGGTAGGTATTAAATCAAAGGGGTTTGCTGAATGGGATACGAAATACAGTGATAGAACACAAAAGGTATGCATAAATGATATAAAGTCGCACGGTTCCACTACCAAAATGGGCGTCCCACAGGGTTCAATTCTGGGTCCTTTTCTATTCTTAGTGTACATAAACGATTTACCATTCCATGTCAGTGGCATATGTGAGATTGTACTGTTTGCTGATGACACATCCTTAATTTTTAAGACGGACAGAAATAAAGATAACTCTGACGACGTAAACCGTACCATGTCGCATGTGTCGCATTGGTTCACTGCAAATAATCTACTTTTAAATGCCAAGAAAACTAAATGTATTGAGTTTTCATTGCCAAATGTAATAAAATTAGAAAAGTCTATAATGATCGATGGTGAAACACTGGAAATGGAGAGTTCCACAGTTTTCCTGGGAGTGACCTTGGATTGTAAACTTCAGTGGGGTGCTCATATAGAAAAACTGTCTGGTAAACTCAGCTCAGCTCAGCGGCATTTGCAGTGAGAAAAATAAGACAGTTCACTGATATTGATACAGCTAGGCTAGTTTATTTTGCGTACTTTCACAGCGTAATGTCTTACGGTATTTTATTGTGGGGCAAGGCTGCCGATATACAATCTATATTTGTACTTCAAAAAAGAGCAATTCGAGCAATATATCAATTAAAATCACGCGAGTCCCTTCGTCAAAAGTTTAAAGAAATAGGTATACTAACAGTAGCCTGTCAATATATATATAACAGTATAGTCTATGTAAGACAAAATATTAATTTGTACAAACGAAAAGGAGATTTAAACCCACGTCTTACTAGACACGGGCATAAGTTAGTTATTTCTGCATATCGTCTCCAAAGAGTAAAAAAATCTTTTGTAGGTTTGGGTGTACTCTTCTATAACAAGATCCCCAAGACTGTGATGGACCTGCCAATGCATAGCTTTAAGCAATGTGTTAAAAAACATTTACTTAGTCGAGGTTACTACAACATTGATGAGTTCCTTAAAGATAAAAGCGCTTGGAGGCCATTGGATCAGCTTCCACCTTCACACAGGAAATAAAACTATAAGAAATTGTAATTGTTATCAATTGTAAATTATAATACTGTATGACTTTTTCAAAAGAGCAACTGTTGAGTTTCTTGCCGGTATCTTCTCAGCAGAACTTGCCTTCCGAACCGGTGGTAGAATCTTTACAAATAGTCAACTGACGTGTCAAAAGTGCTTGTAAACTGAGCCTTACTTGAAATAAATGATTTTTGATTTGATTGATTTGATTTGAAAAAAATTATTACGTCACCTAAATCCAACATGGCGGCCTTTCCAAGGTGGCCGCCATGTTGGATTTAGGTTTAAGATGAAAAAGTTTGCTGAAAAGAACGCGAAATGTTTTGTAATTTAAAAAAAAAAAATTAAAATACTAAAAAAACACGATTTTAGCACGCGCTAACCGTGTATTTTTAGTTTTGTAACTATTTTTTTTTTTTGGCAAAATGCTCCATTTTTAATTTTTAGTGCGTGCTAAAAACGTTTTTTTTAGTTTTTCAAACTATTTTTAACGATTATTTCAATTAGGCTTTTAAACTAAGCCTAATTGAAATAATTGTTAAAAATAGTTTGCATATTGGAAACGTCTGATGATAATCATATTATACTTATAAATAATGGTGATAATAATTAGTCGAAAACTTGAAGTTTAAGTCACGAGCCTGTTTATTGAAAGAACTACATACGATTGGTTCACTCGTCCATCTACAATACCACGAGAAGAGTTAAACTCTTTCGAGAACTAATAACCAAATTAGATTCCATTTTGCTAAGGAAACTTATGGTAAAGTATTTAAATAAAAGAAATATTTTAATTTACCACAATCGTACATAATTCGCATGACATGACAAATTGTTGAAAACGTTTGAAAAAACTTATCTCATTGAATGACATCCTCAACAACTCAACAACTAACATTACATTGGAACATCAAAAGACTCAAAACAACGTACAACTCTTCCGAAAGCAACAAAGTTCCCAACAAGTTGTACAAAACTTGTCCTTGTTAGCACACTTCTACTTATTGTATTGCCAGAGACATGTGTAATATTCGCGTGATCGTTAAATGGGAGTATTGTGTAAAATAACACTTACTCTTGTAATGAGATTTTGTTTTATCAGAGCGCGAAGTCTATGTTTGCCGCTAGGAGGGTTCTTTGCTATAATCAGAACAAGGACAGTCTTACTGGACAGACTTACGAATAGTACAATAAAATTCATGACCTGACTAATACATCGAGTAGTGCTGCAGTTCATGTGACCAGCAACATAAAGTATACAGAAATAGACAAATTTCAACCAACGGCGGCGCAACTGGAAATACCGCCACCTACACACTCCATTGCATTGGTTCGAAAGAGATGGGAATGTGACAACTCCAACGTCATTGGACGACTATTTTTGTCTTTTCTTTATACTTGCTCGCATGTTAACACTATTAGGCAACGATTATGATAGGCTGCGGGAAGAGAGTATTAAAATTAAATTAGGTATCTATTATAATGCATTTATTCTTTATGTAGGTATGCCGTGAAATTGGTCTGATGATGTATCATCGATACTCCTAAAATAAACAAGTCTCTTTGGTTCTTTATTTTATTAGAGCATTAAACTAAAAGCTCATTTTATTTTAATTTATTTTTTCATTTTAAATAATTTGCAACGCACTGTAATATTATCAAATCCTGACATAGTAACTTGGATATTAGCTAGTATTTGAAATATTTTGTTTAGTTAATTTTATAGTTTAGTTGACGGCCTCCGTGGCGCAGTGGTATGCGCGGTGGATTTACAAGACGGAGGTCCTGGGTTCGATCCCCGGCTGGGCAGATTAAGTTTTTCTTAATTTGTCCAGGTCTGGCTGGTGAGAGGCTTCGGCCGTGGCTAGTTACCACCCTACCGGCAAAGACGTACCGCCAAGCGATTTAGCGTTCCGGTACGATGCCGTGTAGAAACCGAAAGGGGTGTGGATTTTCATCCTCCTCCTAACAAGTTAGCCCGCTTCCATCTTAGACTGCATCATCACTTACCATCAGGTGAGATTGTAGTCAAGGGCTAACTTGTAAAGAATAAAAAAAAAAAAAAAAAAGTTGTAACAATGTGCAGCTTGAAAATGTCCTCAAAAAAATTATTTTTTTCATTGTATCTAGCGAATGCATTGGAAAACCTAAGTTTGTCTGAAGACAATTTTATCACAGTAACAACTAGCAGTAACTAGTGGAACAGCTCAAAGAGTCAAAACAAGTCACAACTCATCCGGAAGCTAACAACTTGTAACAACTTGAATGAACTTGTCCAACTAAGCAAACCTCGACTCAGACTTATTGTGTCCAAATGGCTGGGGAACGGGAAACTTTTTTATAAGTCTGCTTTAAATAAAACAAATAAATGTTAGTTTATTTTGGTTTACACAATAGTCAGAACTTAATTATTTTCAAATACTATAGAGATAGCTGTGGTAGCCCAGTGGGTATGCCCTCTACCTCTGATTCGATTAGCTTCGATTCCAGTCCGGGGCATTCATCACCAACTTTTTAGTTATGTGCATTTTATATCACGTGTCTTAAACGGTGAAGGAAAAACATCCTAAGAAACCTGCATACCTGAGGAGTTTCTTAATTCTCTACGTGTGTGAAATCTGCCAATCCGCATTGGACCAGCGTGGTGGACTATTGGCCTAACCCCTCTTATTCTGAGAGGAGATTCGAGCTGATCCTAATATGGTTTGATAATCATGAAAATGACTTAATCTAGATGCTTTAGTTGGTATCTACGAGTAAGCTATCAGAATTTTTTAATATTATTATTAATGAACCTAATACTATAAAAACTGTTAACGACTAGAAAATTTGAGATATCTTTGTATATTATGTATTGCTATATTGATATACAGCGATATAACAACCACTTCCCAATTTGTAACTATTGGGCAGCTCAATCTTTCTGGAAAAGAACCCATGAGTCCCAAGACCTTTACAGTTGCCGAAAACTTAAAAAGTCAGCATTTTTCAAGGTCTTGCTAATATGAATTCATAGACAAAGATTTATTATGAATAAGTACTTAATTAGTAAAAGGCTGTTATTTTCAGCATTTTTCAAATTGCTGTAAAATAGTGCAATTAGACAATAGCTAGCTGATGAAAGAATTAACTATCTGTATATTAAGCATATATTTCATATAACGTTCATAGAACATAATATAATTAGGTGATATACTAAAAGCCTACCGAATTGATGCACTAGTACTATTTCTAATTTATAAGCATACTCACATCCGTCACAGTGAAATGCACAACAATTTCACAAAACATTTAACTGCACAATAAATCAAAATTCCAAACACTTTGGATGAACTTTTTGACAGTCCTAAAATATTTCATTTCATATTACGTACGCTCCAGTAATTTGTTTAGTGAAATTTTGAAACAAAGCTATTACCTAATCAATTCATGGATTTATTTAAGCCGCTGAGTACATGCGCGAGCGTGGTTTTTGAGGTCCTCCCAAGAAGCGTATGTCCAGCAGTTCATTGAATGCCGAATATACGCTTCGTAAGAGTTCTAGGGATGTCAATGACATAGGGACGGAAACCTACCCGGTGTCTTGCTATACGATGGTAAAATGGTGATGGTGGTACAAGCTCAAATATCTAATGTGCACACTCTCCGAAGTTTGAAGTTTTGCCAGTAGGGGTGAGTCTTCAGCCTATGCGGGCTTAGTAGTGTAATAACTGTGACTCTGTTTAATGTTCTGACAACATTAAGCATGGAACTTTATGAACATTAGTATCACCACCAACTTCCAAACATCGGGCTTGGAATTTTCTTAGTTTTTTTAGTGATAACTTCATAGGGAAGGGTAAACCGCTTCGTAACGTAACGCGTTATGGTGTCAGTCTGTCTGACTTCCCTTTCTCTCACTTATACTGCAGCAGGTTTAAGTAATCACTTCTGTCGAACGTCCCGAGATGCACGCGTTTTTTTGAAATGATAACTTCTAATAGGAGGGTAAACCACTTGGTGATCTGAAGTTGGCACGTTTGACATTTGCACTTGACAGAGCGAACTTCGAAATAATTTTACGACGACAGACTAATGTAAGTGTATATGTTGTTGCTGTCAAAATGTTTTTCACACCTCTCCGACAATAGAGAATTTTTAATTCAATCGCATCACATCAAACTACAAAAAAACAAAAAAAAAGTTTTTTTTTTTCAAGAAAAGCTCACAACCAAGCAGACAGTTGGCAAAATAATATCTCAAATGAAAACAAAATGATTTCATTTGAAATATTATGTACGAATATAAAGTATGGCTTTAGAAATATGCCAAAGAATATTATAGTACGACCGTGCATTGTGACTTGAAAAGTGAAATGAGATTTACGAGTAGCGTGAAATGTGGCGAACGCAAAGTCGATAGGCGCTTATCGGGTTTCTATTGGCCCGATCACATCAAGATGGCGCGTTGCTTCTGGCGTTGAAAATGTGAATTTCGACTTCGCACAAATTTCCAACAAGTTGTTTTACTACAGTAGAGACTAAAGCTTAGATAGAAGGAGAAATTTGCTTATCACTTGCTTAATAGGACTACTTTACTTACTTGGGTTCATGTCGCTATCTAAACTTTTCTTTATCTTAACATGTTTAGAATTTTATTTTGTTTTTGCTTTCATATTTTTCAAAGTTTTATATACAGTGAATAAGTTTTTGTACCATCGCTTTTGACTACTATTGTGGTATAATAATTACATGTATTCCATTTATTTTTCTTTACAAGTTAGCCCTTGACTACAATCTCACCTGATGGTAAGTGATGATGCAATCTAACATGGAAGCGGGGTAACTTGTTTAGAAGAAGGATGACAATCCCTTTTCGGTTTCTACACGACGTCGTACCGGAACGCTAAATCGCTTGTCGGTACAACTTTGCCAGTAAGGTGGTAGCTAGCCACCGACCGAAGCCTTCCACCAAACCAGGCCTGGACCAATTAAGTAAACCTCAATCGGCCCACCCAGGACCCCTGTCTTGTAAATCCACTGCGCATACTCCTGAGGCCATCAATTTAGAATCGTAGGTGTATTTTTTTTTTAATGACAAGTTAGCCCTTGGCTCCAATCTCACCTGAAGTTAAGTGACGATATGGAAGCGGACTGACTTGAAAGATGTATAACTTACTCTAACGTTACAAGTAACTCCGGTTTCTACGCGGCATCGTACCGAAACGCTAAACCGCTTGGCGTTACGTCTTTGCCAGTAGGATGGTAACTAGCCCAGGCCGATACCTTTCACTAAACCAGACCTACGCCAATTTAGAAAATATAAAATCCCTGAACCGAACTAGAAATCGAACCCAAGACCTCTCTGTTGAGAAACACATTACTCCAAAGAGGTCGTCAGAAAAAGGTACATTATTGTAGACAATGTTTTTTAATAAACGTTGTAAAACTCGAGCGCCTTAACTTGACATCTGACTACCAAACACAACCAAACAAACACAGTACAAACATCATTCGAGCTAGGTGTCAAATTAATCCGCACAGGTTGCACAATGTGGCTCGTGGGAGGCTTTGGCCGTGGCTAGTTACCACCCTACCGGCAAAGACGTACCGTCAAGCGATTTAGCGTTCCGGTACGATGTCGTGAAACAGAAAGGGGTGTGGACTTTCATCCTCCTCCTATCAAGTTAGCCCGCTTCCATATTAGAGTGCATCGTCACTTAACATCAGGTGATATTGTAGTCAAGGGCTAACCTGTAAAGAATAAAAAAAATGTACATACAATGTTCCTTGAACATCAATGAAATCGGATCCCTGCAACTAATTTGACATTTTGTCTCCAGTGATACCCCCCTGAGTGAGAACAGAGAGCTACTGACTACTGTTCATTACGTAGTCAACATTCCATCCACTCAAAACACCATTATATACACACATGTTTTATGGTAAACAACGTAATACTAATTAAATACACCTACCGCAAACTCTAAAACACCTAAACAGTAACAAGTTAATCACATAATAAAACCCTGTTTGTTCCCATAAGTAGGTCGCGGGAAAAATTTCCCCGCAGCGGTACGTGAGGGTGGCAAATTCGATTACGCCATCAACACCCCCACTCGGCACCTGTAAGTTTTAACTTGATTAGGTCTAAATGATATAATATTAGTTAACACAACTTCGCACTACCCTGACATCAAGACCTTAGCGTAATGTGCTTAGTTGTCTCAAGTGTCATTGTCTTTGACATAGAGACATGGTAACCTGGTGGTACCGTAGCATAGTCGGGCCACGAACGTATCGTCTTACTTGAGGCGTTAAAAACAAGTCACTGATTACTCACTTGTCACTTGTCCACTAATTCTGTCAAGACATTCGATTTAAGTGTTAGGTTTAGCCCTCATTCGCACTAGAGTTTTTTTTTAACGGACGTTAAAAAAGCGTTCAAATACAATAAATGTATTCCCAAGTAGGTTAATGTTTACATTGACAGCGTTTTTAAAACACGACATTTTTTAAACGAACATTGTTGCATTTTCAATTTTGGGCATTAGAAAAGACCTTCATTCAACTTCAAACTATAAGCAACGCCCGCCAACGCTGGGCTTTAACACATCGCTTTTTAAGTCTATGTAAGTATGTATATTGCTACAAACTTAGGTATATAGAGTACTCTATAAAAGTATGTATATTGCTACAATTCCCAGCGTTATTTTGTTTATTCTAATCGGCTATAGATGCCCTAAGCAGCTTATAAAATATGTCAGCTACAGAACTTTTTTGAGGTTAGTACATTACTCTATGCTGCTGCAAAAGTTATAATTTCTTGATCTTTTTTTAAGCTGGGCATTTTTTTACTCTAACAGCGACTACCGAATTAACTTTGGCGTTGCGTCTCGTGGCCTAGATTAATGTCTCATACATTATAAATGCATATAAATGAGCTTTAATATCCATGTTAAATGTTGGCATAATTAGCTGGCACGCGTGACTGGCGTTTCCACTTAATACCTCAGTGCGGGTAACTTTGTTTATATAAAACTAGAGGACGCTCGCGACTTCGTCCGCGTGGAGTTCAGTTTTTCGCAAATCTCGCAAAAACCATACAATTTCTCAGGATAAAAGGAAGCCTATGTGTTAATCTCGGATATTATCTATCTTCGTTTTAAATTTCAGTCAAATCAGTTCAAGACGTAGAAAGATGAAAGATGGCAGGTTAGTAGTAAGAACGGATGTTGCGACAGGGCCGAATTAAGGAGGTCTAAGGGCGCACAAAGTCTGCTAGTCATTTCTATATATCTGATTTACAATGCTCTTTTCATAATTTTTATACCCTTCAAGGTACTGCTCGCTCATTATAAAGATAACGCATCGCTTAGTATCCGATCTACTGTTCATGATATCACGGAAGAACATCTTTATATAGGCAGGAATATTTTTTACGGTAGAGTTAAAGAATATTTGTATTGAAACCGTTGCTATTATCAATGACATGCAATTAAACTTTATCGTTATTATATACTCGTAGATACATAGGCGACCCCGCACCGGAAAGCGCAGTGTTGGTTGACCCCCCACTAGGTGGACCGAGGATATCAAGCGGGTTGCAGGGAGCCGCTGGATGCTGGCGGCTCGAGATCGTTGTGCTTGGACGTCCATGCAAGAGGCCTATGTCCAGCAGTGGACGTCTATCGGCTGATAAGATAAGATACATAGGTAGACAAAAGGTTTGCTAACAGAATCACGAGAAAGTTGGCAGTAGCCTAATGATATAAAAGATTTTTTTTATAAAGACTTTATAGTTGATGGAAAGCTGATAGCTCACCTGATGTCATATGACTAGTTATTGTGAGGAAACCTGCACACCAGAGAATTTTCTCCGGCAATCTGCATTGGGCTAGCTAGACTATTGTCCTAACCCCTCTCAATGTGAGAGGAGACTCGAGCTCAACATTGAGCCGAATATGGGTTGATAATGATGATAACTTATATACAACCTAATCATAATCACAAATAACTTAATCGTCATAATATTATTATACACTGACTTAACTTAATGACCAAAGAGTTCTTGGGATTACTAATACTAATCACCTGACTAACGCGGAAACCTCAAGGGAAATATTGAATACCTACTGCTTGTAATTTAGCAACGCTATGTGGGATCTTGTGAAATCCGTTAACAATTTCTGTAACAATTAGTGTTAGTTCGCTGCCACAAACTTAATTAGTCAAGTTTATGGTTTGTTGAAAGCTAGAACTTTGGAGTTCCCAGATATATAACCTTAGAAATGTGAAGACGGGACGTCATGTACAGTACAAACTACAGAACAGCAAGATGCTAAGAACTCGGATCAATTATCATAGGACCTGCCTCGCTAGCTATGATGACAGATGAAAAAAGTGGTAGATAGGTTACGTAATCCACATTCGATGTTTACAAATTTATTTCACACACAAAAATTATTTTAGTGACTTTGTCAACGGCATGACAGTGCGACGACTGAGGTCAGGTTTGCTAATTAGCATAGTTTTAACGTGCCACTTGTCCGGCACGGTCCACGTATAACCCATGTACCAGTGGCGAAGGATGGAATTTAGATGAAGGTAACTCGTTCTAAAGAAAAGGAAATTTGTACAAACTCCGGTTTCTCATATATCTAGCTGAAGTACAACACTAAATATGCAAGAATTTTAAAGGTAACCCGTCGGAAATCGGCTTGCATGAACTCTTCGCCGCAGCTATCTACTTCTTTTTTTTGGGTATAGGGTAGTAATAATAGTAGCTCAAAGTCACTCAGCGGGCGATGGAGCGAGCTATGCTTGGGGTTTCTCTGCGTGATCGAATCAGAAATGAGGAGATTCGCAGATGAACCAAAGTCACTGACATAGCTCAGCGAGTCGCGAAACTGAAGTGGTAATGGGCAGGGCATAGTTCGAAAAGCCAATGAACTTTGGGGTCCCAAGGTGCTGGAATGGCGACCCCGCACCGGATAGCGCAGTCTTGGTCGACACCCCACTAGGTGGACCGATGACATCAAGAGGATTGTAGGGAGCCGCTGGATGCTGGTGGCTCGAGATCGTTTTGTTTGGAACTCCATGCAACTATCGGCTGATAATGATGAGGGTAGTAATAATTGATTTTGTAACTATCACTATCGTGATAATGATAATGACCAGGATCGAAGGCCTAACGTGGTTCAAGTCTTTCTATACTTCAATGCAACCTCAGCTCGACAAAACAAGCTCGTCCGTAGCATGTTAACAAACTTGTTAGTAAAATACGCGGTCAAAGTGTAACTTGTTAAATAAAACTAGTATAAAAGGCAACGTAAAATAAAGTTTCTAGCTCAGTAGAATCACAAATCAGCCAATTACGTGCAAGTTAGCTCTTCACAAACCATATATTGTACCTGAATGTACTTTGAAAGCGACGAAGTCTTTCCCATAATGTAACAAATAAACTTATCTTCGAACTGGCAAATCTTCTATACGTAGTTCGTTAGCTCGTTTACTCTAGACTCATCGTCTTGTAGTTTGTGAAGATACTTAGAATGCTGACTTAGGTCTAGGCAAGTTTAACTACGTCTATAAATAAAAGGAATCATTCTAAGAAAATGAACTGAGTACTTCATAGTTTTTTTCAGTCTTTATTAATATAAAAGAAAGTATATCATTATCAACCCATTACAAGTATACCGTAACAAAGGGTAAAGCTGCCATTCCACTTAAGCGGAGCTAGGCAGCGGAGCCGAGAAACAGAAAAATATTAACCAATAGTACATAGCACATCTTTGAAAATCTCTGCTCCTCTTAAGTGGAAAGGGACTCTAGTTATCTATAGACTCTAAGGTCAGCTAGTTAAAAATACAACAAACATTATATTCGTACCATCGCTCTTAGTCTTACAATGCTGACTTAGGTCTAGGCAAGTTTAACTATGTCTATAAATAAAAGGAATCATTCTAAGAAAATGAACTGAGTACTTCATAGTTTTTTTCAGTCTTTATTAATATAAAAGAAAGTATATCATTATCGACCCATTACAAGTATTCCGTAACAAAGGGTAAAACTGCCATTCCACTTAAGCGGAGCGAGGCAGCGGAGCCGAGAAACAGAAAAATATTAACCAATAGTACATAGCATATCTCTGAAAATCTCTGCTCCTCTTAAGTGGAAAGGGTCTCTAGTTATCTATAGTCTCTAGGGTCAACTAGTTAAAAATACAACAAACATTATATTCGTACCATCGCTCTTAGTCTTACGTCCCTAAGCTAAAAGTAGGGTATGTTAATAAATGTAGCGTAAAAGGCGAAATATTCTGTCGATGAAATAATGAGGGCTATTTATAAACGACGAGTAAAGATATCGGGTGGCGACATAGGATACTCTCATTCTGTCAACGTCGACTCTTAATGAGCTATACGTGAATCAATCTCCAGCTCTATTTCAGCGGTCAAGTGTGCCTTTTAGAGAAAAATGTATGACACTTTATCTTATTCTGTGAAAACGGGCACCAATATTTCCATTTGGAGATGACTCATTTTTTTCTTGATACATTTCGATATTTTGATGTCTATGTTAGATGAATGATGAAGGAAATGAATAGAATAGTGTCGTCCGCTTTGAAATGGAGATTATTTTTCAGTATTTATTTTCGCTTCGCCATATTTTAACTAACAAGTTTATAGTATAATTAATTTTTAAAATGTAGTTAAATATTTCAGGAAATTAGCGCTTATAGGTTTTTGTATTTTGTCTTATTTTTTACTGTCTAAATAAATACGTTATTTACATTAATTTATACACTAAAAGCAAACGAACTACCTACATTTTAAAATAAAAAAGTAGATCCTCAGAGCCGTTTTTTACAAAAAAAAAAGATTCGACGAATTGAATCTGAAGAAGAATTGAAGTCCGATAAAAAGATATTTATTTAAATAAAATGTTTAACCCTGTCGAACAATTTTCAAGGGGTATATTAGATAAAGAACGCTCCAAAGTCTGGAAGTTGGCTTGGAAGGAAAACGCCTCCCCCACCTTAGTTCGCCTCGTTCATTGTCCCGTGAATATAGCATGCACAAAGTTTGAGCAGTAAGGTCATGAATAAATATTTTGTTCCTAGGCCCAAAGTCTAATGCAAATAGGCACATTAATCATCATCATATCAGCCGATTGACATCCACTGGAGGACATAGGCCTTTTTATTTGTAGGAACTTCCATACATCACGATCCTGAGCCGCCTGCAATCAGCGAATCCCTGCGACGCTTGATGTCGTCATTTATGAGGGGTCGACCTCTGCATTTTTAGTGCAAGGTCACCATTCCACCATCTTGGGACGGACCCAACGTCCATCAGCTCATCGAACAATGTGGCCCGCCCATTGCCACTTAAGCTTCGCGACTCGTTAAGCTATGTCGGTGACTTTGGTTTTTCTGCGGATCTCCTCATTTCTGATTCTATCACGCAGAGATACTCAGAGTATAGCTCCTTTCATCGCCGATTGTGTGACTTTGAGTCTTTTTATGAGGCCACAACATTTTTTCATACATGATGCTCGAATGGTAATACACCGCCTAATAAATAAATAAATAAATAAATAATAAATATTAATAAGGTTTGAAAGAACCCACCAGTTCGGAGTTTAAGCCCTTCCCAATATTAATTTGTGATAAATTTTGTAACCACTAATTAAGTAACTTTTTGGCACTTTGACGGCTATAATTAAATAAGTTGACTGTTTAACTTGGCAATATATCTTTGATGATATTATATTTATGGTATAAGTTTATGAGAACTTAATACTTTTACTTTGAAGTAATTTGATACTGTTAGCGTTTGGAAAGAAAATGGGTACTTAAATAATATTATAGCGCAAATAGCAGACGCCCGCGACTTCGTCCGCGTGGAATTTAGTTTTTCACAAATCCCGCGGGAACCATGTACTTTTCCGGGAATAAAAGTAGCTTATGTGGTAATACAGAGTAAAATCTATTTATATTCCAAATTTCATACAAACTTTCATCCCCTATTTTATCCCCTTGGGGGTAGAATTAATCAAAATTCTTTCTTAGCGGATGCCTACGTCATAACATCTACCTGCATGCCAAATTTCAGTCCGATCCGTCCAGTGGTTTGGGCTGTGCGTGGAAATGTTGACTCTACTTTGCAATTGCACGTTGTAGAGTCAACATCTCCTGAGGATGCTCCGGTTTCGGGGTGAAACGTACGTAGAGAGTATTTTGTCGAACCTGGGTGACGTTGTCGCATGGGTTCATCAGCTTTTCGCGGATTGCAAAATAAATAAATTATCATATATATGAGCATAAGTCGTTGCATAAATTATAATTAACATTCAACATTAATGTCAACATCCCTCAAAGCTCAAGACTGGGAACTAAGCAACATACATCAAATGGGAGGTTACGCGCTTAAACTGTAATTAAATCTAGTTCCTGCTGCCGCCGCACTGTTTGACTTCAAAATAGGTTTCAGTGCAACGAAGCTATTACATCAGGCTTTCCAATTTTCTGTTTCAAAAACCTTAATTTATACTTAACTCTCTTATGTACCTCATAAGTAGGTACTCTCGTAAATCATCGTCATCATCATTATCAACCCATATTCGGCTCACTGCTGAGCTCGAGTGTCCTCTTAGAATGAGAGGGGTTAGGCCAATAGTCCACCACGCAGGCCCAATGCAGATTGGCAGACTTCACACACGCTGAGAAAGAAAGAAAATTCTCTGGTATTTAGGTATTCTTCATGATGTTTTTCTTTCACTGTTTGAGACACGTGATATTTGATTTCTTAAAATGCACATAACTGAAAAGTTGGCGGTGTATGCCACGGACTGGATTCGAACCTACACCCTCGGAATCGAAGGCAGAGGTCATACTCACTAGGCTATAAAGAGCTTAGACCCACCACGCTGCTGCAGTTTAGCGGACTCAGGGTGATAATAATAGATTCATTTACGACGACTTCAGATGGTTATTATAGTGACCGACGGCTTAGCCTATGTGCTAATCTACAGTAAAATATATTTCCATTCCAAATTTCAGCCAAATCGGTTAAGTAGTTATGGTGTTTGATGATTGATTGAAAGAATAACAAACTTCCAAACAAATGTCCATACAAACATTCATACAAACATCCATAATTACTTTCGCGTTTATAATATTAGTTAGTTACCATATTTCTAAGTATACATACCTACCTACTTATAATATTAGGCATGTTTCGTTAACAGCCGTTGAATTTCTTGAAACTAAAAGCCCAGCTTAGCGAATCTTCATGTTGAAATCCTTTGAAAAACACGGGCAAATTTTATTTCAAAGCAAACGCTTCTTAACATTTATCTCGAGCAGCGTTTGACTTTCTAGCTTAGACAGAACTTTAAGCTTTCTATCCAATATTTTTCTACAAACACTATTAGCATGGTATTGAAAGCACAAATCCTTTTGAAAGTGAAAACTTTTAAAGTAGTATAATTTGTCACAGCTTTTATAAGAGGAAAAGATTGAAAAAGAGTTTGCGTATTTTGTTTGTCCGTTTGCATTCCACTTTTGAAAATATGTTATAGAACTAACAAATAAGTTTGTCCTCCGCCTTCGATTCGGAGGGTGAAGATTTGAATCCGGTCCAGGTCATACCCCTCCAACTTTTTAGTTATGTACATTTTAGGAAATTTAGTACCACGTGTCTTAAACAGTGAAGAAAAAACCTCGTGAGGAAACCTGCATACCAGAGAATTTTCTCAATTCTCTGCGTGTGTGAAGTCTACCAATCCGCATTGCCAGCGTGATGGACTAGTAGACTAGTCCCTCTCATTCTGAGAGAAGACTCGTGCTCAAAATTGAGCTAAATATGGCTAATACGGGTAATGACGATGATGACCTAAATACAAAAAAAATATAAGCTAATATCGCTTCATTTTCTATTAGGGATGTTTTTTTTTAATTCTACCAAAAACGCATAGAATTTGTAATCACCTATCTTCGATGCTGCTAACCAGTCTAGCACTAGGAGACAGCTGTCTCGCCAGAACACCTTGACAATGACTTTACAGACACTTGCACTGGGTCGTAGCCTTGATAATAACAAATCGATGTCTATAGCTGGATAAGTTATGATGACACTTCCACTATGTGCGGGTGACGGGGGCGCGGGTGTGAAGCCGTGCGTGCGGGGCATCGCTACCCCCTACAAGCCCCCGCGGACAGTGTAGTGCACAGCAAGATTAAACCAAATTAATACGAGAAGTCTGAAAAGAGCCGAATACCACGTAATACCGTGTGGTCTCCGGGTTTTTTGCCAAATAAAATCTAACTAAATACTGCGTTCGAGCCCCGCCCGTGTTTTACTAACGAGTCTCAATAGCCGGCCGGTCGCTCGCATTCGAGTGGTAAGGAAGTTTTTTAACTACTACCCTCAAATTGGTAATTTCTCTAACTTAAAGAACTATCGAGAAGACAACAAATAATTTAAATAGGGATATTTTTATTGGGTAAGCAAAATCAAAAATTTATTTAGTTCAATTAGGCTTACTTTACAAGCATTCTTGAAACGTCAAGTTATTTCATAATTAAGTCGAAAACTTAAATTTAAAGTGACGAGGGTTCTAAAAGGGTTCTTGGTCCGAGAAGATCCAAGCAATGCTTACTGATTTCCTAGTATCGAGACGTGCGCGGTTTATGTAGCTTGCATGGGATTTGAACAAGAAAACAAGACAGCAGTGTATGCCGTTTGAACGTAACCTTACTGTGATAATGTGTGCCCGACTCAAAGGAGGATTATCTGGCCGAGCGAGCAGTATTTCTCAGGAGGTCAGCTGCTGAGCTGGTACGTTTTCTATTTACTTTGTTGCATAATTCTCGTACAAAGGAGAATGTTATAGGTTATCGAAAAGAAACGAAATAAATTGTTGTACTCGTATATACTCACACTTATTTGAACTGTGGTTACTTGGTAAGCATAAGTCGAGGTTTCGGGACGTTAAGTTGTCGCGTTGGTGCCCTTTTTAATTAATACGCTTATATCTGAGTAAAGAATATTATTAGCTTCACTTGTAACTAACTATGTTAGAGACTCAATGTCTTAACAGTTAGAGCGGTCGGACTCATCACCGAGGGGTAATGGTTCGATCCCCGCCCCGTTGGAATCTTAATTTGACCCACTTCCCGATTTTCGATTAAGATGAAATTTTGCACACGCTCAAATGTCTGATGATGACTAGCTAAGAAACGTACGATGACGGATGGGCTTTTTAAAATGCACTCCCATGATATGGGAGCAAGCAACAAAAAATTGGAGCAACGTGGTGGGTCTACACCTCCTCTCTTATAAGGGAAACCTGGCCTGTTAAAATAGGCTGATGGTAAAAATATTTATTTAATTAAATTTCTATGTACATGGTCATGAAAAAATATCAATACATGTTGTCTGTAGATTAGCTATGAAGTTAGACATAGGCGCTTTAGTGTGTGTTCTCAATATACCATTTTCGTTTTATGAAATTCCCATTAAAAGCTCTAACTATTTTATGTGGAAGCTAGGATCACCGCATTCTCTAAATTTTACTTTGTCCATAAATAAAACTTCGGGCGCAACCGAAATGCCTGATGGAGGGATTTGGGAAAAGTTTTAGTTTATACGGGCCTAGTATAGATGGACGGAATTTGGAAGACTATTTTATTAGTTCCTAAATTCCAGATTTAAAGTTTATAATGCTAGAATTATTATAATGAGTTATTATAAAGGAGATGGTCCAAAATTGTATGGAATCCAGGATCAGTATTCTAGCGCAAATAAAAGAAGATATTTTTTTTAACTATTTTTGATTATACAAATCTACGAATTTACTTTAATTCTTTCGCAACACTAATAAGGGTAATAATAGCGGATAGATGAAGTTTTCGATGCAGTAATTTGACGTTTGCTGTCAATTATCATGTCATATTTGCTATATAGGCGCCATCTTGATTTAACTCAAAAACTTGGGTTTTTATTTTATTTATTTCTTTTTATATAGTTATATTTATTCACTTTAATAAAATTTAATAAAATCCTTGTATTTTTTTAAATTTTAATGATACGGGGTACAAGACCTGAAATGGACCATCTCTTTTAAAGTACTGTTCGGTTTCTTACTTCATCATTATCATCATCATGGATGGACGTCCACTGTCGGATATAGGACTTCCAAACACTACGGATACGGATGGAGACTTCCAAAAACTACAGTGAAGCAACACTCTGCAAACGGGTTGGTCATCACCAGAGACGTCTACACCATAAAAGCATGAGTACCTACTGCATACCCTAGTCGTTTTACCATCATAATCAACCCATATTCATTGCTTAGCTCGAGTCTCCTCTCAGAATGAGAGGGGTTAGGCCAATAGTCCACCACGCTGGCCCAATACGGATGGGCAGACTTCACACACACAGAGAATTAAGAAAATTCTCTGGTATGCAGGTTTCCTCGCGATGTTTTTCCTTCACCGTTTTATATTCCGTATAAATTATTTCTATTTCATTAAGCTCCACCAAATTTTTTCTGTAAGTAGGCATATCTTCCTACTGCCCACCTGACAGGGCTATTTTTCGCATCGGTGTTACTGGTGCTTGACGACTGTGACAGTTAAAGTTTAACCAATAGAATGGTCATACCACCATTTATTAATCAACCTGCAGGGTTCACCATGAGCAGGTGAAGGTGGCTATTGAGCAGACTGGTACTAACCTCCCCTTTACACCCTTAAGTTATTCGAAATGGAAGTTCATTGAATTTGATGATCTTGTGTATGTGTGTATATATGTGATAGATCTTTGAGACCTGTGTAACTACGAGTATTTGTTTATGTTCTGGTAAGGCTAAAGTTCGTCTACAAGGAAGCAAATAGACAGCATCAAAGGTAGGACGTGTTTAGATTATTGCTAAGTTATTTCCCACATTTCTGTTAAGATAGAACATACTTTGTTCTTTTGTTATATAAATGTTTCTAAACGCAAATTTCAAATGAATTTCAGCAATTTTTGCATATTTTCGTTAAAGAAACAAGGAAGTTTTTAGTAAAATATATTTATTAATTAAAATATATATTTATGAAAAGCCGTGATAGCCCAGTGGATATGAACCCTGCCTCTGATTTCGGAGGATATGGGTTCGAATCCGGTTCGGGGTCATGCACCTCCAACTTTTCAGTTGTGTACATTTTAAGAAATTAAGTATCACGTGTCTCAAATGGTGAAGGAAAAACATCGTGAGGAAACTTTCATAACAGAGAATTTTCTTAATTATCTGCGTGTGTGAAGTCTGCCTATCCGAATCAGGCCAGCGTGGTGGACTATTAGCCTAACCCTTCTCATTCTGAAAGGAGACTCAAGCTCAGCAGTGAGCCGAATATGGTTTGAGAATGATGATGATGATGATGGTATATTATATATTTCCCTTGGTCACGAAATAACTTGAGGACGAAGAAAATTGCGCAGATTATTGGAAAGTTTCAGAAAATTAACGAGTTTTTATCTCAACAACTGAACGGATCTGGGTGAGACTTGACACAAAGATTTATTATAGTCTAGTATGACACATAATATGCTACCCTTTATTCCGATATTTCCACAGAAATGAGATCTATATAGGTAAAAGTACGGAATACAGTTTTAAAATTAAAATAAATATTTAACCCAATTATAAAACCTAATGAATTGTCTCTATTGCTTCAACCATCTGAAATGAAACAGAAAATCGTAGAGCAGCAATTATAAAGGGCGAGCCAGCTATAATTAATTTAAAGATCCATCTTCAAGATCTAATTGAGCAATATTCAAAATGAAATCTTCGAAACTAAGTTAGAGCTGAGATATTAACGGAAATTGCCTATAAATCTTTGATAATTTCCACATAGGTACCTAGGCTTATGCAGGAATTCATTAGTTTCTGACGTTGCTCTGGAATTGGCAGGGCATTTAATTAAACGAAATGAAACACTTCTAGATTGGACTTCGAAAGGTCGAGTAAACTGTAGTATACTCTGCGGCAATATAAATGTAAGTAGCTGTAAAATAGTTGGCTATCCTTGTTTACTTCCCAGAAACAGGGAAAGCTTACAATAGTCAAAATTGTAGTACTGAAAAAAATTATCAAAAGCTGTAAGTACCTACCACAGAACATAAAACGCTATCTACGTATGTACGTCAAACTCTGATAGCATTTGTTGTTCTCGACTCATTGATCAATAGTGATCATTTACATTTTTAAATTATTTAGCAGTTTTGACGGCCTTCGTGGCGCAGTAGTAGCGGTGGATTTACTAGCCATTTAAAAGATAATCTAAATAATCGAACTCTATGGTTGTATTATCAATTTAGTCTTGTAAATAGACTTAAAAATACTTTCAAGATAACATAAAATTCAGGTCACACATTATGTAATTCGGTTAAATTTTGCTGTAATTTTTGTTGCGATTTATACACCTATTTTATTAGTGTTACTGCTTTTTTCCGTACTAATAAAGAATATAATGTATTGTCATATTACAATATGCAGAATCTACATGCCTGACTTCATTATTATTCTTAGTCCAACTAATACCACAGAGTAGCGAAGTGTTACAACATTTGCTTAGCTAAAGAGATCACTGTCATTTTTATTCTATGCAAGTCTCAGATGCGACCCTGGTGCCGTGAACATGACACGCCGAGACCCGCTGACCTGCTTCTCTTCAACCATCTGCGACTTGTCAATTTACCTTAAAAAAATCTCGGAAAACCTCGCCCCAAAGAAAAGCGGCGTGTTGATTTAACACACATACATACCCCACTGCGATCACGCGCCCTTATTTTATCCTACAAGCGAATCGGATCGCTCTTTCTATTCACATTTCGGTTTTTAAAGTCCAATTTGCTGTACACCTAAATCTTCCACTTGTGTCGTTTTAACTTTAGGTGTATTCTTTAGAAATAGTTAAGACTTTGTATTTATGATATTGAAACGGAAGCCACATAATGTCTGCTTAGTGTCTAATGGACTCATAAATAAAATATTATGTTCCGTGGTATTAAGTACAAATGTTAGTTTTAGTTTTTTACTTTAACGTATGCCTCGGAGAGTAAATTAAAAAGTGTCATCGTTTTTTAAACATAAATTTATTGTGTAGTTTCTAGTGTTAAGTTCAGAGTTCAGATACTTCAATGTACCGTATCATGACGTAGTATCATGACTTATTAGACCAATATTAAAAATTGCTAACACTAGTATGAAGAAATTTATTTACTATGTAAGTTTGATGACCTCTGAGGCAAGAGATGGCTTAAAAGAGATGATTTGATCACCTATATTTTTTGTTTCCGATACAAATATAAAGTTTGTATGTAGCTCTTAATATTATTTCATGCTATTTAAGACACATATCTGTATAACTAATAAAAAAAAACATATCCTCGGTCGTTTGTGTTTCCAGACTATTGGTAATATATTTTGAATCTTTCATTACTATTCGTACGTACATGGTTTTACGTTTCACTTAATTCGTACGTTTTAAGTTTGGATCCTAATAAAATAAATAAGTTTCAATTCTTAGTTGAAATCATACTGTATATTTTTTTAATGATATACTTAGTATAGAAGTATGGTAATAATATAGTTCATAAGTAGACTAGCTGACGCCGCATGGTTTCACCCGCGTGGTTCCCGTCCCCGTAGGAATACGGAGATAATATATAGCCTATAGTCTTCCTCAATAAATGGGCTATCTAACACTGAAAGAATTTTTCAAATCGAACCAGTAGTTCCTGAGATTATAGATAAATTATACTAACACCTAGAGTTGGCATCCTTAGTAAAGATAGTAGCAAAACAAAATTTAATTTAAGTTGTTCACCCTACCGTACGTGAAAAGTTCAGTTTCAATTTCTAAACATTACAATTTGTACTGATGCCGCCCAAGCTCAAAAGTGAAACGTAAAGTGCGGAAATATGGCATTTTATATAAAATACATTTCAATACGGCTTCGTTCTAGTCTAGTGCGATGAATTATTCATACATCTCGCGTAGATGTGAAGAGACCTTTAGAATATTATCTGTATTTTGATATAAAGGGAAGAAGTCTCAAACTATATACTCGTAGTTACTATGTTGTGCAAGTTTTTCAAACCTCGTACACGGGGGCGTGCACTTCGTAAATGTATAAACACAATGCATACCCTACGGATTCATTATGAACCTATGTTTGAGGAGGAATTTCCATTTCGTACAATTTGTACCTGTAGTGTACCCTAGTTAAAAACCTTGTGCACACCACTGTTCCTACTTAAAACTTACCGACTTGACCATTGGTCAAGTTTAGTGTATACTTTAGTTGTTGATGTTAATCGAGAAGAAGCATGTTACAAAATCGTTTCCTACATACGACTAACACGATCTTACTGCATAACAGCATACATACATAATAAAGATACTAGCGGACGCCTGCGACTTCATCCACGTGGAAATCAATATAAACTTTTAACCCCTATTT
Organism: Bicyclus anynana; assembly: GCF_947172395.1. Classification (NCBI taxonomy): domain Eukaryota; kingdom Metazoa; phylum Arthropoda; class Insecta; order Lepidoptera; family Nymphalidae; genus Bicyclus; species Bicyclus anynana. The sequence goes on from NC_069095.1 coordinate 8,084,953, forward strand.
CAGTGAATCCCTATTTCATTGAATTAAAAAAAATGTTGAATCACATTATACTTCGTATTTTTTTTAAGATTTTAGAACAAATATTTAAAACTGTAACTATGTTAAAAAAATGGAGGATTCAATTTTTCAACCACTATTTCACCCCCTATTTTTATTTTAAGATCAAAAAAACCTTATGTTTTGCTCCAAGGTCCCATTTACCCTAATACCAAAATTTATCTTGATCGGTTCAACGGTTTAGCCGTGAAAAAGTAACAGACTGACAGACTTACTATTACTATACTATACTATATTATAGATGGATAATAGACATTCCAAAGCTTATATTCGAAAATTTATATAAAGTTTGCCGTACAATAATTCTGCATTAGATTTAAAAGTAAGGATTTTCGGATTTATTCTTGTGGAGAGATAATGCGTGCCAAATGTATGGAACATCGGGAAGTGACCTAAATATTACAAAGATAAATGCATGGGGTATTTTATATAGCAGTATGTGTCTACATTTGAAACATGACTGCAGTATGAGACTACTTGAACAGTGTTATCCAGTAGATATGACATCTGCCTCCGATCCCGGAGGGTGTCGGTTCGAATCCAGTCCGGGGCATGCACCTCCAACTTTTCAGTTGTGTGCATTTTAAGAAATTAAATATCACGTGTCTCAAACGGTGAAGGAAAAACATTGTGAAGAAACCTGCATACCAGAGAATTTTCTTAATTATCTGCGTGTGTGAAATCTGCCAATCCGCATTGGGCCAGCGTGGTGGACTATTGGCCTAACCCTTCTCAGCTTAGCAATGAGCCGAATACGGGTTCATAATGTTGATGATGATGAGTTTGATGTGCATGAAAATGCAAATTAACCACGTCATTTTTATGCAAAAATGTTTTTTAGGTACAACTCGCTAATATAATGAGTTTATAATACTGTCAGCTTAACACCAATCGGACAATTAAGGCAGCAATTACGGTCAGTGGCGGTTTCTAACCACAGAGTAATTAAAATTTTTAGATACATTATAATTGTAACTATTTTTGAAGCAATATAACTTTTAAAGTATGTGAGATGAGTTTGTTTGTTTATTAGGCACGCCTTCATTGCTCAGCTGATTGTCATCAAATATTTCCATACAGATACTTCAGCATATAAAAAATAGATAACACCTTTTAACAAAGGATATTATCCTTCCATATTCCAGATATTCCTTCAGAAAGATTGCCTATTAACGTGATTGAAACGATGGAAAAGCTAACAAAATATTAAAACCTAAAAAAATATTTATATATATCAATTATATGGCTACTGATTTGTATAACTACAAAAATATTCCAGTTATACACTTTTTTTTAAATGCGTGTAAACCTGGACGACGCTAAAAAATACCTCTAATAACCTCTTTTTTTGAGAATAATTAGAATATTTTTAATTAGATACTATATTACTCAAATTGTCTACGAGTAACGAGAGTAACCTATATTTCTCATTTTAAGTAAGTCAAATTCATGGAGGTTTTATTTCATATTTTTGTTAAAAATATTAAAATATACTTGTAATAAAGTTACACCTACCTAAATAATAAACATTCAGAAAACAAAAACAACAAAATAACAAGAAATATTACACAATTATTAAAAAAAAACAGTTTGTGTTCGATTACACTTCTCATAATCCAGTAAGTGGAGTCGGCAGACTGCTAAGTGCTACAAATCCCTTTTCCAATGTTCCACGCCGCAGTGTTCCATCGATATTAACATTTATACGACGTGGACAGTAAAAATACAGTACAATCAAATATTTAATAATGTATATAACCTCTTTTGTTTTATCAATTTTGTTAGCAAAACTAGTTTCATCGCAGACGGATGCTAACGCTGTCAGTGAAGTAAAGACGTTGCAGTGGGATTCTACGGAATCTGTTTTTGCCTTGCAAATCCAACAAATCCGGACGTCGTCGGAAGTGACGCCGGCGGCCTCTGCCGGAAACAATCTTAATGTCCTCAGTCCCGACGTAGCAAGCAACTTTCTCGAAGCGCAAGAAGAAAATTTCCGAGCAATCCCGACTTTCCATCCGATTGCCGGTGAAAAAATCAAAAACGATCAAGACGGAGGAAACAGCAAATTACTTTCAACACTCGAAGCGAATTTCCTTGAAGAGAAAAACATTGATGTGCAAAATAAAGTTTACAATTCGAAGGAACCTGAGAATTTAATATGGGAGAACTGCTTCGATTTAGTGCATTCAAAACATGGCATGGAAAAATCGGAAAGCTTAGAATCTGAAAATGTAAGGACGTTAGGCACTTATATAAATAAACGTAATTCTCTATCTACAAATGATTCCTCGGCGTTAAAATCTTGGTTAGAGAAGTATAATAAACTAAAAAGTGGAGGTAACTTAAGAACAATGCAGCCTGTTGTTGTTACTGAAACATCTACAGAATCTTTGTCGTCGTCAAGTTCATCATCAATACAAATCATACCAATTACAACGAGCATACCAAATTCATACACAGAACCAATGAATATAACACTAGATGTTATCACAGAACATACAATTCAAGAGACCGACGCAAGTGACTGGTTTATAAACGTCGATAGTAAGATAAAGTTTGGAAGTTTACCTCAAACGCAAACATATCTTATACCAAAATTCAAATTGGACGAAGGTTTTCACCCTTTCAGTTTTATGTCAAATTTCTTTTCTGCGGTTTATCTTTTCGACTATCCCATTGGTGAGTAATATTTTATACCAACTTATTATTTACAAATTCATTAAGTCTGTCAAAGTACTTATTACTGAAGTTTTCAATTAGTTGAAGATTTAACCTTCTAATCCTTCGTGTATTAACATTAACACAATACTTACAACCAAATAATTATTACAACCGTTTTACACTCTTACTTTCTGTACAGAATAAATATTAAAGTAAACGAAAATTTCCTTCAGGTCTTGTCAAGGATATTGTAAAAGGGAAATTCACTTTCCCATATTCGTTTTTACAGGTAATGATTTCAGTTTTTACACATTTTTTTGGTTATTTATTTTTTTATTCAAAGGTGTAGCAAAATAGACCTAGACAATTAACCCTATAAATATACAACGATACAGTCTAAGATGGTTACGGACTAATTTAAAATAAATAAAAACTCAATCTACCAGAGTTGTAGTAAAGTAACCAGCGATGTCCGAAACTCCTGACCAAACTTCAACTGATCTAGAAATCTATACTAATATTATAAAGCTGAAGAGTTGGTATGTTTGTTTGATTAATTGAACACGCTAATCTCAGGATCAACTAGTCCGATTTGAAATTTTTTTTCAGTGTTTTAAAGCTCCTTTATCGAGAAAGGCTATATATTATCCCCGTATTCCTACCGAAACGGGAACCACGCGGGTAAAACCACGCAGCGTCAGTTAGTTATATATAAAATTTAACCAAGCTGGAATTCGATCCCAGAACCTCGCGGTCAAATGTCATTCCCAAAGTGAGTAAAAAGGTAGATAGGACTTAAGCTAAGAAAAAAAAAAAAAAAAAAAATACCGACCGAATTGAGAACCTCCTCCTTTTTGAAGTCGGTTAAAAATAGCTCATTATTACTATAAATCTATATTGATATTATAAACAGGTAAAGTTTTGTAAGCTTGTAGGGGGTAATCTCTGGATTTACTGAACCAATTTTAAAAATAATTTTACTAATAGAAAGACACATTCTTTGCGAGTGTCGTAGGCTTAATCTTATCCCCGTATTCTCGTGGGAAAGGAAACTACGCGGGAGAAACCGCGGGAAGTCTGCTAGCTTACTATATTTTCAAACACATAAATCACCACATTATTTTGGTGAAACTAGTTTATGCCAAAAAATAAATGCTCTTTTTGTACGTTAACGATAATAGTATTTATTTAATTACTGCCTTTTATGACTCTGTAGAAGTTTTATTACGAAACTTTTATAGGAACAAAGGTTTTAGTTGAAATGCTTTTAGCAATCGGGCACTCTGCCCAAAGCCTCACTATTGTACACATCAGATAATGGAAAAACTAACTACTAACAACTAACCCTTTTTATTTTCGTGTAAAAGACTTTGTTTGCCTTAACAAAAGGGCTTTTGTTTCTATTTAATGAAATCTCTGGAAAAAAGTAACTTACTTACCTATTCGTAGTTTTTCTAATTCTAAGCAGCATTTAAAATAGCGCGAGGTTAAAACCAACTAATTAGATGAACAGTGAACACTTTGTGGAATTCTAAATCAGGCCACGCACGCGACATTACGTTATTCAAAACGAGTATTGATGTGAAGGATTCAATGAATATACCTACGAGTATTGTGTCGTATCTTTATACGTACAGCAAGCCGTCGTGATTTTTACTAGTTATTCTATATTGAGTGTTCTTTCTATTAAAAGTTCGCAACAAATCGATCATTTACCAAATACATATGAGTTGGGTTGTTTACTAATCACGGAACTTAATAATGTACAAAGAAGAAAATTCAGAAAAACAGCAGAATTAATAAGAGCTGCAAGATAGATTATAGTTTTAGATATAATATTTCCTTTTATTTTATTTTTATAATAAGTTTAGCCTAGTTAAATATTATTGTCTTAACTAGTATAAATAATTGATTGTACTATTTATGAATAAAAAGAACTGCAATATTAAATTATAAAAAATCTGTTGTCCGTAAAGTCGGTTTACTGACGATAGTTGAACGTGTCAACGTCATAAGAAAATACTGATGGAATGGTTGCATTTTTCAAAAGAAAATTGGTTGTTCCAAAATACTGTTTAATAACCTCCATAGACCAGAATATACTTTATTTCTACTAAAAAAAGTTGGCAACCCTAGAGCGAGAGAACGACGCATGACGTCATCTTTTTTCGAGCGTACAGCGGGCTTCATCGAATTATAAGACGTTGTCACGTCAATAAAAACCACTCACAATTTCTAAAATTTAAAAATATTGTTACCATAATTTCATTACTAGTTATACAGAATTGGTTTAGAACCCGTCTGGAGTATTTTATTCTGAATGGGTTCTAGTAAAGCAAGTTCAGCATTCACTGACAAACACACATGCGTTGAATTGTTTACTTGTCACGTCGTTAAAATCATTCACGGTAGGTAAAATAAAAAAAAAATTGTTTTGCAAAATCAAAGAATTTTCATTTTCTGGTGGAAGTTGACGGCCTCCGTGGCGTGCGCGGTGGATTTTCAAAACGGAGGTCCTAGGTTCAATCCCCGGCTGGGCCGATTGAGATTTTCTTAATTGGTCCTGGTCTGGCTGGTGGGAGGCTTCGGCCGTGGCTAGTTACCACCCTACCGACAAAGATGTACCGCCAAGCGATTTAGCGTTCCAGTACGATGTCGTGTTGAAACTGAAAAGGGGTGTGGATTTTCATCCTCATCCTAACAAGTTAGCCCACTTCCATCTTATAAACTGCATTATCACCATCCATACCATCAGGTGAGATTGTAGTCAAGGGCTAACTTGTATAGAATAAAAAATTGTACCATCAACCAATCAACAAATAATTATTACACTTAAAAGTAAAATTCTGGCACATCGTTTAATAATAATTTAATCTAAACATTTTTATGACAATTTGATAACTTAGTTAAACATATAATTATTAGTTTTCATTACCTATTAAATCTAAATCAAGAAACATAAAGCTCGTCTCTGGGTATTACTTGGAAGAATTTCTTTATGATATCGAACACGATTTCCACGATCTTATCTGTAATTGGTTTTCCGAATTCGTCCAGAACTTGTTTCCAATTTTCGTTGATGAAAGTCAAAACTGTTGCACCTGTGAAAATTGTTAAAATTCATGAATGGGATATTATTGCAGAAAAATGAGAAAATGTTACTGTAATATAGAATTTTTTCTATATTACAACGTAATATAGCAAAAAGTTACATGGTTTAAAAAACCCAAATATAACACCAGAACCCAAAAATACCTATAGATTAGTGGATGTAGTATCCACTACACACATGTGCTACACTACAATTATGTAAGTATTTTTTTAAAATATACTTACTTAATTCAGGGCTTCCTTTGAATAGATTAGTAAATTGAAATGATACTTTGTCGTCATAACTGTATGTAGTTTTGTAGTCTTTAATCTCTCGGTATATCACTCCCTCACGTGTCCTATCCTCGAATTTAATTTTGCAGGAGAATGAAACATTCGCTGCAATAAAATAAACAATTATTAAATCATAGATATAATTATTATATCCTTATGTTAAAAATTCGAAATTCATTCATTTCCAAATTCATATGTTCACACGACAGCGTTTTTTTTCGAGTAGTGTCGCATTTTTGATTTAGAGCGTTGGAAATAAATCTTCATTTAACTTCATACTATATTTGAACGCTTTTTTAACGTCCGTTAAAAAAACTCACGTACGAATGAGGGCTTAGAACAGGGAAATACGTGTAAGCTATGCATGGCTAAGATTGGCTGATAATGATAAAATTAGTAAAGCAACTAATAAATGGTAGACGTCTACAAATTGGAATCATACATTTCCTCAAACAGATTGTATAGAAAGTCATACGCATGAATCTATGTCCGATTCGTATGATGTGGATGTGTCGACGCCTGCCTTAAACCGTCAACTCATTTAATCTCCAAATTACTATTATCGAATCTGATACTAATGGAATATTTGTATAACACTTACGAGACTTTATCCTAGCATCTCCATCGCCATTGATGGCGAAGATCAAAACTCTGCCAGACGCTTTGTATTTTCCTTTCAAAGATAAACCGCAACGTAGATTGAGTTGTGCTTCCAAGCCTTCGTACCTGAAAATATTTTCATCTACAATTTTAAATTTCTGTGAACATGTTATAAATGAACATTATTTTCTATTTTCTATCTGTTACTTGATACAGTATACTTGGTACAATATAACTTAGAAAAATAACTCTTTGTAGAGCTTGAAAGGTGTAAGTACTAGCATGTTAGTGCTGCCAAGCAGATATCTATATTCCAGTCTTTCATACAGATGTTAAATCTTTAAAACCTATGCCTCAGGTATAGGACCATATAGATAGGGCAATGTAAGAGGTATTCCTAGCATTTGTACTGCCAAGTTTCAGTTTGTTACGGGGTTTTCATTTTAACATCAGATGAGCCATCATAACACAACTTTTGTCAGTCCACCTTACCCTGATACGCTTATTGAAATTGGGCAAAAGTGGGTGAAAATTTAAAATTCAAGCTAATGGGGCACCTCATAACATCGTCATTTATTAACCAATTTTGAATTTTTAATTCTAGTGGTGGACTGACAAAAGTTGTGTTACGATGGCTCATCAGATGTTGAAATAAAAGCCCCGTAACAGCGTGAAACTTGGCGTAACAAATGCTAGGGACACGTCTTTACATTGACAAATAATAACTATAATTATTACGCGTCGAAAAAATTAAACCAACTGTGGTTTGTGTTGCACTATGGTTAGGCTTAATTGAAATGTGTTTTGTGTATAATAATAATAAATAAATAAAAATAAAATAAATAATTGAGAACCTCCTCCTTTTTTGAAGTCGGTTAATGAATGAATATTTACTATTACATACTAGACATACTTACTTAACATGTTCTACAATACATTTCCTAAAACCCTTTATGACACCGTCGGAGAATTTAATCTTGAGCCCTCCAGGCAGGTCTAGCTCTACTGGCTCTCCAAACAGAGGGTCTGTAGAGTTGATGCCTAGACTTGGAATGCCTTTCACGAAGTACGGGATCGTTTCTTGAATATTTTTCTTGAGACATTCTGACTTCAGTCCTGGGCAAGGTTTTATGTAGTCCGCTGAAAGCAACAAATACTTACTAACAAATGGTACATCGGCATGTCTCTTAATTAGCTAATAGCCAGTGGCGTGCACAAGGTGTTTAACTAGGGTAAGCACTGTACGTACTAATTGCAAAAAAAATGGAAAATTCCTTCTCCTTTTTTTGTGTTCTATCCTTATCCTTTACCAATACTTCCGATTATCCATGTAACACACGCCTTTATCTATCCTTGCATTTTAAAATACGTCAAAATTAATGCGTATAAGGGACACATTTTAAGATCTATTTACAAAAGAAATATTATTTACCCCGAAAATATTAATTTTAGAACAATGTTACTTGAACATTTTTAATTAATTTTTGGTAAAGAATATAACCCCTTAGTTATGGCAAATACTCCTTAGCACTCTGTATAATAGGTCCTATTATTTGTATAGTTATTAGAAAAAGTTAGCTTAGGTTCCATATTATATTCTTTCTCAAAAAAAGGTCATATAATTTCAACTATTAGTTCATAAAATTCATTTAGTTTCATTAATTAACAAACTAAACTAGACTAACCAATTTATTATGACGTAACGTTTAAAGTATATTAGAAACTTATTCTTCCAATATTTATTTTGTCTAAAGTTTAATAATATTTAAGTTGAATAAAGTTCTTGTCCGTGTTTTGACCTAGATTTTACCCGGAATATAACCACGGCCAAGGTCTGCAAGTAATTCAAAGTCAAATATTACATAAAAGTTTTATAGTGTTGTATCGATTGGCAAGACGTGACCTCCTGCAAGTCATTATGCAATTAGTTGACCTTGGAAAGTTTTAAAATTTTATGCGATAATCTTGCACTCTTTCACGTAATAATTCCCGTTCCAGTGAGAATACGGGAATAAAATAATACTCACAAATAATGTAGCTTTCTATAGTTAACGTAACTTTCTACAGCGACGGCCTCCGTGGCGCAGTGATAAGCGCGGTGGATTTACAAAACGGAGGTCCTGGGTTCGATCCCTGGCTGGGCCGATTGAGATTTTCTTAATTGGTCCAGGTCTGGCTGGTGGGAGGCTTCGGCTGCGGTTAGTTACCACCCTACCGACAAAGGCGTACCGCCAAGCGATTTAGCGTTCCGGTACGATGTCGTGTAGAAACCAAAAGGGGTGTGGATTTTCATCCTTCTCCTAACAAATTAGCCCGCTTCCATCTTAGACTTGTCATCAATCAGGTGAGATTGTAGTCAAGGGCTAATTTGTAAATAATAAAAAAAAAATTAAAAGAATTATTAAAATCGGTTTAAAAGATTACCCGTACTAGCTCATAAACTTTACCTCTATAAAACACCTATTAAGTATAGATACTTAAATTGTCGACAAAACTGCTCATCAAAATGAGGTAAACTTTGTTGCGTCCTCATCAAATTAAGGTAAAGCTTTTTATAATCTCATTTATGCAGCTGCATGCTAAGGTGTCCAAATTATTCTCTGATGCTACGTTAGGTGCATGATGCCCTCAATTCTCAAAATGATTTTCTCAAATTCAAGTTACCAAACTGCAAAATCTATACTAATATTATAAAGCTTAAGAGTTTGTGTGTTTGTTAGTTTGATTGATCGCGCTAATCTCAGGAACTACAGGTCCGATTTGAAAAATTCTTGCAGTGTTAAATAGCCCATTTATCGGGTAGGGCTATAGACTATATATTATGCCCATATTCTTACGGGAACGGGAACCAAGCGGGTGAAACCGTGCGGCGTCAGCTAGTATTCTATAAAGGACAATGGTCTATTTCCAAACAAATTTTTGCTGACATTTTTTTTAAGCGTCTATGAATGAAAAAAATATAAAATGATAGATAATTATTTTCTTAACAATTTATTCTTATGGTTTAATATTATGTGAAGTCTGGAATTCGAGATATTTATGTTTGGAGTTTTAGAGGTTATGTTTTGTCAACAACGAATAGAGACCTACTTTTTAAATTGAAGTCTTAATTATTCCACGATTATGAAGCCGGGTATTTGGGTTCGATCGAAGAACATAAAAAGTAGGTTTGATCCCCATTTTTCTCTTAGACATGGATAATATACATACTTTATAAAAATTAATATAATTAAATCTAAAAATCAACGTGGAATTTAATACAATAGTGTTTTAAGTCAGTAGTTTAGCGGGAGAATCGGTGTCCATAAACATAAGCGGTCGTTAAAAAAGAATGTAGGTACAGAAAATCATTTGATAAGTATCGGAAAAATGCAACAAGATTTACAAGACGCTTAAGTACGCAAACAACGAAATTACGACGCGATGTGACAACTGACTTACAGTTCACAGTTGAATTGATAGTGCATGACTTGTCATAGGTACACGTAAAAGTATCGATACTTTATAGTATCGATTAATGATTATCGATCTCCTTTCGATACTGTTATTTTTGTAATCAATAAGTAATCTTCAGGAAATTACTTACTATTTTTACTTTTATTTAAAATCATGTCGAACATACTTAAACAATAAATACGTTTGTAAACACTTGTTCCTTTCCTTTGATTATTAAAATATATCATATGGCTTACTGTTGTTAATAATTGTTATTAACATGTTTGACTATTACATTTTGGTTATTTTATTACTTAAATGTAAAATGCCGCCAAGTAAGAGTGAACTTTAGCAGTATTTTGTCATGATTAGAAATAAGTAATTTAAATTAAATAGGTGTACCGATTGCATTTAAATTAATTACTATTTCTTGTTTGAAAATCAAAATATTTTATATATATTTCAAAATAATTATATTAATTCGTCATAAATATTAGTTTATATGTTTGTTCTACTGAAATTAAACTGATGTCATTGAATACGTGTAGTTCAATGACGATATTTTATTCGATTCGATACTGGCTTTTCGGTATCGTGCGCGTCCCTAGTTGTCCGATATATGCAATATTCGTATAAATAGTATGGTTGCCATACTCAATTATTTAAATGTAATTGATGTGAATATATTTTAGTTTTTGGGCTTAATTAGACCTTTTGCTCTGTTTCATAAAATTAAATAAATTATTTTCTACAAACTGTAATAGTTTACATTAGTAGACGCTTATGAATTCTATCAACAAACACCAGACCATTGTCCTTTACTCAATTGGCAAGATACAACTTGATTGGCTCTAATTGTCTTATAAATCTTTGTACAAATAATAAACTTAACTGAAGGAAATTAAGATATTTACTAGTAAAACCTCGCGGTTTCAACTGCGTAGTTTTTGTTCCCGTATGAACACGGGTATAAAATATAGCCTATAGCACCTATGGAATAGTGTAACTTCCAAAGAGTGAAAGATTTATTCAAATCGGTTATAGTTTCGGAATTTATTCAATACAAACAAACAATCAAACAGTCAAATTTTCTCTTTATTATATTACTAGCGGACGCCCGCGCCTTCGTCCGCGAGGAATTTAGTTTTTCACAAATCCCTCGGGAACCATGGATTTTTTCGGGAAAATAAGCCCATGTGTTAATCCAGAGTAAAATCTATTTCCATTCCAATTTTCAGCCAAATCGCTTCAGTAGTAGCGGCGTTAAAGAGTAACATCCAAACAAACATACATCCAAACATCCATACAAACTAAAAAATAATATTAGTAGGATTATTTAATATTATCTTTTTATTTATGTAATAAAAAAATACTAAGAAAATTAGGTGGAATATCAAAATATATAAGTTTACTCACGCGCTAGCTTCGATGAACTTTTACAAAACAAAAGAACAAAAGTAATAAAAAATACTCCTCTATAACTAAACATTATTTATCACAGTAATATAAAAACTAATATAAAAAAAAATATCAAGAGACGATTGTCTTAATCCACTTCCTATTACACACTGAAATGGAACTAGATATCTTGAATTTATAAATTAAACGTCCTCTGTGCTATATGTGGATATCTCAATGTACAAAGTTTTGACACTGTCTCGAATATTTATAGTATAACATGTAGAGACAAGTGTAGTAAATGATTTGGCTAAGGATTATCTTTTTCAACTACTAGTGGGCGCCCGCGACTTCGTCCGCTTTAAATTCAGTTTTACACACATCCCGCGGGAACCGTGGATATTTTCGGGATATAAAGTAGCATATGTTTATCAAGAACCTCCATTCCCATTTAGGTCCAATTAGTTTAGTTAAAAAATGTTCCCAAGATTTGCCAGGACAAACAGACAGACAAAAATTTTATAAAACAATTATGTTGAAATCACAGACAGACACTTTAATTTGATTTATATATTTAAAATTATGCATTGATAACATTGGTCAACAGTGATTTGTTATATTTATTTAATTTTGGTTTTTATGTGAAATATTTAACGAAACTATTTAGTTTTAGGGAGAGTTTTGGCAACAAACACAGAAGTAGATTCATCTCAAATTTCAAATGTTACCAATTTAAGCATATTATATTCCGAGTATGTGCAGTGTTAAAGTGTAAAGTATGTAATGACATTAAAATATGTGATGATTATACGAAGATACTAATATTATAAAGCTGAAGAGTTTATTTGTTTGTTTGAACGCCCTAATCTCAGGAACTACTGGTTAGATTTGAAAAAATATTTCAGTGATATATTTATATAGATATATTTTATCTCCGTATTCTTACGGGAACGGGAACCATGCGGGTGAAACCGCGCGGCGTCATCTAGTTTTTCTATAAAGTATCATCATCATCATCAGCCGATGAACGTCCATGGACATAAGTCTCTTGCATGACTTCCAAACAAAACGGTCTCGAGCTGCAAACATCCCCCAGCAGCTTCCAAGCTTCATGTCCGAAGTCCACCTAGTGAAGGGTCGACCAACCGGTGGTGGTTCGGTGCGGGGTCGCCATTCCAGTGCCTTGGGACCCCAATGTCCATCGGCCCTTCGAAATATGTTACCTGCCCAGCTTCAGCTTCGCAACTCGCTGAGCTATGTCAGTGACTTTGGTTATTCTGTGGATCTCCTCATTTCTGATTCGACTTCGCAGAGAAACTTCAAGCATAGCTCGCTCCGTCGCCCGCAGAGTGACTTTGAGCCTTCTTCTTTACAAAGTATAACCTTTTCATATTTTTTTATAACCATCCCGTGTTTGGAGCTACGACATTAGTCTAACGTGCGGGGATTGAACCCATGACCTCTCGCTTGACTGTTGGATTGCCACACGCCGTCTCAAGGATTAGTGCCTTCTGTGTACGGTACACAGAAGGCAATAATCCTTGCGACGGCGCGTATTGTGAGGAGGTTCCTCACTATAGAACCCTGACCCGGTCGCAGACCCGTAAATGAAAATGTAACGGGAAGCCTGGATTTTTGTACAAAATTTTAACAGTGATTTGTATTTTAAAAAAAGATTTATACTATTGGAGACGGGTTGACATCAGAAGCGGATTTTATTGAATGTGGCTTACATTCAATAAATGTTGTCATTGGGTCTAAAAAGTTAATGAATGTTACCAATAATCGAACACTTCGAATGACAGAACCTTGAGCGAAGTCCCGGACTTGTGACCGATGGATGTAGGTTTAAGGACGTTCTACTCCTCTTTTTTACTCAAATCATTCTTCCCGCCCAACCAAACCTAGCGATATCCCACTAAAACAGCTCTGGTTTGTATAAACTAAGCCATGTGTAGCGGACCACATTTTCTTTGACTACATTCTCATACCAATAGGTGTAAATTATTCTTAGTAAATAGCCGTATTTATTAGTGACATATCAAAAGCAGATGTCGGTCGTATAGTCAGACAAACAATTCAACAGCAATCAGTGGGTGAGTAATAGCATCATTTAGGAATGAAACATTATCTCGTAACCGTTATAAATAATTCACTTGGATAAATTTATCTGTTTTCGGAGAAAAAATCTTTATGGATGCAATATCACAAGTTTATTTTTCGCATTAATTTATTATTAAATTCAGTTTATAAATAACATACGGACATAATCTTTATATCGCGGAATTTATTGGGTCGATAAATTAGCCAAAATATATAATTAGTATAAAAAATGTTTTTTGAAGCACATTTGTCATATAAACCTACTTTTTAATATAACCAATATTCCCATTCTCCTTTAATAATTAGTCGGAAAATCGAGTTGATTCGCAATAGTTACTCGGTCGGATTCATCACCGAGGGGTGGGTGGTTTGATCCCCGACCCGTTAGTATATTGTCGTACCCACTCCTAATACAGTCTTTCCCGACTAGTTGGAGGGGAATAAGAATATTGGTCATGTTTAAAAGATATGGCAAATATTCTTTTTTTTTTTAAAGACCAAAGTTATATATAAAAATATATTTTTTTACTGTTTTTTTTTTATATAATCTATACATTAAATGCCGGTATTGCAAGTACCAATGGTAGCAGCATACTACATAAAAACTTACAAGTGTTCCAAGTTAAGAATGTCAAGGCGACAGGTAATAAGGAAAGAGTATCACAGTAGCGAGGTCAAAGTGCATAACATTAGTACTTTGTCTTGGTGTTATGGGGTTCTTTGGTGATCAGTTTTTTTACACTATACCAGCGGCATACTCGTATATCTACAGTATTAGCGACAAATATATCATACATAGTCATTAGGCAAAGATTGCATTTACGTTTCATAAAAACAGCGCACAAAAGTTGTTCCAAATGCTAAGCGGGGAGCAACTATTTGACAAGTTTTAAGATAATTCCACCGATTGATTGACAGACCATCAAGTCTATGGACTAAAAAAATATTAAAAATGTATTTCAATTATGCTTAGTTAAAAATCACTTTTGAACTGTCAGGTAATGTTATTAGATAATGGTGATAATTAGTCGAACACTTAAAATTAAATTTACCAGGGTTCCAAACGTCTTGGTTCGAGTAGAGCCTACAACAAACTCTGACTGTACTGTACAATATAATCAAGTCGTTGCACTGTACGCAGGAATATTATCAAAATGAAGTTTGTCTACGATTTTTACAAAAAAATTAAAAAAAAAATGTATGTTAACATTTGTGGCATTTTAAAGCTAACACAGCCCAAACTCCATAATTGGCAACCATATTTACCTGACAAACTGTACTGTACTGCACTGTATAGTACAGTACAGTTTGTCAGCCCTTTATAAAATAAGGTTATCTTATAAAATAAGGCTCTCAGTCGATTATTCACTTTAATATATATAATGATTTATTTATTTTGCTATCCTCCGCGAAAAGCCGACGAACCCATGCGACAACGTTACCCAGGTCCAACAAAATACTCTCTACGTACGTTTCACTCCAAAACCGGAGCATCCTCAGGAGATGTGGACTCTACAACGTGCAATTGCAATGCAATTGCACGTCGTGCAGTCGTAGAGACCGCCTGCTTCTATCCTATATTTAAAAGGTTAATATTTCGGATTTGTATTAGGTAGCCAACTACATCACATTTCACTAACATGAAATTTTATGAAGTAAGTCTCCACCGCGATGATGCCGAAAGTTTTATCTCAGAAGCTTCTATCAATACAATTTTGAAAGTTATCTTAGACGTTACCTTCAGCTAGATGTTACCTTACACTACATTATAACTATTTAGTTTATTGACTGTATTGGGCTACTGAGCTGCAAACACTAGATTGTGCACTAGATCATACGTTCAGTCTGTGCACTTCGCGCTAGATTTAATAGTTGCCAATCCGTTTCGACAGTATTGCTTAAGGGATTAAAGCATTGTTCTGAAGTCAAAACGCTGCTCAGGCTCAAATCATTCATCAGCAAACATAACGGATTATTTCTAGTTTCTAGTATAAAACAGTAACTTAATGTAGTAGAAAAATATCCTAGTTGTTCGCTACTTCTTTAAAACAAGTTAAAACTAAAAATTTTGAAAATCACCTCGACCATTTCGATCATATCAGCTTTCATAAAAAAATACCGCATTGTAACAGGACTAGTTATTTAAAAGCTACAGACAGATAAAATTACATGGATTTTCAGAAATAGGCAAATAAAATTTGTAAACCCCCTCTTTTTACGTCGATGATAAAAAATACGAGCCACCGAGCTCATTTGGCATTTTATATTAAGCTATGGTTATACCAAATCCGTTATTGGTCGAAGTACCACAGTCTTGGCCATCGTCAGCCAAGAGTATAGCGTGTAGGTACACCATCACGATGGGCGACGATAAAATTCTTCCACGAAACACAAAGACACAAGTATTTGAAGTTTCATTCGATTTATTATTTTTTTTTTTACTCTCAGTGAAACAAAAATGTACTAATGCCAAATTAACTCAGTGGATTTGAATTTTTTGACGCTGCCAAGTTAGTTAACAGTCCAGCCGGACCGGCCGTTAAGGAAAAACGTGCACATTATAATGGGAGCAATGCTAAAATAAATTGTTAGGGACAAAATTAGTGAAATTAAGTTTTGAAACTGTTACCCTTTCCTCTAGCTTCTATTCATATACTCGTATAATGATGACATGATTTTTTCTAGTTCAGTGTAGGTAAGACAATCAAAACGAATGAAAAGTGTCTAATATTTTTAATGCCATTTTAGTAAATACAGATATTTTTTCATAGATAGCTTCATCAAACCCTACCTTTAAAACGCAACAATAGAATATTATTATATTATACGTATTGCAAAATAATTACAGTCATATACCAAGGCGCGTTTGGAACCCTCGTAACTTTAATTTTAAGTTTTTGACTTTATTTTCTATTATAACTTTAAGTCATGACACAACTTGACGTTTCAAAAGTGCTTGTAAAATAAACCTAATTGAAATAAATGAACTTCGACTATAAACATGGCGGAGGCTTTCCTAAACAAGTTCTGCCAAAAACATCTACAAAGATAATTATTTGTGGTACCTTAATTAACATTTTACTCAAACCTCTATGTCAAGTACTAGCAGACGCCTCAGGGTTTCACCGCGTAGTTTCCAGTTCTGCACGAATTGAGAATAAAATATACATTAAAGTAATCGGTGAAGATGCTAGCTTTCTTTGCTAGTTTAGATTGGTAAAATAATTATCAAAATCGGCTCAGTAGATCCAGAGATTTCCTCTTACAACCATACATACTCACAAACTTTAACCTATTTCAAAATATTAGTATCTATAAGTTGAAGCGTCTAACTTTAGTTTATTTGAACCTCTATCGCCCAAATCGGCGCCGTCAGGGTGTTAGCACTCATCACTTATTAAGTTATTGCGGTGTCCAATTCCAGGAAGCAGGAAGCGATCCTTTTAAAACGTCAGTGCCGATGTACGGATTATCTTTGTTATGAATGAATGAATTCCTTGAAAGCGTTCGAAATACGTAGGAGTTAGCACTTTAGTTATTTGTACATCGCGTATCTAAGTATGGACCTGTTAAAGAGTTCACAGTATCAATATGAAAAGCTTTAAGTTTTATTTATTTAATTCAGACGTAGATAATTTTAGTAACGGTTGAGGTGTCATTCGATTCGGAATTGAAAGAAGATAGTTTTTGAAAAACTTGTAAGCCCGCTCGCAAAAATTGCAAAAGTTATAAACAATTAACTAAAAATAAACGAAAGGGTTCGGTTTTTGACTTATAGCTCAAAAACTATTTCAGATATTTCTAATCTAATAAAGTATTCAAAAAGAAGAGAAACTTACCTAAAAAAATTCGTAGTGTTTGTAGTTATAAAATCAATATTTATATTTTTAGCGAGGGTTGAAAATACGTCCGAAAATGGGTACTCCGGTTTGCGTTGGATTTGGTCTAAATGGCACATGTGAACGAGACTATTAGATTAGTCTTGCGTTATTTCAATCACTTCTCACTTTATAAGATTTCTGAATATTATTGGACGTAATAGACCTACTGAATTTTAGGTACGAGTGATTAATACGTCCAAATTTAATTTTAAGAACAAATTTTTTGAGAACTTTCTAGGACCTAGAAACTCATGATTTGAGTTTGGCCCATTAGCTATTTAAGCTTAATAAAAAAAATTATACAGTATTGTTTGTGATTAATTAATATTTATAATCCGATAAACAGGTCTAGTTTATGCAAATTACAATAGTTAAATGACTACAAGGTCAATGGATATCATACAAACAAAAATATTCCAAATGACCGGAACCAATTAAATATTATAAACAGACTGAATTGGAAAACAATTCTAAAAAAAAAATTAATAAAAAAAATTACAACTCAAAAATTAACTGAAACTAAAAATAACATCTTACCTATGTGCTACCTTCTGATCAGTTTAAAGGCGGTGCCAAGCCAGTGCTATAAATAGGTAAATGACGGAATTATCGCTGGATATGCATAAAAAAAACATACAAACAGCCGAACGTACCTCCTTCTTTTTGGAGGTGGGTAATTATGATAAACTACAATTAAAAATATTATAATTAGACGCGGGCGAAGGAACATGTTTTGTTGACCATACTGGTGCCTTTAATTTGATTTATTAATAAAAAATATTAATTTATATAATTATCTTGGTATAATTCTTAACTACGAATAATTACGATCGTACGAATAAACACAAAATGTCGTCAATTATAGCTTGGCCAGTTCGTTGATGACACTCCCATGATACGCGGGCGACGGGGGGAAAGAAAACTGCACAGGTGTGAAATCGTGCGTGCGGGGAAGTGAGGTGCATCAGTCGTGGGTTTTTCTTTCACCGCTACACGCCCCCCGGCCCGCGCGGACCATCGGGAGTGTTACGAACGAATTTGCCAAGATATAAGCAAACGTATCGGTCAAGATTATACTCCCGTCATTTGAGATGTTGCCAATTATTTTACGATAAAAATCACAAGAACATAAATTGTAGGAATTTTTTAACCGACTTCCAAAAAGGAGAAGGTTCTACGTTCGGCTGTATGTATGTTTTTTTTTGTGTATGTCCAACAATAATTCCGTCATTTATGGAGCGATTTTGAAAATTCTTTTGTTTGTTTGTTTTATCATACAATGACTCGAAAAGTTGATGTCGTCAAAAAAGTGGTTTTAATTTAAGTGTACACTTAGTTTATTTATATGTTAAGTTTAATTTATTTTTTTATTCTTAACAAGTTAGCCCTTGACTACAATCACCTGATGGTAAGTGATGATGCAATCTAAGATGGAAGCGGGTTAACTTGTTAGGAGGAGGATTAAATCCACACTTCTTTCGGTTTCTACATGACATCGTATCGGAACGCTTAATCGCTTGGCGGTACGTCTTTGTCAGGATGGTACAAGCCACGGTTAAAGCCCATCAGCGATTATTATTTTTTTTCACGAAACAATTTAAATTTCTATGGCGTGTTTATTTTTTTTTTATTTTTACAGTCAATCAAAGTGGAGTCTACATTTTTGGTGTTTATTATAACGTTCGGTGTGTTCGCCTTGATCATTCCATTGTACCTCTTCATATTGAGCTTAATATCGCTGTTTTCTAAATCGAAATGCACCGATGAAATTGAATCTGGAACCTTATTCCTGGAGTCGGAGAGACCAGATTGCCATGACAAGGTCCTCGTGATTTTCACGTTCCTTTTCTTACTTATATGCTGGTAAGTGCTTACATTTACATATTACAATATCCTTTTTATTTTTACCGTAGGGATATGACTTAGCGCTGTAGGTACGCTTGATACAAGAAATTATTTTCGAAAAACCGACTTCCTACGTCTCAAAAGTGTGTAAATATGTTTTCTTTGTAACACTGCGTCTTCTTTCATCACTTTATAAAATGTCTGTTTATCTAAATGTTAATTAAGATGTACAACATACAATATAATAAATATATATAGAAATCAGGTTAGATACAAAAAAAATCTATCAAAAAATATACCGCCTAACTAAGAACTTCATCCGTTTAAAATAAAAAGTAGACGCTCAAATAAAAGTAAAGTACAACTAGGATTAACAATATTTTACAAAAGAAGTGATTGTATGATCACTTCTTTAGTAATATTAAATTTCGCCTCATACATGTCCGGTGTTAAAAAATTGTCGTCAAAATGACGCGTTAATTTCCTTCTGTAAGCAAAACCATCCATTTTTTTTCGCTAAAATAAAATAAATTACTTATACCCATAACCACACCTTAGTAACCACCCACCTAATTAAGTCGGGTAATTATTTCGGGCGTTTGTGGGTTCGATTCCTAGCTCGGGTCAATTCTGAAGATTTGTTCCTACATGGCTAGTAACAATATGTTTAAACGAATTGTACGATTCGTTGTAAAATCAAAATCTAAACTAAACTAACATTAATTGATATAAAAGTCAAGTGAATATTAAAATTTATTGAATAAAAACAATATTATACACATTTATTGTTAAATGTGTATAATATTGTTTATTGTTTATAAAATGGAGGAGGTCAATTTATTAATTCAAAATAAAATACATACTCTTAATATTATTCATTGAAAAATTAAAATTAAGAATCTTCTTTTATTCAGCCTAAAACTAAAAATAACACAAATAAATCTGTAAAAGGAACTTAGTTCTTCAAGATATCAAATGAAACAAAAAATCCATTGATCTTTTTGAAACCTTGACATCAAATTATGTTAATTAGTTAATAATATGTACTTAGTATACCACAACAAACCCGTAGTTTAGTTATTGTTTCAAACATATTGGTACATTACAGTACTTAAGCTAATGTGTCAGTATTCTTACTTACCTAGTTTTTCGTAATTTTACTTTTTTTATTTGGTTGTATGCAATATTTTTTTACAATATTTGTAGACATCAACCTCAAAGTCGAGTTTTATGTATGCAAATGAGGTACTAAAAGAATCGTTTAGACAAATACGAACTTCCTAGAACCAACTGCCAAACGAGTCAAGGCTTAAAGGAAGGATTCATATACTTACTCGTATAAGTATTATGAAAATAAAGACTTTATAGCAGGTAGCCAGAAAATCTGTGTTTTAACAAAATAAACTTTATTATTTTAATACTGATTTACAAGATAATAATTATTTACACAATATTTATAAAATAAAAAATTTAAAGAAAATTTTTCAAAAAATATTATACGCCATATTATTGTTAGCTCATACTCGACATACTGGTTCTACTACCCCTCTGAATAGCAAAGCTTCACCTTTCGGTCAGATTTCGGTATTGGGATTTTGGTCAAGTGCCAGCACTTGAGTCACCTGGCTCTTGGGTTCGTTTAGCTGACAACAGGCTCTCCTTGGTCCCAATTAAAAAAAAAGATAAATCGATATTTCCGGAGACATTTCCTGGAGACTAGGCCGCAGTAATGTCAGGACACAAGCACAGTTCACCCGGCATTATTAGGTACAGACTTGTGTCAACCGTACTCAAGCGTACCATTTAACGAACGTAATAAAAAAGTGATTTCTGTATGTTAAGTACAAAAAAACGTATCAACTCTTTATTCTATTTACAAGGTAATATCCAATACGTCAACCTTTATCATTTTGTTAGGTAACTCTTTTAGGAGATATTTCGAAGCCTTTGAAAGTTTTCAAGTAGGTTTAGGTGTAGGTAATAATCTGTCTTCGAAGGTGGTGATTTATATATTGTACCTCTGCTTTCGATTCGGAGGGTGAAGGTTCGAATACGGTCAGAGGCATGCACCTCCAACTTTTCAGTTATGTTAATATTTAAGAAATTAATATCACGTGTCGCAAACGGTGAAGGAAAACCATCGTGAGGAAACCTGCATACCTAGAATTTTCTAAATTCTCTTCGTGTGTGAAGGCTGCCAATCTGCATTGGGCCAGCGTGGTGGGCTTAATAGAAAGGAGACTCATGCTCAACAGTGAGCCGAATATAGGTTGTTAATGATGTATTATATTATATATAAGTAGCTATTACTATTACTTGATTCTTACATTGCGGGCTGTCTGGAGGAGATCGCTATTAGCGATAAGACTGCCTTTGTGCATATTTCTAACTACTTATTTTGTTACTTGATGAATATTGTTTTATATTTTTTTTATGTGCAATAAAGAATATACCTATCTATCTTAATTTATTTAATATATTGCAGTGCTCTTATATCGGGGATGGTTTTAAGCAATGAGCAGTCCCGAATAGCAGTGGCAGAGAGTCGCAACATAATAAGCTGTGCTTGTGCTGACACAGCATCCTGGCTCTCCACGGCTGCACAGGAGTTGCATCAGAGCCTGGTGCCGCCGGTGGACATGGTGTTCTACGCTTACAACGAGGATTTGAGAAGTAAACCTTTAGCATTGTTTGTTTTGAGGAGTTCTTACTTTGTTGAGAAGTCTATAGTCTGGCAAGTTCATTGATAACACATGCTAAGCGGGCAACGGGCGGCAAGACTGCGCGGGTGTGAAATCGTGCGCGCGGGGAAGTGAAGTGCATCAGTCGCGGATTTTTCATTTATCGCTACAAACGCCCCGCGCGCAACATCGGAAGTATAGAACAAAGTTGCCAAGCTATTATATCAATATCAAGTCAAATTTTACCTTGACATTTTGAATAATCTATACTAATATTATAAAGCTGAAGAGTTTGTTTGTTTGTTTGATTGAACGCGCTAATCTCAGGAACTACTGGTCCGATTTGAAAAATTCTTTCAGTGTTAGATAGCCCATTTATCGAAGAAGGCTACGAACTAGCTCGAACTAGCTGACGCGGCTAGGCGCGTCAGCTAGTTGGTAATAAAGTCAATTCTATGTATCTAAATTTTTTTTCATTAAATTTTATATTGGTTGTTCTAGCATTATTCACAAATTGGATAGGATTTAATCAAAATAACTTGAAAAATAGGTTGTAATACTCTCGTTTTTACAGTTTTGTAAGTGTTGAAATCTTGTATCCAGGGTCCATTATTTAAAATATTTCGTATGGGACCTATTATAAGCTACAATTTCCTAATATACTAAGAAAAGGTACTTAGTCGTAAATCATTTGTAATATTTCTGTCGGTAAATAGCTGAACCTTCGATATTTACAGGAATATAAACAAAAAAGTAACCGATCCGTGACAAGACCCTTTTTATACGCACGTTGCCGTAAACATCTCTCTTGACAATTTATAAGCTACCAAACTATCATGAACTCTGTGCAAAAATTTTTGTTTGCCCAAATATTTCAGAGGTATTTACTAGGGTTGTCAAAATCTTTTAAATGTGGAAATGAAATTCTGTAGCATAATATTCTGGTTTAAATAGTACCTGCTATCAACTTATGGCAAATTCTCAACATCTTAAAAGATATTTAAAGATACATGTAACATCATCAAAACAAAATCACTATTATTAAGTAAGGCAGCTACTAGTTTAGTATAACCTTGAAATAAATTTGCAGTAATAGAAGGTTCTATCTCATTGATGTATAGGAGATAGTCTAGTTTAGTTAGATAGGATAACAAATTCAAGGTTTGACCCTGAGGAACATGCTGGACTCGACTTTTGCTAACTTCATGCCTAAAACTATTGGACCTCCATAACTGCTCTTGTTGAGTTGATGTACCATTCCTTCGGACTACTAAATTGTGGCAAAACAGACACCTATATTTGTGCAGTATGAAATCTCCTGGGTACCTACGCTAATAGCTATCTAACTATTCTCAAGATTACTTTTCCAGTGTAACTTACGAGTAAGCATCAATTTGGACATTAAAAAATCAGAAGTCTTTCACGAAATTTAATTTCAGAACTTTACATTAGCAATGATGATGATAATCTTTTACAAGACGCCGAAAACAAATAAAAAAATGTTGTCCACAAAATATGTTCAACCCTACGTAACCGTGGCCTAACGAGCCCACCGTCGTTAAGTAAGACCCCTTGATATAATTCAAAGGGCAAAACTGAAGTTTCCGGAAAGACACGCTGATGACACATTATATCCGTATCTTATAGATGCTCCTATAGACATTTTGAGGCGCAATAAAACTCCGCAGTACCAGTGCGTGTTTCCCTTGTTCCCAATCTTTATCGGTATTCCGAATACAAATGTACATTTTATTTACATAATAACATAGCCTCTGGGTGTGAGGGAGATCTTTTGTGTCCCTATATTGATTGTGTTCTTAGATTTTCCTAATACTACTTTGCGGTGATGTTTTATAGTCGTACTCTTACCTTAATTTAGATTTAATATTATGGTTTAATGTCAGTGCATGGGTATGCATATCCGTGGTGTAATCTAGACCTATAAATAGATCTATACGTTGTTATTTTATTAAGGTCTTTTTTCATTTATTTTTATGTGCAATTAAGTATTTCTTTTTCTTCTTTTAGATCATGGTAATAGCTGAAAATCAGCGTATTGCGTGGATTATGTATCACCTTTTTAAGGTTATAGCAAACATGACAGAGTGGAGTTTAATACCACCACCACTACTTTACCCAGGTGGTCGAGGCATCAGCCACTACAATGGCATTTACTACTTAGGCATTATGATGTGTGGCACAATTTTACAATAAACGTTACGTCTTTATTTTCTTCTTTACTTGCATGAATGTTAAGGTAAAGGTTTTTTTTTTATTGCAGACGTCGCAACACTTTTGGGACAACCAATACAACAGGCAATAGCATCCGAGAGTGGTATTGATTTAGTTCTAGATTCATTGGCAGATATTATATCAGGTATAACACCTGTTTATAAATATGGATTAGGATTTAAAACTCAATTTCCTTCAAAGTAAGGTGGGCTTGATCAGTACTTCTAACTTACTTCTACTTTGAAGGAATTTGAAATTTTAATCTTAATCCATGTTTATAAATATTGCCGTAAATGCTCAATCAAATGCCGGCGTATGTCAAAAAGTAGAATAACTTATCCGTTTTTCAGAGAGTGAAGATTTATCAATAAAGGTGTCATCATTAAGAGAGTCCTGCACCAAAGCTAGTCTTCTCGCAACAGCGGCATCAGAAAAGATTAATGATTTGGCTCAACAATTGGATAGCCTAAGACAACACTGTGTTGAGAAGGATATCCCTCTCTGTGACACTCTTAGAACGAATACGTTGCATATAATGATGAAATTTGACTCAGTGAGTGACTCATTTCATATTCTATTCTTAATCAATAACTTCCTTAAAAGATATTCTAATTCTGACATTCATGCACAAATGAATAATGCAATTTAAGCATCGTATTTGGCTCGTTTTTATAAACAAATCACCTTATTTGAAATTATAAAAGCATCTAATGCTCTATATATTTCAATACGGATAGCTTCCGCAAGATTGTAAAATAGTATACACTTAAGAGTATAACTGCTAATATCTACAAATTGTAAGAAAATTACATCAATACTTCTAGATACTTCAAGAGAAACAACTATTAGAATTAAACAATTTAGGAGTGAAGAACTTAACACAAGCTATATCAGTCGCAAGGAAAGAATTTCGAACTTTGCCTACTGCTATATCATTACAAACAGAAAGAATAAGAACAGGTAACAAATATAAAATCCGTATCCGTAAATCACTGGCCACAGAGTACTTTAACTTGTATATGTTAAGCTAGCTTGTTTACTTATCAATTTAGTTTTGTTGTTTTTGTTTTCTCTTTCGACTTTTATATTATTGTATCTCTATTATTATTATCATTATCTCTTTTTTTTTATGTTGGATTATGTTTTATTGAAGTATGTTTTCCTTGCGAGCTTGCTATGAAATGTATACATGTAAAATTTATTTGCGAAACCTTGTAATTGGCTATAATCTGTTTTCTATGTTGTTACTTTTATAATCTTTGTATTTGGCTGTAAGTTTTCCTTTCTAAATAAATAAATAAATAAATAAATAATGAAACAATGTATAATATTGTATAAACCCAAGAAAAAGCAATTTTAAATTTATTTTCCAGATATTCTTCGTGATATAGAAAATCGTAGACAAATCGTACATAACTCTGCAAAGGTATTAAACGATATAGTCAGGCATCTTACATCCGGCCTGCATAGTCTAGCACGGCAAATGGATCTGGGATTGGATAGATTAAATAAATATGAATTGTGGCGATGGATCATTGTACTAGGTAACAAATTATGATCTTTATTAGAACACAAATAAATACAAACATACTGTTAAAAGGATAAAAATCTATTAACTAACCTTAACGTATTATGTTGACCATCGTTTTGCCATATAAAAAAAACCACTGGACGTTTCCATGCAAAAAATATTTATGAATACATTTACCTTGATAATTTAGATATTTATTGGTATAATTGGAATAAATAACAAACATATATCTTGACCTACACTATCATTGTGTATAACAAATTAGTGGAAATATACTAAATGGCGTTAATGTATTCTTATACCTTAATTTTGTATTTCCTCAGCATGCAATTCTATTATCGGGTTTGTGATGTTACTTATATTGCTGGCAATGTGTTGCGGCTGCGGTAATGCTAAAATACATGCCAAGAGAACTTTACAAGTGTAAGTATATATTTAATGTGATCAATATAGGGGATTTTAGCTACACCACTGAGAGCACACATGCGCAATTTTGTGTTTAATTCCATTATATATTTATGTACGATTATATGTCATATATTATATATGTAATATATTATCAAGAGCCGTGATAGCCCAGTGGTTATGAACTCTGCCTCCGATTTCGGACGGTGTAGGTTCGAATCCGTTTGGGGCATGCACCTCCAACTTTTCAGTTGTGTACATTTTAAGAATTTTCTTAATTCTCTGCGTGTGTGAAGTCTGCCAATCCGCATTGGGTCAGCGTGGTGGACTATTGGCCTAACCCCTCTCATTCTGAGAGGAGACTCGAGCTCAGCAGTGAGCCGAATATGGGTTGACAATGATGATATATTATTATATTTATGCCAATCCGCATTAGGCCAGCGAGGTGCTCTATTAGCCTAATCCCTCTCATTCTGAGAGGAGACTTGAGCTCAGCAGTGAGCCGAATATGGGCTGATAATGATGTTATTTATTTATATATAGTTTTTACACTTCCTGAACACACAACTCGTCATTGTAGACAATATTTAGTTATTATTTGTTTAAATAACGTTCGCTGTTTAATAAACGATTAAATTTATACTATTTAATTTATATAATTATAATTAAACAACGATATTTATACTAGATGAAATGCACATTTCATCTAGTATAAATATCGTTGGATTGATAGTTCATTTGTATGGATTGTTTTTAACTCGAGGAACTTATGATCACATGAATAAGATTTCTGTAAATATACTTAAACTAACTTAGTTATTCATCCATGCACCTACTTGGGCACTTATACATTAATTAGTTTTAACTGACTTAAATAACTACTAAACTAAAAATAAAGTTACAGATTCTGCGACGCGTCAATCTAAAGAGCGAACTTTTACAGACTGTCATCTTGACCAAACTTTAGAAGAGTCTCATATATGGCACGAGAGATACGAGCTCCTACAGCTCATCTTGATGGGAAAAGTTGCACGGCAGAAAGAAGGGGGGACATCAGAGAGTCAAAAATTCTAACCTTCGGTTATCGAAACACACCACACCACACTAGATTACAAAAAAATAGTAATTCTTTTAAGGGCAATTGCATACGTTTATAATAAACTACCACATGAAGCCACTGGAATGCACTCAAAAAGTTCAAAGTGTTTATTAAACGCAAGCTTTTAGTAAAGTCTTAGTATAGTGTTAATGTGTATTTAAATTATAAAAAAGCTTGGTGTTAAACTGTGTGCTTAGTTTAAATAAGTTTGTAAAATGGGGATAAATAAAAAAAAAAACCTTGGCTGATTTTGTTGTGGGCTCTTCTCGGACCAAGGCGCGTTTGGTACCGTCGTAACTTTAATTTTAAGTTTTCGAATGATTATTATCACCATTATCTTAAGTTTTATATTATTATTACCTGACGTTTCGAAAGAGCTTGTAAACTAAGCCTATTTGAAATCAATGAATTTTGACTTTTTACTTTTCTGACTTTTGAAAAGGCACTACTAGCAGGAGAATTTTAGCCATGATTTATATACCTAGAGAAATATTTAATATTTATTTTGTTTGTTTTTGCAGATCATCATTTTGTCTTTGTATCGTGTCTATCATACTTTGGAGTATAGTTTCCGCTACCTTTCTCATCTCTGGACATGCTGAGGTATATACTTCTGTACTTTTTACTAAAATTTAACATTTTTTTCCTGAAGAGGAAATAACCAATAAAAAAACTGGTATGTCCAAAGTCAATTATAATAATCATAGGAATTTTTTAAACAGGGTCCAGTAGTGACAAAATCAACCTAAAACCTGTTTACTAATTAATTATAGAACAATAATTATAGAATGGTTTAAATGACGCAAAAAAAACTAAACACAATTTTTCCTTGAACTGTCACTCATTAACTGTCAATAGGTACATCAGCTATGACTTACTTCGATAAATCAAGCGGGAGCCTGTGGAGGCCAGACCTGTGTCATTTTATATAAGCTGAATGTTTGTTAGCCCATGCTCCTACCATAGGCAAAGGCAGGCGCCCGCGACTACATCCGCGTGAAATTTGGTTTTTCGCAAATCCCTCGGAAACCATGGATTTTTCCGGGATGAAATGTAAGTCTATGTGTTAATCCAGAGTAAAATCTATTTCCATTCCAAATTTCGGCCAAATCGGTTCAGTAGTTGCGGCGTCAAAGAGTAACAAACATCCATACAAAATTTTACGTTTATAATACTAGTAGTATAAAAAGTGTGCCTTATACATTTCCTTGAGAAAACGGGGATAAAATAAACCATGCAAAATTCACAAATAACGTGGCTTTCCAGTGGTAAAAGAATCGGTTCAGTGGATTCAAAGATTATCCCCACAACACCACAAACTTTACCTCTTTTTATCTGTGGTAGAAGTACGAGTTTACAACAAAGCTTTTTATAAATTAACGAAGGTCTGGCTTTCACGGTTTTTTAGACAAAAGTGTTCGATAACGAGATTTAACGAATTGTAATACATTTAGGAACCCACTTAATTATATATTTTTTGTAGCTCCACTGGTACAAACAAAATATTGTCATAATCTACTAATAAGTTGAGCTTACAACTTACTATCTGCTGAAACAATCTTTAATAATAATATTAAATGTATAGAATAGAAATTGAATAACATCTATTATGTTATTCAATTTCTATTCTTAAATAAAAAAAGGCTTAGTTGTCTGTTTCTTTAAAAACTGTTGACTTAACTTAAATTAGGTTTATTTCCTTGATGCACCAAAAAAAAATAATAGCAATTTGTTGTACGTCGTTTTATGCTCTTCCTTGTTTAGTAGGAACTCGAAAATAATGTTTGTTTCCAAGTAGGGGATACTTCAATTCTTTCTCTGATGTTTAACTACTTACCTACAATTTTTATAACTTCCTTTGAACAAAACTTTTCTCATCAAATAAGTTATGTACTTAAATGACGTTGGCGTCCCGATCTTTGGGAGGAGTTATGGGTTGTCGAGGATAGGTGGAATTGCATTAAGAGTACATTAGTTGTGTTTTCTAAAATTGAGTTAAGTTTTAAATTATCCAAAACATCAATTTTGTTAAACGTAAATTAAACAATGACTGTTATATAACGGTTATTAGAAATAAATGAATATGGAAAGAATATTTCATGTAACAGTAATATCAAAAGCAGATTTTAGTTTATTTTCGAACAGTCTAAAAATACCTTAATTGATAAATTTTCTTTGAATTACGGAATGCTAATGCTAAATGCTAATTTTGTCCGAGTGGAATTTAGTTTTTCACAAATCCCTCGGAAACCATGAATTTTTCCGGGATGAAAAATAGCCTATGTGTTAATCCATGCTATAATATATCTCAATACCAAATTTCAGCTAATTCGGTTCAGGTAGCCGAGGCGTGGAAGCGTAACAAACATTCATATCATCAAAATCATCAGTTTTCGCAAATCTCGGGAAACCATGGATTTTCCGGGATAAAAAGTAGCCTATGTGTTAATTCAGAGTAAAATCTGTTTCCATTCAAAACTTCAGCCAAATCACTTCAGTAGTAGAGGCGGAAAAGAGTAACAGACATCCAAACATCCGGGTTTATAATATTAGTAGGATTGTCTATAAAATAATTTGTATTTTAGGTTTATGCATGTCAAATTTTATGGGAGGAGCAATATCAAACCTTATCAACACTTCTGGATCGGCCATCCCCTCTTCTATCTAATAGTGATGGGATTTTTGATGTCTTGTTCAAGGATCTATACAATGTGACCGTGGAAGTACCTATCAAAAATGTTTTAAGGTAAAACGCTTTTGGATAAAGATTGATTAGACAGAGCGCCTGCAATAGCCACACATACCTCATTTTAGATAGGCTGTCAACATTAACAACCGATACTCAGAATGAGTCTCCTCTCAGAATGAGCGGGGTTAGTCTAATGGTCCACCACGCGGATCTGATGCGTATTAGCAGACTTCACACAAGCAAAGAATTAAGAAAATTCTCAGGATTCTCGTTTGAGATACCTACTTGATATTTAATTTTTTAAAATGCACATAACAGAAAACTGCTTCTTTGTTTCTTATACGCATGGCTAGGGTATGGAATTTTCTCCCGAAGTCAGTATTTCTTAATTCTTACAACCTGGGCATTTTTTTACAAATTAACCCTTGACTGCAATGTCACCTGATGGTAGGTAATGATGCAATCTAAGACGGAAGCGGGCTAACTTGTTAGGAGTAGGATGAAAATCCACACCCCTTTCGGTTTCAACACGACATCGTACCGGAACGCTAAATTGCTTGTCGATAGGCTGGTAACTAGCCACTGCCTAAGCCTCCCACCAGCAATCTTTAAGATGACAGTGAATAGGCAAGCGCGTTCCACCAGAGGCAACATCTACACTTAGCACCAGATCGTTGTCTTGCTTGGCAACTTCGATCGTAACGCTCCGGATGGTCCGCGCGGGCCGGGGGGCGTGTAGTTATAAAAGAAAAACCCACGACTGTTGCACCTCACTTTCCCGCACGATTTCACACCCGCACAGTCTTTTCCTCCGTCGCCCGCATATCATGGGTGTGTCGTCAACGATTTGCCAGAGTATAGCGCGAGTTTGTTCTTTATTAAAAAAACATAGGCTAACAAACCTACAGCCTTTTTAAAATGAAGTATATCTGGCTACCACCTGCTCTTAGTGTACAACGCTTTTGTGTAAAGGCATAAAGTAATAGGATATATTAGGTTAAACATAATATCCTTAAAAGTTAAAAGCGACAACAAAAAGCTTTTACGTAAAGAAATTCGGATAAAGTATAATATTCTTAGCATTATCGTAATAATATTAGGTATATGAAATTTGGATATTATTATATTAAACCATGAAGAAATATTTCTCAATGAAAAAAGTGCGTTTGTTTTTTAAATAAGTAGATAAAAAATTAATTATAGTAATTATTACATGATAGATAATTTGTTTTTACTTTAAGGTACTGTTACACATGCTCTAAAATAGCATGCTAAAAACGTGCTATTAAGTATGCTCTATACGAGCATGCTTATCATCAGTTTATATTTGCTAGCAATAAGCATGCTATTTTTAAGTATGCTCCTGAATATGCATGCTCAAAGCAAACATTCCAATTACACATGCTAATTTGTATCTATCGCTCTCTGTCTATAGTATCGTGTTAGACAGGGAGTGATGAAGATAAAGAGAATACAGAATAACAATGCTGATCGACTAGCATACTCAATACCCTTCCACCCACGCAGCAAATAACATGCTCATAAATTGCACGACTGTTGATGATGCACACGACTGTGATCGCACGAATGAGCATGCTGATTATCGAGCAAGCTCGAAATAAGCATGCTTTTTATTAGCAATGTTGCGATACACATGCTAATAAGTAGCAACTGCAATAGTAGCATGCTTTCGTGCTTGAAATGAGCATGTGTAACAGTAGCTTTACGGATTCTTAAACTACAAACTACACAATTTTTGAATCCAACAAACCATTTTTAATAGCATTGTAGCAAATAGGAAAAAGCTATAAATATGATAAAAAACTACTTAAAAGTTAGTGCGAAAGAGCTTCATTTGGTAATGGGTTTTTTTATTGTCTATGCCATGTAGAAACAATCATTTTTACTGGTAAGAAGCAAGCAATTTGGCAGGGCTAAGAAGGCCCATTTCAAATTAGCTCGCTAATATCATGATTGGTTCGAACATAACATCAGGTGAACTCCCAGTTAAGGCTTAATTTACCTTAAAATTAAATAATACAAAAGAGATATGATACAGTATAACTTTGTGTAACAAGTGTAGATTTCACCAGATTCTGGAGAACTTTACAAAGGGAAACGTCTGGCAAGATAAATTACATTAACAAAGACCCAATAAAATGTACACGATACGCTTAACAAATATTCTTTAAGCCTTTGAAGTAACAAATTATGTAACAAAAAAGTTATTCTTGTACAAAAAAAAGCTTTTAGCGTAAATACAATTTGTTACAAAAAAGCTTTTTTTGTGTAACGATTTATATCAATTACTTTTATTACAATACATTTTAGAAGATCCTATTTTACTAATAGTTTCATACAATAACGTTCTCATTGAACGAAAAGTACTTATCGTATTGCCATTTGATATTGACGTTTTCAAAATTAAATTAATCAAGTAGTTTACGTAGTGGTAAAGTTGAAAATCAGCTCAAATTGTTAAATTTTCAGAAAAGGTCATGTTTTGGTTTGCCATAATTGCCGTTTTTAACCGACTTCCAAAAAGGAGGAGGTTCTACGTTCGGCTGTATGTATGTTTTTTTATAAGCTCATTCCCATTCCCCTCCAACTAGTCAGGAAAGACTGTATTTCTGCCAGGGCGAGGATCGAACCACCACCCCTCGGTGATGAGTCCGACCGCTCTTACCGTTGAGCTATTGAGGCTCTTTTACAATTTACAACAATATAATATATTAACTAATCTAGATTATAAACTACCGAGAAATTTATGCCAAATTTAATAGATGCCATATATCAGAATTATGTGAGTAAAATTAGAGTTTGCCGTTCTGCTATATCGGATAGACCGTAGAATATTTAAACGTTCAACATCATAACATTATTTGATTTGACGATTTTAGTAATTGTTATTCAATGTTTTATTTCCAGAGAATGTGAAAAAAATGAGCCTGCGTACATTGTGTTTCAGCTGGACAAAATATTAGACGTAAATAAAGAAACGTCTTACTTCGAGTGGGACGATTTGCAAGATGATTTAAAAAGATTAACAAAGTCCATCGATGTCGGCTTTCTAAAGACAATATCGGACAATTTCAACAAGTTGCTAAATAGAATACTTTTTGTGTCTGATGTTAATTTGACAACATACAGGTAACAAAATAATATGTTATGTGTGAAACTATCTTCAACATACATTTTCTATCTTGCAATTAAATTACGTGACACATGTTTGAAAAAATGAATCTAGAAAACAATAACAGTATGTGCAATTGTGCACGGAAATAACTTAATATTTTGTTTTCTTTTGGCTTGCCAGCACTAAGTAAGGGTTGTAAGATTCTGTGAAGGGTTAATAATTTATTGGACATTATTGAAGTTTTGGAAAGAGTAGGTCCCGTTATCCTAAAAACGTAATGAGTTTGATGTAACTTAAACATTCAAATCTCTATATTTTATTATGTTAAATAAAACGACCAATTAATTATTAAATATTATTGATCACTGCCTGCAAGCACTTCAAGATGGCACAGTAGTTATACAAATTGAGCTTTTGATAGTTTAATTTGAAAACAACAAACTTTTGAAAAGTTATTTTGGATTAATCGATTCAGTTAGTACTAAACGATTATGCTATTAAACGGTAAACGATTATTAATTTAAATTAAAACTTTTTGATGGCAACGTTTTGTTTTTCAGAATGGAATACAATGGACCAGTTTTGGGTAAGGATTTGCCATCGTTTGTGGATCAACTGGAGAACGTTGCAGTTCAAGTGAGCGATTTGAACACCGCTGGAAGGTTAGAAAGTTTAGGTAAATATCATATCACAAAAAGTACAAAGTATTTATTAAACGCAAGCTTTTAGGAAAGTCTTTTTATAGTGTTAATGATTTTATAAATGATAAAAAAGCTTGGTGTTACACTATATTATACAACTGTGTGCTTAGTTTTAAATAAGTTTGTAAAATGGTGGTAAACAAAAAAATAAACCTTGGCTGAGTTTGTTGTGGGCTCTTCTCGGACCAAAGCACGTTTGGAACCCTCGTAACTTTAATTTTAAGTTTTCGACTATTACTACCACCATTAGATTAAATTAAATTATGACTTAATCCTTAATTTTTAAAAGAGCTTGTCAATGAAGCGATTTCAATTTAGTTTGTTTTGTATGAAAGGTGACTTATGTGCGAGTGTTCTTAGACTTGTTCGATGAAAATGACACAGTTGAGCCGTTTAAAAGTTCTGGGGGGTGAAAGTGGGGAATAATAACCGAATGTCTGCAAATATACTCAAGTAGGGTGTCAAATGAAATCGCACTGAAAGAGAATATTGATGACTTGATCGAGATTGTAATTAATAATTTCATGACCTTCGGAGGTTTTAAAAATTTTCAATTTTATGTTTACTATTTTTATTACCTGTAATATTTATACTGATTATGTCATTTAAAATACTTTCACATACAGTAATTCAAGAAAATAAAGAAGAAATTTCTCAAACTAAATATCCATTTTAGCTGTAATACCAGGCACCCTACATTAAAAGTTTTAATAGATAGGAGCTTCCGTATTAATCTGAAAGCTTCTAAGAGTCTCTTGGAAGTAAACTTGCTAGATAAGTTTAGTAGCGCCCCTTCCTTTGCGCTGCCTTGTTTATTTCTAATTTAGTGTCCTTTGCTTGTATCTTCTACAAAAAAATAAAAAATCTTTAAAGTAATCAAATATTTCATTGGAAATCTATGACCAGAAAAGTAACAGAATAAATCAGAAACAAACCTACTTAATATAAAATGACATAACTCGGTAATAAACTTAGACTCGAGGCACTATTTTTTAGTGGTAGAGATTTTCGTACAAAGCTCGTACAGGTAAGGTCTACCATACTATCTCTACCACCAACATAGCAATACTGTATTTCTGACTCAAAGGTATGGTTGCTGGTCTAATTAATAGGCACATGAGACTTAAAATGTTTTTCAAATAGCATGGGTACGGTGACAGTCGCCTGTATGACGTTTATAATAAGTAGGTACTATTATCGTGAATCGCGGCAAACTTTCAAGAGTAAACGAACTGTCACCCGCACCAACACGAAAGGAACTGTAATAACTTCAGTTTGATAGCTACAGGGCGGCGCTTTGTGGTAGTTAGTATCTCTTTCATGCTCTGTGAATTGTTGCTCTGTTTATAGGTGATGATTTTTTAACCACCATCCATCCATCTGCTTGGTATGTCAATGGTTATCATACTAATATTATAAAGGTGAAAGTTAGTGTGTAAGTGTGCAAGTGTGAAAATGTGTAAGTGTGTAAGTATGTTTGTTCCTCTTTTACACTGCGGCTACTGAAGCGATTTGGCTGAAATTTGGAATGGAAATAGTTTTTACTCTGATTTACATCCAGGATATTCATACCGGAAAACCCCATGGTTCCCGCGGGATTTGTGAAAAACTGAATTCCATGCGGCACAATTCGTGGGCGTCCGCTAGTTAAAAATATATATATAATATGTACTTACCGTAGTAATTGAGCCAAAGTATTTTTGTTATTTCAGCAACAAGAACCCAAAGAATACATCTGTCAAACATCAAGCCTCTGGAACAGTTGCGGACAGAGTTGGTCTTCAAATTGACGGAGTTGGAACTACAGATGATGCCTTTCCGTAGGAAATTGAACATCTCGCTCAGTCACATACATACAGCGCAGTTTTACATCGACAATCAAGGGGACGTCATCGCCCAAAAGGTAAAGCCCAAAAAAAAAAGAAAACACACTGTCCAAATAAAGGTCAGCATAAAGCTGCAGCTAGAGCTGCTGTGGTATTCTATGCCCTTAATAATAATAGATAGGAAGTAAATGTACTTACAAAAGGAGACTGGACTAGCTAATAGAGGTAGCGTGCATAATGGAAACCTATAAATAGTTGTTTATCGTGATTAAATTAAGAATAAATTAAATGGTAAGCAGTCTTGAAAAGCAGGGAGAAAAGATATACCTTAAATTATTAGTAGGTACCCTATCTATACATAAATGTGAAAAACACAGCCACTGACATACAACTGCGTGATTGCTTCATAAATACGACAAGGCGCTTTTGAGAACGACTTGTTTTGTTAATATAATGCACTTTTTTTTTTCTTTTGGTTCCCGTTATGTAAAATATCAATGTTTTTTTACAAGCATCTTAAATCAAATCAAATCAAAATTTATTTATTGCGAATTCAGGTTACAGTCAGATCTTATTGAAACAAACACCAAATTCCGCCTTACAGCTTGCAATATCATTATAAAAAACATTGTAATTTACAATAATCCATTCACACACTTATTTGTATAGTGATTAATTAATTAGTAGGTACATTGAATATTTTAAAGAATAAACCATGCAAAACAATAATTCTAATGATGCCTTTACGTCAATATAATGTCAGTTTATGTAGGGTATGTCAAAGATAAGTAAAATAATAAATTGCAAAAAATTAGTCATTAATATGGTGTATTTGTATAGTTTTAATTAATATTAATTAATGTATTAGTTTACGACACTTCAGAATGTGACTCCCACTTTCGCCAACCTCCTTTAATAATAGATCCAAAGCAATAAAGACGCATTTTGAATTTGCACTACAAAGTAATTTTACATAATATTTGCTTATTACTCCAGCAAAATTAAAAGTCATAGCGGACTCAAGTAATGGAATCCACGTAGCAAGTTAATTGCTTCATGTGTACTCTGTGTTTATGTGGCTTGGACGTGACCGAGCT
Source organism: Bicyclus anynana (assembly GCF_947172395.1). Lineage (NCBI taxonomy): Eukaryota > Metazoa > Arthropoda > Insecta > Lepidoptera > Nymphalidae > Bicyclus > Bicyclus anynana. The sequence continues at coordinate 8,121,714 of NC_069095.1, forward strand.
AAGTGCCAAATGGGTTAATAAAAAGTATATTATTTACCTCACCGGCGTTTATAGCTAGAAAATATTTCTATCTGGTGTTTAATAAAATTATACCTGGTGTTTAATAATAGACACATTTTTAACTAAATTATTAATATTCTCCTTAAGCAAACAAATAGCAATGTTCGAACTGCACTGTTTATCATCACATAAATCGGCATGTAACCAAAGTAAGCGTATAGATTGTGTTATGGCAATCATTAAACTGAAGAATATACGACTTACTCACACCACATAGGTACCACACACTGGAAATAAAGTTTAAATAAAACTAAAAAAAAATTAAGTTTAAATTGCTCAAACTTAGGTATGCATAAGTATCGAAAACATTTACTGCCTACCAAGTTGATGTAGTAACATCATTATCATTATGGAATTCGTCAATTGTGGAGTAACACAATTGATGAATTTCTGATGATAAAGATGCTTGGAGGCCATTGGATCAGCTTCCACCTTCAAGGAGGTATAAGTACAATTTTTAATGATTTTAACAATTAAAATTTTAATAATGTGTCATAATTGTCAAGTCTATTGCCGGCTCTTCTCAGCACTTCTCTTCTTCCAAACTGGTGGTAGAGTCTTTCAATCTTTTAAAGTCTTTCTTAATTTACAAGCACTTTTGAAACGTCCAACTTGACGTTTCAAAAGTGCTTGTAAATTAAGCTTACCTACTTGAAATAAATGAACTTTGATTATGATTTATAGAAGCTGTCAACTTTCATATCCCGCTTGGTGTCGCACACGGCCGGCTGGCGCACGCACGTGCTCACGGCGGCAAGTGAACATGCGGCCAGATGTGGCCCACTCTTCACGGTGTTTGCGGCCCTCAGGACCCTTGTCTGTACCAAATATGTCTCCTCTTTGGTAAGGATTAACGATAAGAATAAATCATTATACTTGCCTTTGGTCGATTTACTTACTAGATCTACATGCAACACGTGCTCACGGCGGCAAGTGAACATGCGGCCAGATGTGGCCCGCTCTTCACGGTGTTTGCGGCCCTCAGAACTCTTGTCTTTACCAAATATGTCTCCTCTTTGGTAAGGATTAATGAAAAGAAAAAATCATTATAGGTACTTGACTTTTGTCGATTTACTTACTATAGTATGCGCGTTATCATCTGAGTCGTCCGGTCATAAAAGTCAAAAAAGATAGGAATGTGCAGCGCGCCTACCTGCGCACCCTAATTATCGATAAACGGCTACCTGCGCACGTGCTAATGATGAGTCAATAATGATTTGGACGATTCTGATTGGTCGGTTTCTAATGTAATTGCATTGCGTATTTTTTTTGCTATAAATGTGTTTACTGCAATTAAATAAATACATTCATGTGTTACTCGTTGCGCACTATGGATACTTTATTTTCTAACGTTGATCTGAAGAAATTACATGGCGATATTAGCCCTCAAGCTCGAACACTGATTCACAACGTATTCCTGTTTCTCAATGAATTGAAAAGTGATCCGAATAAAGTGGCTTCTCTAAATTAAAAGGCCAAAGATTAATAGTTTGCCATGCGGGTTCTGCAAGGACTGGCTTCGTTCCAGATGCGAAGCTAATATTTAAAGCGGTGAAATCAAAGGATGCTGATTACCACACAGAAATGGATGGCGAAACATATATGGCATGGTTTTCCGAATTCCTGAATCTACTTGAAGAGCCCTCAGTTATAATTGTCGATAACGCAAGCTATCATTCGATACAGTTGGAAAAGATACCCACAAGAAACACGAGGAAAGCTGAAATTCAAGAATGGTTGACAAAGAAAAAGATTCCATATTCCAGCAACGAAATTATTGAAGAATTAATAAGAAAAGTAAAAGCCAGTAACCCGCAGAAGGTCTACGCTTTAGACCATCTGGCAAATGAACGAGGTCATGAAGTAATAAGGCTCCCTCCATATCACTGTCAATATAACCCAATAGAATTAATTTGGGCACAAGTAAAGGGAGAAGTTGCGAAGAATAATAATACCTTCAAGATAGCAGATGTCGAAAATCACCTCCACCGAGCCATAGAAAATGTCACACGAGAAGACTGGGCCAAATGTGTTAGGCATGCCGAAGAACTTCAAAACAAAGATTTACAAAAAGCTCTAATTAGAGATCACGCGCCGCTTATAATAAATTTGGCAGAAGACGAAGATTCTGATGATGAAGACTCAGATGAAGATTAATTTTATTTAGTTAATAATTATATAATATGAAATATGTATTATATTAAATCAAATATTGTTAATTTTTTTAATTTTGTGAACAAGATACGATAATAAACTTTACTTATCGATAATATGTCTTTCATTGTTACACCCTTCACTAGACGGCTCCATAAGACCCATAAGTGCAAGCGAGATAGATATAGAGAAATGATTTATGGCCCTAAGACTCAGTTGTTAACGCGCGTACTATAGCTCTACATGCTACACGTGCTCACGGCGGCACGTGAACATGCGGCCAGATGTGGCCCGCTCTTCACTGTATTTGCGGCCCTCAGGACCCTTGTCTGTACCAAATATGTCTCCTCATTGGTAAGGATTAACGAAAAGAAATCATTATACTTTTTGCCGATTTGTTTACTAGCTCAACTAAGATTTTTTTCTTTGTACCCACAATTTTCATTATTTATTAATCATGTTTAAGAAATTAAATATCACATGTCCGAAACGGTGGAGGAAAAACATCGTGAGGAAATGCGGACACGCAGACAATGTTTTTTATGCCATTCTGAAGGAATTTGGAACGAAAATAGATCTTACTCTGGATTTTTTTTTTATTCTTTACAATTTAGCCCTTGACTACAATCTCACCTGATGGTAAATGATGATGCAGTCTAAGATAAAAGCGGGCTAATTTGTTAGGAGGAGGATGAAAATCCACACCCCTTTTGGTTTCTACACGACATCGTACCGGAACGCTAAATTGCTTGGCGGTACATCTTTGTCGGTAGGGTAGTAACTAGCCACGGCCAAAGCCTCCCACCAGCCAGACAAGGACCAATTAAGAAAATCTCAATCTGCCCAGCCAGGGATCGAACCCAGGATAAAAGCATTATAATATCGTAAATGAAATTTAATGAAACTGTGAACATTTTGCTATTAGGTATGCACCGCTAACAACGCTTATTTCGGCCTTTGTGTTAACAATAAAAAAATCAGTTATTCTGTTATTAGGTTTTAGACATATTATTAAATGCATCCGTTATCCCTCATTCGCATGAGAGTTTTTTAACAGACGTTAAGAAGCGTTCAAATACAACAAATGCATTACCAAGTATATGTACACGCTTTTTTAACGTCCGTTAAAAAATTCTCGTGCGAATGAGGGCACATAACGAATTTCAAGAAACGTTACTGGTAAATTATTTTGAATTATTGGTGTATTCACACATGCATGAGCACCTATTGTCCATAGTCCAAGATTCATTAGCCCTCATTTCCGTTAAAAAAGCTTTCAAATATACTCGTAGTATGAAGTTAAATGGAGGTTTATGCCGCACACCCAAAAGTGAAAAATGCAACACTGCTCGAAGAAAAGCGTCGCGTTTTAAAAACGCTATCGTGTTAACATATATATGGGAATGCATTTGTTGTATTTGAACGCTTTTTTGACCTCCGTTAAAAAAGCTCTCGTGCGAATGAAGGCTTAGAGTACGGTATTTTTAAAGACGGTATTTTAAAGGTCGGGATAGCCCAGTGGATATGACCTCTGCCTTCGACTCGGACGGTGTAAGTTCTAATCCGGACCTAGAACTTTCAGTTATGTGCATTTTAAGAAATTAAATATCACGTATCTCAAACGGTAAAGGAAATATATCGTGAGGAATCCTGCATACCTTTTCTTAATCCCCATCGTGTTTGAAGTCTGCCAATCTGCATTGGGCCAGTTTGGTGGACTTAGACATGACTTGGACGTGTACATTAGCCTAACACCTCTCATTCTAAGAGGAGACTCGTGCTCAACAATGAGCCGAATACGGTTGTTAATGATGATGATTTTTGCAGCACGGATGGTGGTTCTGCGGCTTCTTCTTGGGGTTCATCTGGTGCACGGTTTTCACTCCACTGTGTGTCAAGCTTTGGAGGTCTTACGCCAATAGATTGAGGGCTATGGATACGTTGACATTAACTAACATAGGGTGAGTTAATCGTTTAATTTATCAAACATTTTTTTTATTATTATTCTTTACAAGTCCTTGACTACAATCTCACCTGATGGAATGTGATGATGCAATCTAAGATGGAAGCGGGTTAACTTGTTAGGGGGAGAATGAAAATCCACATTCCTTTTGGGTTTCTACACGGCATCGTACCGGAACGCTAAATCGCTATTCGGTTCGTTTTTGCCGGTAGGGTGATAACTAACCACGGCCGAAACCTCCTACCAGCCAGACCTGGACCAATTAAAAAAATCTCAATCGGCCCAGCCGGGGATCAAACCCAGGACCTCCGTCTTGTAAATCCACCGCGCACACCACTGCGCCACGGAGGCCGTCAAAAACTTCCGGAGAGAATTCTTATTCTAATTTATATTTAATTCTAAGATTACAATAGTCCAACGGCGGAAATCGAAGCCGTGACCTGGCTGTGCTACGTCAAAGCCGGCCTTTACCATGAAGCTATTGAGACTTCACCATCAACCCATATTTGGCTCACTGCTGAGCTCGAGTCTCCTTTCAGAATGAGAGTGTTAAGGCAAATAGTTCAACACGCTGGCCCAATGCGGATTGGCAGTTTCACACACGCAGAGAATTAACAAAATTCTCTGGTATGCAGGTTTCCTCACGATGTTTTTCCTCGACGAGACTCGTGATATTTAATTTCTTAAAATGCACACAACTGAAAAGTTGCAGGTGCATGCCCGGACCGGATTCGAACCTACACCCTCTGGAATCGGAGGCAGAGTTCATACCTACTGGGCTATCACGGCTCCACGCTATTGAGACTTGTTATCAACCCATATTCGGCTCACTGCTGAGCTCGAGTTTCCTTTCAGAATGAGAGGGGTAAGGCCAATAGTCCACCACGCTGGCCCAATGCGGATTGGCAGACTTTACACACGCAGGGAAGAGACACATGATATTTAATTTCTTAAAATGCACACAACTGAAAAGTTGGAGGTGCATACCCCGGATTGGAACCCACAACCTCTGGAATCGGAGGCAGAGGTCAGAGGTAAAGCTTATTATCGAATTGAAATCAATTTGTCACAGACAGGAACCCGGTACACCGGCGACAGCCACCTGCGACGACACCAATTGGAACACACCCGGGTTAGTCAACTATTCATGTTTTTTTTCCTTCTTATAAAAATCGTCATCATCATCATATCAGCCGATGGACGTCCACTGCAGAACATAGGCCTTTTGTAGGGACTTCTAAACATCACGATACTGAGCGGCCTGCATCCAGCGAATCGCTGTGACTCGCTTGATGTCGTCAGTCCACCTAGTGGGGGGTCGACCAACACTGCGCTTACTAGTGCGGGGTAGTCATTCCAGCATTTTGGGACCCCAACGTCCATCGGCTCTTCGAACTATGTGCCCCGCCCATTGCCATTTCAGCTTCGCAACTCGTTGAGCTATGTCGGTGACAATTTCGAGTGCAGCGTTCTCGAACATAACTGGGTGGTGCGATGCGATACATGAGCATTACACATTATTTTTGTTTTGGTCATGTTCATTTTCAGGCCCACCTATCGAGAAACTCTTCTGATATATTATAGAAATAGCTTCATGCTACAAAGTGTACAAGTTTCACCCACGTAGTTCTTATTCCCATGGGAATGTGAGAGAATAAAATATAGCCTTTCGTGCTCCGTGATAACGTGCTTGATTAGTACGTAATAATGTACGTGGTTAGTTCCTATAAATGGCGCCCCACGTTGGGCGCCATTTATAGGAACTACTACTGACTTACTATGCACGACGCGCGGGCGCCGCGGCTTATAGTGTTGCGAAACGTTTATAGTGATGTGCTATATTGCTTTTTTTTTTGACTTTTTAAATTACAAAATTAAAATAAATATTGTATTTTTTTATAATTCATATATTATTTTTCCAGACCGCCGCCACCCCCTCGAGACGACCGCGACAGTTGGTGATTACCATTTCACGTACATGGAAAGTGAATCAAGTCTGGATCATAACATGAGCGATGTCGATCTAACGTTGCCTACTAGCACAAAATACGATAAAGATTATGCCTACTACGATTAAGGAGTTTTGTGCTTTGACCTTGTACATTACGTATTTATTTATTTGTTTATTTATATAAAGCACGTCAACATTAAACTTTTAAAAAACAGAATATGTCGCCTGAAAAAAATTCCGATATACCTATATAAACTATATCTCTATAATATTAAAATTATAGTAAATTAACTATTCATTGTTCACCTTTCGCAAAAATTCGATGTAATTCTCTAAAGGTCTTATTTGTAATATTATAATTTCAAACAAATTTCATCAGTGTCCTTTCTTGCTGACGCATAATATTATAATGAATATTCAAAGAGTCAAAATATATAACAATTTTCAAATATGAAACTTTTGCGTTTACATTATATTATATTCCACTATCAATATATCGTTTCATTACAAGTTTTATATTATACTAGCGGACGCCCGTGACTTCGTCTGCGTGAAACCCTACTGCTACGCCTACCCCTACCCCTACCCTACCCCTACCATACCCCTACCCTACCCCTATCCAACTACCCCTATGGTAGGGATCATGCGACGGCGACGGAAGCTTAAAAAATGGAGTAACTTCTCCCGTTTTCATAACATTTCCCTTTACTGCTCTGCTTGTATCGATCGTAGCGTGATGAAAAGTATACTATAACCTGCCTACGAGTATGAAGAATAATTATAGCAAGTTTCGTTAAAATCCGTCGAGTAGTTTTTGTTTCTATAAAGAACATACAGACAGACAAAAATTTTACTGATTGTATTTTTGGTATCAGTATCGATCACTAATCACCCCCTGATAGTTATTTTGGAAATATATTTCATATGCAGAATTGACCTCTCTACAGATTTATTATACCTAAGTATAGATTGATTTAATTTTTTTAATCCATTTTTTGCATATAATTTATAAGTTCGATCGTAAAATATTATATACAGATGTAGATTTTTTTAGTTTATTGTAAGAATATTATATAATAGAAATATATAGAAAGGTTCCTATAAGAATAATAATAATTTATTAACTATTGAGATTGACAATTGTTTTTATTTGATGTTTGAGATTTTAAACTTAAGATATCTCTATAATATCTATTTAGATTTAAATTAAATATAATATAACTTAGGTAATATTGTTGTATAAGTACTAGATGGTCAGATAACTATAGTTTATGAAATAAAGTTTTAAGAAATCCTATATTGTATTTAATAAATCTGTTGTAGACATTTTGTTGTTTATTTTTTTCTTTATATTTTACCATAACAATTAAAGCAATATTTTAATCGATGTTCCTTACTGGTATTCCTGGGAACACGCGAAGTGAAAGTACCGGGTCAGCCCTCCCACTGATTCAGCCCGTATGACTGCGAAGTCGGGTGGGCCATTGGTTAATTAAATAAATTTACTCAGAGGCACAATTATCCACCCACTTTAATATACTCGCGTCACATTAAAGTGGGCGAATAATTGTGCCTCTGAGTATATATTAGGTATGATGAAAAAAATTATCAACTTATATCGCACCTACTGCTGGAAAAAGGTAAAACGAGACTTCGACTTTCTCCTACATCAAATTGTTTATGTTAATCTATACTAATATTATAAAGAGGTAAAATTCGTAGTGTTACAGGAGTCTCTGGAGCTACAGACTTTGAAATTGTTTTGAAATTCTTTAACCACTTCATTATCATCATATCATGGTCCGATGGACATCTACTGCAGGACATAGACCTTTTGTGGGGACTTCCAAACTTCACGATACTGAGCCACCTGCATCCAGCGAGTCCCTGCGACTCGTAGTCTAGACTAGTAGTTTATCAGTAATCCAATGTGTACACTTGTAAAGTTCACAAGTACTGCGATGTAACTGATCAGGGCTTCACACGATTTTTATTTAAAGTTAGCTATGAATATTGTATCGAAAACGCATTCTAATAACAGAGCAAAAATTTCTTGAGAAGATTTTGCTATGGTCGCTTTACGCTGAAGCGATTATATGGCAGCGCGCAGCCATCAAGCTATAAAAACTTGGCTGAGTAAGAACTTGAAGGTGGTGTGGTTAGTCTGCGGATCAAGTTTTCAAATTGATCAAAAGGTAGCACATACAATATTATTTATTGCTTTTTAGTGTAGTGGATACATTTATGTGATTTTGAAGTCGGTTTTTTTTTTATTAAAATTTTTTATTTTGAAGTCGGTTACAAATATATGGGAAAGACAGATCTTGATCACGTGACCTGTAGATATCAAATGTCATTCACATACATTTTTCTAGTTTTCGAAGCGTTTGCTATCGTAGAAAGAGAATCGACGTGCCACTTGGCTACAAGGGCAGATTTGAGAAATTTTACCTTTTTGTACGTATAATGCCTAGTTAAATCCTTGTGTACGCCTTTAAATTAGTGCAAAATATGTCTAAAAATATTACATGTACTTAAACCTGTAAGTATACATTACCCCAATAGAGTGGGTGTCCGTGATTTGTGAATACAACACAGTTGCAAATAAACACGTGTGGCCTAGAATGGTTCAACACCTTATGGTCAAATTTTAATATGAAATTTATGCTAATTAGTTATATTTACATAATAATAAAATAAAGACTTAATTCATTACAGTTTAATCCACAATCTAATATTATATTATACTTAACATCGGTATCAACCCATATTCGGCTCACTGCAGAGCTCGAGTCTCCTGTCAGAGTGAGAGGGGCTAGGCCGATAGTCCACCACGCTGGCCCAATGCGGATTGGCAGACTTCACATATGCAGAGAATTAATGAAATTATCTGATTCCTTCACTGTTTGAGACACGTGATATTTTGCACACTTAAAATTCACACAACGGAAAAGTTGGAGGTGCACGCCCCGGACCGGATTCGAACCCACACCCTCCGGAATCGGAGGCAGAGGTCATATCCACTGGGCTATCACGGCTCGACTAACAATTAACATTAAGATAAAATACGCTAATAAATCTTAATTAACTTTTTATTTCTCTACCTATGCCTGCCATAATATTCCTCAACTATTTTATAATCTAGGTTCTACAAATCATTTTTTAACTACTTTCAAAGTAAAGAGGCTCGACTGATAAATATGTTTGTGTGTTTTTATGTATAGTTTTTTTTTCATCTGTTGAAAAAACACATTTTAATGGCTTCAAAACAAGGGGAGGTTCTCAAATCGCCGGAAACTTTTGCAGCAGATATTTTATAACAAACTAGCTGACGCCGCGCAGTTTCATCTGCGTGGTTCCCGTTCCCGTAGGAATACGGGGATAATATATAGCCTTCCTCAATAAATGGGCTATCTAACACTGAAACAATTTTTCAAATCGGATCAGTAGTTCCTGAGATTAGTGCGTTCAATCAAACAAACAAACACACTCTTCAGCTTTATAATATTAGTATAGATATACGTTGTTTTCATTGTCTATACCAATACGATTTATTTGAAAAGCAATATTCATTTTATTAACCGACTTCCAAAAAGGAGGAGGTTCTACGTTCGGCTGTATGTATGTTTTTTTTTTTTTTTTTTTTTTTTTTTTTTTTTTTTTTTTTTTTTTTTTTTTTTTTTTTTTTTTTTATGTATGTCCAGCGATAATTCCGTCAATTATGGACCGATTTTGAAAATTCTTTTTTTGTTTTGTAGGGTTTACTTCCAGGGTGGTCCCATTTTTTTCATGTCAGGATCTGATGATGGCATCCTGGAGAAATTGAGGGGAACTTTCGAAAGTTGTAGAGACGGCTAGTACGTTTGTTAGTGTTTCCATAAGGTATTTTAAACCACTACAACTTTATGAAGGTTTGGAGTTGGTCTGATGATGGAGCCGAAACACAGACGATGGAACTCGTCAAGGATTTACAGCTGTCACCTTTTGTTTGGGCTTGATTAATTTGTATTGATGAGTACTTTCCACCTATATGGGTTGTGACTGTATTAAGAGTCTGGTGATGAAGACGAGGGACAGTGAAGAGAACTCCTCGACGGTTCACAGTAGCTACCTTGTGTTTGGACTTGATAAATTTGTATTGATGAGAACTTTCCACCTAGATGGATTGTGACTGTATTAAGGGTCTGATGATGAAGACGAGGGACAGTGAAGAGAACTCCTCGACGGTTCACAGTAGCTACCTTGTATTTGGACTTGATAAATTTGTATTGATGAGAACTTTCCACCTAGATGGATTGCGACTGTATTAAGGATCTGGTGATGAAGACGAAGCACAGTGAAGAGAACTCCTCGACGGCTCACAGTAGCTACCTTGTGTATGGACTTGATAATTTTGTATTGATAAGAACTTTCCACTTAGATAGGTTGTGACTGTACACACGCAGTAGGTATGCTAACACTAAAAATAAAAAAATAAAAATTTTAATGAAAAAAATTCAACCGACTTCCAACTCAAAAACTAACTTTAACTAAAAAGCAAAAAATAACATCTTACCTATGTGCTACCTTCTGATCAGTTTGAAGGCGGTGCCAAGTCAGTGTCGTGTTTTAATTAAAGCTGTTTCTGGAATAACCACAGAAATTTTGTAGTTTAAACGTATTTAATTAAAACATCACTGGCTTGGCCCCGCCTTCAAACTGATCAGAAGGTAGCACATAGGTAAGATGTTATTTTTTGCTTTTTAGTTAAAGTTAGTTTTTGAGTTGGAAGTCGGTTGAATTTTTTTCATTAAAATTTTTATATATTTTATATACATATTTTTTTCTATTTCTGCCTATTTTTCTTTTACTTATTGCCAATACACGCACTTCTTGGAATTCCTTGTTCTTCTTTCTGCTAGAGAAACAACTAGGTCGCAAAAGATAAAAGTAAACTCAGACGGGTCACATTTTATACTATCATTATCATTTCATTCATAGAGCTATCGCGGCAAGGCTCGACTGTATTTATGTCCGTCACTGCTGTGACAGACATATTACAGTGCCCATGCCGATACGGAAATTGTAACTTAACCTAACGGATTTAATAATAATGACCATACTGTTTTTTACTGACATTTCATATTATTCTGACATTTTACCTATACTATTTTGACTTTTTAATTTTATTTTCGATTTTTGTTTTTCTTAATATGGGTGTATGCCTGAAATAAATTTTTTTTTTTTTTTATTAAATAGATAAAGGCCTTGATTTACAATAACTATGTATAAGATTACAAAATAAAACATTATTTTTTTATTTTGTATCTATTTATATAACGTGGAGAATTGTGTTAAGTGGTGATGTAGACGTTTTTGTTTAATTAAAATCTATACAAATATTATAAAGCTGAAGAATTTGTTTGTTTGAACGCGCTAATCTCAGAAACTACTAGTCCGATTTAAAAAATTCTTTCAGTGTTAGATAGCCCATTTATTGAGGAAGGTTATAGGTTATATTTTATCCCCGTATTCCTACGGGAACAGGAACCACGCGGGTGAAACCGCGCTGCGTCTACTAGTAAATATAAATTACATGGTATGAGTACATTGTTTATAGCTGTAAACTTTGCGAAACAATATTATGTGTTTCCTATCTTCATACATTTTGTTTTACTTGTATGACGAAGCAATATGTCATTATTATAAAACACAAAACCTAATAATAACAACAAACACAATATCTTTTAAACATAAAAATGGAACCGACTTTAAAGACATATTTCAGTTATTTTGACTTTAACACAGAATTACTAAACCAATTTTCATGAAAATGAAATTGTACCAAAAACTTTACTCATTCAAACAAAAAAAGAATTTTTAAAATTGGTTAATAAATGACGAAGTTATGATGTAAAAAACTAAAAAAAAAAACATACGTATTGAATTGAGAAGCTTCTCATTTTTCGAAGTGCCTAATTGTGTGAAAATAATTATCCAAATATCGTCAGTTACGAAATAATGGTTTTATGTGGCTCGTGTGAGTCGACCTTATTAAAATGTCTCGGCTCACGACAATAAATAAAAGGGCATAAAACTTATTGGAGCCAGCGACCCGGGAGAAATGTGGAAATATAATATTTTGGGGCTCTATGCTACCTGTTAATACTATCAAAACAAGAAAATCTGTAACAGGAAGCGGAAACCGTAAGCTATGCCTCACCGACGTTTGACATTTTATAGTTGAGGACCCAGTGGCAGAAACTCGAAGTGATTTAATGAACTGTCTGTCATGCACGTCTACGCTGTTTAACAAAAAAAAAACATAGACGGTTAAACAAAAAACAACATTTTTCTATGTACTAAATTGAATAGGTAAATATTGTTTAACAAATATTTTTATTAAAAATATACCAAATATTTTATATAAAAAGTTTGCATAATATTAGATAAAATATTCGTGTATTTTTCTACACGAATATAAAAGAACTTTTACTTTTACCTAACTACTAATATTTGTCGATTTAAGAATACATTTATATTTTCAACATCCTAAATTTGTATCTACTACTAACAGACGAAAAAACAGTGAACAAAAGGAAGAAAGAGTTTTATTATTTTAATTGTTACACTTTTTCTTTGTCAATAAATCAGTACTGCCAAAAGTTCAACTGTTATTATCAATTAATCTTGAGCTGGAAATAGTTAATATTTATTTCTTTACTTACTTACTTATTTTTGTTTAATTTTATTGTTTGGACTTGCGTTATATTTGTACAAATAAAGAAACGTTGAATTCCAAAAGCAGTCTTACACTTCTGTAATGTTAAACTAAAAAACCAATACAACTAAAGATTTGACTGAAATGAGCCTACTTTAAAACTGCCACGAGCTCTTGCGCTATAAGGAATTGGCGTTGAGCCAGATCCTTCGTTATGCGGGATTAAGTTATCGGAGCTGATATTTTTCTACATTAGAGACAGAATTGAGTCTGCACTCTCATATCGGGAAATGCAACCGTGCAGTGAAGTCTGCGGGTACTATAATTCTTTATGGCTTTCTGAACTCGTGAATTTAATATTTTTTAACGGCGGAACGTAGACGCGAAGTTTGTTGTATATAAGAACCCACAAGTAGATTTATTTTTGTCGGTTAATCAGTAACAGTAATATTATAGTATTAGAGAGCAAAATAAAAATTTTATTTCGTCTATTTGTTTGTGTTTGCATTGAGTAGGCTGAAACTACTAAACCGATTTCAAAAATTCTTTCACTGTTGACACACACTGGAAGCTGCACTATCCCCGAGTTCCTACTATAGGTTATATTTTTTTATCCCCGTATTCCTATGGGAACGTGAACCACGCGGGAAAAATCGCGCGACGTCTGCTAGTACAATAATAAATTATATATTATGGTATTCAGAATTTTACACACATAAGAATACCTACTAACCTACATAAAGTAATATAAAGTGTGCAAAACTGTATTATGGAACCCAACGTCCTTATTTTGGCGACGATTTTCAACGTCAGCGCCAAATTTATGTTCATTTATTATTTTGGATTTTTTTACCTAGATTCAAAACAATAAAATGCATCAACTGCATTAATCGCATCAACATCCAACACGGTTCTTTTTATTTCGGTCGTAACAGAGTCAAATGTTTCTTAAGCTCGTGAATCGGTATTGGAGCGTGGTGGGTAAAAGCTCCAAATCCCCTCTCCTATAAGGAAGGGATCGTAGCCATGTAGTGTGTGCCATTAAAAATAGGCTGATAAGTCAAAGTCAAACTGAAAGTCAATATTCATTTATTTCAATAAGGCTTAGTTTACAAGCACTTTCGAAACGTCAGGTAATAATAGATATAATTTTATAATGGTGATAATAATTTAAAAAGAAACTTAAAATTAAAGTTACAAGACTTCCAAAGCCCCTTGGTCTGAGAAGAGCCCACAATAAATATTTTTAACCGACTTAAAAAAGGAGGAGTTTCTCAATTCGAGTCTCTTTTTTTGTATGTAATAACCTCATAACTAGAAAACGGCTGAACAGATTTGAATAATTCTTATTTTGTTTGAAAGAGTATGTACTCCTGAGGTAGTCCTATTTTTAACCGACTTCAAAAAGGAGGAGGTTCTCAATTCGGTCGGTATTTTTTTTTTTTTTTTTATGTATGTACACCGATTACTCAAAGACGCCTGGACCGATTTCAAAAATTCTTTTTTTGTTTGAAACAGTATAGTCCCCATTTGGTCCCATTGCCATCATGACATGATCTGATGATGGAATCCTGGATAAATTGAGGAGAACTTTCGAAAATTATATCGGTGTCTAGTGTGTTCGTGAACTTTTCCATTTAGTGCCTTTAAGAAATACAAAATTATGAAGGTTTAAAATCGATCTGATGATGGAGTCATAAAACAGACGAGGGAACTCCTTGGCGATTTACAGCAGTTACCTTGTGTTTGGGCTTGATTAATTTGTCTTAATGAGAACTTTCCACATAGATAGGTTGTGACTGTCATTTAGGGGTTTGGTGATGAAGACCAAGGACAATTAAGGGAACTCCTTAACAGTTAACAGTAACTACCTTGTGTTTGGCCTTGATTAATTCGTATTGCAGAGAACTTTCTACCTAGATGAGTTGTGTCTGTTATTAGGGGTCTGATGATGAAGACCAAGGTCAATGAAGGGAACCCCTTGACGGTTTACGGTAGCTACCTTGTGCTTGGGCTTGATTAATTTGTATTGCTGAGAATTTTGTACCAAGATGGGTTGTGACTGTCATTAGGAGTCTGATGTATTCGTTTGAGATGAAATTTTACACTAAAAATTGAAAAATAATAAAAATTTTAATAAAAAAAATACAACCGACTTCAAAACCAAAAAACGTACCCACTAAACTAAAAAGCGAAAAATAACATCATAATATGTTCTACCTGCTGATCAGTATGAAGTCGGTGCTTAGCCGGTGTTGTCTTAATTTAAGCCATTTCTGACAGGACCACATGAAACAACATTGTCTGCAAAATAAAGATATGAATTAATACATCACCGGCTTAGCACCGCCTTCATACTGATCAGCAGGTAGAACATATTATGATGTTATTTTTCGCTTTTTAGTTTAGTGGGTACGTTTTTAGGTTTTGAAGTCGGTTGTATTTTTTTTATTAAAATTTTTATTATTCCATTAAACATTTTAAACCACTACAACTTGATGAAGGAGTCGATCTGATGGTGGAGCCGAAACACAGACGAGGGAAGTCTTTAACGATTTACAGTAGCTACCTTGTAATTGGGCTTAACAATTTGTATTCATGAGGACTTTGCACGTTGTGACCGTCATTAGGAGTCTGATGATGAAAACAAGGGGCAGTTAATGGAACTCCTTAACTGTTTACACTAGATACCTTGTGATTGGGCTTGATTCATTTGGTCTGGCTACGCCTTTGTTAAAAGCCCTTGCAAGCCATTATTGTTACAGTATTACACTGTGCAGACTCTAAACACTAACGAAGCTTCTAGTAAGTTTCCGCCATATAATAGGCCCAACACACGACTCCGCCCAGTAACCTACTCACCAGTTAATAAATAACACTTGCAGGAATAACTGAGTCACAGTGAAAGGTGCTCGTACTATTTCGTGATTTTGAAACCGACCAGTGTTTTAAAGGGCTAAGGGAAATGTACACAAAGATTTCGTATGCAGTAGGTATTCACAGGCAGGCATTTTTAACCGACTCCAAAAAAACGAGGAAGTTAAAATGAAACTGAAACGTCTTTGAAGTCGATTCAATTGTTATGTTGAAAAAAAATCCTCAGTGCCTGAAGACGAAAATTTTCGAATAGTGCGTGTTGCCAGTAATAACTTTTGGATCCGAGACTTGGTCGCTAACTGTGACTAAGATAAGAAGGCTAAAAATGAATCAACGGGCGATGGAGCGAGCTATCGAGATCGATACAGAAATGAGGAGATATGCTTTATGGAGACAGAGTTTTCTCTTCGTTTTTCTTTCTTAATCTTTAGAAAAAGGTTGATTAATGAAGAAATTAATTACTGTAGGTAATTGAAGGAATTAATTACTGTGGGTAATTAAAGAAATAAATTACTGTAGGTAAAATGAAATTAAAAAAATACTGATGTTTATACTTAGCATAAAAACACTAACAGGCTAACTTAACTCAAGCAAAAGTTATAGAATGAACATTTTTTATCGACAAAATTATATGGTTCCCGATTTGAATCGAAGGAATCAGAAATGGTTTACACAAAGGTCGGCAATTATTAACTTGAACTTCCTCCTTCGTTAAAACTTTTCTTAAGGAAAACGACGAAATTGATGATTTTCTATTCGAATTAATATTCAGATAGAGTCTTGAATGTAGTCGTTTCGCTCCGCTATGATTATAGGCTTAAACCATTATCAACTTTAGGGTCTACCAAAGCTTACAAGTTATCTAAAGTTGGCTTGAGTTTTCGCTGACTTCGGATGTCTCTACTACTTAAAGTCAGCCACTGACATGAGTGGCTAGCACAATGTCAAAGTTTATCATACTTTCAATATTATTAACATAAAATGTTGAAAAAATCCGACATTCATGAATTCATAGTGCAGTCCAATTAATTCTTAAAAGCTCTATGGGAATTATAGTAACCTTCAAAGTCTTATTTGACTGGATTATTAGCTGGAACGACTATAGATCAGAAATTCCTTTTAATAACAAATACAAGCTATTAACCAAAAAAAAATTAATTGATCGTTAAATTGCGATGCCACAGAAAGACACGCAAAAGACACGTCAAACTGTTAACACCATTTTATACGTCGGGGTTCAAAGTACCTAGTGATATATAACCACAGAATAATAGCTCGAGTGTATCATCAACGTATTCATTCGATATCGACAATCGTGGTTATAGGAAGTACCACCAGAAAGCCTGATGATAAAATAATGATGATGAATAAGTAAACTTTAATTTGTGAATTTGGTAGAGATGCCTACGCACAATGCACATTGTATAGCACATCAGCAACCAATTTTACTTTCGGCTGGTGGGAGGCTTCGGCCATAACTAGTTACCTTAACGGCAAAGACGTACCGCCAAGTGATTAAGCGTTCCGGTACGATGCTGTAAGCCCGGGCTATTGTCGGGGACGGGGATCGAAGCACCACCCCTCGGTGATGAGTCCGAATTCGACCGCTTTACCGTTGAGCTATTGAGGCTCTAAATTACAAACATTTAAACATTGAATGGAAAGGTTGCGCGAACCTGTTCTATAGTCTCTATACTATTAGTTACCATCCGGTGTTTATTTATTTGCAACTGGGTCGCCAGTCTCGTTTACACTAATAATAGGTATGAATGGAGAAAAAAAGACGTATTTTGTAACCAAATCCGTTCCCACTGCTCCAATTTGAGGAAATCTAGGCGTTTTCGTCGCGAATTATAATCAGTGTGGATATTACGCAAGCATCCATCAAGCGAAACTTGACCGGTTAACATTTGCGCGGCCTTAAGATCGAGTTGCAACAGCACCAGAGATTAACAGCCACCACTATTGTCAATAAAGAATAGGGTGACCATGAAGTACTTTCCTCGTTGGATTATTTCTATAATATGAGACACTTTGGAGAAATCAGTTCTATACTTTAAGACATTAATTTGTTTAAACTTTCATAAAATATAAGTTTTAGGGGTCCAAACATATAACATAACAAAAATATAACATAAATAAATAAGTGGTGATAAATAAATAAGTGGTGGTAAATAAATAAAATGGTTTAGGTAAAATAAGAGCTTTGCAAAATGCGAGAGAATTTTGAGAATGCAAGAAAGATTTCTAACATTTGATTTGAGTTTGAAAGGCAGAATATTTCCTAGAATATGTATTAAATAATCAAGAAAAACATATTAAAAGTGTTAAGTTTGATAACGCTCAATTTTTTTTTTTAGAAATATACTTATGCTAACTTATCCTATATATACATATCATGCCCACGTCGAATGGTTGCCAGAATACTGGCTGCATTTCCACACTCAAATTATTATGCAAATTAAAGTTTACTTGAACAAGCAATTTTCAAAATAAAATGCAATCCTAATTCAGCGTAATTAAGTATGGTGACCCTCATAAAAGTCTATTTTCTATCACTGTTACAAAATATTTAGCGAGTTTAAGATTTATTTTAAACAAGTATAGACATATTTTTAAGACTTTCGTCATTTCATTTCCTGTAATCTACTTATATATATATTTATATATATATATTTATATATACTCGTATGAATATTAATTATATAATTATGTAAACATCCACACTGCGTCGGATGTTTATAGAATTTACAACACTTTTTGGCAATAAAAAATGAGTTTGTATGAATGAATTTAAATATATGTATAACTCATATAAGCCTATTTTACAAATCGGTCATGCGAAACGATATTGCAAAACCATTTGGTCGTTTTCTTTTCCGAACTTAGCTGACACACTAACTTTTATTTACCATAATCAATAATAAGTATAAGTTACGATCATTAAGATGGTAGTGATAACATTAGCCTTGATTACGTAATTGATTGTCATAGTGTGAGAGCCGAGGAGATTTTTCTTTCTCCTTCATACAAATATTAGACAGAAAGACAAAGGAACTTCACAGAAATATTAATACATTAGTATGACTCGTGATAGCCCAGTGGATATGACCTCTGCCTCCGATTCCGGAGGGTGTGGGTTCGAGTCCGGGGCATGCACCTCCAACTTTTCAGTTGTGTGTATTTTAAGATATTAAATATCACGTGTCTCAGTGAAGGGAAAACATCGTGAGGAAAACTGCATTCTAACATACCAGTGAATTTTCTTAATTCCCTGCGTGTGTGAAGTCTGCCAATCCGCATTTTGCCAGCGTGGTGGACTATTGACTCGAGCTCAACAGTGAGCCGAATATGGGTTGATAATGATGATGATGATGAGTAATATATTTCACCAGCACGTAATATGATCTAAGAAGTGTGTATTTCGAAAATCTGACAATTTCAACTATTACAAATAAGCAAAATAAAATAACGGATATATTTATATGTTCTAGAGCCAGAAACGATTTTTTTTATTTTGAAGAATATATTTCCTCAACAAAAAATACATCGTCTGACGATTTCGACAAGCCGTACTAATAAATATATTGTGTTTGAAATATATTTTTCCAAACAGTGAAATAGAATATAATATTTATAATAGAATATAATAATTCCTATCATCTAATCTACCAAATCTAAGATCACCACGACGCTCGAGTAAGTACATATTTATCATCATAGGCAATAGATCGTTAGACAATTTGATAGTTTCTTATTTTATTACGTCACGTAAATCCTTCACCGACGTACGTTGATGATTTGTAAATATCAATTAAGATAAAGATCATAATATAAGTAATGAATGACCAATTTAAAATATAATATTTCAGTCCACGTCACCGAGTAGGCCTTGGCATGGAATTCTCACAATGACTAATTAGCAAGTGCTATAAATCAAGATTTATATCAAAAATTTCAGCATGATATGTGTTCGAGTGACTTAATGGTATAGCTAGGCTTGTTAGCTTAGCCAAGCCTTATTTCCTAAAATAACCGGTGAGCAATTATTACTTACTAGCTGCCGCCGCGCGGTTTCACCCGCGTGGTTCCCGTTCCCGTAGGAATACAGGGATAATATATAGCCTATAGCCTTCCTCGATAAATGTGCTATCTAACGCTGAAATAAATTTTCAAATCGGACCAGTAGTTCCTGAGATTAGCGCGTTCAATCAAACAAACAAACTCTTCAGCTTTATAATATTAGTATAGATTAGTATAGATATTAGTATAGATTTCATACGAGTAAATAAAATTTTAGTTCTCCCAGTGGCAATTATAAATAACTTCTCCGGATATCTTTCATCTCGCATTAAACTTCCATTCATTTATTCTACAAGAGACAGTACTTAAGTCAAGTTATTTATAAGCCATATTATATTTCATCATCATTATCAACCCATATTCCGTTTTTATTAAGTTTTGTTTTGTGCTCGGTCGATATATCTTTACTAGAAGATCCCGTGGGAATATTGGAATAAAAACACTGTATGTTTTTTAAGACCTCCGTGGCGCAGTGGTATGCGCAGTGGATTTAGGAGGTCCTGAGTTCGATCCCGGCTGGGCCGATTGAGATTTTTTTAATTGGCCCAGGTTTGGCTGGTGGGAGGCTTTGGCCGTGGCTAGTCACCACCCTACCGGCAAAGACGTACCGCCAAGCAATTTAGCATTCCAGTACGATGCCGTGTAGAAACCGAAAGGAGTATGGATTTTCATTCTCCTCCTAACAAGTTAGCCCGCTTCCATTTTAAATTGCATCATCACTTACCATCTGGTGAGATTGTAGTCAAGGGCTAACTTGTAAAGAATAAAAAAAAATGCTATACTAGTCTATAATGTACCCCAGTGCCAAATTTCATCCAAATCCGATCCGCCTTTCCGAGTTATTTATGTCACAGAAAACATATGTACAAGCTTGTGTTAATAATCCAACTCTGATACAATTGCGAAATAAGTAAGGCAAGTGAACTCACAACGTGGCACTTCACAAAAATACAAATTACCGGTCATCAACCGCTAGAAGTTCAAATTTACTACGTGTAGGTAAGATGAGTAAACTTCACCTTGAACCGTCTATTGGGTCACGTGCTCTAATCTCGCTATGATGTTCTAACGGTTAACCTACGCAATGGCCAACACATCTGCGACGAATTTATGTATATTTACATTATTATATTATACTTAATCTATACTAATATTATAAAGCTGAAGAGTTTGTTTGAACGCGTTAATCTCAGGAACTACTATTCCTATTTGAAAAAAAATTGCAATGTTAGTTAGCCCATTTATCGGGGAAGGCTAGCTTTTAGTTATATTGTCCCCGTGTTCCTACGGAAACGGGAACCACGCGGGTGAAACCGCGCGGCGTCAGCTAGTCAGGTTATAAAATACAATCCATCGCGGTTTCACCCGCATAGTACCCGTTCCCGTGAGATTACGGAGATAAAATATAACCTATAAGAATTGCAAGTAACGTGGTTTACAAATGATAAAAGAACTTTCAAAATCGGTTTAGTAGATACATAGTTTACCCCTTACAATACAAACTTTACCGCTTTATAATATTAGTATATTTTATAATCGGACGAGTAGTTTTTGAGTTAAATATTAACAAACAAACATCAAACATCAACTACCTCTTTATAATATCAGTTTCAAGTTTAGACTAAACATATATTTAGTGAATGAAGACGTTAAACCTTGAACTTTGTGGTAATGCCATTGACCAGTGAACTCTGCGCTCGCGCATCTTAGGATGCATCATTACATCAATGATGCAGCTTATGTAATGCATCTCATGTAACCAGTCACGATTTCGTGATGCTATGGACTTATTATTGCGTTATTATAGACGTTAACGCCCTCATAAAAGGCTCAAAGTAGCTCAGCGGGCGATGGAACGAGCTATGCTTGGAGTTTCTTTGCATGATCGAATCACAAATGAGGAGATCCGCAGATGAACAGCGAGTCGCGAAGCTGAACTGGCAATGGGCACGGCGAAGACATCAAGCGGGTTGCAGGGAGCCGCTGGATGCTGGCGGCTCGAGAACGTTTTGTTTGGAGGTCCATGCAAGAGGCCTATGTCCAGCAGTGGATGTCCATTGGATGTTAATGATGATGATGATGAAAGACGTTTTAAGCCAACATAGTTGACCAAAAATATTTAAAATCTTTTACTTGGAAACTTTCACTGATAGACATTTATTACCACTATTAATTAATACTTCAATGAGAGATATCAGCATTAACTTTGTTGGTTCAGAATAAGTAAGTTTTGAGAGTTATTTATTAAGTAAATTATTAGTGAGACAATAATGCCTGACGTTTGCTTTTATCAGAATTTCAGAGGCTCCTTGACGCATAGATACTCTGCTAACTATGTTACTATGTAATTGATAGATAACCTTTTGACGACCTCTCTGACACAATAGGCAGTGTTATGATTCTTACCAAAGAGGTCCCGAGTTCGATACCCAGCACAATTCAATTTAGGATTTTATATTTTCTAAATTGGCTCAGGTCTGGTGTTACGATTCGGCCGTGGCTAGTTATCACTCTACAGACAAAGCCGTATCGCCAAGTTACTTAGCGTTTTGGTACGATGCCACGAATAAATCATCAAAAGTATGGGTACACTGGTACAGACAGTATATACCTGTATCTTTTCCAAATTACTCCCTCTTCCATCTTAGACTCCATCGTCACTTACTATCAGATGATATCGCAGTCAAGGACTAACTAAAAAAATACATTAATTATTGTAATTAGTGCCCGCCATTGTACATCAATGACCACTTACCCTGCATTGTAAAGATAGTTCACGCAAGACTCAACCGTAGCTAATTGATACTATATGTGTTCTTTTGTAACTTCCTTTCGATACGCTATCCCGATCAATTTCACAGTGGTCTGGGATTGCAAAAGATCGGGTTCGTTGACCTTTCGCCACAAAAGTCTCGATCTAGATTTAGATAAACGCGTATGTCTGTACGCACGACCATGCCCAGCTTGCGAAACTACTGGTCGCTTTGAGAAGTCATGATAAACGGGATGATGAAATTTTAGCGCTTTGTCGGTGATTTAAAAATTGTGTACTGTTATTCACACTGCAAAGATGGCCTTGTATTTTGCACTACGGCTGGCAGATTTGGCTAATTATTAATTGCTCAACCATTATAGCAACTATTAAAGTAACTAATAGAGCTTTTTGTGTGGAAGCTCTCCCGGGGAAGTACTACAGCGATATTTTTAGGTTTTCGTACCTCAAAAGGAACTTGTTTGTCTGTCCGTATGTCTGTCTGACATTCAGTAAATATACCCTATATTTACTGAATTTTGGAAACTGCTCGGCAAAAACTGCGCAATTCGATTTCTAAAGTGTTTATCTTACGTATGGAACCCGCGATGTGCAAGTCAAACTCATAAAGGTCCTGCTTTTCCAGTAAAGTATTGTTTTTTTAAAAGCGTTAGTTTTTTTAATTTAAATTCAGTTAGTCAGTTACTTATTCAACATTTTTTTTTAATATCCTTTGAAAAACCTGTGACAATAAATTATAAGCAAAACTGCGTATGTCACAGATTAAACTGAAAGTTAGTAGAATGTTCTGTGGTAAATTTTAATCTGTTGTATTAATATCGCGTGGGACCTCGTTACTAAACGTTTACATTGCGTTCCTAATAGAGATCATTAGGCTACCTCGACATTTATTTATACGCGTGGGTGGTAATGCCGTGTATACTAACTTATATGTGACTCAATTTTTACATTATAGTATAATTAATTCAGTTAACTACCTAATAAAAACTATGCCATACTGTTCTCTAAATGGTTCGATCCTTTTAGGTAAACACGACTTAAACTTTTATTTGAAATGTGAATTTAAATGTAATTGATGAAAAATTCAAGTAGATAGAATTAGTATATCTACTTAAATTTTTCACCAAGTCCATTTTTAACCCCCAACGCTAAAAGAGAGGTGTTAGAAGTTTGGCGTGTCTGTCTGTCTGTCTGTAGCGCCATAGCTCCCGAATGGATGAAGTGATTTCAATTTAGTTTTTTTTGTATTAAAACTGTGGTGACTTACAGGCGAGTGTTCTTAGACATATTAGATGAAGATTGGTTGAGCCGATAAAAAATTGTGGGGGGTGAAAGTGGGGAAGAACAACCGAATGTCTGCAAATATACTCGAGTCTCAAATGAAAGCGCACTGAAAGAGAATATTGACGACTAGATCGAAAGTGTAATCAATAATTTCATGACATTCCAGGGTTTTTCAATTTTATATTATCTAAATGACTTTTTATGTTGGGGTTCAAATTGCCATATTCGTAATAGCATAGCAAAGATTACTCAAGACCCATTTTAATAACTACTTCAGTTAGACTTATAAAAAAAATATTTTCTTAGCCAAAACGATCACTAAATAATAGAAAATGTTTCTTTTAAAAGTCTAAAAGTCAGGGTTTATCAGATCGTCGTCATCAACCCATATTCGGCTCATTGCTGAGCTCGAGTCTCCTCTCAGAATGAGAGGGATTAGGCCAAAAGTCCACCACGCTGGCCCAATACGGATTAGCAGACTTCAAACACGCAGAGAATTAAGAAAATTCTCTGGTATGCCGGTTTCCTCACGATGTTTTCCTTCACTGATTGTGACACGTTATATTTAATTTCTTAAAATGCACACAACTGAAAAGTTGGAGGTGCAGGCCCCGGACCGGATTCGAACCCACACCATCCGGAATCGGAGGCAGAGGTCTATCACGGGTCATTTATCAGATCTTTCTGCCCTAAAAATGTAGAATATGTTGTAATGAAATACTTTATTGCAAGAATGTCATAATGATGTGGCAAGATATATGTCAGCTATGTACTCATACTCATAAATTGTTAGTACCGTTACATAAGACCCCACTGCATACCTTCGGAGCGTATTATTATATTATCTGGCATTTTACGAGGAGAAAGAGGAAGTAAGCACAACATCAAAGCAGAATTGCTGTTACTGGCTACTCTATTTACCTTTACTACATAACAAAATTTTACGAATGAAAAATAAAAAAAAAAATTTTTAGAAGACAGCTTTATTTTTTTTTTTATTTGACTTTGTCTAATAAATATTTAATAACTAAACACTTGTCTTGATGATAAGTGACAATGCAGTCTAATATGTTAGCGAGCTGATTTCGAAGCGATATTTACGCAACTTTGTTCAATACTTCTTTAAGATTTTATTATATTTTTTTTATTATTCTTCACAAATTAGCCCTTGAATACACACCTGATGGTAAATAATGACGCAATCCAAGATGGAAGCGGGGAGCTAACTTATTAGGAGTAGGATATAAAATCCACACCCCTTACGACATCGTACCGCTAAATCGCTTGGCGGTACGTCTTTGCCGGTAGGGTGGTAACTAGCCATGGAAGCTCCCACCAGCTAGACTAGGTCCAATTAAGAAAACCTGAATCAGCCTAGCCGGGGATCGAACAGAGGACCTCCGTAAATATTAACTCTCAAAAACTCCATGGTAACCAAACTCAACAGCGAGAGTTCAGGGGTTCGATCCCCATCCATTAAATAATTGTCATCCGACCAACACCGACTAACAAAAAATACCAAACAATAAATATAAAATCTCCTTTAATGGCGACCCTACTTCAAACAGTCTTTATTAGTGAGTAATGAACTAGGACTACCGATCGTTTTCGACACCAGACTCCATTGCGGAGATAGATTGATTGATTGATAACTTCGTATCCTGCGAGGCTGAGCTCATAGCGGTCATTGACTAAATTTATTACGAGCGATACATTCTCTCAGAACCAGTTCGAGTTAGAGACAAATAGATACATACTAGTATTATACTATACATATGAAGCTTTGGCGTGCCCTTCATACATTCATTAAGCCCTCATTCGCACGAGAGCTTTTTTAACGGACGTTAAGAAAGCGTTCAAATACAACAAATGCATTACCAAGTATAAGTTCACACGACGCTTTTTTTTAAGCAGTGTTGCATTTTCAATTTTGGACGTTGGAAATAGACTTTCATTTAACCTCAAACTATAATTGAACGCTTTTTTAACCTCCGTTAAAAAACTCTCGTGCGATTGAGGGCTTAAGCACTGCATACCCTAACAAATTATTTGTTTATGCTTATCCAATGCACATTTTGTCAGTTTGGTTAAATTGTATGACTAGTGCATACCCTGATCAACAACCTTATGCACGCCACTGATACGACACATAGTAGTAGAAGATAGTAGCGTGCTCCCAATATGCTAGTGCTGTATGTCACTGATATAAACATCCCAGAACTGTCATATTAGTTATATTAGATGTAAATAGAGCAAAAAAAATATGAATCCTAAACAAACCCGAGCTAGGTCAAACCCAGGACCTCTCTAATGAAAACCACAGCACTACCAAAAGATGTCGTCAAACTTTAAATACCAATAAGCTAAGAAATATTATTTATTAACTGCAATATTATTATATGCATGTCACAACAACAAAGTTACTGTTAATTAAGACGCTCGTGAACTTTACCACAGAAATATGTGGAGCATATAAAGTTATTACGAACTTACATTAATTTTAATAATGTCATATGGATAATACTTAAAAAATCAGGTCATATTAAAACAATCGTGACATTTAACGTGCTCTTTATAAAGAAATTGCATAAAAGTAGAGCAGATTATATTATGTTCACCGCCATTTGTTTTTGTGCAATTTATAATTGGCCAAAATTTAAACCACATTGCACTGATTTTGAAAATATGACATTTAAATGCCATACACATTAAGTTATTAATACATTAAAAATATTTTTAAAAGTATGTTTCCCACCAAAAACGTTTTCATATAGGTAATGCTTATACGAATGTATATTCACTGTTAAAAGTCCAAACCTAGCTAACTCTACAAGCCCGGCCTTGGAAAAGGTCTCTCTTTTCTCAAGCTACTCTAAGCTTATATACTAAGTGTCCTACGTAAATCCTTGTTTTAAGTTCTCTATACAACCTGAAAACCGTGATAGCCGGATATGACCTCTGCCTCCGATTCCGCAGGGTGTGGGTTCGAATTCGGTCCGGCATGCACCTCCAACTTTTCCTTCAACCTGCATACCAGAGAATTTTCTTAATTCTCTGCGTGTGTGAAGTCTGCCAATCTGCATTGGGCCAGCGTAGTGGACTATTGGCCTAATCCCTCTCATTCTGAGAGGAGACTCGAGCTCAGCAGTGAGCCAAATATGGATTTATAATGATGATGATGATGATGATGACCTATGCGGATACATTAAGTAAGTGATGATGCAATCTAAGATGGAAGCGGGCGAACTTGTTAGGAGGAGGATGAAAATCCACACCCCTTTCGGTTTCTACACGACATCGTACCGGAACGCTAAATCGCTTGGCGATACGCCTTTGTCGGTAGGGTGGTAACTAGCCACGGCCAAAGCCTCCAGCCAGAACTGGACCAATTAAGAAAACCTCAATCGGCCCAGCTGAGGATCGAACCCAGGACCTCCGTCTTGTAAAACCACCGCGCACACCACTGCGCCACGGAGGCCATCAAACAGTCATGACTGAAGTGTTTATCAGTCATTGAGTGATGCTCTGATAATGTGGATATGACTTTATATTAATTGTATCTACAACCCATTTGAATCTGTCTTTGACTTCATTAAAATATTGTAATGATTTATGTTGATAAAATTTGCTTTGAATCACTGAAAGATAATTTTGTTCGAGTCAATGAAAAGTTTGTCTTTAGAATTTGTTTTAATTAATCTCTTTTATTGTACTTGAAATTATCAACGCAGCTTCGTTAGAATCCTTTGTAAGTCAGTTGCTAATTTTCGTTTTAATAACTTATATCATTCTTTAAGAAAAAAAGTTATGAGTAATTTTTATTAAATTAAATATTGTTAAGTTAAAAATATACACCTGTACTTATAGTCTATGTTACCACCATCAGCGGCGAAGAGCTCATACAGGCCGATTCCCGCCGGGTTACCTTTTAAAAACTCACACATTCATAATCATTAGTGTAATGGATATATTTGTACGGATGTATGAGAAATCGATGTTTGTATCAAGCGGTATGAATTTCGTTTTCTTTGGGACGGCTTACCTTCGTCAAAATTCCATTTCGCACATTAAATAAGTGTTACACATATTGTTTCTAGATGAAAATGTTTTTTTTTATTATTCTTTACAAGTTCGCCCTTGATTACCAATCTCACCTGAAGGTTAGTGATGATGCAATCTAAGATGGAAGCGGGCTAACTTGTTAGGAGGAGGATGAAAATCCACACTCCCTTCGGTTTATACACGACGTCGTACCGGAACGCTAAGTCGCTTAGCGGTACGTCTTTGCCGGTAGGGTAGTAACTAACTAACCACGGCCGAAGCCTCTCACCAGCCAAAATTATGTAAAATGTTACTAGTAGATGTTGCTTTTGATAATTTAAATATTAAGCAATAATATTACGATATCTACATATACATATTATAAAACAATGTCTTCTGACTCGTCTCTCAGTTTGTCTGTTCGCTTTAATTTAAAAAATCACTAATTGATTGATCATAATACATTGTATCAGAAATATTTCCTCAAACATAGGTATTTTCAAAGATATTTGAATGAAATTTTTAATCATTTTGATTAAAATAAACTGAGGCGGACAAATGTGGAAAATTGACTTAATTTCATTTAGTCGCTTATTAAACAACGAACGTTATGTAAACAAATAATACCTAAATATCGACTACAATGTCGAGTTGTGTGTTCAGGAAGTGTAAAAACTATATATACATAAATATATTATAATGGAATTAAAGACAAAATTGTGCATGTGTGCGCTCAGATACGTAGCTAAATTCGGATCACTTTTTGCGGTAATTTTGTAAGGACGTAAAGGTATCTGTAGTATAAAATTATAATTGGATATCATTTTGATTGATATACATAGGCCCAAATAGCTTTTTATGAGCTTATTGGTTTACCGCGCTCGCTAGATGTTCTTACATGTTCCTTGAAGAATAGCTAATAATATGAAAATAGCTTTCTTATGTACTGTATTATACTTAATTATAGTTTAAATCTCCAACAAAAAATATCCTTTGTGAGCTTTAATAATGAGGAACTAATGACTTCTTCAGTACTAATTAGCTGCAGACGGAACCAGCTACAATTTCTCTAAGTCTGCGCTTATTAATGGCTATGAAATAATTCTCTAGGAAAATCATATAAAAAATAATGAAATATTTAATCTTGAATCTTAAAAGAGATTTAAAATGCATTTGTACAGTATTGGATGAGTTCCAAATGCAGTAAGAGACTAAAAAAAATCATGTGTAAGAATGTCATATTTTTCTCTCTGAAAGAAAAACATGTTGCAGATATAACCTTCAAAGACTTTCACGAAAAATAATTTAAGTTGAAATGTAAGGGCCTTGACACATTTGACGTTTTTAGGTACCTAGATCATATTAGACTACGATGAAATTTAGCGACTGTAACGATGCTTTATTCTATACTTTTTACTACTTTCCACGTTTATTTTTTGAACGCTTTAGTATTTTGAACGTTCAAAATATTTCATTTGTTGTTTTCATTGCCCTTTGGCGATTTAAGTGATTCTTAATTCTCATCAAGTACCTACTTAGCATTCAAATGTGTGCAGAATGTGTGTGCAGGATTCTTCGCACTTGTCTTTAAATGCTTGATTTTTTAGCAGAAGTTTTTGCTTTTTTACAAGTTAGCAACTGCTACATCGCAGAAACAGCTAAAGTACTGATGCCAAATCACTGTGTGCCCTTACCCGTAATAGCCCAGTGGATATGATCTCTGCTTTTAATTCGGTGGGCGTAGATTTGAATCCGGTCCAGCATACACCTCAAACTTTCAGAGTGCATTTTAAGGAACTAATTTCTAACTATAACTCTATATAGCATATAGAGTTAACAAATTAATAATTCAAAAGGCCGCTTTTTCATACGAATTTCATTTTATCATCATCTTTATTATCAGCCGATGGACGTCCACTGCTGGACATACGCCTCTTGCATGGACTTCAAACAAAACGGTATCGAGCCGCCAGCATCCAGCGGCTCCCTGCAACCCGCTTTATGTCCTCGGTCCACCTAGTGGGGGGTTTACCAACACTGCGCTTTCCAGTGCGGGGTCGCCATTGCAGCACCTTGGGGACCCCAACGTCCATGGACTCTTCGAACCCACCTACCGTTGCCACTTCAGCTTCGCAACTCGTTGAGCTATGTCAGTAACTTTGGCTCTTCTACGGATCTCCTCATTTCAGATTCGATCCTACAGCTCGCTCCATCGCCCGCTGAGTGACTTTGAGTTTTTTTGTAAGGGCCACAGTTAGCGACCAGGTCTCGGATCTTGAAAGTTCACACACTGT
This sequence comes from Bicyclus anynana, assembly GCF_947172395.1. Classification (NCBI taxonomy): domain Eukaryota; kingdom Metazoa; phylum Arthropoda; class Insecta; order Lepidoptera; family Nymphalidae; genus Bicyclus; species Bicyclus anynana. The sequence continues at coordinate 8,151,894 of NC_069095.1, forward strand.
TTGAAGACTTTCGTCCTCAGGATCTATTTCACTTTACGAGTATAATATTGCTTAAATATTAAATTCAACATAGGGGATATAGGAAAACTAAATCTACACCCTAAATTGGTACGAGAAATATCTGTTATAATCTACAATCCAAACCAAACAACACAATATTTGCTCTGTTAGTTATGATCTTGTTTTGTTAGAGCGAAATTTAAGGGAACTTGAGCTTTAGCTATTGGCTGAGGCAAAGCGTAAATAAAACAAAACAATGTTTTATGACAGAAAGTGTGTGAGATCGTTGCTATTATTTTTTCTTGTATAGTTTTTTGTTATGTTTTCATGTAACTGTGTGACAGGAGTAAACTTTTTATGTTTTTTTTACGAATGGGTGAACAATTGACGAAACAAGTAGGTGGCAAACCTGATCGTAAGTGGAATGTCAACAACAGAGCTTTTTTTAAAATTCTTGGACTCTTGTCACGTAAAAAGGTAAATTTGGCAGGGAGTTAACAGTTAGTTAACGTTAGCTAGGAATGGATTTTGCGATAGGGTCGGATTAAGGAGGTCTAAAGGCTTTCGCAAGTTTATATGAAAGTCCTTAATTTTTCATGCTACAAACTTGAAATTTGGCAGGCAATAATTTATATAAAACATGCGTAAATATAAATAGGAGAGGGTGATATAGGGGTTGAAAGTTTACATTGAATTTCACGCTAATGAAGTCGCAGGCTTCGGAGAGGCCCTTAGACGATCCTGTTACTTAGATAGAGAAATACTAAAACTTATTCATTTTCAAAAACGAGTGTTAAACTCGTTTTTGAAAATGAATAAGTTTTTATGCAAACTTGGTGGAAACCTTGGTGGAAACAGGAAAACATTAGGAAAATTGCGAAAATTATACAGTAAGCTTATTTACCCTACCAATACCTTAAACTTGATAATCCCCTCAGCTTATAATGACAGTGAAACGAAAATGGCATTCGAAGTAACTTGAATCTAATTAAATATTAATTCAAGTAGAAAATCTTCTGTTTCGCCATTTTGCCGAACAAAAGTTTTAACGAAGGGCCGAGTTTTAGTAAGTTGGTAACAATAAGGGTCGAAGGTCACTTAGGAGATACAGATTCCGAACGGAAAGGTAATGTATGTAGTAATGATAAACAATATTCAACTGTTATTTTTATTCTATATCTGGAAGACTGGACATATTAGTAAAATGACAGTACAGACGCCTTGGTGTGTGTAAACTAAAGAAATGTAAGCACAGTATAGAAACGTATTGTTAAATTATTTTGAGTGATACAGAGGGCGGTATGTGAACATCGAACTCAGTTTTCCAAAGAAGCGTTACTTAGCAACCACTCACGCAATTTACAAGCAATTTTCTAGTTTGATTTCACTCTTTTATTTTTACACACTAAAGCGTCTATCTGTATACCTTACCACTATAACCAAAACCAATCTATCAAGAACATACAGTGTAATAAAACAAGCAGCGCATGCCAATAAGCCAATCACTCGATGTTTGAGTATCTTTCCAGGCGCTACAAATACAGCAAAACAAGGAGTTGTCTGCGACCTGTCAGCGCACTGTCAATGCGGTTAATGTAAATATTCGAGGTGGTGGAGCGTATCTGGCAGCGGTGGCGTTCAAATGAGCTATGACCTTTATTCCATTTCTTAGAGTTTAGAATTTTCTCTGAGTTAATGCTTATCGATGGCCTCATAGTTATGAATCACATATAAAGCAATTTATATATTTATAACCTACAATTTCCAGAGCATCGTTAGCCCATGCGGGAAAGGAATCCTGTATGGGTTAACAATCTTTCAGGTAGGTTTTTGGTAGGTTCCAAGGGCAAGAATTTAAATCACGCTAGAATTGTACAGTAGCATGCCTTAAATAAAACCCTCAATCGTTTTATACAATCAGAACTTGGGACTTTCTGTTATAAAGCAAAGTATTTCCAACCTGTTCTTGTTAGAGGTTGACAAAAATTACATGGTATACATACCTACCGATGTACAACCTATATTAAAGAACATTTTCGGTTGCAATATCTGGTGATTGGAAAAATATATTAATAATGCAAACATCCAAAAATGGCATAAGCTTGCTACAACTATTTCAAACTGACGCCATTTCTCAATTATTTATCAATTCGCTAAATTATAATCGTGCAAAGCATTTTAAGAATCTAAAAATATAATTATCAATTCGAATAAAAAGTTACAAACCAGAATAAATGAAACAATTATTTCTTGTAAGTATTAATCATTTCTTACGGGAAATACTTACACAAGTATAAATAATTTATGGGCTATTGATACGCTTGTATCTTTTACCTATTACGATCTTTTAAATAATCAACTATTGTATCAAATTAAATGTTTTTGTTGTAATTACGTATACAACGTATGCAATGGATGGAATACATAACAGATTCGCTGATATATATTGAAAACGCTAACTAATGAATAACGAATAAGTATATTAATTATTATATACCTATTCGTTATTCATTAGTTAGCATTTTCAACAAACTATACATGTCAGTAAATAGCTTTTTAGCAACAGTGTTTTTTACTGCAATTATAACCAACTTTTTTTTTTATTCTTCACAAGTTAGCCCTTGACTACAATCTCACCTGATGGTAAGTGATGATGAAATCTAAGATGGAAGCGGGCTAACTTTTTAGGAGGAGGATGAAAATCCACACCCCTTTCGGTTTATACACGGCATCGTACCGGAACGCTAAATCGCTTGGCGGTACGTCTAGCCACGGCCGAAGCCTCCCACCGCCATAACTTTTTTAATGAATGGCAAATCCTCTAAAGGACGCTAACTAACCTGGACCTTAAAGAAAAACTTCCTAATGTTAATGCCCTTTTGGACTAATATGTAAACAGGTACCTAAGAAGAAGTCCAACATAATTAGGTTTATCTAAAAATATCCTAGGAAGCCTCCTAGAAAGGTTTATGAGGGTTTCTTAAATCACTTGCCTCCCTGTGATACGATTGGATGTCAAAGGGTCATACAAACCCCTTAGACCTGATATGTAACAAAAAATAAACATTTTTTTTTTTTTAATTATTGTTTACCAGCAAAAAGTTTGAACTGCCAAAGCAGTCCCTATACCGAGTTGCCGAGAATCAAATATATTAATGCAATTGCACCTGCTTCGCTTACTTGTCGTGAAATAAAAACAAACATTGTTAAATTAGGCTTGAAAACTAATATACTGTCACATACCACTACTCATTTAACCATGTCAAAAGCAAGCGTTATCATCGATCTAAACATTCTGTTATCAGATCTAAGTAGTGGTTAAGCAAACTTGTTTACTGATTAGAAACACATTCACAGATCAAATGTAAACAAATCTAAACTTACATCTCAATCTGAACATGAATTAACACATACATACTAATAATTTCACATACAGCTATTAGTAAAGGTGGGTAATTAATATGACAAACTGTCACAGCTGCATCGAGAGTAACATCGAAACAGCAATTAATTCACCCGTCGTGGCCTCATGTTTGCTAGGGTTCCGTCAGTCATGAAATGAAATGAAATGAAATGAAATGAAATGAAATTTATTGTTAAAATAAGTCATTTTACAATGGTGCTGAGGACCCTGATTTAAGTTTGATAAACCTGATTTGTATCTCAGGATCCTCGCTCTTCCTACTTATAATAAAAATAATTTTAACAATCATGAAGGATATGGATTAAACAGAAATTAAAACTAACATGCAAAATAATTGTGTGTGTGTGTATGGGTGCGTGTGGCTGTGTGTGTGTGTGTGTGTGTGTGTGTGTGTGTGTGTGTGTGTGTGTGTGTGTGTGTGTGTGTGAGTGTGTTTTATTGTGATTCTAATTAGCTTTGTACCAGATAATCTCTAATAACTCAACATACGTAAATGTGTTTGTTAAAGGTTTTGTTTATTTTTTTATTTTATTTTATTTCTATATATGTAATTTTAATAATTCTTCATAATTCTTCATAAGTCATAACGTAAAACTTTTCGTAACTTTGCTAGTTAACTTCTTAGTCACTATAGTAAGTTTTATCTGCGATTAATCTATACTAATATTGGAAATCTGAAGAAGTTTGTTTGTTTGTTTGATATACTAATATTAAGCTCAAGAGTTTGTTTGTTTGTTTGATTGAACGCGCTAATCTCAGGAACTACTGGTCCGATTTGAAAAATTCGTTGAGTTTTAGATAGCCCATTTATCGAGTTAGGCTATAGGTTATATATTATCCTCGTATTCCTACGGGAACGGGAACCATACGAGTGAAACCGCGCGGCGTCAGCTAGTTTCAGATAATTGGTAGATAGATAAATTCTTTATTATCTGGATTTCATTCATAAATTCGAAGCATGTTAAATTCTTTATTATAAAGGAAATTATGAACGAAATCCAATTCAATGTTTACATTTAATTTTAATAGGTAGATTAAGACACTTTGTAAAGCAGCGTATAACGGTAATGGTCTCAACATATCATTTTCATATCATACATATTTTCGTTAAAGAATAAAATTCTGCTGTTGACAACGACTTCTGAAATATTTTCAACGGAATCTTGAACATACATTTTCTAACAAATGCGTATGACACGAGACGAGTTAACGATGAGCTTGCTATCGATCGCATTTATTATCATGTTTCTTTAACAATATTATTATTAAAAAAAAAAAAAAAATCATTTATTTGAAGTAGGCTTAGTTTACAAGCACTTTAAGAAACGTCGAATTTGACTATTGGTGAAGACGCTAACACCGGATTTAAAAATGATTGGCTGTTTTAGATAATATATAATTGTTACTACAATATCCATAACATAATTTACCAAAACAATTATTTCATAAAGAATTAATAATTTAGCTTATTATATACTCTTCAATCTTTAAACATAGTGTGCACAACTTGAAATTCATCTTGTGTTTTGAAAAACCTTAGACCAAATATCTTCAATTAAAACCACACCACCTTATGAACAAAAATATTGTCAATATTTATACTTTGACGAATTTAAATTTACTGATCGTTATAAAAGGCATTAAGGCCTAATGTAGATTTCGGTAAAAAAGACCAAAATTAAAATGAAACAGAGATATTTAGGTCGATCCCAACCCCCACTATTTTTCGTATCTACTTCTAACACAGGCCTGTTAGTTAAAGGAAAAACTTTTGACATCATTTTGAAAATGACATTAATTGAAAAATATATTGTACTTCAACGAAAGTATACAGAACCTTTATTTACGTAAAGAACTCGCACTTGCCCTTGCTTACTTTAGTGAATATGGTTCAAGGTAACAACTACGTGAAGTTGGACCGCATCAATGCGTTACATAAAATGTAAATAACTTCGCTGTAATACATATTTACTTACACCAATGTCATCATCATCATCCTATTTTAAGTAAAGTAGCTTGTTGCCTCGACTGGTGACAGAAGGGCTGGCTCATTTTTTGCGCAAAGGATCAGCCTAGCTGTCCAGCGCGGAAATGCAGCCAGTATTCTTGCCACCATTCCACGTGGGCATGATTTGTATAGTTATTAGGATAAGTTAGCTTAAGTTCCTTTTAGTAAAGTGAAGATGCACTTTACTCAAATGTGGGTTAACGGGCTTAGGTGATATTGATAATATTGATTGACTCTGTAGCGATCATTATTAGGGTACTTAGGTAAAAATGAAAATTGAAAACTTGGGCATTTTCATTATTTATTTCAATATGCGAGAGTTCGTATGGAGTATGTAATCGTACGTAGTGTGCAACAACAATCATTTTGGTACTAATTTTACCTGCATTTTTACATTGTGGTTAAGAGTTAGCGGCGCAGCCGATTTTAGTAGAATATCAGGGTCAAGTGACCCTGAAGCGAGTTTAAAATGTTCTACACATCCCAAAAAAATGCACATCGCCGCCTAAGAAGTTTTCACTTTAAAAATTAAATAGGTATAAAATGAAAGACATTATAAAAAAAAATTAATACCGCTTTATTTTTTATTTTAATAACGATTACAGAAACCCGCGTGACGTAATATACTCAGGTGCCTAGTTGGCTTGGTGGATTTATAATTGTTATTGATCACGACCGGGATCAATGATTACTTTTCGATACACGAAAATATAACACCACCGACTTATTATCAAACATTGCCCTAAGAAGCACAAACCTTATTACCAAATGAAAATTGTAAAGTCGGCATCCCTTTCTGAGCTAACAGGGCCACATTAACCCACGTTAACCTATTTATTTAGTTATATAAGAGCCGATAGCCCAGTGAACATGACCTCTGCCTCCGATTCCGAGGATGTGGGTTCGAATCCGGTCCGGGGCATGCACCTCCAACTTTTCAGTTGTGTGCATTTAAAGAAATTAAATATCACGTGTCACAAACGGTGAAGGAAAACATCGTGAAAACATATCTGGGAATTTTCTGCGTGTGTGAAGTCTGCCAATCGCTTTGAGCCAGCGTGGTGGACTGTTGGCCTAACCCCTCTCATTCTGAGATGAGACTCGAGCTCAGCAGTGAGCCGAATATGGATTGATATTGATGATGAATAATGATGAATCCTATTTACTATATAATTTAGTAAGACCAAAGACTTTATGTTTAATTTTGCACCGCGTAATTAGTATTGTTTTTAGGATATCCGCATAATTACTTTGAATTATTATTATTTTTACCAGAAGTTCCGTGGCCTCAAAATTTCTGTCATTGATTATATAATTAAACTTTGTAATTAAAATATAATTGCGTTTACATTACGATCTGCATTAAGTAGATTAGTGTAATAAATCTGTGATACAATTTGCGTTTTATCCGGTTCAAACGGAACTAAGTTGAACTTTGTATACAAATACATGTTTTGGTATTTTTAAAACAAAGTTCAAGTATATTCAAACTCGATGGTTGCCTACCGTACTTACGTATACGTAACCTACCGTATACCTTCGGTAGGAGTATCAATTTACTGTACGACGAATACTGGCAAACTTTCAGGCTTTTAAAATCAAGAATTTCTGGGTATCACAGGCTCATTTGTTAATTGTGTACATATGGAGCCGTCCAAGACAATGTAAATTCTCTTTTTACCCGACTGCGTCAGAAGGAGGGTAATGTTTGTATGTGTGCATATGTATATGTGTGTATGTTTGTATGTGTGTATATATGTGTGTGTGTGTATGTATGTCCATTTCTTTGGCACGCCCTACAACAGCCCAAACGGCTGGACAGATTTGACATGTGAGGTGTCATTGTGTTTGTCAAAGCTGTGGTAGTGACATAGGCTATGTAAATTTTCAAAATGGCGCCCGTAAATGATAAAAGGGTGCGGTGGGTAAGTTTTTTAATCTTATCCTATCAATATGAATATCATATGAAAGGTCGCTCCTACATAATTGATCATTTTATCAAATTATTTTTGTTTTCCAGAATATTTATGTAAACCTGCAAATAACATTAAATAAACAAAACGCTTTTGTTTACTTGTTGAAAAGCGACGACATGCTTCATTAAACTGATCGTAGTCAAATTACAGTTAAATTCACAGACAATGGGTTGTGCAATATTAATTAAGTATATTGAGTTAATTTAATTGTTGTGCGTGAAAACAATGTTTTGTTCCGTTCCATGTTGAATATTTTGCAGAACCTTGGCAACTATATAAAAAAGTATATCATTGAATCAATGCTTTGCAAGGTTAGCTATCAAGGCGTGTGTACATTTAAATTTACCTACTTCCGAATATGTACCTATACTTTAATTATGTCTTGGGTGTGGTTACATTGTTTTTTTTTAACCATAGTCTGTACATTATGACTTGACTTTATAATGCAGTGAGATATAACTTCTAGAGTCACCAAAAGGTCCAATCAAACTTTTACTGTTTATTTCTCTAAGTTCGTGTATTACGCGTGTTTTGAATCCTCGTAAATTTAATTTTAAGTTTTCGAGTAATTATTATCACCATTATCTTATAACATTAATTACTTGACATTTCGAAAGTCCTGTAAATTGAGCCATTTTGAAGTCAATATTCATTGAAGTAAATGAATATTGACTATTGTGTTTTTTTTATTCTTTACAAGTTAGCCCTTGACTACAATCTCACCTGATGGTAAGTGATGATGCAGTCTAAGATGGAAGCGGGCTAACTTGTTAGGAGGAGGATGAAAATCCACACCCCTTTCGGTTTCTACACGACATCGTACCGGAACACTAAATCGCTTGGCGGTACGTCTTTGTCGGTAGGGTGGTAACTAGCCACAGCCAAAGCCTCCCACCAGCCAGACCTGAACCAATTGAGAAAACCTCACCCATCCCAGCTGGTGATCGAACCCAGGACCTCCGTCTTGTAAATCCACCGCGCATACCACTGCGCCACACAGGTTGTATATAATTATTATGCTTAAATATATCTCTGTAAGAAACTCTATGTCGCAATAGTAATTAAAGATAATTAATTCCTATAATATGCCTATAAATAATATGCCTCGTCGGTTACCTTTTCAGCTACGGATCTTGAGTTTTTAGGTAAGTCCTTAGTAGATGAAGTTCTCAACAAAACGTTCACTAATTCGTAAATTAAAATGGAGTACCTAGAGTGGTGGAATGGAATGTTCTTAGTTTTTATCTTTTTCGGATGCCTTATTCATGTCTCCATCTGTAATAACATATCATTGTTGTATGCGTTACAACTTGAGATATTATCTAGGTTCCCACAAAAGGATTTTTTTTTTCGTTGAATGATTCAGGCTTACACTACATGGTAACCAAGATAAAGTCAATAAACCTGTCACTAATGTTTCTGGGCGATCCTAGCGGACCTGGCGCAGTTAGTAATGTCTTGGTTTATAACATTAAGGTCCTAGGTTCGATTCCAAAATCGTTTAAATATTAAATTTTATTATTTTGTAAAATTAGCTCAGGTCAAATTTAGTGATAGGCTCTGGCTATTTGCCAACCTACCGATGCATCCAAGTGATGGTTAGTGAAAAATTAACGCCAGAAACAGCAATCTTCCTCATCATCATCATTATCAGCCGATGAACGTGAACTTCCAAAAATAAAGATCTCGAGTCGCCAGAATCCCGCGGGTTCCTGCAACCCGCTTGATGTCCTCAGTCCACCAGTGGGGGGTCGACCATCACTACGGTTTCCGGTGCGGGGTTGCCATTTCAGCGCCTTGGACAAAGCAATGCTGCTTGGCAGCAGACTTAGGCATGGCAGTATTCCCCAGAAGAGTTATATCACTGAAAACCTTGTACTTCTTAAATTCTTGAGATGATAACGATAAAGTTTCTCTGTCGGCTTCTATTGACTAAAATCAAAAAGAAACTCAACACATTAACCCACATACTATTAGAAGGCCGCGCAAATGTCAACAGGACCTTTGCAATGAGAAACAGAGCACCTGTTTATTACAAACTACCTTAAGGTCTTCGCTCACTAAGTACACACCTCTGATACTAGCATAAGTAAGTGTGTTGTGTAGTAAAAATAATTATTATTATTTGTATTTTAATCGTGTATAACTTCATAATTTAACTAATAATTCAATATTCAAATTGCTAACTTCCCGCTATAAGTAACAAGGTAATACTTATTAGGTTTCACCCTGTTTTTTCAGCGGTTCTTGACGTTTTGAGGCCCTTAGCTATCGTGAATATAAAAACACCTTGAGCCATTATTTTAAAGCCTATTTTTGATCTAGTTGTTAGTTTAACTACGGACCGTAAGGTCGGGCGTTTTTCTTTCTGTGAAGAAATTCTTAATTTAGCAAACTAATGTTGGAGAACTAATTATATGACACTCCAGTGCATTGGACAGCAATATTATCCTATGCTCTGCCTTGCAATGGAGCAGTATCGCATCATATCAGTATCATAATATCGCAGATATACGCTCCAAAATACCTTTTTCTATTAGGACCTTCTGAAACCTAATACTGCAGTGGTTCTTTAAATGCAAAATACCTTACTGAACAATCTACTAGTCGGTATAGTGAGCGTTGAGCTTTATAGGTACGTAGTGTTGCAATGTGCTCTGTAAACATAGGTAAGCTTTCGCGTATTTGCATGTTAGTATGTACTATGTCAAATCTGTGCGCAATTATATAACCAGTTATGTACCATTACGAGGTTTCATAGGTCATTTATACGAGTAAGCTTATTAGGTATAACTATTAGGTACCAATTGGTTCACACTAGAAGCGAAAATTATAGTAACTGCTCGTAATTTCAAAATAAACGACATAATATGAACCAACACTCCAAATCATAAAAGCTGAACGTTTTGTCAGCCCATTCTCCATAGGTCTTACCACCAAACTCAAACGCTAAATCGCTTGGCGGTACGTCTTTGCCGGTAGGGTGGTAACTAGCCACGGCCGAAGCCTCCCAACAGCCAAACCTGGACCAATTATGAAAACCTCAATCGGCCCAGACGGGGATCGAACCCAGGACCTCCGTCTTGTAAATCCACCGCGCATACCACTGCGCCACGGAGGCTATCAATTTCGGCGCTGGATAGCCAGGCGGATCCTTTGCGCAAAATATGAGCCAGCCCTTCTGTCACCAGTCGAGGCAACTAGCCGCGGAGAATTAAATATATTATTAGGGGTTAAAGTATGAAATTGCCGATTTGTACTGAAAATCTAAATTGTTTATTTTTTATTTTTTAACAAATTTAGTTAATCAAAATAGTTGCCATTATTATCTATACATACTAATGGGAAGATCATTAATGCCTTTGCGATAGAATTCAGACGATCTAGACTGCACAAACTGTGTGAAAGCTTTTTGTACTGCCTCCTGGGAAGAAAACTTCTTGTCACGTAGATAATTGTCCAAATCACGAAAAAAATGGTAGTCCGTTGGAGCAAGGTCTGGTGAATACGGAGGATGACGAATAGTTTCTAACTGCAGTTCCTGAAGGCTTAAAATGGTTTCTCGTGCTGTGTGAGGTCTCGCGTTGTCGTGGAGCAATAATGGTGAAGATCGATTCATGAGTCGGGGCTGTTTAACTGCTAGTTTTGTCAACGTGGTTCGGAGTTCGGCACAATAGACATCTGCCGTTATTGCTTGACCAGATCGGAGAAAACTATAGTGAATAACACCATGCTGAGACCACCAAACAGTTACCATTACCTTTTTATTGGTAAGTTTTGTTTTAGGACACTGTTGTGGCATTTGACCTGGGGTCAGCCATTGCATTTTTCTTTTCCGGTTATCATAAAGAATCCACTATTCATCATATGTTACAATTCGATCCAATATTCCTTCATTTCTGTACCGGGTCAACAAGGCAACACAAGTTTCAACACGCGTTTCTTTCTGCAGATCAGTCAAATCATGAGGCACCCATTTTTCGTATTTTTTTATTTTATTGATTTGACGCAAGTGAGTCAATATTGTGGGTAAGGTAACGTTAAACCATGCCGCTAATTGCTGGGTAGTTTGACTAGGATCGGCTTCCACTATCTCTCTTAATTCATCGTTATTCACCTGTGTGGGCGGTCTTCCTCGTGGCTCATTCTTTAAGTCGAAATTTCCATCACGAAAGCGTTTAAACTAAAATCGCACAGTGCGTTCATTAGTAGACCCCTCTCCAAACGCAGCATTGATATTGCGGGCTGTTTCTGCCGCGTTAGTTCCGCGTCGGAACTCGTATTCAAAAATCACTCGAATTTTCGCAGTATCCATCTTTCTTGTCTAAATTGAATAACAAAAACAATTGAAAGCCGATATTCAAAATTTTTTAAAAAAAGATCATCATAGAAACCATTTGAAGAAAGTTTCATTCGAAAACCTCAAACCATGAAGATTCTATGTAAATTCAAAAAACCTGTTGCAGTAAAACGGCAATTTCATACTTTAACCCCTATTATTATAATCTAGGTATGTATATACCTGAGAGGGTATTGTGTCACATCGTCCATTGTCTCGAACTGATGAAGCAATATAATGCGATCGTCTAGTCTTCCTTATTATAATGAGGTATAACCTGCGTAATACTATAGTATAAGATAAGATCATCTTAATTAACGCAAAAAGTGTAATTAAACCGTTATACCTATATTTATCAACAAGGACATATTTATTCTAAGCTTGGGATAGGTTAGTGACTTGGTTTCCGACATAACCTTCTTGCCTCCCCGTGGCGAGAAGGTATCCATAAGGATTTCCCCACCTTAATAAAAGGTTAGTGACTTGGTTATTATACAAACTACATTACTAGCTTTCTTTTATTTCATGACCAATTAAGCTTGATTGCTGCTTCACTTGATGTCAAATGTCGAAAGAGGATCGCCTTTAGTACGAATATGTACTAAACTCTACTTCTATACTCGTATCATCATCATCATCATCATCATTAACCCTAATTCCTAATGGACGTTCGCAGCAAGACCTTGGGATCCCAACATCCATCGGCTCTTTGAACTATATGCCCTGCCCACTGCCACTTCAGATTCGCGACTCGCTGAGCTATGTCAGTGACTTTGGTTCTTCTACGAGAAAAACTCCAAGCATAGCTCGCTCCATAGTCCACTGAGTATCTTTGAGCCGTCTCATAAGGCCTGTAGAAAGCGACCAAGTCTCGTATCTGTAAGTCATCACGCACACGCACTGTTCAAAGACTTTTGTCTTCAGGCAATGAGGAATTTTGGACGTACTCGTATAAACCTGCATACCTGAGAATTTTCTTAATTCTCTATGTGTGCCAATCTGCATTTGGGCAGCGTGGTGGATTAAGGCCTTCATTATAAGAATAGACTCGTGCTCAATAGTGAGCCGAATATGGGTTGTTAATGATGAATAAAGCGAGTAACTTAACGTACAGTTTTTAGTATACTTAGATACGGTCATCTTCCTACGGAATCATAATTAATGTAAGAGATTACATGGATAAATTTTAAGCAGTAATAGGCTTGCTAATTTACGATTAAAGGATTATGTATTAAGCGGCATTGTCCGTGATACCACAACATACGTCTTGGCTTAGGCTTAAAGCACAGGAGCGACATAGGCAGCAATTAGTTTGGCTCTAATTACTAGGCTATGACTACACGTACATCCACCGATGATTTAATGGGTATTATACATATAAAGCAGATGGTCCATTTCCGGTCCACTCTTGTACCCCGTATCATTAAAATTTAAAAAATACAAGGATTTTATTAACTAAATAAAAATAAATAAATAAAATTAAAACCCAAGTTTTTGAGTTGTATCAAGATGGCGCCCATAAAGCAACTACGACATGACAATTGACAGCAAACGTCAAATCGACTACTGCATTAAAAATGTCCTCAGTCCGCCATTATTACCCATATTAGTGTTGTATTTCTTGGGAGAGAATGAATATTATTTCGAAAGATTTATAGTCAATTCGTAGAAATGGATAGTCAAAACTAGTTAAAAAAAATATTTTTTTTTATTTCCGCCAGGGTAGGTACAATGACTGATCCTCGATACAATTTTGGACCATCTCCTTTAGATAGTGTAATAAACATTGGGCGCATATACCATAAAAGCTTTTTTGGAATAGCATAATCATCATCATCACTTTTCACTATCATGCCTTTTGTAGGGACTTCCAAACATCATGATTTAAAGCCGCCTGCATTCAGCGACTCCCTGCAACTAACTTGATGTCATCAGTCTAGTGGAGTGTCGTGGTCACCATTCCAACACCTTGGGACCCACCGTCCATTGGTTCTTCGAACTATGTATGTGTTGAAATAGTTCTCTATTATCAAAGTGGTATATTAAAGTTCTATGATTAATCCAATTCCAGAACAAGGTCACATAAACATAATATTATATAGTTGTAACTCGTAAATGTGTGTTTTAATTTATTTCTAAGTAACATTAAATATTGCAAAGTTCATAACAACCAACAATTTTAAGCTATCAAATGAGACAACTTTAGAAAATTGCAAGCACTTATCCGTATTACACATACGAATCAAAATGTGCGTGTACTGTCGGCAAATAAAATTAAACATACCTAAAATAAAATTCATAGAAATTTTCTTTTTTTTTATTTTAAAAGGCTTAGTTGACAGTAGCGATGTTACTCGGGAGGGGAACGTATAAAGTATAGTTGCATGGAAACCCTTCGCTAAAGAGAGACCCTTAACGTTTGAATGTTAACGGTGTTTTTCTAACGCTTGCCAAAAAGAGCCTCAATAGCTTAACGGTAAAGCGATCGGACTCATCTCCGATGGGTGGTGATTCAATCCCCGCCCAGTTGGACCATTGCCATACTTACTCGTAATACAATCTTTCCTGACTAGTTGGAGGGGGATGGAAATATTGGTCATATCTAAAAGACATGGCAAATATTCCTTTCAAAACTTTCTAACTCCCAATGCCACCACAACCCAAACTTCAGAATGCCTAGTGTAAATAAACTTTCAACTTTTATTTCTCAATCTATATAAATAATAGAATTCTTAGCATCAGTGTTCTGTTAAGCGATATTCTGTTATTGGCGAGATTTATCAAAAAAAAATTCAGTATCTGTCCTGTGATTGCAAAATAACTACATGCAGTTCCTCAAAAGCCTATAGTTATTTACCCGATACTAAAACACATTCTAGCTTTGTTAAAATGTTTGTCTGTCTGTTTGTCCGAATCTCTGGAACGGCTAAACCGATTTAAATGACACTGTCACTGGAAGAACAAGGATATTATTGGGAAACATAAAAGTTACTTTTTGTCCCCGAAAATCTCGCGGGTGTTATGAAATGCTGAATTTCACGCAGAGGAAGTCTCGGGCGTTTGCTATGAAAATCAAAATTAGCTAATATTTTGTGCAGGATATTTTACAAGTTATATTATATTGAAAAATTATTATAAACTTTTTTGCTGACCTTATTGGTATCTCCTACAATAAAAAGTAAATGAAAAATGTACACTCATTCAAAGTCTATGTAATTAAGAGTCGGTCTGACTACGAAGTGGATTCTTTACCCGCTCTTTGCTATCAAGCTTCCATAGCTCAGACCAATTATAGAAGGACCTGTATCGCAATAATAGTCACGAATAAAATTGTCTGTTATTTTTTGAAGAAAACGAGCTTAGATTTGGTAGATATCTTATACTAAACTAGAAGTTTTTGCCCGTTTTTTACACCATTCAATTACACAAAAAGGTATTTTTACGGAGCTATTTATTTTTTATTATTATACTTATTTATTTATTTACAATTACAACTATGAAACATCGATTCTATATACACAGTTTTTATAATCGCATTAGATCGTTGATCATATACTTTGACAGAAAAGTAATGTCTAGCGAGGCAGGTCTTACACAATAATTGGTCTGAGTTCCATAGCTTACATTGTAGCTGAAATATTAAATCATACATACACATTACACATTCGTCACACAAAGGTCAAGGCTAACAATACGGTTGGAATCATAAATCTTACATAAACCTTTTAGCGACATTTTTGTAAACGCATTAGGTAGATAAATTGTTTAGAATTAGTGTATTATTATACTCCTAGTTGTTAGTTACATATTTTTTTAGTAACTTTAACCAGTATCTCAAACCAATGTAAAATTCAATTCTTTATATCTTAGCTTAGATCATCCTACTAATATTATAACCGCGAAAGTTTGTATGGATGTTTGTTACTCTTTAACGCCGCTACTACTGAAGCGATTTAGCTGTAATTAGCCAGAAAAACCATGGTTACCACGGGATTTGTGAAATACTGATATCTGATCTGATCTGACTATCTGATGACACTGATTTTTACACGCTTTATATTAGTTTCATTTGACCCACTTCCCGGTCTTCGAGTAAGATGAAATTTTGCACACGCTCTGAGTTCTGATGACAATACATGACTAACTAAGAAACTTCATTACAAATCCAATAGCGGACTGGCTGACTAATCCAAAGTTTGTAATTTTAAGAGCGTGCTAAAAGCGTATTTTTTGGTTTTTGAAACTATTTAAAGTTATTATAATTAATGTTTTATTTGTTTTATAGAACAAACTTTGAGTGGATTAACCATTTATTTTTCTTACAAAGCCTCAAAATAAAAAACACGTTTTACCTATATACACCCGATAAAACAATGAAAGTTTAATGTGCCTCGGTTCGCATCAATAAAACATGAAATGAAAAGTGCCAGCCCATGTCGGATCACAACGAGTTTTTTACGAATCTTATACCTACTAAGGCAAAGTAATTGAATTTTAAATAAAGGGCTCTATTTGTACGCAACGGATTTGTTGGTTAGGTCATTCTATTAGGGACAAATCTATAAACTAAGCTAGAGATTTTAAATATAAATAGTTTTCTTGTATAAAGAATCCTATTTATCACTACTCTGCTAATGTGTAAGGTAAACTAGTTATTTTTGACAAGCAAATGAACTTTTTTGAGTTTCAGTTTTACGTAATTAGGTTATATTTCCTAAAAAATCTAGTACGTACAAAACCAAGTATCTTTTTTAAACAAGATTATTAGAACAAATTTTGACGGCCTCCGTGGCGCTGTGGTATGCGCGGTGGATTTACAACACGGAAGTTCGATCCCCAGCCGATTGTTGGTCCAGGTCTGGCTGGTGGGAGGCTTCGGCCGTGGCTAGTTACCACCCTACCGGCAAAGACGTACCGCCAAGCGATTTAGCGTTTCGGTACAATATCGTGTAGAAACCGAAAGGGGTGTCTTTTTAGGATTGTCTTCCTACTCCTAACAAGTTAGCCCGCTACCATCTTAGATTGCATCATCACTTACCATCAGGTGAGATTGTAGTCAAGGGCTAACTTGTAAAAAATTAAAAAAAAAATGCATTTGTAAAATCTGAATGCTAGTTTCAAGGATTAAAATGAACAAACATTAAAACAAATCCGAAAGCTTTATTTTTTAGCTACAAAGATTCATATAAAATTCAGCACAAAAATAATAGGTGCTTTATATTTTTTTAGTGCGATGGTTATCATAATATCTGCAGACCAATGAAACTGGAACTAACTATTTAGATGTGGATTATAACTGAAGATAAACCCATTAAAAATACATCGGGACCCGATAACGATCTAAGCATGAATAAAACATCACAAATCTGCATAATTCACAGATGAATAAATCAACGGCCCTGGTTTATAAATTGAAAATATGCATTTAAAGTGCAAAGGCATAAGGTAAAGGGAAGAAAATAAATAAAAAGGTAATAGAAATATCTATACCAGCTTTTGCTAACACTTTTCGGGGTAACACGGCTTAGAACACAGAAGAGAACTCCGAATAGAATATTATATTAATACGCTACTGTAGACGATATTAGAATATATCTTTCCATTTGGGGATACAATGTAAAGATTCTGGTATTTTTCGTAGATAACAAAGAGCCTGTATACCGATTTTTAGCAAGGTAGGAAACCTTAAAAACTGCAAAAAGTCTTATGTAAAATTTCACCCTCTTTTAAGTGTTTAGGGGCGGATTTTAAACAAAACAGTTTTGTACAGATAATATTTGATTAGAATTGGTGTCTATAACCTCATTTTTACGTAGAAATTTGAGTTTTTATTCTCGTTCTACATTATAAAACAAATCCATCGATGTTGTCGTGGTAACTGCGGTGGCCTTCGTATCTTGACCGTCTCGTAGTATTACTCATTCCTTATTTAAATCAGACAGTTTAAACTTGCTAGACACTTCAAAAAATTTCAAAAAAAAAAAAAAAATTCTTTGTGGTTTTTTTTTCACACAACAAAACTACTGTTTATTTAGCGAGAGTTTTGTAGTTCTAATGATTGGTATAATAAAAGGAGATGGTCTAAAATTATATGGAGCCCAGGATAAGCATTGTACCCTGGCGGAAATAAAATATTTTTTGATTATACAAATCTACGAATTTACTTTAATTCTATCGAAATAATATTCATTCTCTCCCAAGAAATGCAACACTAATATGGGTAATAATGGTGGATTGATGACGTTTTCAATGCAGTAGTCTATTTGACGTTTGCTGTCATAGTTGTTTTATGGGGGCCATCTTGGCTTATCTCGAAAACTTGGGTTTTCATTTTATTTATTTCTTTTTATTTAGTTAGATTTAATCGCTTATTTAGATTTTAATAAAATACTTGTATTTTTAAAATGTTTATGAAACGGAGTACAAGAGTGGACCTGAAATGGACCAAACTTTACCAAAGATTTTTAAGTATACAGAAATGGATAATAATATCGGATATATAACTATACTTCAAGAATCAAAAATAACCGTACTGTAAGACCCTATAGAATGATGTACCCTAAAATTATATAGTTTGGAGAGCCTGTTGACCTTGAGGTCGCAAGGTTTTGGAATGGCGATTCTGCACCGAAAAGTGCAGTGTTGATCGACATCTCACTAGGTACACTGACGACATCAAATGGATTGGATACAGGAGGATCAAGAGTTTTAGTTGTGTTTTAAAATACAAATACACTTTATACTAACACGTTCACTGCGGCACTGACTTTTCTGTTCTTTCCTCTGGTACGGCACGAGGTTTTATGACCTCGTACTAAAACTTTCTGTGGTGCAGAACGAGGTCAATTGACCTGACAGATAGTTTTAGTACGAGGTCAAAAAACCTCGTACCGTGTTAAGGAATTACTGCAGCGAACGTGTTAATCAAGATATTTGTTTAACAGTATTTATTACAGATATTTTACATGTGGGTGTCCAATGTCCATAGTGATGATGTATCATCTATACATTAGTAATATAGTTAAAAAGGACCGGGTTACTAATATTGCGCAATAGCCAAGTCGCAAGTCATTGCATAATACGCATTTTATAAGAGATAATAATCGTAACAAGTAAAGTTCACGAGTACCTAGCACTCACGGCCGAGATAATATTATGCGATTAAAACTTGTAAAAAATTAAACTTACCTACCCACGTTATTAAAAAATGTGCAGAATTATACCATGACATGACTACTTTTACATATTTTGGAACGTTCGTTGAATACGGTTAAAGGCAGAGTTTAAGGTCAAGACTGGTTTTGGTATTAAAACGAGCCATGTAAAAGCAATCTTTTACAAAAAAGGCTGGACTTGATGAAGTAAGATTAATTTTCATACTGTTACATCGTATAAAAGCTGAGTACTTGAAAGTACATTGGCACTCTTTAAATTGGGTCTGCGTAGAAACATAAAAATGATTGACAAGGTAATTATAATCTTACATATAAAATTGTCGTTAATTATCAAAAATAAAAATTCCAGGATTCATCGAGACGACTGAGACAGCCATGCTCAAAATATCATTGACAACAAAATTTTGAGGAATTAAATTCTCCAGTGGAGTTCATAGCTCTGCAGTATAATTAAAATTATCTTTGACGTATGCTAGTTAACATTAGAAATAGAGATTCTATGTAACTAATGTCATCTGTTGCCTACTGGTGGATATCATACAGTAGGTAGATGACATTTCTCAATTTATTTGATTTTTATTTTAATAGGTAGATCATAAAGACCAAATTAGGCAAGCATAATTTCATTTCCAGCATTTTTCAAACTAAATTTAATTAGTGAAAATATTAATAAATCCTTTTTCTTTTTCAGGTAATCACTGTGTTAGTTTTCTTAGCTTATACCAAAGCTGACGTATATACCGACTACCCTTCAGTGCCAACAGTAGAGTTTTACTCTTCAATCAACAATGGCCCAGGTACCAGAAGATACTACCCTACCACACCTGCTCCTATATACGAAGATATGGACGACCTACCGCCTTCATACCCATCTCAAAGACCCTTATTTAACGTTATTAATAGACCATTTGCAAGTGCGAGATCTGACAATGTAGTTAATATAGGTAATTCACGGTACTCGTCTCGAGTACAGAGTCAAGTTCTGTTCCAACCCGCCTTCACTCCACCTCCACTTAGAAGAACATCGGATCCAGTGACATATACCACTCACAGTCATTCTACGCCATTAGTGAATTTATACTCAGGTCCAGTTATTTCAACAGCCTATGGACAACCTTTTGGTTCACATATACCAGCAGCAAATCAAGGAACCACTCTCACTTATTCAGGAACCCCTGTGTCCCAAATTTACAACAGTCACGGTGTAAGACTAAATTACTAAGCCCTCATTCGCACGAGAGTTTTTTTAACGGACGTTAAAAAAGCGTTATTGTACAATAAATGCATTCCCAAGTATATTGTGCTGTACACACGACAGCGTTTTTAACATGACGATTTTTTATCGCACAGTGTTGCATTTTCAATTTTGGGTGTTGTAAATAGACCGTGAATTAAACTAATTTTAAGAACGTTATAAAAGTGTCAATGCTGTGTTTTTAACGTAACGCGTTTTAAACACTCGTGCGAATGAGGCCATAAGAGTCATTTAAAATTGTACATTTTCATGCGCGACTGACATTTTAATTAAGTTTAATTTATTTATTATTAAAGCTATGTTAAGTGTTTTTATAATGTAGATATTTAAAAAAATATATTGTTACTTTGTTGAAAAAAACTGTTTTATTTTAAGCACAGTCATCATTATCAGACTACGTTTAACCATACACACACAAAATGCCAGTTACACACCATCCAATAAACTCACACGCCTCAAGCGCTAAAGGCTTGACATCCGATAAAACTGATCGTGTGTTGGTCGTGGGCTTATCGGAGTGTCGAGCATTACAGTTTCTCTCTCCTTAGAGTAGAAAGAATCGTCTTAGATCCACCACGCTGCGTTTAAAACAGAATGTTATTAATATATATTAAGTAGGTATGTATCGACATATTCCTTGATCGATTGTAAAATATTAAACTCACCATCAAAATATAGATTTAAAAGAAATACGGTTTCATAAATTATACCTCAAAAACGATAAACGTTTAAATTGTATACATACATAATTTACCGCTCTATATTTTATTATTGCATAAGTTTTGCGCAAAGCGTTGTCGCCTTGGTGTCTCCATGTGCCAGAGCTGCTGGAACTTTGTATGATGCGAACGCTTTCTCTATACTTAATTACATCGCTGGAGAGACAAAAGATACCGAATATTTCATCATAACACCAACATTACGATGACAAAGAAAATATATTAAATAAATAAACACATGCTTTAAATCTTGAATTGTATTAGTCGTAAACACGTGCTAAAGACAAGACTATAGCATAATCTACCGTATCTCACAGATATAGAGTTCAAAATTCTACAAGTGTTGATCTTGTCAATTAAGGGTATTGTAATCTCGATGTGGAACAAAGCAGCGGTATAGGACGTATAATATGGTGTCCTGTACAACAAACCATATTGCTTTACCGGTATAACTTTAACCTGTCTAGTCTAGTTCAGATTTCATGAAGGCGAGGCACGATTGACCTGTCCGGGAGTGTTGCGAAACGTCAACATACGGCTCTTTCACGTATTCACTTATAATGAGTGCTTGTGATAGCTAGACACCAAGATTTTATACTATTAGACATGTCACTAGCGCATCGAAACTGAGGCGATCAAAGCTAATTGTCGTAATTTCATTTAGTAGCATATTAAACAACGAAAGCTATTAAAACAAATCGTCGTTATCAACCCATATACGGCTCACTGCTGAGCTCTAGTCTCCTCTCAAAATGAGAGGGGTTAGGCCAATAGTACACCACGCTGGCCCAATGCGGATTGGCAGACTTCATACACGCAGAATATTAATAAATTCTCTGGTGTGCAGGTTTCTTCACGATGTTTTTCTTTCACCGTTTGAAACACGTGATATTTAATTTCTTGAAATGCACTCAACTGAAAAGTTTGAGGTGTATGCCCCGAACCGGATTCGAACCCACACCCTCCGGATTCGGAGGCAGAGGTCATATCCACTGGGCTATGACGGCTCTTCTATTTAAACAAAAAATACCTTAATATTGTCTCATAAAAAGGCTCAAATTCACTCAACGGGCGATGGAGCGAGCTATGCTTGGGGTTTATCTGCGTGATCATATCAGAAATGAAGAGATCCGCAGAAGAACCAAAGTCACTGATATAGCTCAGCGTCGCGAAGCTGCAGTGGCAATGAGCAGACTACATAGTTCGAAGAGCCGATGGACGTTAGGGTCCCAAGGTGCTGGAACCCCACACAAGGTGGACTGATGATATCAAGCGGGTTGCAGGGAGCCGCCAAATACTCGCGGCTTGAGACCGTTTTGTTTGGAAGTCCATGCAAGAGGCCTATGTCCAGCGGCGGACGTGCATCGGATGTTAATGATGATGATATTGTCTACAATGTCGATTTGTGTGCTCAGAAAGTGCCAACGTCGAACTATGTGCCCTGCCCATTGCCACTTCAGCTTTGCGACTCGCTGACCTATATCAGTGACTTTGATTCTTCTGCGGATCTCTTCATTTCTGATTCGATCACGCAAATAAACCCCAAACATAGATCGCTCTATCGCCCGCTGAGTGAATTTGAACCTTTTTATGAGACAATATTTAGGTATTATTTGTCTAAATAACTTTCGTTGTTTATTATGCGACTGAATATAAGCTATGTTGTTGACTTTGGTTCTTCTACCGAACTTATTTCTAATTCGATCGCAGAGATACAGATAAATTAGTCTTCATTAAATGAGGAATGTCTAGTTGCTGCTCGGAAGTTTGTACCAAAATACTTCCATCCTCATATACAGCTCCTCTTGTAGGCCCTGTCACCAAAGGTTGCCTGTAAGAAGTTGCTAAAATAAGGCTGCATTTGCATGTCAACATTTTTGCTCTGTTTAGTTTTCTATTTTGTTTTCTTGTGACAAAGCGTTCCTTCTCAATGTCGCGATCAAGTTGCTTATTTTTACTGCAACTAAGTAAATAGTTAAATACATACTAACGCAATGCATGTTACGTGTTATTGCAGATGCGTTTATTAGCAATTACTTGCATAATGCACATTTGAAATAATCGCTTAAACGACTATATTCATTAGCTATGTTATGACTGGGATCTCCCCTGATGTTATTGATAACGCAGTCTACCATACCATGATAGCGCAAGAACCTGAAAGATAAATTTATACAAACCTTAGATCAGGACCTGTAGCCATGTGGCACGTGGATTCTCTTTCTACAAACGCTGCGTTACGAAAACTAAAAAATGTATCGTGACATTCGAACTTGATCACCCGACCTATAACAAACGTCATTCCCATAGATTTTAAACACCCGACGCAAAAAGAGGGGTGTTATAAGTTTGAAGTGTGTGTCTGTCTGTCTGTCAGTCTGTCTGTCTTTGGCACAATAGCTCCTGAACGGATGAAGCGATTTCAATTTAGTTTGATTTGTATGAAAGGTGATTTGTATGCGAGTGCTCTTAGGTCTCAAATGAAAGCGCACTGAAAGAGAATATTGATGACTTGATTGAGAGTGTAAATAATAATTTCATGACCTTCGGAGGTTTTTCATAATTTTCAATATCTTGTTATTTCATTTTCGAAGCGTCTGCAATTGTAGAAAGAGAATCGACGTGCCACATGGCTATAGGCCCTGACTCGTTCTTACACGTCATCGTGCCGGAAAGCTAAATATCTTGGCGGAACGTCTTTAGCAGTGGAATAGTAACTAGCCAATTTACGGTCAAGGTAAAAGCTTTGACCTTGAATTGATAAGAAAAATATCAAAACAAAACAACTCAACAAGTTTAAAGTTTGAGTTGTGATTTACTTTTATTCAACATTAACAGCCCATTTAGAGGTTTTTTCCCCCGGACCGACTTCGAACCTACACCCTCTGAATCGAAGGCAGACGGCCTTCCACCACTTAGATCCACTGGGCTATAACAGCTCGTGATGAAAGTAGCGAAATTCCTGACTGTTGGAGATTCACAAAATTTTAACTTTTACGTTTTTTTTCTTGCCAGCAAAACAAATAAAATTTTCTTCTTGTTGCTCAATTAAGACATTATAAAATAGGTATAAATACATAGACAAATTTATAACACCCCTCTTTTTTACGCCAGGGGTTATCCAACTAACCCAGAAAAGATTAATGTCTTTTCTGGGTTAGTTGGATGTATGTATCTATTTACTGCAAAACCGATTGCTGAATATTAAATTGATTTCACAGGAAACGAATGTCAAGCAATCATTACTCGTATTCAAATGTACATTGGTTTCTTCGCCCACCTGTGGGAACTAACCGAACGATCAACAATTATGAAAGTACTTCAACATTCGTGCTCAATACGCCAAAGTCCTTGCAGAATAAAATGGCGTAAACTATTTGATAATTACAAGCTGTAGGATATGAGTCATCTGCAATAGAGGAAGTATGAAACACCTTACTGGCCAGTTGTATAATTATTTTTATTAATTCATTTAAAATATCATGCCTTTAAATCTGATCATTAGATACAGTGATTCAAGAGGAAGGTTTATATAATAATAGTTTAACATTGCTTCCACGCGGACGAAATTGGGGCATCCGCAAGTATTTTACACTAGCTGATGCCACGCGGTTTCACCCGCGTAGTTCCCGCTCCCAAATGTATACGGGGGCCTTCCTCGATAAATGGGCTATCTAACACTGAAAGAATTTTTCAAATCGGACTAGTAGTTCCTGAGATTAGTGCGTTCAAGCAAACATACAAGCTCGTTAGCTTTATATTATTAGTATAGATATAGATGGCTAACTCATCCTTGGGTCAATAGTTTCGTATTTCTTCTAACTTCATAGTCATTATCAGTTTATTTTAACGGTACGGCTACAGAGCTAGGCCTCCCAATTAGGAGAGGCCAAAAGGAGTTTCTTTATGAACAAAATTCCTCAATGCCTGAAGACGAAAGAATACGAAAAGTGCGTGTTGCCAGTGGCCCATAGTTAGTGACTTGGTCGCTAACTATGGGCCTCATTAGAATACTCAAAGACACTCAGCGGGCGTTGCAGCGACTTATGCATGGAGTTTCACTGCGTGATCGAATCAGACATGAGGAGTTCCGAAGAAGAACCAAATTAACTAACCGCTCAGCTCAGCGAGTTGCAATAAGCAGGCCACATGGTTTCACGATTGACGTTGGGGTTCCAAGGCGATGGAATGACAACCCTGCATCGGAACGCTTTCCGATGCAGGGTTGGTCGACCCCCCTCTAAGTGGACCAAGGACATCAAGTGGGTTGTAGGGAGCCGCTGGATTCTGACAGCTGTTGTATTTGGAAGTTCATGCAAGAGGCTTATGTCCAGCAATGGAAGTCCGTGTGCTAATTATGATGATGATGAAATGAGCTTGGAGCACGCTGCTCGAATGTAAAATAAACTAAAGCGATCTAGCGTTCCAGTATTGTGTAACCGGAAACCGAAAGGGATCTTGTGAATGTGGATTTTTATCCTACTCCTAACAAGTTAGCCCGCTTCCATCTTAGATTGCATCATCACTTACCATCAGGTGAGATTGTAGTCAAGGGCTAACTTATAGAGAATAAAAACAACTAGCTACTGGACCAACGAGCGTAGTCTGCAACACAAGGTCGTTTTATTTATAATCTCACTAGCGGACGCCCGCGACTTCGCCCGCGTGGAATTTAGTTTTTTACAAATCCCTCGGGAACCATGGATTTTTCCGGAATAAAAAATAGCCTATGTGTTAATCCATGCTATAATATATATCAATTCCAATTTTCAGATAATTCGGTTCAGTAGTCGAGGCGTGAAAGAGTAACAAACATTCATATCATCAAAATCATCAGTTTTCGCAAATCTCGGGAAACCACGGATTTTTCGGGATAAAAAGTAGCCTATGTGTAATTCCAGAGTAAAATCTATTTCCATTCCATTAAAATCAATTTCAGCCAAATCGCTTTAGTAGTAACGGCGTTAAAGAGTAACAAACATCCAAACATCCATACAAACTTTCGCGTTTATAATATTAGTAGGATCAAACGTATTTTTTAGACCCAAAAAGATAGTTTGATCCTACTAATATTATAAACTAGTTTTTGTCAGTCACTCATTTTTGAACTCGGTTAAAAAAATGCGCTTGCTTTCAAAAAACAAAAGCTGAGCATGACATGCCTGTCACGTATTTTCTAGATCAAAGGACATTCAACGAATTCCATTACCAAAACCACTGAATTCGAAAATTAGACGAGGTATCTCAATCCATTATTTAAACAAAGGAACCTTCTATGTATTGTTGTACAAATAACTAAGGTATGATAGGAACCTATTAAAGTAAGGCTTGAAAGTTACATTAAAATATGCAAGAAATAATCTTTATAATTAGGGAAAAACTTAAATAATAATTTCGTACAGATGTAAATAACAATAAACAACTCAAGGCTATCATAAACATATATATCTAGAAGAGTAAAAAAATATTGGAAAAACCTAACTTTACAGTACTTAATATACTTAGTCAAATAGACATCCATCATCATCATCATCATCATCATCATCATCATCATCATCATCATTACCACAACCATCAGCCAATGAACGTTTACTCCTGGACAGGTCTCTTGTAAAGACTTCCAAACACCATCTTCTAGAGCCGTTTTCCGGCTCCCTGCAACCCGATTTTATGTCGTCGTTCTATCTAGTGGGCATTGACCAACACAGCGCTTTTTAGTGCAGGATCGTGAACTTTGGGTGGTGGCGGTCATCATCATCATCATCATCATATCAGCTGATACACGTCCACTGCATGACATAGGCCTTTTGTAGGGACCAAACATCACTATCCTGAACCGCCTGCATTCAACTTTGGGTCGTAGCGATGGTGTACTTGTATTGGGACCTATTGAATTAACAACTATCGATTGTCCAAATACTAACAGACAATATATCTGGTCATACACTTTTCTTACTTGCTGGTATTGTCCTGGTATTGTCCAATTGTTAACCTGTTATGTTTCGACTAGTGGTTGTGCTTTTCTTTTCCAATAATTTCTTAATAGCGCTCCCCGTTCCTTGAAGAATACGTTATGCTGTCTGTTCCAGTCTTTTTACATCTGATAAGGATCGTTACTTAGTGAAACATGGTCTCCTAAAACTACGAATCCGCATTGTGGTGGATCCAAGCTCCAGAACCTCATTTAAAAAAAGCACTGATGTAAACTGCTAAAGACACCTATGTATTTATACCCGAGGTGGTTTATACGGGTTGATGACGAGGACGTGGTTATCCAAATTACTGACTTTGGTCAGCATCGCACCGCCTCTGCGCAGTGGTATGCGCGGTGGACTTACGAGACGTAGGTCCTGGTGGTAGGCTTCGGCCGTGGCTATTTACCACCCTACCGACAAAGATGTACCGCCAAACGATTTAGTGTTCCGGCAGGATGTCATGTAGAAACCCAAAGAGATGTGGATTTTTATATTCCTCTTAACAAGTTAGCCCGCTTGCTTAGATTGCATCATAACTTACTATCAGGTGAGATTGAAGTCAAGGGCTAACTTGTAAAGAAATAAAAAAAACACACTTTGTACCTAATTATTACATACAAATAATCATAACTACCCAATTAGATAGAACACTAAAAAAACGAAACGACGATGTGCCATTGATCTACATTTCACACATCAAAAGACGCGTATTTTCACACTTTCAAAACGGCCATGACTTCATTTCATCTCTCCATCCTTTGAAGCTTACAATGTAACATAGTTGATATCTTAATAAATATTAATTATATTTGTTTATATGAATAGTTTTAGATATAAGTAGGTCATGAATATATTGTACTCATGTATAACTAGACATAAATTATGCCTATTTTGGATTACAAAGTAAAAAGCTAGTCTAAACCGCGTGTATCAAATTAAATGTGTAAGAAATGTTGACATCCTAATGCTCTAGACGCAAGCAACGCTACGGGGGTACAATTCGAGAATGGTATATAAGAACGCGCCTACGTTCTAACCGTATCACTTGCAAAGTGGATTTAATATCATAAAATGGCAGCTAAGGTAAAATGGAATATTAAAAAAATATTTTTTTTTATAATATTCTGTTGAATTTTCGAATAGTATATAGAATTTCAGTTAACTTATACCTAGTGTATAAAAAAGTATACGATTTTTTTTAATTTAATAATTTAAAATAAAATATTTTCTACTAACTATATCAGTAACAGATAGAAATAGTTTTGTTTTAATAAGTTAACAAGATAGTCATTAAAATACAATGCAATAAAGTATTTTCTCTTAAATATTAATATAAATATAAGTATAGAGTGCATGAAAATTTATTAATTACATTTTTGCAAAAGCGAATTCCATGGTTATTTAATAGTTGTACAAAAACATAATATTTTTATTTTTAATTAGTATTTTTTTTATTCTTTACAAGTTAGCCCTTGACTACAATCTCACCTGATGGTAAATGATGATGCAATCTAAGATGGAAGCGGCTTGTTAGGGGGAGGATGAAAATCCACACCCCTTTCGGTTTCTGCCAATATCTATTAGGCAGAAATTCATGTGCCTATCATAAAAATAATTATATGAAAATTAATACAATATGTTTTTGTTTAGAAACAATGAAAACTGATCATTATTTATTTAAAGTGTAAATTCTTTGTTGCAGTTCATAGTATTCCTGTGCGCGGTGGCGACCGCTCGCGCTGGTGGCTTAATCGGCGCCTCATACGCCGCAGCCCCAGTCGCCTCATACGCCGCCGCACCCTACGCATACGGTGCTAACTACGCTGCACCCGCGTACTCCACCTACGCCGCTCCAGCCATTTCATCCTACGCCGTTCCCGCTGTAACATCGTACGCCGCCGCCGCCCCCGTTGCGTACTCCGCCCCAATCGTGAAAACCGTCGCGCCTGTCGCGTACTCCGCACCAATCGTCAAGACCGTCGCGCCCGCAGTGTCGTCTGTGTCTACGTACTCCACTCACACTTCTCACGGCACACCCGTTGTCGCTAAAGCCATCGCACCCGTCGCGACTTACGCCGCCGCACCCATCATCAAGAGCTACGCTGCTCCCGCTATCTCCACTTACGCCGCCGCTCCTGCGTACTCCGCGTACGCTGCTCCCGCTATCTCCACCTACGCCGCAGCGCCTGCGTACTCCACTTACGCTGCTCCGGTAGTGAAGAGCTACGCTGCCCCAGCGTACGCGTACTCCGCTCCCCTGTCTTATGCTGCCCACGCTGCTCCCGCTGTCGCGTACGGAGGCTACGGTCACGGCTGGTGATCACTGGTTTACCAATGTGTACAAATCTAGTTATTAATATAATGTAACGTGTATATATTTATTTTATCAGAATAAAAAAAATCAAAAATAAAATGGTGCTTTAATTTTACTAATACTAGGTCATAACAGATTTAAATTAAATATTGAATCACAAAATATTCAATTCTGTCTGCAATTATTAAATTTATAGACACCTTGTTTGAAACTATCTATACTATCAAATTATCCTATTTTAATGTTTTTTGTACATAAATTCGTAATAACTAACCCTGCAATGAAAAACTATATAACATTAAACAAATCTAATGATGCCAAAATTATACATAAAAGAGAAATATAAAATTCATTACTCGCTAACATAATTAGCACAAACAACAAGATCCAAATAAATGATAGAGAAAATAGTAACAAAAATACCTAATAATGAATCTTTCCTTTCAACAAAAAACATTTTGATCCACCACCTACAATATCATATTTTAAAGAATATTAGTCATGTAGTGTATTTTGACATGACAACATAACTTTTTTCCATCCAACCGGAAAGCCAAAAAATTATAAAAAATATGGAGTATCTATCAATTAGTTCAACAGGCGTATAAAGTTGATCCTAAGATCTCTTAAATTTCAGCACAGCCCGTTAGCCCTGCAGAAATTTAGGGTTCAATATTATAATAGTTAGCTTATCAAGATAAAATTTTTCCACTATTCGTCGCTAGTAAATGAAGACAATGATATGTCTATTGATACACTCACTGCCGGATAGGTAAAAAAAATGTTCACATGATATAAACAACCAAACTACTCGTAACTATTAGTTTAGAAGTAGAATATAAACAATAGGTTGTTCAAAATTGCTCATATCAGCATATCTTTTAAACCACAGAAAAGCCTGTGGTCTAAAAACCTTGTGGACTTCTTATATTCGTTTATACCCATGGTTTATATAGATGCAAATAAATAAATCATAAAAGAAGTCCACAAAGTGTAAATTAGGCGCGACAACATTTTTTTAGACTTTGGAAAGGAAAAACGAAAAAGTTTTTATTTTAAAGTCCTTTAAAATCACTGATTTATAATTACGATAATGATTATTATTTGCATCTTTAAAGCTACTTCATATATTACCCTGATGAATTACGAAAGAATTTTCAGGTTCGAATGCGTCTATTTTCAATAATAAATTCCTGAATTAGAAATACAAATATTACAGTTATGTGCAGCTTCTGTTAAAGTCAAACCATCTGCCTTATAAGGTCGATGAGAAGGAACCGTAGCTAGCGTACTCTTTGTCCTTACTTCAACCCCGTTTCCCTATCCTGTAATTTCTATTATATTCCATTGCAACCACAAGTACTCATATCATTCCTGCTTACTTCCCTTTCCTAACTTTAGTTCATTAATTTATTACTGTGTACGAATTCAAAGCTTAACGAGTAACTTAACTAGCATTAGTTTCTGAAAATGACCTAGGTACGTAATCACGTTTTTTTTTCCTTACAAGTTAGCCCTTGACTACAATCTCTAAGTGATGATGCAATCTAAGATGGAAGCGGGCGAACTTTGTAGAAGTAGGATGAATATCCACTCCCCTTTCGGTTTCTACACGACATCGTAAACCTTAATCGGTCCAGCTGGGGATCGAACCCAGGACTTCCGTCTTGTAAATCCACCGTGCATACCAGTGCGCCACGGAGGCCGTCGATATATCATGTATGGTTGATATATTATGTATTGATGCAAAATAACTTTACCCTTTTAGAAAAAAAATAATTTGGCCTATTATAAATATTTTCCCTTGACATATTATGTTCATGCTAAATTGAAAAAAAAATATTTGTAATTTTTTCTAACACTTAGGATTTGATATACCTATCAAAAAGTTTATGTTAAAAGCCTATGCTACTGGCTGATAATGTAACTTACCATACATAGGTGAAAGAATTTTTATAATCAGTTAAGAGGCTTAGCTGTGAAACAAACAAACTATCGCATTTATAATGTAATGTAAGACGATTGCGTGATAATACGTGATAGTGTTAATTATATCTATTAACATTTTTCGATGTAATAATGTTGCGTTTGTAAAGGATGTAAATTGACATTTATTGGTAAGTGAACCGGAAACAAATCATTTACTGAGGTTAACATTAACATACTCGTATGGCAATTGTACAGCGTACTTCATATCACTTTATAAACAAGGTCCTTGGCCAATTGGTCATACAAATATTTTTCTAGATTAGCTTCAAAGTGCAAGCTTCACAGTCACGACTGGTAGAAAACAATGATACGGTCTAAACAGTAGCTGGCTTGTGCTTATTTTGTATTTATAATCAAAATGATTAGTGAAGTATTTAATAGATGTAAAACATGCGAAAATAGAAATAGAAGGGTGATATAATGAAGGGAAGGACATAGGGGTTGAAAACTTACATCGATTTCCATGCGAACGAATTCGCGGGCGTCTACTAGTTTCATAATAAAATGAACAACTTTAACATCTCAACTAAAACCTTTGCCTAGAGCTATAATTCTATGAACCTTGCGATGGACATTAATTTTAATTAAAAATACGATACGCATATACATAGAACATGCAATCACAATTACAATTAAGTACAAGTAAGACATCGTTTGTTCAGTGGTTAGCCTTCTTCTTTCTTCCGAAAAAAATGTTAATAAAGAATTTCAAGCTGGAGTAAAGGAAATTGGGTGTAAGACCTTTACACCCTACAGACACCCTAAGCCGTCGGTCCTGATAATTATCATTAACAGATTGATTGTTTGGCCTAAAAGAGTTTAACATTATCATTTTTAGCTAGCCATCCGTTCAGAAGCAATGTGGTGAGTTTAATCACCATATCCCCACTTCATAGCGACTGAAGAATTGCCTAATTGAAATAAAGAAACACCTAATATTTTTCATAGTAAACCATTGGCGGATTTACCATTAGGCTTAGTAGACTGCAGCCTAGGGCGGCAGATTTCAGAGTTCGGCAAATTTGGCCCAAATAGTTTTTATTACAGAAATAAAAAAAAACTTCAATGAAAATTTCATTAAAATAGTACTACTAACGTATGTACTAAAACTATTAAAAGTCGCAGTGTTACCGACAGATAAAATATAATAAAAATGTTTGCGAGCAATAGTGTCGAATTTCAAAGGACAGCAGGGGCGGGAAAAAATTGAATAGCCTACTGGCGGCATATTTGTAAATCCGCCACTGAGACCCATCATGTTCCACCACTAGAGAAGTAAACAAGTCAACGTAAAGCGAAGTATTTTTTTGTACTCGTATTTCATGTTGTGAAGTTCGACCCGACACAACCTTGACACTGAATAAAAGCGCCCGCGGCGATGTACCAAAACGAGTACACACAAAATGTCAATACCAACACTTACCGGCTATGTGATATAAAAGCATCTGCTGTACAAACGAAAATCATTCCATCCTCTACAACGGAACAAGCAAACATGTACACAAAGGTAGGAACAATACTTTTGTTTACAGATATTGATCATGGATTTCACAATTCCATTTCATTACGATTGTGTACCGGCTTTTACTAAAGCGTTTTGCGAATCACTATGATTCGGCAAAACGCTTATTTGTGGTTCCTTGATGAGTTTTCTTGCAGCCTTGACAGTGTTTGTCTTCATTTCCATGGTTTAAAATTAAAAAGGATCATAAAAATCAATTCACATTTTTAGGTTTTTAATTTCTGTTGTCTTAAAAGATAAGAAGTGAGAGTTTTGTTAATTTCTATAATATTTGTTAAATTAATAAGTTATGAGTATATTGTTGTGATAAGTTTATCCTTAATGTTTATTTTGTTCTAGGTCATAGTCGTCCTGTGCGCCGCGGGCATCGCCTCCGCTGGCAACCTCCTCCACGCTGCTCCGGTTGCGTACAGCTCCCCAGTATCTTCCGTATCCTACTCTTCGCAAACCACTGCTCACGCTGCACCCGTCGCGTACGCCGCTGCACCCGTCGTCGCTAAAACAATCTCGCCCGCTGTGTCCTACCAAACCATCTCTACCCACTCAGCCCCCGCACTGGCTGCGTACTCCGCACCCGCCGTGGCAGCTTACCATGCACCTTTAGTGACTAAAACCATCGCCGCCCCAGTGTCTTACTCGTCCGTGGCCCACCCCGCCGTGTCTTACTCTTCAGTAGCCCACGCTGCCCCAGTAGCATACTCCAGCCCTGTTTACGCTAAGACCATTGCTGCACCCGTGGCTACATACGCCGCCGCTGCTCCCGCCTACTCCACTTACGCTGCTGCACCCGTACTGAAGTCTGCCATCACTTACTCTGCCGCACCCGCTGTCTCTCATGTATCTTACACCGGCTTAGGCGCTACCTACGGGTGGTAAACAATGAGATAAAATATGTAAATATACGTTATTATGTTTATTATAATTTATTGACTATTTTATAATAAAAAAAAATTATGAAATGATTCTTTTATTTTTCCTGTATACTGTGTAACATGAGTTTTTAATGTAGTTTGCAGATTTTTAAAATAAATTAGCGGTTTTTTAATTTTGTAAACTTTAAAATGACACATATTATTATTACTCTTAACTTTAGATAAACTAGAAACATTAAAATAACAGAGTGCCGTCAGTTGGAAAATTACACACAAATTAAAAATGTAAAATAACGTACGTCGTCAAAGGAAAAATGTGTGAATAGCGGAATAATATGTTTTTTAAATATAATTTTTAAAATAGATTTATATATTGAGAGTTGCGAAAATGTATTGTAACCTTAGTTAATAGTCAACAAATAAACGGTTAAAAAAAGATGTGAAGAAGTTTCGGTTCAATGGCTAACGAACAAAATAATAAGAGCTGATCTTTACTTAAAGAATTAAATTCTTGGCCATTATAAGTTGAACTTTTGTATTCGGTGCCATTATACAAAAGTCCTCATACCAGCTTATTTAGATGACTAGTTCCTTTCAGTGTAATAGAAAAACGCTGATATCTTTGAACTGATAATTGAATCATCAACGTAACATTAAACCTTCCCCAAGAATAGATTTCTATAAAAAGATTACAATATTAAAATCAATTGATCTGTATAAGAACTGCTTGTTGTTCATTTGCTTCGGAGTTTACGTATTGCATCTATTCTATTAAGTTCAAGGAGTTGACGAGTCAACTATAGGAGCCGAACTGTACAACGAATATTTTTTTGATTAAAAAATATTTTTTTTATGTTTTCATACAAAGTAATTCAAATAATTCCGACTATCAATGTTACACACGCCTATTCTGTCCTATGATTTTAAAATTTTAAAGATTGGCTACTTCATAATAATTAAAAGGATGCGTATAAGGGATACATTTGAAGATCTATTTACTCCGAAAATTTTATTCAGAACACATGTTCTTTAAACATTTTTAATTTATTTTCAGTAAGGAATATTACCCCAGAGTTATGGAAAATACTCCTCAGCATCCTGTATACACATAACTGAATAGTTCAATTGAAATTGAACATTTCTTTGGGTAAAACGAAGCAGTCAATCAGTATTAAGTATATTGACCATATAAAAAACATTGTTTTCGTAAACATTTCCTTTTAAATTTAACTTTAAACTTTTTCAATATTTATTATTGATAATCTAGATACCTACTTAAATATTGTGTTTAAATATTAAATGTCAATGCAATTTTTTTCTAATTTTGTTCGTGGTAATTTCAAACATTTTACACACCTATTTAATATAGCATAACATTACATTAGCTATACAATAAATTAACTTATACATATACCTAAAGAATGGAAGTACTCACATACTCGCAACAATTATTTATTGCTTATACTTTTTTATTTTCATTAAATGACAGAGTGAACAATAAGCGACCCCAATTATATAATAAACTGAAATTTACAATTGTTTTTAAATGCAAAATTTCATGACGATCTTTTAAGTAATTTAAGCGTGAAAGTTTAACAAACTAATTCCTCAGTGGTATAGGCTCTAGAACTCTAACAACTTGATCCGTTAAAGATGGTATCCTGACCTTGTTGGTCCAGACGACACACACGAAACAATTTGCATCTACGAGTACGTTTCTAACACGAACAGCTGTGTTAGTGTTGAATTCCAAAGACAAGTCTTCTAGATAAGTGCGCTTTAACTTAAAGCTCACCATTGCACCATTACCTAAGGTTTCTATAAGTGCATAATTGTGTAGCCAAGCGCAATCCTAGTTTAAAAATATAAACATATTAAATTCGTTCGTAGAGTTATGTTACCGTTAGATAGTTTTATTTCGATAAGTTAAGTTTATAACAAAAAGTACATTATTCTGCTAAAAACTGCTGTAAAGTTCGCTGTAGGATTATAGTAAAGATCTTAGGTATAGGCAGTGAAGCGATGAAAAAAGTTAAAACTAAACTAAATTATACTTTAAAGTTTGGAGCATTACCAAATATGTCTGTCGGTGTTCTAAAAAATAATAATTTTATATCAAGAATTGTGCTCGGGAACTATTTTATTTTGTTTTTTCTTCATCATTATATATAACAGGACTGTCAGGTATTACCGAGATCTGCACCGCTACGTAATCCATATTCCTTGGACGTCTACTAAGTGGTTTGGTGCTTCGTTCCTCATATTCAATAGGGCATTCTATCATTTCGATAGAATGCCCTATTAGTTTCTTGTGCCTACCAGCCGTCATCTGGTTATCTACAACAGTTATGGAGTGAATCTTTTAGGCAAGCACGCTTTACAGTAGTAAAAGTATAAATATTATGTAGTACCTATACATAAGTACTCTTTGTTAGAGGACGTAGTTTAGTAAGTGTTGAAGAGTAAGGTTGATAAAACTATTGTTCTGGTAAGGTGTAAAGCCTTGCTTAAAATAAACACGTTGTAGGATATATTCCTAGCGAGCATCTATCATCATCATGTCAGCTAATGGACGTCCACTGCAGGACATAGGCCTTTTGTAGGGACTTCCAAACATCACGATCCTGAGCCGCCTGGATCCTCGTATATACGAGGAAAGGAGTAGATGTTTTATTATACGCGACTATTTTCTACTTTACAACAACAAGTGCGGATCTGCTTGTTATTCAAGAAATATTATAAAAATGTAACTTTTTCATATCCTTTTTTAGATAAAATGCTTTAATTAATTATTAAACTATTAATGTTACATAAAATAATTATAGCTACTCGTTATATATTCAAAACGTGTTTCTTACTTAAAGGACGATAAAATATCTAAAAATAGTTCAAAAGTTGTTCATGAGAACAAGAAGCTGCGAAGGAAATTTTCCTTATGGAACCGTACAAGCTTCGTATAATGAATTGAATGATCGGAGATGGACCTTGACACTGAAACGGAATACGCCCGAAGCTACGTCCGGAGCATTAAGTAAGACGGTAGGTACATCGTGAATGTCAATACCTGTTCCGCACAAGCATATAAAAGCATCTAAAGTTGTTCCCAAAATCATTCCAACAACAACAACGAAACCAAAACAACCATGTACACCAAGGTACTAACGGAGGTTTATTTGTGCTAATTAATTCTTAGGAAGTTACCAACAAGTGTCATTCAAGTTTAAAGTTAGACGCATTTAAAGTTTTTCTCGGCATTCGCTGTAGTTTTCTTTCTCCACGACGTGAATTTTAAAACATCCCAGACTGTGATTTATGTTGATCAATCTCAGTGCATGACTTTGTAAACCAATAATGTTATTTTAAATGGGAAATGTTCTACAGAAATATTTAAACATCTTTTTAAGATACCTTCTGATAGAGACTGTGAACTAATCGTTCTATTAAAACTATGTTAACTACAATCTACGAGGACGTCTAATGTACTTTCTTTTTGAGGACATGTGGATTTATATAACTTTTTTATTTAAATTATTTGGTCGGTTCTTCATTAATTTATTCCTTACATAACCTTACGGTATTTTTCAGGTCATCGTATTCATGTGCGCTGCAGGCATCGCCTCAGCTGGAAACCTTCTCCACGCTGCACCCGTCGCGTACGCCGCAGCACCCGTCGTCACCAAAACAATCTCACCCGCTGTGTCCTACCAAACCATCTCTACCCACTCAGCTCCCGCGCTCACTACGTACTCCGCACCCGCCGTCGCTGCTTACTCCGCGCCCTTGGTGACTAAAGCCATCGCTTCCCCAGTGTCTTACTCATCCGTAGCCCATGCTGCTCCAGTAGCATACTCTAGCCCTGTGTACACTAAAACCATCGCCGCCCCAGTATCTTACTCGTCCGTGGCCCACCCCGCTGTATCTTACTCTTCAGTATCCCACGCTGCCCCAGTTGCGTACTCCAGCCCTGTTTACGCTAAGACTATCGCTGCTCCCGTGGCCACTTACGCCGCCGCTGCTCCCGCCTACTCCACTTACGCTGCTGCACCCGTACTGAAGTCTGCCATCACTTACTCTTCTGCACCCGCTGTCTCTCACGTCACCTACTCTGGTTTGGGTGTCAACTACGGATGGTAAAATGTTAAAAAAATTAATAGCCAAATATGTAAATACGTCTCACTTTAATTTATTGAAATGAAACTAAACAGTAAATAAACACAGTTAAAAAAATACTGACTTTTCCTTATATAACCCAGATATTCCCAGGCGTATACCTAATCAATCATTAATCATCATCGTCATCGTCATCATCATCATCATCAATATCAATCAGTCATCAACATTAAAAACCCATATTCTGCTCACTGTTGAGCACGACTATAGTCTCAGGATGAGAGGGGATATCCACTGGGCTATCACGTCTCATTATCAATACATCAATTCATAAATTAAATTCAAGTGTCTGTCTGTGATTTCAAGATAACTATGTTTTTTCAAGTGCTAAATTGTTTAATTGCAAGTGTTAAATTTTTGTGTGTCCGGGCAAATTTTTGCAATGGCTGAACCGATTTAAATGGGACTTTTAGTGAAAAATAAAGGAGATAATTGGGCAACATATAATAATTTTTATCCCGAAAAAATTATGGTTCCGCGGGATTTTTGAAAACTGAGTTTAACGTAGACGAAGTCGCGGTCCACTGGTTAATAATGTCTACGATATAATTTAATGATTGTGCACAATTAAAAAACAAACAATGAACTCTTCTAGTGTTCTACATAAAAAGTAATCAAACCTTTTCAGTCCAGCCTTTTAATTAAATATTGCAAGGGCACTCTTATGCCAGAAAGCATCGATGGTTTTTTATTTAATTAAAAAAGATATATTTTCAGTAAGACCTTCTGTAAGTGATGATTTTTGTTTGTTAATTATTTTAGTTCTTAAAAATTGTATTATGTAATAATAACCAGTGCACAGTAAAACCAACTGTGGTTTGTGTTGCACTATAGTTAGGCTTAATTGAAATGTATTTTTCTTTTGTAGAATAATAAATAAATATATAAATAAGTGTTACAATTCTTGTGGGTAATTTATTCTTCTAATACGTTTATTATAGGCGAATTTTTTATTATTCGCTTATCCTTATCCCAAGGTTTAGACAAAGCCAATAACGCTGATTCCAGTCATCAGACAAGCCAATGACCTGGCCCATGTTGTTTAGATGAGTCCATTAAATTAATTTCTTTCCTGGATTATTCCTGGGGAGCACACGTTTTGCGATTTTGCGACAAATGCAGCGGTAGTTGAAAAATAAATGTAGGCACGAGTATCTATGGTCGAAATGTTTTAATTTATGCTTTAACTTCATTCCATCACGCAGGCACGCTTCTAGTGCCGAAGTTTTACTTATTTCTAAGCATTGCAACGCTTATTAAAAAGCACTCGTGATCTCTATACAGTTAAACGAATTTTGATGTTTCATCCTCATTCACCATCCTCATCCTCAGACAGTGATGTTTTAATTCAAGCCGTTAAAATTACAAGAATTGGCAATTGGTAAGGCTTTAATTAAAATATGACACTGGATGGGCATCGCCTTCAAACTGATCAAAAGATAGCACATAGGTAAGATGTTATTTTTCGCTTTTTAGTTTAGGTTAATTTTTGAGTTGGAAATCGGTTACTTTTTATTAAAAAAATTATTTTTTCATTTTTAGTGTTAGCATACCTACTGAGTGTGAACAAAAATTAATAAGCAATTAGCTAAAACGTTATTTTCTTCACAGAAGTCACAGGCTTGAAATACAGGCTACCACTCTATTCCCGCCAGTGTTGGCTTGTCTGGATAAACTGCTTACCCGAGGCAGCATGAGGAAGAAACATTAAAATTTGTTCAACCTTATAGAGAGGACGAGTGCTTATGAGCTTAGCAATGCTAACAAAATAAGCAAAAACGTGATTCGATACTAGAAACTTTGTGTGATGAATAACTTACTATTGTTGGAGTTAAAGCAGTATTTAAGTATCCGAATAAACATTTATTTTTAGTCCGCATCCGCATTTGTCCCAAATTCATGTTTTAAAAACACAAAACTTGTGCTCACCCCAAGAATAATCCAGCCGGGCTAGCATGGGCAAGGGATAAAATTTTTATCCACCCATTATATCCACTGACTA
Source organism: Bicyclus anynana (assembly GCF_947172395.1). Taxonomy (NCBI): domain Eukaryota; kingdom Metazoa; phylum Arthropoda; class Insecta; order Lepidoptera; family Nymphalidae; genus Bicyclus; species Bicyclus anynana. The sequence goes on from NC_069095.1 coordinate 8,191,634, forward strand.
AGGATATAAATCCACCCGTCATAGCATGGCCACAAGGGAAAGACAAATTAATCCCCGATTGACATTACGCGTGGAGATCTTTTCCTCGACTATGGCATAAGGAGTGGATAAAATGATATACTTTGGGACTTTTGACATTTAAACGCGATAAATTTATCCCTGTGAAGTTGATGTGGGGATAAAACTTTACTTAAAAAAACAATTATGTCTCGCATGTTTTGGTCTTTAACAATTGCTTCGCAATATGGGGTAGGGTAGGGGTAAGGTAGGGGTGGGGTAGGGGTAGGGGTGGGGTAGGGGTGGGGTAGGGGTGGAGTAGGGTAGGGGTGGGGTAGGGGTGGTGTAGGGTTGGGGTAGGAGGGTGGGGGAGGGGGGGTGGTGGGAGGGGGGTTAGGGCGGGGTAGGGGTGGTGTAGGGGTGGGGTAGGGGGTGGGGGTGGGGTGTAGGGTTGGTGTAGGGGTTGGTGAGGGGGGTGGGGGGAGGGGGGGAGGGGGTGGGGGGAGGGTTGGTGTAGGGGAGGGGGGGGGAGGAGCGGGGGAGGGGGGGGAGGAGTGGGGTAGGGGGTGGGGTAGGGTAGGGGTAGGGTAGGGCAGGGGTAGGGTAGGGGTAGGGCGGGGGTAGGGTAGGGGTAGGGTAGGGGCAGGGCAGGGGTAGGGTAGGGGTAGAGGTAAAGAAGGGTAGAGTAGGGATAGAGAACAAGTGCACTTATGTCAAAACGAAGCTTGACCGGGTCCGCTAGTATGATAGATACTATAGATACCTACTACAAACCACCGCAAAAAACAATCACCAAACAAAACAATGCCAACAGAAAACAGATAAATAATATGCACAAAAAAACCAAATATTATCAAATTTACGTTTATTTCGGACTATTAATATACCTAATGCCAATTTATAAGATACTAGCGGACGCCCGCGACTTCGTCCGCGTAAATTTCGATGTCAACTTTACTACTACCCCTACCCTACCACTACCCCAACCCTACCCTACCCAACCCCTACACCTACCCTACCCCTACCCTACCCCTATCCCCACCCTACCCCTACCCTACCCCTACCCTACCCCTACCTTACCTACACCCTACCCCCATCCTACCTCTACCCTCCCCGTACCCTATCCCTTTCCTACCCCTATCCCACCCGTACCCCTATCTCACGCCTATCCTACCCCTACACTACCACTTTCCTATCCTACCCGTACCTCTACCCTACCACTACCCTACCTCTACCCCTACCCTACCACTACCGTAAACCCGGCCCTAAACCTACCCTACCCCTACACTACCCCTACGCTTCCCTACCCGTACCCTACCCTACCCTGTAACTTCTCTATCTTACTCCTACCCTTAGCAAAATCGGTCCAGTCCTTCGAGAGTGGTGGTATGACCAAGAGAAATAGACTTCTATGCTAATAATATAAACAGGTAAAGTTCGTGTGGTTGTAGGAGGTAATCTCTGGATCTACTGGACCGATTTGGAAAATTGTTTTACCAATAGAAAGCTACGTTATTTGCGAGTGTCATAGGCTATATTTGACCCCCATATTAACACGGGAACGGGAACTACGTAAATGAAAGCGCCGGGCGACATATAGCGGAATTTCTGCGTCTTTTAGAAATTTTGTATTATCTCCGAAACTATTTAAGTAATTAACATACTGTAAAGGGCAAATCTTATCACCATCATATCCTTGTGATTATTAAATAATTTATTTTAATAAGGATTAAAGTTTAGTTGTATAAATAATGACGTGAACCTAAGTATATAAAATTAATAATTTTTAAAACACAAAAGTTACTATATCTGCTAATATATAGAAGATAGATATATGGTGTCGCGGACTTTTTTGTTGAACTTTTAAAGATACATAAAGTCTCCATACATTAATTTAAATTTTACGCAATAGTTAAGGCAGCGCATGCGAATAAGTCTGTTTAAGAGGATTTTCAGTCCGACCTGTATGACAAAAAACTGTGTTAACTCGGCTAATATATATGATACTAATATAAAATATAGCCTATAGCACTCCCCGATAATGTAGCATTCTACTGGTGAAAGAATTTTTAAAATCGGACCAGTAGTTCCGAAGATTACCCCATTTAAAAAATGTGACAAACTTACAAACTTACAAACTTTACCTCTTTATAATATTAGTATAGATATACAAATGGGTTGACAAGTCTTTCCCTCCGTTTATCCACCGGGGATATTATATCCACCGACGTGCCCATGCGCGGTGAGTGGATAAAACGAGTGTGGGGGATAAACGTTTTATCCTCTCCCCGTGGATAAATTTCTCCCTTGCCCGTGCTAGCCCTGCAGGAATGAAATAAATTCGGTTGGTCTCATTTAAACAACACAGAAAAGGCCAGCGCTGGCTTGTCTGAGTACTACGTTATTGGCTTCTTTTGAAACATTGCTTAATAGTCTGTTGACATTCCAAAATTATAATATGTGTAAATTCGTCACCTGAGAATCGATTCTATCAATCAATAATCATTATGATTTCCTAATATGAAATTTTTAAAAGTTAGTCTAAATATAGGTACATCAGCATTCTCTGTCTTTTTTTTATTCTTTACAAGTGAGCCCTGGACTACAATCACACATAATGATGGTTAGTGATGATGCAATGCTAAGATGGATGCGGGCTAACTTGTTAGGAGGAGATGAAAATCCACACCCCTTTCGCTACTCTAACGCTTAATCGCTTGGCGGTAAGTACGTCTTTGCCGGTAGGGTGGTAACTAGCCACGGCCGAAACCACCCAAATCTGAATCTGAAGAGTTGTCTTCATCCAATTTAGCTTCCTTGAAATACAGAACGGATGGAAATTTTAAACGAAATTGAATGATGCGTGTATACTATATAAAAAACAAGCAGTAGCCCCGCAGTTTCACTCGCGTAATTCGTGTTCCCGTAGGAGTACGGGAAAAAAAGTAAGTCTATGACATCCAAAATTACCATGGCATTCTAGTGGTACTTATCTAAGAGAATTTTGAAAATTGGTTCATCTTCTGAACCTATTACCAGAAATTACCCTGTACAATACCACAAACTTTACTTCTTAATATTATTAGTATAGATATAGATAACAATATTAGATATAGATAAAATTATGTGACGTTTGCTTAATGTTTCTCATATGAAAAGTGTGCAAAAGTCAACCTAATTATCACGTAGGTTGAAAAGGGTTACGATTGGTTTACTAATCGTTTCATAAATAACACGACTTATATAAATTAGCTGGAGCACAGAATGTGAAAAAATAAAAGATAAATTAAAATTCTTTTCAATTAATAATTTAATTTAATTTCAGCCCATAACAATTATAATAATAATTAATCAACAATTTATGTCTTAATTACTTTTAGTTAGAACGTACGTATTTACAAAATGCACTTCTTATTTTTTTACCATCCGTGGCCCCATGCATTGCGAGCCCATCCGTTGCCGGCCCATCCGTTGCCAGCCCATCCGTGGCCACCATATCCGACGGAGATAGCTGGAGCAGCGGCGTAAGAGACAGCGGGAGCAGCGTACGTCGAAATGGCAGGAGCAGCATACGACACTGGAGAAGCGTACGAAACTGTACGAGCTACAGGTGCAGCATACGCGGAGATCGCAGGAACTGAATAACTCCTAGCAAGGACTGGGGCAGCAGCAGCATAAGTACTAACAGGAGCAGCGTACGTCCTTACTACAGGAGCGGCAGCAGCGTACGTCCTAGTTACTAAGGGTGCAGCATAACTCTTTAATACAGGAGCGGCGGCTGCGTACGCTACAGGACTAGTTTGAATAGACACAGATTGATGAGACACTGATGGGGCGGCAGAGTATGAAGCAATGGGTGCAACTGCCTTGGCAACTACCGGAGCGGCGTAAGACACCGCTGGCGCTGCGTAAGACACAGCGGGCGATGCGTAGGACACCGCAGGTGCGGCGTAGGAAACCGCTGGCGCGGCGTAGGATACCGCTGGTGCTGCGTAGGATACCGCTGGCGCTGCGTATGCTACTGGGGCAGCGTGGGACGTGGTAGTTGTAGAGTAAGATACGGACGCGGCTGGTGCGCTGTACGCCACTGGGGCCGCATGCAATAAGTTGCCAGCGGAAGCAATCCCCGCGGCGCAAAGGAAAATGATAACCTGAAAAGAAAGCATTGTTAGAGTCCTGCAAAGTGTATCTGTTGAAAATTTTGTTCTATATAGGGGATATAATGTGAAAAACACACGGCACTCTTTTAAAAAAAAAAAGACTGTATTAGGTACGACAATAGACCAACGGGTGATGAGTCGGTCCACTCTAACCGTTCAGCTATTGAAGCTTTAGTGAACATAAGAATCGTTAAACTTATTTTTTTTACAAGTTAGCACTTTACTACAATCACACCTGATGGTAAGTGATGATGCAATCTAAGATGGAAGCGGGCTAACTTGTTAGGAGTAGGATGAAATCCACACTCCTTTCGGTTTCTACACGACATCGTACCGGAAAGCTAAATCGTACGTTTTTGTCGGTAGGGTGGTAGCTAGTCACGGCCGAAACCAGCCAGACCTGGACCAAGAAAACCTCAATCGGCCCAACCCGGGATCGAACCCAGGACATCCGTCATGTAAATCCATCGCGCATACCACTGCGCCACGGAGGCCGGTCTAAAAGAAAGTGGGCTAATATAGTTAACTAAATACCATTAAAACGAACAAGCCCTTTTTTAATTCAACACAATCGCAGTGGAAAACTAATAACAATCAGTTTTATAAGAATTTCAATAATTAACATGTGGATTTTACTTTGTTACGAGTATTTTTTGGAAAATAAAAATATATCTCGTACCTTGGAATACATGTTTGGGTTATGGATTCTATTTACTGAGTAACTTTGAAAACACACGCAATCGACTTTTATACTAAACTGAATGGACAGGTACTTTATGCTTACAGAAGCTTATTGCAATACAAAGCTCAATTCTTTGATACAGAAAAATGTACCTTTTGGTTTTTAGAATAAGGTCAGTTTTCGGAAGACACGATATGCAACTAGGGACCTAAAACCCTATGTCCTAGCAACAATATCAGGGTGATAATGCCCGGTTCGCCTATGTATGCATGTACTAGATATTAATTCAACAGTTACCCAATTCTAACAAATTGACCGGTCGCTCGAAATTAATATCATGTTTTAGAGATTTGTGTATTTAGTGAGCTTGTCTCCCGGTTTATCACTGGAAAATTATAACCATATATTAGCCCAGTGATAGCCCAGTGGATATGACCTTTACTTCCGATTCTGGAGGGTGTGAGTTCGAATCCGGTCCGGGGCATGCACCTGTAACTTTTCAGTTGTATGCATTTTTAACCGACTTCAAAAAAGGAGGAGGTTTCTCAATTCGACCGTGTATATATATATTTTTGTTATGTGTGTTCGCGCATAACTTCGTCGTTTAAATTTCGTTAATTATGTTATTTACAAGTTACAATTAAGTTCGTCAATTTTTATAATTCTTTTTTTTAAGAAATTAAATGTCACGTGTCTCAAACGGTGAAGGAAAAAATCGTGAGGAAACCTGCATACCAGAGAATTTTCTTAATTCTCTGCGTGTGTGAAGTCTGCCAATCCGCATTGGACCAGCGTGGTGGACTATTGGCCTAACCCTTCTCATTCTGAGAGGAGACTCGAGCTCAGCAGTGAGCCAAATATGGGTTGATAATGATAATGATGAATTTTTTTTAACCACGTATGGAAACTCACTAGTTATATATTATTTACTTGTTACGCTGTAGGTAAGTGAGATTAATTGATCGTCAGTGGCTGACATTAATATGATTCATGCTAAATGACGCTAGAACTAGACAAAAGCAGGTGCAAACTATCAATCAATTTAGAACAACGTGTAGGTAGCTGGGTCCAACTTAGTGATAGCTAAGACATGTTAAACTCAATAGAAATGTGCCTGAATTTTGTTAAATCTGAACATCGTTAACACATGATATTCTGTGTGCTCATGCTTTCCACGGTCTAGCATAAATTGAAAGTCAAATTCATTTATTTCAATTAGGCTTACGGCCGTTTTCATAACCTATCTATCCACTATCCCGCTTACTTACGTTAGGAAAATCTATCTTTCTGCTCTTATGTGCTTTTCAATAACCTACTGACAGATAGTTTGACTACGCGACAGAAGTAGACCATAAATGGGACGATAATTTAAAAAAAAAATGCAGATCCACAATGGCTACAAATTACTAAAGACCGGGGAAAATGCAAATCTTTGGAGGAGGCCTTTGCCTGTACGGCTACAGCAATATAGTTTAAATTAAATACCTTATAATTAGTTAAATTAAATACTTTATTAAATACTAATTTGTTATAGGTAAATTCACAAAAATGGAAATATAAAAATCAACTAGAAATATAAGGCTTTTTTATTTTACTTATATAAGTACACAATCGTATAGTGAAACTCCATTCAAGTATTTGCTTACGAAAATCAATAACTGGATGGGAAGTATACAAGCAAGTAACTAATAACACCTACCTATTAAAGAATAGATCATAAATACAGATAGGCATAAGCGATAATAAATTATAGTACAGGCTTTGCCGAAAACCTTATGTGTTGCGACCTAGTTCATATGAAATTTTAAATCGAAATTGCGTCATTTGAGGGCAATTACATGAGCCGATACATAATGCATATGTACCTACTCCCAGCTCGCATTAATAACGAAGTGGAGCAAATCTGAGGCAAGTATTACAGGTAGAAATTGCACGCAAAAGGTAGAATGTCAGAGTACTTTGACATTCTTTTATTTGTATTAATTAAGGGTTAGGGTGGCCGCTCATTGACAATTTTTAGTTGGCCGATAGTTGGACGACTTTTTAATTGTGCGTGATTTAGTTGGACGATTTAGTTGGACAGATGTGCGGGCTGTCATACATCGCTATACCTGTTCTGTAATCGGCCAACTAAAAGTTGTAAGTGAGCGGGGGCTCTTAGGTATTTGTTTGACCAAAATGAAGATTACATTTTCAAGAAATGCCGACTTTGTAATTTTATAAATACAACCAGTCAAGTGCGAGTCGGACTCGCGCACGAAGAGTTCTGTATCAGTTAAAAATCAATTTTAAGGGAGCCCCCTTAAATATTTATATAATTCTGTTTTTTAGTATTTCTTATAATAGCGGCAACAGAAATACATCATCTGTGAAAATTTCAACTGCTACTTAGCTGTAGACCTTCAGTTTTAACTGAACAGTCTAACTAAATCATCCCATTGAGGTATTTGACAGTTTAAACTTTTATCTTGTGGCAGGAGAAGAGAAGGCAGGGATTGCGTGGTAAACTAATAAATATTTCTCCGATCTCGGATAGGGGCAGATGTTACCTACCTAATGTTAAGTGGTTAACGGTCCCAGTACAAAGGAACACTTCGGGCATACTTAATTCTTGGGACAACTTGTTTCTCAATAAATTAATTATTAAGTACTTTTAATTAAAACAACGTAGTTAATTAGTTATTATTTTTACAATTACATTTTCTTTTTTTACAACATTGACGACGCTAACGAGCTAATTAATAACAATGTCACGGAGAAAATAATTCTCATCACAAAATTATTAATGCACTACCAATTATTAATAATTCATACCCATATTGTATTTTAATAAAGTTATTGTTTGTATATTCCATTGATTAAACACACTCTGACGATAAAGGATAATTTCATAACTTTGTTAGCTTTGTAGAGTAATTAAGTTATTCATAACACACACGTTTTCCTATCATTCCTTAATGGAAACATTAAGGAGACCGACGATTTTGGGCCCTTTATTTTATAATAATTCAAAGCACCAAAAATAATTGGAATAGGGATGATGACAGATTTTTAAATTGTATATAAATTAAGAGTATACTAATAGCAAAGCAATTTTGTAAAAGTAACAGGGTATCTGCGATCATTACTTTCGGAGCAACAGGGATTTAAAGGGTCAGATTTGCGGCACTGCCGCGGATCCCTGAAAAACGCTCCATACAAAATGGCACGATTTAGTGACGTCGTTGGCTCGCTGATCTCTTTGTTATTTGTGCGTTTATGTTTATAGTTCATTTATTGAAAAATGTCACATTTAATGTAAGAAAGCTAAAACCTAAAACTGTATGAATTTTCATCTAATTACGATAAAAAAAATTTATTGATTTTGAAATTTTATAATCTTATTTATTATGCAAATATCCAGACAATCTTTGCTTTTTATGTATAAATTAGTTAACATTGACCTTATTTACCCGAACGTATCATAAAAATCAATATATTCAAACTTAGTCATCATCCCCATTCACAGTTATTAATATTTTTTGGAATGTGTGTTTTTGGTTTAAATTGTGCATTATAATGTAGATACTTGCATATTACAATAACTTGATTATGCAAATGTCAAACAAACTGAAATTAAACCAGTCTAAAACATATATTGTTAAATATTTAACAAAACATTGCGACGAATTAAGAACCTCCTCCTTTTTAGAAATCGGTTAATAAATGACACTAATTTGTAACGGTTCATTAAAATTTCTGCTGGCCTATTCACTATATTGATCTATAATATAAACCTATTAAAATAAACAACAAATCAGTTAAGAAATGTCATCTACATACTGTATGATATCCACCAGCAAGCACCGGATGACATTTGTTACATAGAAATCTCAATTTCGTAGATGTCAACTAGCATAAGTCAAAGTTAGTGAATTAGCCTGCAATGTATGAAACATAGTTGGTCTCCTTTACGAAAATTTTCGCACAGGCGTCGAAAAGATTTTATTCTATAGACACGACAATTTCGTAAGGTCGTAAATATTATAAGTATCGTGTTCCTGAATATGGAAGGTACTGTGCCATTAATATATAAACGTCCCTAGATCGAGTTTTAAATAATTTATCGTTTCGCATTGGCAATAAACAACATGAAATGCATATGCCTACAGCTTACGAGTAAGTAGATAGAGTAAGATAGCTTTAATGGAAAATTTCGTATATTGTTCTTCTAGACGTATGTAGATTCGACTTGATGCTTTAAAATATTATAGTAGCCAATGAATACAAATGTTTACTAGAATTATGATCATAAACTATGCTCGCAGTAGCTAAGAAGGCGCTCATAAAAGTCGAATTGGATGCCTTACAGCGAGCTTTGTCTTATGAAATATTAAAAAGGTTGTTTTGCACCTTTCCGATACTTTGCTTTTATGGTATGGTACTCGTTGCTGAGACGTTGTATAAAATTCAGAAAAAAAAACAGTATATTAGAACATTAACATTTTTTTATTTATTTATACATTGTCTATAATTTTCGCATTAAGAGGAACTTATTACCAAGCGTAATTGGCGCCGTGAGCGTTGTAGGAAATGTGAGAGACGGCGGGCGCGGCGGAGTACGACACAGCTGATCTGAGCACGGGCGCGGTGGCAGCGTAAGTGGAGACGACGGGAGTGGCGTACGCTCTGGAGTAAGAGGCGACAGCGGGAGCGGCGTAAGTCCTAGCGTAGGAGGCGATAGCTGGGGCGGCGTAAGTCCTGGCGTACGATGTGACAGCGGGGGCGGCGTAAGTCCTGGCGTAAGAGGTGATGGCGGGAGCGGCGTACGCGGCGACAGCGGGGGCGACAACTGCTCTAGCACCGTGAGCGGTTTGAGTGGAGTAGGAAGAGTAAGAAGACACAGCGGGCGCGGCGGCGGCGTAAGTGTTGATGGCGGGAGTAGCGTAAGTCCTGATGGCGGGAGCAGCGTAAGTGCTGATGGCGGGAGCAGCGTAAGTGCTGATGGCGGGAGCGGCGTAACTCCTGATGGCGGGAGCGGCGTAAGTGTTGACGACCGGGGCAGCGGCGTAAGTTGCAACGGGGGCTGCGTGCGCTGTATGGGTTGAGTAAGAAGATACAGAGGAGACCGCGGGGGTGATAGTCTTGGCCACGATGGCGGGTGATGCGATAGCGTGGCTGCTGTATGCAAGAGGAGCGGCCGCCAATAGGCCACTGCCGCGAGCAAGCCCTACGGCGCACAGAGCGATGATTACCTGTGATCAAAAATAAAGATTTTAACCTGAAAAATTTACAATGACAATTATTTATTTATATAATTAAAAATTTAAATAAGATACACACCTTAGCGTACATGTTAATGTTACTGAGTGAGATAACTGAGTAATATCCGTACCAATTGCTCTGGTTTTTATACGAAAAAATTTACATCCACATTTTATTTATCACTTCATTTCCACTTTCATTGCCAAGGCGAACAAGGAGCAGTTATTGAGTAAACGCATATATGGATCGGCGGAATACTGATTGTACCCTTTCGTACACTTTCAAGTTAAACAAACAAAAATTATTATTAATCCGAATTGATGTGAACGCAAGCTATGCGTAATTTCAATAGGAATAATGTAATTTAAAAGAATAATATCGCTACACTCTTGACAGAGTGATCATGATCTTTATTTAGAGGTGGTGCAAGCGTTACGATCCGTCGCCATTACTCCCGCAGTATAGCTCTCCTAGCATATTCCTGGAACGAATTATGAAGAGCGGTTTTGATTTGGTTAGTCCAGCGCATTAGCACAGAATACATATGTACAAGATTACAAACATGCCACGCGATCTTGTACCTTTAAGTCCACCACAAGTCACTCTATTAACGTGATGTTTCGTCGTGTGATGTGTCCAAAGAAAGTATACGACACTGGACGATGGATGAATGACGCTGTTTGATGCCTAATTCTTGGAGGATTGAGATATTGTCAATAAGAATAACAAATATTTATTAAAAATACACACTAGATTTTACAATGACATAATGGACCTTACACTACTGTAAGCCTGTATCTTAAAGGCTTATGACCTTTAAGACACGAATATCCCTTATTAGCAAAATAAGAAATATGGAATTCCTATTTACGCGGCAAACGCCATGAAATCTACAATTCGCTGTAATTTTTTTAGTCATCTCCAACAATCATCATTACTGATAATTGTTATGGCAAAGTTGCATAGAATACTGACACATTAGTGTAACTTCGGCTCTTCAAACTACGAGCCCATTCGTAACTTGTTGAGCTATGTCGTTGACTTTGCTTAATTTCTGATTCGATCACGATACTCAGAGTACAGCTCGTTTCATCGCCCGCTATGTGACTCTTCTAATGAAGCCCATAAATAGTTAGCGACCAAGTCTTAGATCCGTAAGTGAAAATAGAAATGAGCGAAGCTAATTGCGAGCTTCCAGTACCACCGTCTTGGCTCTGAACTCTAAATCCCGTCTCCAATAAGTTTTGGCCCTATAGTTGGTTATTTAAATAATTTGATGATGATGATTATAATGACACAAACTTAAGCCATCCACGTGTAACTATCACTGTGTTCATAACAGAAAAACTGGACAAGTGCGAATCGGGCTCGCCCACCGAGGTTTTCGTACGTAGGCTCATCATAAATAGTTCAGGAATCTAATAAAGCAGTTTTGGTGCTTCCCCAAATTTCAGACCACTTGTTTTTTAAGATTTAATTACAAATTAAAACTTAAAAAATAAATAACCGAAATTCTTTACTTTTGGTCTATAATGATGTTATTTGCCAAATTTTATAGTTCTAGATCAAAGGGAAGTACCTATCCTATAAGTTTTGATTTCCTTGAGTGTCGAAATACGTGTTTTTTGCTGAGTAAACGGCCGTATATTTTTAAACGTAAACTGTGAAATTTGAATTTTTTTACAGCTTCATGGGACCGTAGACGGGAAGGGTTCATTTTTTTCTTTTTAAGGTACGTAATCCTAAAAACGGATTAAAATTTTTAGTTTATCGCGGGAATACAGACTACGCAGCGAGTAATTTTGTGTCACAATATGTAGTGTAGGTATAATTGAAGAAATGGGGTTATACAGGGTTACAGGTTAAGTCAACCTAGATCCTTTAGAGGGTTATAGTTTCAATCATTCTGACTAATTTGTGTATGTAAGACTCTACCCCAAACTTAAGCTTTATTAAGTTACGGCATTTTTAAGATTTTTAGAAAAAAATCGACTTTTTGTTTATTATCTATGTTTTTGTTTTATAAATAACAAAGTTATTCCAAATACGGAACAGAAACAGTTTGTAAATAAAAACACAAAATATCCATATTACCCTCAGACCAATTATAGAAGGACCTGTATCGCACTCATAGTTACGAACAAAATTGTCTGTCATTTTCTGAGGAAAACGAGCTTAGGTTTGGTATATATCTTATACTAAACTAGAAGTTTTTACACAATTTAATTACACAAAACAGTATTTTTACGTAGCTCTTTAACCGACGAAGACGATTACAACTATTTAACATCGATTCTATAGATACAGTTTTTATAATCGCATTAGATCGTTGATCATATACTTTGACAGAAAAATAACATCTAGCGAGGCAGGTCCTATACAATAATTAGTCTGAGATATTACCAGAAATCTACACAGAAAATGAGATTTTCATTTCAAAGGTATATTATATTAAAGTACTAATTTGTATGACCTTTATGTCTATTATTACCCCGGTTTCGATTTTTAATAGCTAAAATTTTAATTAATAGTGATTTGTAGCTTTGCTACATAAAATTATTAATTCGTTTAAGGGCAATTGCATACTTCAATTTTAATTAATTATTTTTATCGTCAATACTGAATACACATAAATAAAATCGACGAGTGTGTGTGGTTTCAAATCAACGTTACAAATTGAAGATAATTAAATTACGAGCAGTCAATCACAGCTTTAGCTTTTTACTTTAGGATAATGCAAAAAATATTGACTTTCTTTCAGATTTTTTTAATGAGATTAAATTGATTTTAATTGAACTACGAGCTTATGTTCAAGTCCCGGTCAGGCTTTGAATTACTGAGCTTACCTTTTCATTAATGACATGGTAGCTTAGTGGCTTGCATGACTTTTCATTAATAACACTTGATGGTAAGTGATGATGCAATCTAAGATAGAAGTGGGCTAACTTCTTATGAGGAGTATGAAAATCAACACCCTTATCGGTTTCTACCCGACATCGTATCGGAACGCTAAATCGCTCGGCGTACGTCTTTTCGGTAGGGTGGTAACTAACTGAAGCCTCCCACCAGTCAGACCTGGACCAATTAAGAAAACTTCAACCGGCCCAGCCGGGGTTCAAACCCAGGACCTCCGTCTTATAAATCCACCGCGCGTACCATTGCGCCATGGAGGCCGTCAGAAATGTCACGTGTTTCAAACCCTGCATACCTGAGAACTTTCTTCATTCTCTTCGTATGAGTCTGCTAATACGCATTGGACACGTGTGATGGACTGTTAGCCTTACCCCGCTCATTCTAAAAGGAGACTCGCGCTCAAAAGTGTGTCGCATGTATAGGGGTTGTAATAATGATGATGCTTAGTCCAACAATCCATGTTAAAAATTAAATTAAATTAATAGTCAAAATAAGTCTCTTTAGAATAGTACTGAGGACCCTGAATTAAGTTTGGAAAACCTCTGTCAGGATAAGGATCCTGAGATAGAGGTTTTACATGACAAAACATGTGTTTAGACTTTATGCATAATTATCAACTCATATTCGGCGCACTGCTGAGCACTAGTCTCCTCTCAGAATCTCTCTCAAAAGACTTTATTAATGATATAAATTAAGATATCATTGAAATCTAAAACGTGTTCTGACACGTGGAACTTGACCTCATTCTGAGTACACTCGGGAAGGTCAATAGGTGCTCTGGTTTTTAAGAATATCTAAATAATTTATATTCAAAAACTTATCTAAGACATTATAATTAAACCCATAGGTGCTTAAAGTGAATGATTAATAGATCTTGATCAATCGATAGATATTTTATAGAGTAACTAATTAATAGTTGTTCCTTTTTTTAACCAACATGTATCCGCCTCAAAAACCTTTTAATAAAACAATATTTATTTTTTTAGAACTAAGAAACTACAAATTTTGGATAGATTTATCTTGTAACAGATTTAAAGATTACCTGAACTAACGATACAATTCATATCAGGATACTGCTATCAATGTTTCTAATGCGTATTTTTTTTAATTTTATTATTGTGTTGTAATATGGTTCTAATAACTGATATGTTATGTGACTGTGAGTCACAGGCAACCGTTACAAAAACAATCTGAAAACCTACAGTTATTAATCAAGTCAAGTAAATACCAATAAAACAACAAAGTAACTTTACTTATCGAGAAGTCATTTTATTATAGTTAATATTTACAGGTACAAGTTTTAGTGATTCAGTTTACCAGGCAGCGTGGGCGTTGTAGGCGACGGGCGCAGCGGAGTACGACACAGCCGACCTGAGCACGGGCGCGGCCGCGGCGTAAGTGGAGACGACGGGGGAAGCGTACGCTCCGGAGTAACCGGAGTAAGTGGCTACAGCTGGGGCGGCGTAGGTCCTAGCGTAGGCGGGAGCGGCGTAGGAGGTGATGGCGGGGGCGGCGTAGGACGCGACGGCGGGAGCGGCGTATGAGGTTACCGCGGGAGCGACGGCGGCGTAGGTGGCGACGGGGGAGCCGTGAGAGGTGGAGGTCGAGTAGGACGAGTAAGAGGTGGTGGCTGGAGAGATGGTCTTGGTCACTACAGCGGGGGCGGCAGCGGCGTAAGTCCTGTAGGCGGGAGCGGCGTAGCTCCTGACAACGGGGGCGGCGGCATAGGTCGCTACGGGGGCAGCGGCGTAAGTAGCGACGGGGGCAGCGGCGTAAGTAGCCACGGGAGCAGCGGCGTAAGTTGCTACGGGAGCAGCGGCGTAAGTAGCGACGGGAGCAGCGGCGTAGGTGGTAACGGGAGAGGCGTGAGCGGTCTGGGTAGAGTATGAGGAGACCGAGGTGACCGCTGGGCTGATGGTCTTGGTGACGACAGCGGGGCTGCTGTACGCTACCGGGGCGGCGGCCAATAGACCACTGCCGTGAGCAACGCCCAAGGCGCAAAGAGCGACGATCAACTGTAAAGGACAAAAAAATACGTTATAATAATTATATATCAACACTCTATAAAAATAATAATTTTAAATTTAAATCAATTAACACACCTTAGCGTACATGTTTATTCTGTATGTGCTGGCAACTGAATAGCTTCCGTAGGGGTGCTCCGGTTTTTATACAAATGCTTGGTTCGCATTGTCCAATTCACTTTCATTGCCAAGGTGAACTGGTGCCGGCTTAGTAAGCTAAGTCTCTGACTCAGTGATAGCCTTTCGTTTTCATTCGTGCTTTTACAAACTAGTGTTTAGCAGTTTCGCATGTTAGATACCTGAAAATATTTTTTTAAGTGTTATTTAGTAACTTTGTAAGTTACCTTTCAGTAAATAATTTGTATTTTATCTCTTACAATATTTAATTATTATTGTTTTATTAATATTTATAATTATAACACTATTAAGTTAAAATATTTAGGTACTTTACAAGGAAGAAAAAATACAGGTACTTACCTAAGTTCACTAGTATCTACTATTTATGTATAGCGTGCTTTAAGTTAAACTTATCCTTAGACTTAGACTAATACTACTTAGCCCTTGACTACAATATCACCTGATGGTAAGTGATGATGCAATCTTAGATAGAAGCGGGCTAACTTGTTAGGGGTAGGATGAAAATCCACACCCCTTTCGGTTTATACTCGACATCGTACCGGAAAGCCAGATCGCTTAGCGGTACGACTTTGCCCGTAGAGTGGTAACTAGCCACGGCCGAAGCCTCCCACGAGCCAAAAAAAATTTAAGCATAAGCTGACAAAGCATTCATAGAATGAGGTATGTCTAGATATCGCAGGCCCTTAGTCCAGTTTTCTTATTTCAAATCCAAACAGCTATAGTGTGGAACGGCCTTCCGGTGCACGTGTTTTTCCTGCTGCCTATTTTGAATGAAGAATGAGTAAGCATTTTCTAGACAAGTAAGGCCCAACATTTTTTTTTATTATATTATATAGGCGAGCGCTTGACTGCAATCATGCTTGACAGTAAGTGATGATGCAGCCTATGGTGGAACGCGCTTGCCTAGAAGATGCCTTTTCACTCTGGATTTTAATATACCCATGTGGTAGGGAAAACGGAAACTGGAAGGGCATTCCATAACTGCGCAGTGCGGATTAGTTGCTTTCCGTCAGCCATTTTTGTAGTCAAGCCTATTTAAAATAAAATAGATGAAAAAACCATTTATTTCTTCTTAATAGTGTTAACAATTTTTGGTACTGTGTTACTCGTGCATTATAATTTTAAATGTTTTTTTTTTTTATTTTATTTAAAACAAGTACTCTTTGCGGTTAAGGCCTCTTCCAGTCAAGGCTATACCGTAAATTAAAGGGAGAATTATATAAATAACCTAGATAGATGTGTAGTATATTTACTTAATGGAAATTAGAGTGCTTTACATAAAAATATTTGCATGTTAGCAATAAACTATTTCCTGTAGCCTAAATTAAGCAAACACGTTTTTATTGCAATCATAAAAATATATTTCTAAATTATTTAAATGAAATAACTTACCTAAGTACATAAAAATATTTTTATTCATAACATTTGATATGTTACGTTAATAGGTATCTACGTATATTCTATTAATTACGTGCCTATTTACAAATTGCTAGTTTTAAAATTATAATTATCTCGCGGTTTCACGCGCGTAGGCCACATTTCCATGGGAACATGGGGATAAGATGTAGTTATATGTTAGTACTATGTGAGTGTTACTCCCAGATGATGTAGCTTTCTATTGGTGATAGAATTTTTGAAATTGGTCCAGTAGTTTTTGAGTTTATTCGTTACATACAAAAATACAAATATTTTCTCTTTGTAATATTAATGTAGATAAACTTAAAATAAATAATTAATAGGCTTTAATTAAAATAGGGCATTAATATTATTTTTTTGACCTAAATTTATTCAAAATAACCTTAAAACGTACTCGGTAGTTATTAAATGTATTTTGGACAGCTACTTAGATACTCTTGAAATACAAATACAGCGGTAATCTTAATTGACCCAATCCTAAACTAAAACCTTATGATCCAACATATACCTAACCCAACCAATGGCCCCACAAAACAAATAGAACCGAGGGCTCAACATACTCTGCAAACCATAGAAGTTTACACAGAACCAACTTTCTAACAATTATAAATTGGCTGTCTTTTTTTGTTGACAGGGGATTTTCCTTCTAAGATACTTTACGATAACAGGGGCAGATAATTTCGAAGATAGCTCTACTCGACTCCTAAGGGAGATGTGCTACCCTCGTGCTTATGTGATGATTAGGACTTCTAAGGATCTCACCGATACCTCCTCACTATTGCCTTATACCTCTCTTACTCGTCTCATCATCATCATTATCAACCCATATTCGGCTCACTGCTGGGCTCGAGTCTCCTCTCAGAATGAGAGGGGTTAGGCCAATAGTCCACCACGCTGGGCCAATGCGGATTGGCAGACTTCACACACTCTGAGAATTAAGAAAATTCTCTGGTATACAGGTTTCCTCATGATGTTTTTCCTTCACCGATTGAGACACGTGATATTTAATTTCTTAAAATGCACACAACTAAAAAGTTGGAGGTATATGCCCGGACCGGATTCGAACACACGCCCTCCGGAATCGGAGGCAGAGGTCATATCCACTGGGCTATCAAGGCTCTAGGGGTAATGAAAAATTTTTCCTGATTAATTCCCCAGCGCAGAAGCAACTTGTGCCATTGCAAGCTGGAATCAAACTTTCTCTAAAGACGCATTTGCAAATATTTCTAGGACCTTAACGAATAGTGAAAAAATAGCTTTCTCTTATATAAATCGAAAACAACGCTGTCAATGTGCGGTAGAAGAAAACCTTGACTTTTAAGTTGTGGGTAGGTGCTTAAATAACAAACCCGCAGTCAATTATAAATACCCTAAGGTTGAATGGAACTGTAGTTTTGATGAGGAAAAACTTTCTTTAAATAATAATAATCTATACTAATATTATGCTGCTGAAGAAAAGCTGAAGAGTTTGTTTGTTTGTTTGATTGATTGAACGCGCTAATCTCAGGAACTACTGATCCGATTTGAAAAATTCTTTCATTGTTAGATAGCCCATTTATTGAGGAAGGCTATAGGCTATATTGGCGTGGTTCCCGTTCCCGTATTCCTACGGGAACGGGAACCACGCGTGTAAAACTGCGCGGCGTCAGCTAGTACTTAGGATAAA
The DNA here is from genome assembly GCF_947172395.1 of Bicyclus anynana. Lineage (NCBI taxonomy): Eukaryota > Metazoa > Arthropoda > Insecta > Lepidoptera > Nymphalidae > Bicyclus > Bicyclus anynana. The sequence goes on from NC_069095.1 coordinate 8,209,874, forward strand.
TCTGATAATTGTGACTTTAGGTATAATTTTCTTAAGTGCAAATGGGTCACAGATTCGAACCCTGATCTGGCCAGTATATATGACCTCTGCCTCCTCCAGATGTACCTCCAAATTTTCTAATATGTGAATTTTAACAAATTAAATATAACGCGTCTTAAACGGTGAAGGAAAAACATCTTAAGGAAACCTGCATACAGCGCAGCAATACTAGTAGGTAGCAGTAGCGAAGGCTGAAATTTTATAAAACAGATGATGATGAGGGTGATCATGTGTTTTTAATCATACGCGCAGGCGTTTATTGTAAAGATTTTAGATATGCTGTGGTAATATTATATACCTATTTCCAACGTATATAAAATAAATAATATAGTTATTACGAATATGTACGAGTATGTATGGATTTTTAAAAGGTGAGCCGTTAGGGATCGGGTTGTTTAGACTCCTCGCTGCTGGTAGGTAGTTAAATAAACCCAAACGCTTTTGCCATTGATAAATTTGACTGCTATTGTGTGGACACGACAGTAAATTTACGAGAAAACAGAAGTCAGTGGGCTCACAATCAGCATAAACAAACCCAGTGTACATTCCATTACTTAGGTATTAAACCATGAGAGGCAGTGGTAAATTTCGCGGAAACACTTAAACATTTAAATACTGTTAAACATAATAAATAACGGATAAGTTACCTTGTACAAAATAATTAACGAGAGCTTGCGACCGCGTTGATTTTGTTTTTTTTTACATTTACCTTTAGATAAGTAGGTTTATCTGTCGAACCCTCGGAATGAGTACTTATGTTTTCGATGAAAGGTAACCTATTTAGGTTTTTTAGAAACCCTGACTACATGTGTAAATTTGTTGAGAAGTTTATAAGCGTAAAAAAACACTATTTGTTATAACTAACATTGACATTGGCATTTTCATCATTTTTAAACTCATTTTTTGTAACACCACAGAATACATAATAACAGCTTGATGGAGTCTAGCGTTGCTCAGGAAAGGAACTTAACTTAATAACTTGAAAAAAAATAGCAAGTAGAGACCGTCTCATAGGAAAATTAATTTCGCACCCACTGATTTATACGTAGTATGAATATGACTCATAGTACATGCCTACAAATCAGTTTATAACGGACTAGTTAACGCCCCGCGTAGTTAACAGGAATACGGGGATGAAAATATAGACACTGTGACACTCAAAAATAACGTGGCTTTATATTGTTAAAAGAATTATTAAAATCAGTTTAGTAATAAAATTAGTACATATACATACTACATTCATAATAGTATTATAGATACATGAATATTTCAGTAACATTCTTTGGATATGTCGAAAGTTAGCGAATGTTTCGCATCTTACAAGATGAGCAATTCTCAATAAACAATTGTCATACGACACGATTAGTTTTACCAATTAAGTGCACAATATGGGAATTTACAATACCTACTCCATAAATGAGTGTTTTTTTTTTTTCAATTTTATATCACAGATAAACCTCTACTAAATTTTCCACGATCTTTTGGACTATAATTTGTTTGCAGCATTAAAACTGAACTGTACATAATAAATTACTGCACATAAAAAGTAAAAGTTCAAAGGAAATAAAAAAAAGTTTTCACATTTAAACGCGAGGAAAATTTTCGTTTGTTCTCCAGTGTTTTTAAGTTCAATTGTGACCTGAGAGGCAAGCTCGCTCACAATCACCGCTGTTCCACATTTACGTAAGCGTGTACTGTAGCGACCAGTGGCGGCTTTAGCCTATGGCCAGTAGGCCCGGGCCTAGGCGGCCAGATTAGGGCCATCCGTGACGATTAACGTGGGAATAGGCAATGAAAAAAATACGTGGGTCACTCGGGTACTGCATAGCATTTTTTATCAACTTAAGCAATTATAATTATTTATTTATGCAGTTTTTTTTTCTTTAGAAAATAATAAAAGAATAAATAAATGAAAAAATATTGATAGAGTTTTGGCTCTTAGTTTCACACCACTGGTCCAGTTGAGTCGATATGATAACGTCGAAATGTATTAACTTGATGCAGGCATTAGGTGTTAAGTTTATTTTCGTTACGGAATTTCTTGATTCGGTCGCCGCGCTCAAAGCCCGCGATAAAAGCTATGCAATATCTTAATAAACAAATTTCACCGAATTACTATAATTTTGAATTTCTCTTCTTTTTAGGGTTCCGAACGTACGTAGTACAAAAACGGAACCCTTATATCACTCTCGCACATTTTAATGTCTGTCTGTTTTTTTTTAGTAAAACCGTTTGGAATGTTTTATTTATCATAAACTATCTCCAAAATCTCGGAAAATATCATAAATCTATTGATTTTGATAAAAGGCAATACAATAAATTATTTAATAGTCATTGCATTCAATGCAATTGCATCATAATATTATATGGTAGGTGCTCAGAGGCACCTAACATATAATATTATGACGGGGCGACTGGTACTTTGGGCCTAGGGCAGCCAAGCCTACAAATCCGCCTCTGGTAGATACATAATAACTTTGTAATGTACGTTATTATGCTTGCAGGACGTTTGGCTCCCTTGTAAAGGTCGTTGACCAAAGGCTGGGAAGTAAGTATACAAATAAATAATTACTCGACATGGCATGGCTATTATATCTACGCTTGCTTTTTTGTTCTTTAGATATGGTATCCTACACGACTGTACTTACTCTGTAAACAGGTAGGTACAGTCGTGTAAGAAGGAATAAAGATATAAAGATCTAAATGTCAAACTTTCGCTTTTCAATAGCGCTTGCGTTATTTTTAGCATTTAAAATATTGGTTTTGAATAATTAGCCTTCAATTGGCTTTAGTGTGACCAAGATGTGATTAAATTCAGATATGAACATGCGACTAAGATTATACTGATAAAAAGCCGACTAGATTCTATTGCAAAATTTTTATACTTAGGTATACTACAGTCTTTCTCGATGTGTACCTACTGTTTACCACCAAACAATATATAAATGAAGGTGATGATGATGATGATGATAATGACATTGGTTGGTGGTAGACTTCAGAAAGGGAAAGGTAGATAGCAGTAGTGAAGTCTGAAATTTTCAGGTAGGTAACCCGCTCATGTAGTTTTTTAGTCTGAATGTGTTTATGGCTGAGTACGTTAAATTCTGTGCGCCCGTAATAATTCGTGGATTTGTAAAAGGTAACCCGGTAAGAATCGGGTTGTTAGGAACCATCGCCCCTGGTAGGTAGGTAGTTATTCTACGTAAATCGTAAAGCCAGCGGACTTGCAAACGTTTCTTATGATTCCGCGTAGAAACCATAAAAGTTAGTAAGGGTTTATAATAAGTAGGTTAGGTAACAGAAAATGTACAGAAGGTATAGGTATTCATCTTTTCAAGTTAGCGCTTTAATATATTACAAGATCGCGGTCAATCGCTCGGTAGGTAATTCGTCGTTAAATAAAAAAAAACAATTGCTTGAGAATTATTTTTAATTTACATAATAATTATTATTATTACACAATCAACGCGTACAACTAAATAATGAGTTGTGCTGTCACAAACAAAGCACAATGCTGATATTTAAAAAAAACCGGTTCAGTCTACTTTTAAGGTTGTAGTAACTGCTGACATTAATTAGCTGCAGTCCAGTTTTGGAGCTCAGTAGATTTTAAAATGAACCTTCTAGTAATTACCTAACCTATGCCATCTCGTAATAAGTTGGTACCTATCTAGTTTAAAGGTTTTGATTTTGAGTCAATGATACGCGTAGTGAACCTATACGATTGTTATTTATGGGAAACTAGCTGACGCCGCGTGGTTTCACCCGCGTGGTTCCCGTTCCCGTAGGAATATGGGGATAATCAAACAAACAAACAAACTCTTCAGCTTTATAATATTAGTATAGAAGTATAGATTTCATAGCTGAAGAGATTTTTGTTTTTCCACTGGCTATCAATAAAGAAGTATATTATGATACTAATATACTAATACTAACAGACTTGATGTCAGGGGCCAGGCGCACCCTAGAAAACAATCCTAGATACGCCAATGCAGATGAGATCCCAGTCAAGGACGAACTTGTCGTTAAATAAAAAAACAATTCCATTAACACAACATCAATTTTATTTGTCTCTTAATTGACATTTATAAAATAGACACTCACTTATTGATATACAAAAATCACATCGAATCCATACTATTATATAGCGATAAAAAAAAAATATAATTCCTAATAAAAAAATATATTAACAAAGCTAAACATTTGTCTTTTTTTTAACAACTTAAATGTAAATTCTTATTGTTTTTGGTAGCTTAAGACAGTATCTAATATGTCACAAAATAGTCTTAAATAAAAATTAATATCTATAACTCAATATAGTTAGGACTCTTACTTAGATGTAGTAATCTGATAGTTTGGTAAAAGTCGGGCCAAGTCAAAAAATACTTAACATTTTTCTAATATTATCCACAAAGGAAAATTTCATAATTGAAAAAGCTTTATTCATTTTCGTTTACCAAAGATCTCTCTAATAGCCAAAAAACGTTTAAAGTTAGGAACTGTAATATAGGCGTCCACTTATCCGCATCGTACGTATCGTACGCATCGCATCAAACGGATTTTTAATTTTACGATAGATAAAATACGTTCGATACGATCCGTACGATTCGTATCAGTGAACGCACTTGTACGACTTTCTATACAAGGAATACTAAAATCAGTTTGATGCGATGCGCCCGACGCGTACGATGCGGATCGATGGACGCCTACCATAAGGGCGAGTCAACACCTAACGTAAATTCAGCCGCCGACTGCGAGTCAGTTTTGAACTTTTTACGCTGTACGCAGTTACGCACTATCGAGCGTTGGTAATGTACCTGCTGCATACAAAAAATGTTTGTCTATACATAAACAAGCTGGTAATAGAGCCTCATTAGCTCAACGCTAAGAGCGGTGGGACTCATCACAGGGAGGTAGTGGTTCGATCTCGTTGGTCTATTGTCGTACCCCCCACTCCTAACTCTCGACTAGTCGGAGAAATGTATTTAAAAAGATATGACATATTATTTTAAAAAATATCTAATATCTATAATATACCTGCGTAAGGCGGCAGACTACGTCAGGTGTAAGGTGGGCCCTTAAATGTAAACGAAACTGAGTAGCTGAATTCTAACGACTGTGTCGGAGAAACATTTTAGGTTGCTCCACACAATAATGCCAATAAAGGAGGGTAAGGTTGCCAAAGTCATACCACGGCGTAAGTAATGTTACAGTAATTATTTCATTAGTGGCGTAACTACAGGTACCATCTGAGGCCCCTGAGGAATCTGAAAATTCATTGGATGGGGCTGATACAATTTTTTTACTTGTTAGATACGAATCGTGGCATTTTGCCAGCCCTACTTCATTGATATTTTGTGTGCGGCCAAGTTTACTTATATGCTCCTGGCATTTGAAAGCGGGTTGCAGGGAGCCACTAGATGCTGGCGGCGCGAGACCGTTTTATTTGGAAGTCCATGCAAGAGGCCTATGTCCAGCAGTGGACGTCCATCCATCGGTTGTTCATGATGATTATGATGATGATTTGAAAAAAAAAATACGTAACATTTTATCAACACCATAGATCTTGAACGTGTTGTTACTGTACTGAAAGCATTAGTCAAAATATTTAAACCCACACAACCACTATTTGAAAGAACGCTACTAGATATTATAAGTGTCATGAGTTTCGCAATTATTTGACCCCTAGCCCTTCTTACACAGCTCGTCACTATTGTGGGACCCCGGGGACCCAAATGTTCCGAATCGTAGTTCCGAATTTTTAATTTTAAAATTACGAGTTCATAATTCTAAAACGACTCACAGGCCGCTTCTCCTGCCGCTATAAGGTGTGACGTAATTTATGGATTCAAATGCCAGAAGCATCGGTAGTGAGCATACAAGCCTATACAACTAAACGTTTAACGAATTTCGAAAACCTTGAGGTATCCTTAGAGGAACTTTAAAAGCCTACAAAATTATAAATTACTTTAGCTTCTCATAATATTAACAAAACACAACTTAATGATGTACTTGCCAAATATTAATACTTATTAGTTTATTTAAAAAAAACTACGAGCAAAAGATTTTTTTTATAAAAACGATTGTTTTGTATATTATAGTAGGCCGTACTATTTAATTTATATTTCATATTTTTTCTTCCCTCATTAATTATGCGAAGCTAAAGCAATCTTGATTATTTAAAATAGTTGGTACCTGTAAACAAGCAATAAAATAAAAGCTCTAAAAAGTTTAACTTTTTAGTGTCACTTTTAAAATAATTTTCAAGCTCGCGATATCTCATTAATTATAAAATTATAAAGCACAAAAGCAGCTTTGCTAATTCTTTATGCAAAAATCTTTATGAGCTTTTTTTATTTCTACTTAAGTATAATTCTTATAACAACCTTAGAAACCCATAGAAAACTAATCATACAAAGATTATATAATAATCAAAATAAACCTAATAGTCCATTGAAATGGTACAATTTAAGGACCGAGTATTGATTTTTTTGGAGGACGCAATTTTATTCTTGGGACATGTGTGGAGGTATTGACCACACGACCCAAAAATAAAATTGCAAAAATAAAAAAGCTTCTATTGAGAAACTTAACCTTAATTTTTGGGGTCTTGTCTCATGGCTGCCATCTTGAAAAAAGGGGTGGAAACATTTCGCGATATTTCGAAAACTATGCGTCTTACAAAAAAAATGTAAAGTCATAATTTGTAACAATTGTTTTTGCTACAAAAGCAAAGCCTGTGTAACATTTCAATAGCCTATAACAATGTAATAAACAATTAATTATATTATAAAAACAAAAGTGACTATGGTAAGAGATCTCAAACATAAAATATAATACATAATATCTCTCGAAATTAGCCAGACTCCTTGGCCATTTTTATTTAACGTATTGTGTTACATTTAAAAAGTATTGAATTTTAATTGAAAACAATAATGATTAAACAAAAATGGTTTGATTAAACAAAATTATGTACGCTAAGGATCAATCAAGTCCTTGTCTTGAAAATAAATATTTACTTAAATCCATTGTTAAAATATTTTTTTCCATACAGATGTAATACAGATATCTACAGAGGTATTGACAGGAACTTCGCATAATGAAAGTCGGAAGCAAAACTTATGGAATGCGAAACAAACATAAATACATAGCTTGGTAACAATTTTTACGACTTACCATCTAAGTACATACAACATTTGAGACTTAAATTATATTTGTTCATACTTTTTGGCACATTCTCATCCTCCACTTTCATATTATCATGAAATAGGTATTAAAATTTGTTAGTTGACGATAATCCATCGCAAAAATTCTCAGCCATATTTTGTAAAAAATATGGCTTTTGGTAGGAAAATGTATGCCAATAAATGTAAACATTTCACGACCAAACTTTGTGGCACATAATATCCTATAACTAGATACACTTATTGAGGACTATGCAACATTCATAAAAGCGATGGAGGGTGTCAAAAACATCGAGAGATAAAAACACATATATACCTACACTAAATACTAACCCTAACATTATCTCCATCGTATACCCTTGCCCTGTTTCATTGATCAATCCTATAGGATTTCAAGCCTTACAATTTCGTTTAAAATTTCGCTAATATTCAAGATGTAAACTTTAAAAAACAAAGTGACCTTGTCACTCACTTTTTCTACAATAGGCGGCGTAATTGTCAAATACGATTAATATAATGGCCCTCCCACACAGAAATCAAAAGCAAAAAACTTGGTCTTCGTCCCAACAACGTGTGCTGTCCCTTAGGGAGTGTCCACACTACGTAAATTCAGCTGGGAACAAGCAATAAGAATTTAATATAGTAAGGTCAACGAGACGAGATACGACATTAATAAACTGAATCATGTTTCATTGCTTGCAAGTGATTATTATCTGTCCTTATCACTTATTTGTGCACTCCAGACCGACAAAACGTTTTAAAATTATTTATTGATTGCTGAATCCGGCGCTTTTTATTCCATTTTAATGTGCGATGAAGCGTTAAATAAACGAAATAGCATAAAAAAAACATGCGTACGTAGTACGTACACACATATATATAATAATATATAAAATTCCATTTGTTACTGTTTTTTTACTCAAATTCAACTTCAACTTTAATAATTTTTTTTAATTAACGACAAAACTCATCTTATTGAGTTAATTTCTTTAGTTATTTAATGCCGCATAACAATATTTAACTTCTGTGCAGGACAACCTTAAGGCAATTTTGATACTTCACCTTAGAAATACTTCCGTATTCCGCCCAAGTATCTATTAAACAAAGTCGGTTTTGCATATTATAACCTTGAATATCGCCCAAATCCGACATCCGTTCGCAATGGCAAACCCATGTTACTTTTCTATTTAAAAGTAAATATGTAACTTTGATAGTATTTAAAAAAAATATAGTGATACATATGATATACTGATAGTGACGCAATGGCGTTGAAAAATATAGGGGATTTTGTGAAACGGGCATCGTTATGCCGAGGTCACACTATGCTTCTCACACTTTTCGCGCAAATAATCGCGACGTCTCGTTCTTGTCCTTTGACTCGCACTCAAAACCAACCAACAATGGAACCGTAGGCAGGACGAGCGGCATGAAATCCGACCAAACCAGTAACGTGGCCACACGACGAGCGCTAGAGACAAAAAGTTAACCAAAAATAATCTGCTAGTGCAAGTCATAAGAGACGGCGTATCGCGTTTGCGAATCGTAAGGAGTTCCGAATACGCAAAGCACTGTCACTCAAAATTTGCACTAATAACATGTGAATTCTTGGTTGGCTTTCAAACGATGCCCGGTTCAGGTCCCACCATATAATTGTTTATTTTTTTTTATACATACACACAAACTGTATCCATTAATAAGTACAAGAAGTGACGTCACAGTTAAAAATGTTGATCACAAGTAGGTATCATTAAAATCTTGCGCTTATTAAATAATGCACACAATGTGTGTGTATGTGTAGTCCTTAAAATATAGTTTGATTAGAAAGTCAGTTATCAACAAAACTGGCGACTTAACTTGGTATTAGTTATAGTGCCGCAAATTTTTCAGCCCCGGTGGTCAAAACTGGAATTAACGTCACGGAGGTCGCCGTATTTTGCAAAACGTTATAATAAAAGCCATAGATAAGCATACAGTAGATTTTCTATTAAAGAATAATTGCAAGCGTAAGAAGGCGCGATTGTAAAATTACAAAGGTGTGAGCAGGACGAGAATTAAGTAAGTGTTTTTTTTTGTATGCCTTCAATGTAAATGGTGGCAGGTAAATTTTTCGTGTTTCGGGTTTTGCTTGATAAAACTAAGTATTGAGAGTTTTGCTCTATAACGATTTCAAACAATATTTTTAGTAAAAGTGTGCAGTTATGGTGAACTGTAACATAGATAACTGTCAAGTATGTAGGTATATGGCGTTTTTTGTCTCACACTATACGCTAGAGTGCGTACACGATAAAAGTTTGCGCGTGGAAAAAATCGTAACTAATCAAAAGTGCCGCCATATTGTCGTCTGTCTCTATCTATCTCTTAGCGTGTAAATAAGATCACTAATTATCTTGCGCGCACTCTAGTAGCGACTGGCTACAGGCCTAGAGAAGTTTGTGGCACTAATCAATACAGTTAAATCTGACGAGAGATTTTTTTTGACACACGAAATATCATTCGTATCTAACGTGTCTATAATTATTTATTCACTATTCTAATCAAAGTATATTTTAATTTATCACTTGCTTTAGAATTGTGATTTTTGTTTAATTTCGCAATAATAAATATGACTGAATAGAGTAATATTGTTAAATTTCCATTTACCCTGAATCCCAGGTAATAGTAGATTTTTTTACTAACTAACGTCTTTGTGTAAATCCCGTATGTATATAAGTGGATAATTTTCAGGTGTACATTTCGGCCAAATAAGCCGAAATAGTACCAAAAATCTAAAAAAAAAATATTTATTATTGGACCGCACAGTTTAATGAAAAAAAAATACTGAAAGAGTAATTTTACGTGCGTAATTTTCAGCACTCTCTAGATACTGTTCGAACATTTTTGTATATCTCAATCTTAACGTTCCGCAAAGGCCAATCTCTTAATCTATTACATCATAAGACATTTGTGATAATTTTTATCACTGTACACCTGAATCACACTCATCACCAACGATTCGCATTTTTTTTTTAAAGAATATTTGCCATATCTTTTTTTTTAATATGACTAATATTCCCTTTCCTCTCGTATGAAAGTGCACGCATAACCCATAACTGCGTACACATCTTCATACAAAAACAGACAAATGTGATTCAGGTTTACCCCACACTTACATTTAATAACATCAATCACATTCAATTGACACATAAACATCAAGACAATATTACTGAGGGCACATTATGATACGACCAACAAACAAATTACCTTTTTCGTAAAAAAATCAAGAATTCATCTGTACGCATTTTTAATACGAATACCAACTTACTTTTACCTACCCTTCATATCGTATTGTGCAACCAGTTATTAAAAATCATCTACAATTAATTGACATTTAACACTACTTAGAACAAATCGACATTCAGGTTATAAAAGTTACGTATTACAATAGGCTAGTTGACACGATAGTTTTTAAATTGTTCATTATCGATCTGTTAGATCCATTGACCTCTCATAATAAAAGGACGCACATTTCACTTAAAAACTGGCCAATTTTGCTTTGACAGTCTTAGAATTATTGGTAAAGAAAACCTTTAAATATAGACCAACATTCAATAAAATCACAAATTCAGAGCAAATTCAACATTAAGGATTGAGTTTAAGGTTGAATTTGCAAATGCAACTACTTGAATTGATTGCCAAGATGTTGTGTTTGGCACTCATTGAGTGGGGACGTTTTTTGGATGCTGATTGTGCATCCACTTTTTAATAGCAGATCAATGGTTAGATCGTAAAAAATATATCATGTTTTTTTTGAGACATTCTCCCAAATTTTAATTTTGATAAAATAGTGTCAACTATCCTATTGTTTGACATTTAATACTTATCTACTACAAATAGGGATGGTGAAGTTTTTTTTTTAAATTCTATAATATTAAGAGTACGCTATTGGTAAAGCAATTTTGTGGCATCAACAACGTATCTGCGATTACATTATGCATTGGGAGCTACGGGGATATATCTATAGGGGCTCTACGGCGCTGCACCGCGAAACAATGACGTCACCGATTCGTTGATCATTAGAAATTGTATGGAAGTTGAAACAAACTTACAAATATCTTTGTCATTTGTGCGTTTATACATATACTCATAATGACAAATGTCTCATGGAATATAGGATAAAAATGCATAATTTTTCATCTTCGAAACATCCTGACAATCTTTTTTTTTATGTATTCCCATAATATATCCAAACGTAGTCATCGTCCTAATTGTTTAACATTTAGAAGTTACGTCTAACATTGATTGATTGAAACATTTAATAGAAATTATACAATCGTTTGTCATTTGATACAACTTACTAACTACCACTTTGACTCTTAAATTTTAATTTAACCTCGAACACATTTTTTGTGAACAATTTCAATATTTGCTAAACGAAATATTTTCATTTATCCAAATTAGTTCTATTTACAACAAAGTGCTTTAAACTACTAAAATACATCCTCCTTTTTTAGGGTTCTTATTATTATATAAATCTGACTAAATTTGATTATATTCTATTTTTTTTAAACATTCTTGGATGTTTAATAGACATCCCCTTTAATTTCACATCATTTTAGTGAATGTCTTTATATGTATATAAAGACGATGTACCTAATAAGGTACATGTACCTAATAAGGTACATCGTTCGAAGAAGAAAAATAACAACGAGGTCAATATTTCCTGTAGAAAAAAATAAAACACAGTAAGATACTTAAGCTAACTTATCCTAATAACTTAATAAAACATACCCACGTGGAATGGTGGCAAAAATACTGGCTACATTTTTTTTATTCCTTAAAAGTTAGCCCTTGACTAACTACAATCTCACCTGATGGTAAGTGATGATGCAATCAAAGATGGAAGCTAACTTGATAGGAGTAAAATGAAAATCCACCTCCTTTCGGTTTCTACACGACACCGTACCGGAACGCTAAATCACGCTTTTGCCGGTAGGGTGGTACGGATCACAGCCGAAGACCTGGACCACTTAAGAAAACCTCAAGCGGCCCAGCCGGGGATCGAACCCAGGACCTCTTTCTTGTAAAACCACGCAAAAAATGAGCCAGCCATTCTGTCACCAATCGAGGCGGCTAACCGCGGTGAATTAATTCGGAGAATTTTTAAATGTATAAATAAAATATTATACAATAAATTTATAATCGTATCATAGGACAGAACCTATTTTCACAAATAAACTTAAACAAAATCGTATATTAAGTACAATATATGTAGTTATACGATAGTTTATACCTACTGATCAAGAAATAGTATCTACAATTTATAAATGTAATATATAGTATATTATATATTACATTATGAAGAAAATTAGTATATGTCACCGGAAATACGAAACCTATACAATTTCCAGGCTATTTAGGAAATGTATAAAATATTTTTTCAAAGGAAATGTAGGATTCCATCTTAGATTCTTTCTAGGAATTAAAAGGTGATATATCTATATTATATTTTAAGTTTTTTTTTTTGTTTACATAAGAGTAATCACTAATTATTATTATTTAGTTCACTTTATGTTTAAATTAAGTGTCAGTTGTCAATAATTTATACGATTTTAAGATTACTAATAAATTAATTAAAGCTGTAAGGTTGCCTGAGGTAGGTATTCTTTTTATTCATGAAACTATGTATTAAAGTATCATAGAGATATAAGTAAATTACAAAATAATGACGATATGAAATTCAATATTTATTTAGAAAAAATTGTACTTTGGAATTATCAGTATGATTTAATAAAATATGTATTATGTTCAAAGGAACTAAATAGCAGTAGGGAAGTAGAACTTTTCATATTGAAGCATACTAAATAGTTTTAGAAATAATTGTACTATTTACACTTTGAGAGCTACACCTATATAATCCAGTATACATCTAGAATTATTTACATGTTGAAATTCACAAATTTTCAATATCTTACAGCCAGAGAAAAGATAATTTTATTATACTCAATAAATTTATCTTTTCTCTGTAAATTTATAGTATTTTAGTTAATCATTTTAATTAATAAATCTTCTTTATAATACTGAAATGCATCAACTGCACAAGTGTGGTTTACGCCGCATTTGAACAACATCATGATTAAGAATCCCGGATAGAATTGAAACTAGTCGGGCGTATGTAGACAAATTTACGTTAGTAAACCGTTTACTAATTTCAATATTATGTTATATATCATCAATTGTAAATTCTAAAATCTTCTTTACTTAATTGTACTTCAGATATTGTGCATTTGGCAAGACAATTTTTTAATATTATATACAATTTTCCTCGAATATTATAAATAATGTTATCGTGTCGTAAATCTTATGATTAAAGTGTCTTTCAGATAGCATGGGTACGATCGCCTGTATGACGTTGATAATGTGTACTATTATCGTGATCCGCGGCAAGAATGAAACGAGCTGTCACCCGCACCATCCTACATAAAACGAACTTTAGTGTACGTTTTATTATTATACATTCGTATTCTTGGCATTATAAGATAATATCATACCATTGATCTTCCCGTTGCTGTGAATTATCATATTGATGTTGATTTAGGCTACGTTCAGATGACAAAAAGACATATTTCTGATGTCAATGGACAACTTTAAGACAATTTTTCGTTGACAATTATTAATGTTTGCTTATATGGCTGAAATGATGATGATAAAAGTTTGCTGTGCACGTATGCATTTGTGTGCGTGCGTTTGCGTGTGTGTGCGTGTTCTGTGTAATGTGTGTGTTTGTTACTACTTTACGCCTCGGCTACTGGAACGACCGAAATAATATACCGAAAAATAACACGTTAAATTGTAATCAGTATTTTCAGTTCACAATATGACGGCAGATTATAATATCACGAGTGTGATTATAAACTAACGTATTTTACAATTTAACGGTAACATATACAAGCCAAATATTTACAGAGTTAATTTCAGATTTATATCAGACTAGATGACGCCCGCGACGCCCTTAACGGATTTCGCAAGAGGGTCGGCTTAAGGTCAAGCCGACCCTCTTGCGAAATCCGTTCTTCCTAGTGGAAGTTTACTAAGTTTTTTACTACAAGTTTTCGAGATTCCATTATGATACCTTTCGCATGTCCTTCCATTGAAGGTGCCTCAAACGCGTGAAATGCGTAACAGAATGATATACCAATATCATTAACGCAGTGCCACATCGCTTTAATTATCCGATATACTCGTAATATAAATGGAACATAAAAAATACTTCTACTCTATAAATGTCCATAGTCCATATGAGTAGAAAGACGAGTGTGAGTAGGAAAACGTATCGATACAAACAAATTCGTCCGTCGCCCGAGGAGCAAAGTGTAGGCGTGTCATGTAGCTCGTGTGATATAGGACTTCGTACGTCCCAGTGTAATGTGGTAATGGAAACATGTGCGGTGGTAATGACGAATAATGGTAATGTGATTGTGATAAATGGTTGTATTGTGGTTGTGACGAATGGTTGTTATGTGCTCGTGATGAATGGTTGTTATGTGGTTGTGACAAATAAATGTTATGTGGTTGTGATGAATGATTGTTATGTGGTTGTGCAGAGTGGTTGTTATGTGATTGTGATGAAGGAATGTTATGGGGTAATGATGAATGGTTGTTATGTGGTTGTGACGAATAGTTGTTATGTGGTTGTGATGAATGATTGTTATGTGGTTGTGAAGAATGGTTGTTATGTGGTTGTGATGAGGGATTGTTATGGGGTAATGTCGACTGGTTGTTATGTGGTAATGATGAATGGTTGTTATGTGGTTGTGATGAAGGATTGTTATGGGGTAAAGACGACTGGTTGTTATGTGGTAATGATGAATGGTTGTTATGTGGTTGCGATGAATGATTGTTATGTGGTAATGATGGATGGTTATCAGGTTGTAATTGTGGTAATGATGAATGCTTATCAGATTCTGATTTTGGTAATAATGGACGGTTTTCACGTGGTTCTTGTGGTAATGTTGCTTTCATGTCTTGCGGTAATGTAGAATTATTGGTATGTGATAATGATGAATGGTTATGTGGTGGTGACGGTCGATTGATTTGTGGCGGTGAAAAAATATTGTAATGTGGTGGTGACAAAGGGTTATGTTGTTGTGACGTTTGGGTGAAATGTGGTGGTGAAAAACGATTGTAATGTGGTGGTGAAAAACTATTGTATTGTGGTGGTGAAAAACGATTGTAATGTGGTGGTGAAAAACGATTGAGGCGAGGTTGTGACGCATGGTAGTAATGTGGTGGTGCAAAACGATTGTAATGTGCTTGGGATAAATTGTTATGTGGTTGTGATGAATGGTTGTTATGTGGTAATGATGAATGGTTGTTATGTGGTCGTGATGAATGATTGTTATGTGGTTGCGATGAATTTTTGTTATGTGGTTGTGACCAATGGTTGTTATGTGGTAATGATGAATGGTTGTTATGTGGTTGTGAAGAAGGATTGTTATGGGGTAAAGACGACTGGTTGTTATGTGGTAATGATGGATGGGTATCAGGTTGTAATTGTGGTAATGATGAATGCTTATCAGATTCTGATTGTGGTAATGATGGACGGTTTTCCCGTGGTTCTTGTGGTAATGTTGCTTTCATGTCTTGCGGTAATGTAGAATTATTGGTATGTGATAATGATGAATGGTTATGTGGTGGTGACGGTCGATTGATTTGTGGCGGTGAAAAAATATTGTAATGTGGTGATGACAAAGGGTTATGTTGTTGTGACGTTTGGGTGAAATGTGGTTGTGAAAAAGGATTGAAATATGGTGGTGAAAAACGATTGTATTGTGGTGGTGAAAAACGATTGTAATGTGGTGGTGTAAAACGATTGTAATGTGGTGGTGAAAAACGATTGTAATGTGGTGGTGAAAAACGATTGTAATGTGGTGGTGAAAAACGATTGTAATGTGGTGGTGAAAAACGATTGTAATGTGCTTGGGATAAATTGTTATGTGGTTGTGGCCAATGGTTATAATGTAGTTGCAATGAATTAGTGTAATGTAGTAATGATGCAGGGTTGTTATGTCGTATTGATAAATGGTCATAATATGATAATGTATAATAGAAATAATGCGTTAATGATGAGTAATTGTAATATGTAAATGATGGTTGCTTTTCATCTGGTGGCGATGATTTGTTGTCATCATCAGAGTCGCTGCATTCTGATAATCGCTCGTCATCGAGCGAGTTGATTGGACACTAAGCGATCTCGTACGTTAATTTGCTGTCAGCACTCACATTAACAGAAAGCAAGCCTGGGTTTTTCTGTTTATAGCTGCAAAGAAACAAAGCCAATATAAAAAGCGATATATAATATAAATATAAACAATATAATATTAAATTTGATGATCAACTACCTTATTGTAAGGTGCAAAGACAGTCGCTTTTATGTCTGTCTAAACTAAACTACGTATGTATAAATTTTAAAAAAAATCATCTGTTTATGAGTTGTTGCTTAGCAATGGTTTTTGGTAAACAGGTTTCGATGACACACTCCGCCAGTATTACTCTAAATAATATAATGATACCACTACATATAGCGCCAAACCTTCTTCCGAAAATAGAAAATCTGCATATTTATATCTAAATCTAAAGATTACTAGCGTTAGATAAAAGTAATTCGCGAAAATTCCGCTTTGCCGCTTCGAAAATCTTACGATTCTTCCAGCCCTTCAAGCCAAGTGGCATTCTCTTTCTATACGATAACGCTTAGAAAACTAGAAAAATGTATGGGAATGACAGGTCTTGATCACGTGACCTATCGATAGCTAATGCCCAATTTTCGAAGCGTTAGCGATCGTAGAAAGAGAAAAACGACGACGTGCCACTTGGTTAGGGGGGGCAGATAACATTTGATCGAACAAAGCATAAATCGCATGACGCTAAGGTAAATTAGTCAAATTCCTATACCCAGTTGTATTAGTAAACAATACTTACTGGACTTACAATAAATATCAAATGTACTTATCAGCTCATTTTCTCGGAAAAGTTTGTTTTGCTCAGTGAAATCAGCAAGCAAAAAAAAATAGTTTTTTCTGCCTAGGCAGGTAAAGTTGATTGAATTGCAATGAAGCACGTTAGTAATAGAGTGCAAAGTAAACTGTAGAGGTAACTTTTTTGTCAGATTCAGAAATGAGGTTCTCTTTAAATCTTTCAGTTAGTTAACCGTTAGTTTACTTTTCATTTTATAAATAGGTAATAATTCATTACGTAGCAAAGAATTTCGAAGATTTTTGTAAGGACGACGGCCGACATTTTGATATTTTTTCGAAAATACTGCCGCATGACCTTTATGACTGTAAATGATAGAGGATATTCTTTATTCGTGTACATAATACAGGGCAATTCAAAGACACTGGGGACTTTGTCGTATATTCAAATATAACTTGTCTAATTTATAATATGTAGTTTCTATATATTTACTCAGTATATTACTATATATATCTACCTATATTTTGTATATACATATTTATTATGTATATATTTACATAGTATGTAATTATGTATATGATATTGTTCATTGGTACTATCCCGCATTTTAATACTTTGATTCCTTTATACAAAGGCAGATATTGCTATAAGCAATAAGACCACCTTTGCGTACTAGTATACTATGTTTTCTATTATTTTATTTATTATTGTTTAACTTTTGTGGTAAAATATATAAATGGTGGTAAGTAAATTTGGAAAATCCTACACCGACCTGGGAAAGTCAGGGAGCTGGGAATGAAATCCCTCTCTATATTGCAAACCACAGAATTGCCAATAGGGATGATGACAGTTTATTAAACGATAAATTGTAAAATACGTTAGTTTATAATCTCACTCGCGATATTGTAATCTGTCGATATATTGTAAACTGAACATACTGATTACAATTTAAAGTGTTATTTTTCGGTATATTTTATTGTATTTTTATTTGTGCGTTTATGTTTATAGTTCATATATTGAAAAATTATCACATTTAATGTAAGAAAGCTAAAACTTCATGAATTTTTATCTAATGACGATAAAAGTTTTTTAATAGATTTTAAAATTTTATAATCCTTTTTATTTTGCAAATATCCAGACAACCTTTCCTCATTATGTATAAATTAGTTAACATTGACCTTATTTACCCGATTGTATCATAAAAGTCAATATATTCATACCTAGTCATCATCCCCATTGCGCCAGAGAGATAGTCAAAAAACTGGTATAAAATACTCACGTCAAACCTCGTTCCGCAAGCCTTTTCTTAACAGCTGGCTTAATTCTGGGCCCGCCGTTGCTATGGAGACCACGACCGGTTATAAAAAACAGCGTGCGTGTATTAACGCCGCCATTTTTTTGCCGTATTTCTTTCAAGTTGCTAATGTGCCAATCTATTGATATGTCCAAAGTTTGTATTGCCTCCACCACACGCATATAATGGAGGTCAGTCATTGTTTTATCATCCGATTCTGCTGCACGTATCTACAATCAAAGATTTTATATATTATGTCACTAGCGCGTCAAAACTGAGGCGAACAAAAGCGGCTAATTGACTGCGTTTCATTGAGTCGCATAGTATACAACGAAAGTTATTTAAACAAATAATATCTAAATATACGTATACAATGTCACTTTAAAAACTATATATATACATAAATACATACAATGCAATTAAACTAACTGTGTTTAATTCCATAACTTATTCAATTCAAACAAACATGCATACAATCAAATCTTTTCTCTTTATAATATATTTTCCTACTGATTGAATGAAGTACTTTAATAAATACGTATTATAAAATAATAGTAATTTAAACGTAATATAATAACTAAACATTGTCTACAATGTCGAGTTGTGTGTTTAGGAAGTGTAAAAACTATATATAAGTACATAAACATCCTACTATCCTACTAATATTATAAACGCGAAAGTTTGTATGGATGTATGGATGTTTGTTACTCTTTAACGCCGCTACTACTGAAGCGATTTGGCTGAAATTTGGAATGGAAATAGATTTCACTCTGGATTGACACATAGGCTACTTTTTATGCCGAAAAAATCCATGGCTTCCCGAGATTTGCGAAAACTGATTATTTTGATGATATGAATGTTTGTTACTCTTTCACGCCTCGACTACTGAACCCAATTAGCTGAAATTTGGTATTAAGGTATATTATAGCCTGGATTAACACATAGGCTACTTTTTATCCCGCAAAAATCCATGGTTCCCGAGGGATTTGTGAAAAACTAAATTCCA
The DNA here is from genome assembly GCF_947172395.1 of Bicyclus anynana. NCBI lineage: Eukaryota > Metazoa > Arthropoda > Insecta > Lepidoptera > Nymphalidae > Bicyclus > Bicyclus anynana. The sequence goes on from NC_069095.1 coordinate 8,229,348, forward strand.
TGCGGACGAAGTCGCGGGCGTCCGCTAGTAGTATATAATGTAAGTAAACATAAAATTTGTGCAAGTGTGCGCTGGAGTCCCTAAATGCGAATCACTTTTTGCTTTTTTTGATTTTATATGCACTTAACACATCTTATATAGCTTGGCAAGTTCGTTGACGACACTTCCATGATATGTGGGCGACGGAGGGAGGGGAAGGACTGCGCAGGTGTGAAGTCGTGCGCGTAGGGTATAGGGAAAGACTGCGGGTATGAAGTCGCGCGTGCGGGGTATCGCTACCCCCCTCCAGGCCCGCGTACCATCGGGAGTGTTACGAACGAATTTGCCAAGCTATAGTATGAAATAATCATTTTACTCACATGAATAAGTGTCATAGCTGCCTTACTATTGGATATATCGTACATTTTCCTATGATATGCGGCTACGTCGCTCGTGTAAGATGCGGCGGGCATTATACCACGCCTTATATACTCCTGAGCTTTGAAGTAATTGCTGCGAACAAAATACCATCATCATTGACAACCCGTATTCGGCTCACTGTTGAGCACGAGTCTCCTCTCAGAATGAGAGTGGTTAGGCTAATAGTCCACCACACTGGCCCAATGCGGATTGGCAGACTTTACACACGTAGAGAATTGAGAAAATTCTCAGATGTGCTGGTTTCTTCACGATGTTTTCCTTCACCGTTTGAGACAGTTACAAAGTCTGTGAAGTCTCTATTTTTAATAACTTAGGTTAAGTAATTGTAATTTTGTGAACCAATAAAAAAAAAGTTTTGTATTTGTATTTTTTTTTTTTATTTTTATTCTTTACAAGTTAGCCCTAGATTACAATCTCACCTGAAGGTAAGTGACGATGCAATCTAAGATGGAAGCGGGCTAACTTGATAGGAGGAGAATGAAACTCCACACCCCTTTCGGTTTCTACACGACATCGTACAGGAACGCAAAATCGCTTGGCGGTACGTCTATGTCGGTAACTAGGTAAGAAAACCTTAATCGGCCCAGCTGGGGATCGAACCCAGGACCTCCGTCTTGTAAATCCACCGCGCATACCACTGCCCCACGGAGGCCGTCCAATTGTATTCCTTAAAATGCACATAAATGAAAACCTCCACCTCCAACTCCTGTGCCCCGGGTCAGAATCGAACCTATGTCCTGCTAATCGAATGTAGAGTATCCACTGGGCTAGGGAAAGGGAAAGGGGAAGGGGCTATACTTACTAGTCTCTCGCCTTCAAATGTCTCTCCGCTTCAACACGATATTTGTCGACGTCGGACATCTCAAGTTTCTCGACAGTCGGAAGCAATGGCCATTCCACTTCATACACCTGCTTTATTTTAAGGATTTCATCATTACATGATAGTGATTAAGAGACATAACCGACCAATAGCGGCTGAGTAGAAACATCGTTTTCTCTCGTCCGAATAAAACATAATTCTGTCAAAAGAGATAGTCCATTTCAGGTCCACTCTTTTTTTTTTTATTGTTTACAAGTTAGCCCTTGACTACATCTCACCTGACGGTAAGTGACGATGTAGTCTTAGATGGAAGCGGGCTAACTTGTAAGGAGGAGGATGAAAATCCACACCCCTTTCGGTTTCTACACGGCATCGTACCGGAACGCTAAATCGCTTGGCGGTACGCCTTTGCCGGTAGGGTGGTAACTAGCTACGGCCGAAGCCTCCCACCAGCCAGACCTGGACCAATTAAGAAAATCTCAATCTGCCCAGCCGGGGATCGAACCCAGGACCTCCGTTTTGTAAATCCACCGCGCATACCACTGCGACACGGAGGCCGTCAAACTCTTGTCGTACTCTTGTACCCCGTATGAATAAATTTTTAAAATACAAGGATTTTATTAAAATTTATTAAAGTGAATAAATCTAACTAAATAAAAATAAATAAATAAAATAAAAACCCAAGTTTTTGAGTTATAACAAGATGGCGCCTATAGAGCAGCTATGACATTACAATTGACAGCAAACGTCAAATCGATTACTGTATTGAAAACGTCATCTATCCGCCATTATTACCCTTATTAAAGTTGCTTTCTTGGGAGATAATGAATATTATTTCGAAAGAATTAAAGTAAATTCGTAGATTTGTATAGTAGAAAATAGTTAATAAAATTATTTTCTTTTATTTCCACCAGGGTATGACTGATCCTGGGCTCCATACAATTTTGGACCATCTCCTTTCACTATGTACCTACGTCAAGCAGTTTTCAAGATTTCGTGATAAGTGACCATTCGCTTATGTGTATATATTTTTTTCATTTATTTGTTTAACGAAATTAATCTATACTTATAATAAATCTGTAGAGAGGTCAATTCTGTACATGAAATATATTTCCAAAATAACTATCAGGGGGTGATTAGTGATCGATACTGATGCCAAAAATGAAATCAGTAAAATTTTTGTCTGTCAGTCTGTCTGTTGTTCGTTATAGAAAACGGATTTTAACGAAACTTGGTACAATTATTCTACATACTCCTGGGCAGGTTATAGTATACTATTCATCACGTTACGATCAATAGGAGCAGAGCAGTGAAGGGAAATGTTGGGAAAACGGGAGAAGTTATTCCATTTTTTAAGCTTTCGTCGCGTGTGCAGCCTTAATGGTTAAAGCTACAAATAAATCATGTATGACGGAAATGTTCTCCTTGAAATTATATAAAAAAAACATAACTGCATATATATGTCTATCTTTTATGGTTGACTCACAATAACACGTGTAAATCCCGATAACTTAGCAGTTCGGAGTTTTCTGATTATATTTGTCTACTCTTACGTTTATAACACTCATCACTCATGCCTAATTAAAAATAGTTAACATTATTACCTATTCGATAAAAAAAGAATCATATAAATCGGTAAAGAAACACCAAAGTTATACATGAAATACGCTAAGCCATTGCGCGTGAATGTGAAATGATGCTTTATGGATTATTATTTTTGTGTAACGGTCGCCGCGCTAGAGGGTTACGGTAGTTGAATGTTTACATCGACTTTCACGCGGACGAAGTCGCGGGCGTCCGCTAGTAATAAATATTATTATTAGATTATTAGCTATGTGACATCATTCTAAATCCATCAATTAATATTACTGATAAATTACGTATTAGTGCATTCTGTTTTCACTTAATATGGCTTACCTTTTTTTTCTCATCCAGTAGTTTCTGACACCTTTCCATTTCTTTCTCCATAATAAATTTACCCAAGCCATTAATTGGTTCAAGAACTTTAGCTTGGCCGGTCGACATCAATAGACTCTGAAATATATATTTTTTTTATTAGTATCACAGATACAGAATAATAGGTAGATGGAACGTACGGAACACAAACGGTGTCGTAGCCGTTCCGAATACAAAATTCAAAAACTAATACATTCTCGAGTCAGTACGACACGAAGCGTCGCATCGGTAACTTTCAATATTATTCAAGAAAAATGGCGTCTTATGTTTAAAGTTCTTAAGGGTTACTACTGTAACTGGGAGTTAAGATGGGAAGATGAAAAAAAACTTTTGCAAAGTTCATCGTGTGATACATCAAATAAAAGGTTTATAAGAAGATATTAAAAATATTTTTTGATAAAGAATTGAAAAAAAATAGTCTTCAATTTATTTAGACAAATAAACGACAATTAATCATACCCTTTTTCTCCAAACCTACTGTATGTAAAATTATGAAAAAAATACAGAAGTTAGCTTTTTACTTAAAGATTTCCGGAAAACTTGGAAATTTTTTAATATGAAAATACTTCACTCACTTTTACTTTACTCTACAAATACACTTACTTACACTTCTACTTTACAAATAGTCACTTTTGGGGGCAAAATGAAAACGCATTTTTTTTAACTGCATCAAGTGACACATCAAATGAAAGAGCCTGTTGTGTTTATATATATTTTTTTTTGTAATTTTGAAATACTTAAATAGTTTCCAAATTATTCAAGATTATAGCCAGCGTGGTGGACTAAGCCTACCCTAACCCCTCTCATACTGAGAGAAGACTCGTGCTCAACAGTGAGCCGAATATGGGTTGTTAATGATGGTTGATTATTTATACTAATATTATAAAGCTGGAGAGTTTGTACGTTTGAACACTCTAATCTCAGGAACCACCGTTTCGATTTGAAAAATTCTTTCAGAGTTAGATAGCCCATTTATCAAGAAAGGCTATAGGCTATATATTATCCCCATATTCCTGCGGGAACTGGAACTACGCGGCGTTAGATAGTAAAAAATAAAAATTTACAAACCTCAACGGTTTCTTGGAAATTATTATCATGAGCCATGAGTACTTCAGTCAATAGATCTTTAGAGAAATCAGGGAATAGATTAGATAATTTGTCTCTGGTCAATTTAGCAGCCATGTCATCCGGAACACTATTACGCCATTCGGCTACATCTTTATGGTACAATGATAGAGCGAAATCCATGTCCATGATTTCTTTGAAATCGGGCACTTCAGGTTCTTTCCCATTACTCAATAGTTCCGCTTCTTTTTTCGCTAATTGCCTTTAAATTATAAAGGTACATATAAAATAACTTAATAAATAAACTATATCTTATTATAATAGAGGAGACCGGGATGATAAAGTTGCAGTTACTAAAGCGTCATTGGAACCAATTAGATTTGGTAGATTAGATGATAGAAAGAATAAATGGCTATATACTTTTTTCTCTTTCAGCAATGGGGAAAAAAACTACAGACTTAAAAGACAATTTTTATTACTTGGCTTACTGAAATCATCAGAAAACATGAGTGATTAATTAGGAGATTATTTCAATCAAAATAAGTAAAAAATTAACCGTCGTGGTTCGATAACAGCAATATAAGGGTTTTATTTTGTAACTTTGGAACCCTACCATTCCTTTACGATACTATCAAATTATCAGATTTTCGAAATGCACGCCTTTTCTATCTAGCTATCAACTCACCTAATTTACCTTACTCTGAAGTGCTGGTTGAGTATTTCTGAAGTTATTTTTTTTTTCTTGCCTTAAACGTACCCACCATTATTAGTATATATTAAGGGCTCATACTTGGTGGAGGTACTGAACTATACTCTCTTATGAACTATACTTCCTTCATCTGCCGCGCTCTAGTAAATGCAAAAATCCCTTCCTCGGCTCCTCTACTATTCTATGAGTACTATCTATATAAAACCACATTGTGTAACTGTGGTGTCGTCCGTCAAACCGCTTTTAGCACTCATTGAGTGGGAATGTTTTTTGGTCGCTGATTGTGTATCCACTTTTTAATAGGAGATCGGTGCAGACATAGCAATAAATGGCGGTTTTGTCATGTCACGATGGATTAACGTGACAGTAACTCGAATGTTTACAATAAAAAGTAAGTTCAATTATAATCTCTATCAATATTTAAATGATAACTATTTTTTTCCTATCTCCCATAAAATCTTCGAAAAAATACTCACATAGCAAATTCCTTATCTTGTTGGATAATTATTTGTGATTGTGTAATATTTTCTTCTATCTGGTTCATGAGGGACTCCATCCACAATGCATTAATTTCATTTAAAAGTGACATTGGCATGTTTATTTTAGGGATCACAAATGAAGGGTATTCTATATTAGAGCGTCCAAAAATTTCGTCAAGCTGTGATATACATTCTTTTCCTAAAGTTATATTTACACTTCGTTCAACATCCTCGTTAACAACAGACGAATCTCCAGCATAAGTTTCTGCGGTCTCACTTGTTGAGGTGCTAGGTTCCTGACTATGACTTGCTGTGTTTAATACATTTGATGATGTAATTGTTTCCTCATCATCAGTTGTATGCAACAATGTTTGTACATCATCAGTGTGTATCTGCTGATTAAGTGGAACCGCTTCATCAGTACATTCACCCCTGCGAAATTTTCTAATTTTCAAGCAATGTTCTGAATAATGATCATCTGATATAACCACATTTTGTTCTATTTGTCGTTTTAATTGCAAAGAGCTTTCTGAAAGTACATTTTCTTTTTTACCTTTTGACTTTGAAGTTGAAGGCATTGCCTCGTTGACATTTTTTTCGAAATTCGGCGTAGGGGGCGGCGACGAGTCATTGTTATACGGTATTACTTCATAAGCAGCTAAGCATTGGCACAAATCAACATTATCAATATGTTCCTCAGCCTCCGTATCGGAACAATCATCATTAACAACAATATCTAATTCATTTCTGGCCCTACCTTGTAATACAATATTTACGGCCCAGTTAACATCACCCAAGCAATTATCAAATATGTCACGCAAATCCGATCTGGCTATATTTCTAAAAAGTTTTCGAAATACAGTAAAATGCTGCTCTTTGTTAGGACAATCAAAAGTATCCCTAAGGATGTCATTATTATTTGTAGAAGTGCTTTTATCAAGCATCCATTTGGCTGGCATTTTCTTATTGCTTACTGCAACATGGTATTCATTGATATTTCTTGGTACAGCTGTTATAACTTTTAAGAGATGTTTTGAAGGTGACAAATTGATATCTCCATATTCGATACAAGTGCTACTGGTTTTCGTTTCTACAGCAGGCTTGCATTCCATCTCTTTAATGTAGGTAGTTTCTTCCCATGATGGCAATAATTTGAAACAGCTACTCCAATCTTGACACACTTCATCAGGGGTTATAAATTTGTCGGAGTAATTTTCTGTACCAGTTTCCATAGACTTATTTCTTCTTTGTGGTTTTGAATTAAAACCATCAGTGTTTACGCGATCTTTACTTTTTTTTTGAAAATTATCATCCCACGTATCACCATTATCCCACTCTTTTTCAACTTTCTCTATTTCTTCTAAGCATTTATGTATTTTAGCAAACTGATCAATATTATAAGCTAAGTCAGACGATTCGTCACAAGAGTCAGTTTTATCATTAGTATTTTCCAATGTAGATGCTGCAATAGGCGTTTCTAGCGAATTACATTCATTCTCAAGACGATTTTCCTGTTTTTCTTCTGTTGAGGAAATTGTATTAATTGCAAAAGCATTTTCAACATGATCATCTAAATATGTTGACTGTTCAGCAATATTTAAAGATAATGGTGGTATTGATCTTAAAACGGGTGGTTTATAACAATCCAAATATTGCAAGTTTAATGACTTTATCAAATATTCACCACTTATGCCACTCTGGAAGTTCTCCAACTTTCTACGAATAGTAGCTGCCGGAACATTATGAGAGTTCCTTTTGGATAGTTCAAATACTTTTCTAGCCCATGGTGTATTCGGTTCTATTACTTCGACAATGTATCCATTTTTAACCCCTTGCGTCACATAGCACTGCATTTCCCAAAGTTCAATATTGGTGTTATCTATAACTACAGGGCTAACTCCTTCAGTCATTGCTTTTGTAGCTCTTTCTTGATTCCACAGGTGCGCCTCGTGAAGTCTAGATACATCATGCATATAACGTCCATTGCGCATGAAATAATCATCAGTGCTCATAATATGAGTAGCGTAATGTTGATTTTTGGTGTAATAGATTGCGTCAATTATCTTTTTAGCTAGATATGTTTTACCACTACCAGGCAAACCTCTCATGAGGATCAAAATTCGTACACCATTCTCATGATGTGACAAAATCAGTTGAATCTGGTCAGTCCAAAAATTTTGCGATATATCTGGAGATGAACTCGTCGCAGCTCGATACACCGGCGACTGTACTCTTGTTGAAGCATTAGTACTTGCAGCAATTTTGGAGAAAGAAATAGGCGTATCTGGACAAGCAGTAGAGCTTGAGTTAGGTATGGGTTGAGTTGTTTCTTCTACTGCTCGCCTAAATATGTCTACAGTTGAATCAGGTTGTGTGTTGTTATCATTATTTTCCTCCATGATGATATTCATTACAGCATTTGCAGATTGCTCAACTGTTGACAATAAAAAAATTAATTATAGTAGAAAAGTAGAAAATATTTTTAGGTTAAACTGCAATATTATGATGTTGATAATTTGTTAAGAACCAATAAATAATTTAGTATGTCCTAGGTACCAGCCATCATAGCCATATATAAACAATTATTTTTGGTACAAGTACAATTATCATTAATTAAGTAACATATCGTTATCTTTTATATCTGATAGTTATACTGAATTAAAACAGTAGCCCGCCAACCTGAATTAGACTAGTATGGTGGATCTATGGTCAAACTCGCTTCCTGTAAGCTGGCCCTGTAGTAAGCCCTTTTTATAATAGACTGACGATCACAATGGCATAATATAAATTAAAAGCAAAAATTATGCATATGGGTGTATTATAAAATATATAAAACAATCTTAATCATTTAAATGTACAACAATACCTACTCAAAACATATTATTATAGAAAATAACATTCGAAATACTCTATACGCTTTAATACTCGAAATCGAAACTACTCTACTAGCGGACGTCCGCAACTCCGTCCACGCGAAGTTCTATTTTTTACAAATCCCAGGAGAACCATATATTTTCCGGGATATAAATAGCTTATGTTGTGCTTCAAGGTCCAAGTTATCTCTACATAAAATTTCAACCAAATAGGTTCAGCAGCAGTTTAGCCGTGAAACGATATCAGACAGACATCGCATTTATTTCGCATTTGTAATATTATATGATAAATGACTACATATATGCAGAGTAAAAGAATCCAAAACTAAATAAACCTAGCTGTACTGTGATTCTAATTACGGAACAATAGATCAAATGCGCAATTCAAGAGGCCCCGCCCATTTCCCGGTAGTCCGATATTGATCCGATGCACAAAGGCCCCAAGGCGCGGAAATACGGCAGCGGACGTACCGTTTACCCGTGCCGCTTTTCCGTGATAAAATCTGAAAGCCGTGGCGGAAACACAGAAGAAAATTATGTTACGCGATTTTTCTTTAACAGTTTTGATCATCTCTCTGGCGCAGTTGTTAGTGTTATTTTTCTCAACAGAGAATTCCTGGGTTTGATTCACAGCTCGGGTCAGTTTAGTAGTAATTTCTAAATTTTCAACACATAATTTCATACACAATGCATACGAAAGTAAGCAGTATTGCTGTGCACCTTTTCTAGATTAACCCAAGCGTTTGACAGAGTCTGGCACGAGGGTCTACTTTATAAAAAAAAAAAACCTTCCAACAAACTTCTTCATCTTCCTTAGGTCATATCTAGCAAACGCAAAACAAGGTGAAGACTCAATAAATCATCATAATATATGTATATGCATGAGTTCCCCAAGGAAGCATCCTGGGTTCAACCTTGTACCTCTTCTTCACCTCAGATTTACCCGACGACACAGCAGCTCAATTTAAGCTATCCACACACTTTAAACCAGCTTAGATAAAATCTCCGAATGGCTAGAATTCTGGAGTATCATAGCTAATGAAACTTGTCAACACAAGTCAACTTTGCATGAGACATGACACCTGTCCTGCAGTCAAGCTGAACATTGTGGAAATCCCACAAGCATCTATGATCTATTATCTGGACCTTTATTAGGATAGACGGCTTACAAAAGCACTTGTTACCTAGCGGAAAGCTTTAGTCATCTAACTCAGAAAAATGTACTAGCTCTTCAACAAAAAAACTTGGTCTTTCGCTTGAAAACAAATTACTCCTATACAAGTGCATACTAAAACCTGTTTGGACTTATGGTCTGCATACCATTCTGGGCCTCCAACTCAAACATTGAAATACTACAAAAATTTAAGTCAAGATGAAAATTATATATAACAAATGCCCCTTAGATTGTAACAAACCAGATGAGAGAATCAATCAAAGATGGAAATAGATATATTCTTTGTCAGGGTACAAAAAGAGACTGGAAAACTATCTAAATGCATTAGCTCAATGCTTTTAATTAGCTCAAATAATCAAAAGGGAAAAAATTTGGGCTCACATCACTAGATTACTTGCCCTCCATGACAATATTAATTTGTATCATTTGCTGAATGTTGGAAAAACTAAATTGTTCTAACTAAAAGTTCTAAATTGCCTCAGGTCAGCAGGCTTATTATGTATCTCGGTGTACCATTCAAATAATAAGTCACTATATCGTTTCACATCATATTTTCGTTTATGCAATAATCTAACATCATATTTTCAACAAAATTACATAAAAGATACTTATATAATTTTGTTTCGATTTCATGTAGTGGCAGTAGCAATTAGTATTATTATTTAAATGAAACACTGTTATTTAAGTATTTTCGTTGAAATAATTATGTTAAATGATCGTAAATTAAAAAATCACTGCTATTTGATGTAACATGACGTAGTCAAAAATACAAAAATACAATGAAAAATTTATGTTAGGTACTTGATATAATTTATAAGTCATAAACAATATTATTAATTGAAACCTGACAATACAAAAATTTCACATGGCAAAAAATCTTTTGATAATGAAACAGATAATAAAGTTGTCACATAAATATAAAGAATGTCAGGTTCAGTGTTTCTATATGGAGGAATTCGCAAGCATAGTTATTACTTAAATTAAAACAATAATAAATTCATATACGCCTTTTTCTTATAATATTATAATAAAAGAATACAATACAAAGAAAAGACTTAATTCTGGTTTGGTGGTAGGCCACGCCCATGAAACTATTGAGGCTAAATTAAGAATTAATATTTTGGCAATTTTTAATTGGCTTTGTTTTAGTATTATGATATGCACTGCAGGCTTTGATTTAGTATTATGATAGGCGACAAACAATTCTTATCTCAGGAAGAGAAATTGACAAAATTCAACCAGAAAAATCAATATCTCTTTCATTGCATTAGGACAAAAGAGGTGGCACTGTGTCTACTAGGCAGCCATTTGTTGAAATTTTGTATATTTCTCTAAAATTAGTTTTAATGAATTATTAAAAATAAGTGAGATCCATATAAATATTAACACAAAATAACATCTAAGAAAGATTAAATACAAAAATGGTTACGTACCAAAACAAGAGCCTGAGCTTCATGTTTGATATCAGAACAAAGACTGTTGCTTCTATCTGACCGGCGTATCAATACGCAGTAACCAAATAAATCAATGCAGGGTTTGCATCCCTGGGAAAATATTGGAAGGGCTCGCGATTTTCCTACAAATGAAACTGAAACTTAACGCTGTATGAATACGGCTGTTTTTGTGATCACAACTACACGTCCGGACGATAGCCTTGTAGAAAGGGCGCGCGATACATGACATGTACACAAACAAGATAGAGATACCAACTAAACATTCATACACGTACAGGTACACATACAGTACACAGTGAAGTACAGACGAATGTGTGCATAAAAACGCCAGCCTTATACCTATAATAATTATTTGCCATTAGAATGTTATGAGTACTTACGATCACCGTTGAAAGCTTCAACGATGTTGTACAGTACATCTCTGCTCAGAACTTCTCCAAATGTGTTTATCAGTGTTTCAATAATATTATTGTATTCTATATTCTGGTTCTCGTACTCCATATTGATACAAATATCAATCTCACGCTTACATACGATCTTAATAAGTAAGCGACCTTCTACGGTCAATCGCTAATCAATTTTAATGTCCTGTTTACAATTTTTATGAAATGAATAGAAAGTTAACGTGTTCATTACGAAACTCATAATTTTACACAATGCCATAAACTATAGATATATATAGATAAAGCAGTACAGAACCATAACAGAACCATAACCTTATGCATAGCACATAGCATAGATAATGTAATAGTTACAGATAACAGTTAGCCGTTTGTGGATAACAGTCAGTACACTGACAACTCAGACCAATTACCTTAAGACCTGCCTCGCTACACCCCCTCCCTCTGTCAACAGTTAATGATCATGATCTAACGTGTTTATAAAAACTGTTTCCATTGAATCGATATTTTGCTGTTTTTATCATTTTCGTCGTTTAAAGAGCTCCATAAAAATGTCTGTTCGTGTAATTTCATGGCATAAAAAACGGCAACAACTTCTAGTTTACTAAAACATGAAGTAACGTTACATTTGTAAGTATTTTTAACCGACTTCAAAAGGGAGGAGGGTCTCAATTCGGTTCGGTCGGTAATAAAAACAATATCTTATTGGAATCGATTCGTCTGACGGAACCGCAAAACATCGATCCAAGTAATCGAATATTCTGTTTTTATATTCTGTGGATAGTTTCGATGTGTTAGTGTTGTATAAAAATTACACGAATGTGTATTGATAATAAAAATAGGTCTGTGTAGTGTAATGACACAGAATATATTTATTGGTGTGAAAAATAGTTTACCTTGTTTCCCTCGAAAAACGACAGATATATTTGTGGAGGTGAATTTGATTGCGATACAAGTCCAAAGGTCTAGTCTGAGATAATAATTTATATTTAATGACGAGTCCACAGGTTTTCTTAGTTATTGGACCTGACACTGACAGACTGACAGTGACAGTGAACGGTGGTGTTTGTGTCTTGTGAAAACTTGACATTGACACTTGACAGTCGATTGTGAGTCGTGCTCTCCGATATGAGTATTAGTGTTCTGTGGTCGTGCTAAGTTGCTAACTGCCAACTGCCAAAGTTAAAATTTGTATTTTGTATCGTAGTCTATAGTGATCTGTGATCGTATCCGCGACTCGACTTAATATGTTCCTTGGACTCGACTCGCCGTAATTCGTAAATCGTAACTTGCAATTTGCAGACTGTAAGGAAAAGAAGAGTCATTTAATTAGATTTTGTAATCAATTATTTACGCGTTGTGATATAAAGCCACTTATTTTAGTAACGAACCATATATTTGTTACAATGGCTGATAATTTTCAAAACAAAACAATGGCTTCAGTCATGATGGATTATGAATTTAAAATGAAAACACAAAACGAACGATCCAAAGTTGAAGATTTGTTCGATTTCGAAGGTTGCAAAGTTGGAAGAGGCACCTATGGCCATGTTTATAAAGCAAGGAGAAAAGACGGATCGGATACGAAGGATTACGCGCTGAAACAGATTGAGGGGACTGGGCTTTCCATGTCGGCTTGCAGGGAAATAGCGGTATATCAATTTATTCTTTACGCCTCTTACTTGTGATGTTCTCCACCTACAAACTCCAACAACTTCATTGCAAGCTCTATAATGTAGTGGTTGGCGTCATGGTTTTTTTTATAGCTATGATTCTTTGATGAATAGCAGAATAGTTTCATCTATGTAAGTCTGTGAAAACACGGGGATATGAGACGAATATCTTAGCATTCCATGGAATCACCATGCAGGTGCTGAGTCCATCGCATGGTAGAGAGAAAATCTCCGAGCAGAGTCTTGGACTTGTGACTGTAGGATGTAGGGTTAAGAAATTCCTTGAAAATCGATCAATATTCTCCTCCTCCGCTTGTGTTCTCCCTGCCTAGCCAAATTTAGTAACCACCTATTAAAGCTTTGGATACTGTTCTAATATAGAACTTGCTACAGTTCTAGAGAGGCTAAGGTCTTTAAGCAAGTTATAGAGGGATTTTGCTGTAATCCTCTCACACCTACTTCTATGGCGTACAGACTAACTACATAGCCATTTTTAGTTAGTCCTAATGGTGAAGAATTTCTTAAAGTTGGCCCAGTAGTTGTTGAGTCAAATTGTGACCTACAAAAATCAAAACCTAAGCCTGACTTAACACCAAAATTTCATGGTTTCATCCCCACAATTTGAGTTATAGTCATACATTTCTAATTCATTCATTCATCCTAATATGAAAATTATGTTCCCATGGAAATATGAGGATAAAACCTGTTACTTGGTGAAGATGTAGCTCTAATGATGAGAGAATTAAAAAACAGGTTTAAAGTTTAGATTACATGGGAAAGGTAATAGAATTTTAGGAATCCTTTGTTCAAAATAAATGTGATTGATTTATTATGTTATAATGTAATATTATTTTTATTTATTTTACAGTTGCTCAGAGAGCTAAAGCATTCCAATGTTATAAACCTGATAAGGGTGTTCCTATCACACACAGACAGAAAAGTATGGTTGTTATTTGACTATGCAGAACATGATTTATGGCACATCATAAAGTTCCACAGAGCGGCAAAGGCTAACAAGAAATCTGTAATGGTGCCAAAAGGCATGGTCAAAAGTCTGCTCTATCAGATTTTGGATGGAATACATTACTTACATTCCAATTGGGTTTTACATAGAGATTTGGTAAGTAAATAAATACCTACAGGTTGTATGCAGACGGATGGTGTAGGTGACAATTCGTTTCACTCTTGGAAGTTTGCCGTGATTTACGATAATAGTACGTATTATGATCATCATAAGGCTACTCACCTGCACCATGGTACAACGCATGAATTGTAACTAATACCTAATACCCAACTGAATTACTAAAGTCATTCACCCATGAATATGAAATAATGTAGTAGGTCATTTAAGTAGGTAGGTATGATTATGAGGCATACCGCCTATGGCTCAAGTTAATTTGTTTTTGTTCAAGAAACCAGCAAATATTCTTGTGATGGGTGAAGGGCCAGAAAGGGGCAGAGTGAAGATTGCTGACATGGGATTTGCGAGGTTGTTCAATGCACCGCTGAAGCCTCTTGCTGATTTGGATCCTGTGGTAGTCACATTTTGGTACAGAGCACCAGAGCTGTTGCTGGGAGCAAGGCATTACACTAAGGCTATAGGTATATAAAAGATTTATTAATTTTGTGCTTGTAACATATATAGGTACAGTAGAATCTGTTAATTATGACTTTGTCTATAATGACCAACTGCTTATTATGATGTGTTTGTCAATTCCCTTCAATGTCATTATACAAAGTGGTGAAACGATTACGACCTTAATTTCAACCACATATGGGGTATCGTGTAAGTAGTCTGCACGCCAATATTTATTAATTTCTATGCAGCGGTTTAGCCACAGGATAATTTTTTCACTTAAACAATTTTTGAACACGCTGTAAATGTAATACAAATACCTCACGAAAATTCACTAGGTCATTCACCGACGTTGTCAATTGGGCACTAATAGTCCAGGATCCGGGGAACATTTTTACAGTTGATTACTACCAAATTAATTTTATGTGAGTAACTTTGTCTTGATGAGGCATAATTAACATTGAATTTGTAGGACAATATGGCTGAAAAGTTGTATAAATTAATAGTTATACAACTTATCAGCCATATTGTCTTACAAATAGCGTGGTCAGTTATTTCGTTCCTATGCTCAGACATTTTTGTTATCTAGTAACTCTCTTAGCTACCAAAATAAATAATTTTCGAAAATTTAAAAGTTGGGCGCCTCATCAAGACGAAGCTACTCACGGAAAATTAACTTGACAGTCATCAACTGTTAAAATATTCACCGGATCCTGGCCTATAAGGGCTTTCATTCAATATCATTTGTATTTAGCTAACTGTAGGTGTTTGGAAGATTTACTAAGTGGAAATAGGACAGAAATACATTTAGTGTATTTGCTAGATTTGGTTCCCGGCGCGGGCGGCGTCTTTTGAATAGTGACTAAGTGAGTGATAGCCAGTTGCTACCCTTGCGCATTGTTTTATACAAATCAAACATTTCTTGTGATTTGTGTAGTTTTTTTTATTGTGAAGTGTGTTTTGGTATTGAAACATAATGCCACGTTTCGGTGATACTGCTACTGAGTATTATACCGATATCTCGCGACGTTGTAACATGTGTATTTTAATCAATGGTGGACATTTCCAGCATTTAAAAATTTAAGCTAAGTACTGTAAATACGTACGAGTACCTACCTATACCTATCATGTTTAAAATGTGTGAGTTTTGATTAGTAACATTTAACAACAATATCTACTCGTCTCGTGCGGCGTACAAAATACAAATTAATTCAATTTTGGCGCTCCCGCCCGCCGGCGCGGCGTGATTATTCTTATGTAGATAAGTACCTACGAGTGCATGAAATAACTTTACCTGTGACTTTACGCACTACAAACGGACCGCCAAATAACCAAAAACTAGGAGACGCGATGTTGCCGCTTTTACCTACAGGTCACTTGAGGTTAGTTTTATATTATTACTAGCGGACGCCCGCGACTTCGTCCGCGTAAATTTCGATGTCAACTTTACTACTACCCCTACCCTACCCTACCACTACCCCAACCTAACCCTACCCAACCCCTACATCTACCCTACCCCTACCCTACTCTACCCTACCCCTACCCCCAACCCTACCCCTACCCTACCCCAAGCCTACCCCTACCCTACCCCTACCTTACCTACACCCTACCCCCATTCTACCCCTACCCCCATCCAACCCGTACCCTCCCCGTACCCTATCCCTTTCCTACCCCTATCCCACCCGTACCCCTATCTCACGCCTATCCTACCCCTACCCTATCACTTCCCTATCCTACCCGTACCTCTACCCTACCACTACCCTACCTCTACCCCTACCCTACCAATACCCTAAACCCGGCCCTAAACCTACCCTACCCCTACGCTTCCCTACCCGTACCCTACCCTACCCTGTAATTTCTCTATCTTACTCCTACCTTTAGCAAAACCGGTCCAGTCCTTCGAGAGTGGTGGTATGACCAAGAGAAATAGAGACTTCTATGCTAATAATATAATGAGGTAAAGTTCGTGTGGTTGTAGGAGGTAATCTCTGGATCTACTGGACCGATTTGGAAAATTGTTTTACCAATAGAAAGCTACGTTATTTGCGAGTGTCATAGGCTATGTTTGATCCCCATATTCACACGGGAACGGGAACTACGTAAATGAAAGCGCCGGGCGTCATATAGCGGAATTTCTGCGTCTTTTAGAAATTTTGTATCATCTCCGAAACTATTTAAGTAATTAACATACTGTAAAGGGCAAATCTTATCTCCATAATATCCTTGTCATTATTAAATAATTTATTTTAATAAGGATTAAAGTTTAGTTGTATAAATAATGACGTAAACCTAAGTATATAAAATTAATAATTTTTAAAACACAAAAGGTACTATATCTGCTAATATATAGAAGATAGATATATGGCGTCGCGGACTTTTTTGTAGAACTTTTAAAGATATATAAAGTCTCCATACATTAATTTCAATTTTACACAATGGTTAAGGCAGCGCATGCGAATAAGTCTGTTTCAAAAGGTTTTTAGTCCGACCTGTATGACAAAAACTGTGATAACTCGGCTAATATATATGATACCAATATAAAATATAGCCTATAGCACTCCCCGATAATGTAGCATTCTACTGGTGAAAGAATTTTTGAAATCGGACCAGTAGTTCCGAAGATTACCCCATTTAAAAAATGTGACAAACTTACAAACTTACAAACTTTACCTCTTTATAATATTAGTATAGATAAAGGATTTTGTGAATTTTTTAGATTATTTCCGAATTTATTTTGTTTGAAAATTTAGTTTTTTTATTTATTATACAATAATTAATTTAATCACCTAATCGTATTTTGATTGACTGTTAGCGATTGTGTATTAATTTAAGGTCGTATTCCTGGCACCACTTTGTATACTGATACCACTGTATACTAGTAGCAGACTATCTCAGCAAGTGTTGTCTTAGTATTTGACAGTGGCTGGTTACCAACACACTGCTAAAGATGAGTTTTTTCAAACCATGTGTCCAGCTCATTTATCTGAGATACTAGACAAGTTAACATATGCATCAACTGATCAACTTAATTGCCTGTGAATCTATCATACCTTTCACTATCATCATTGCCATCGTTATCTGTCAATGGATGTTGATTGCTGGATATGCCTCTTGTAATGACTTCCAAACTTCATGATTTTGAGCCTCCCTATAGCCTCCTAGGCCCATAGCGAGCAAGTCTCGAATTCGTAAATCATCACAGTCAACAAATACACTTTCTTACACATCTTGAGGCACTGAGAAATTTTGCTCAGGATTCCCTCAGGGTTCAGTGATTCATCTATCTTGAAGTTGGACGTTCCTAGCTGTTACCTTTCCTCTATTCATATTTCAATGTTTTGCAGATATATGGGCGATAGGCTGCATATTTGCGGAGCTGTTGACATCAGAACCAATATTTCACTGTCGTCAAGAAGATATCAAGACAAGTAATCCATACCACCACGACCAATTGGACAGGATATTCAATGTAATGGGATTCCCACAGGAAAAGGATTGGGAAGATATAAGAAAAATGCCAGAGCATGCCACTTTAGTCAAGGATTTTAAAAGATCTAAGTATGTGCAATATGTGATTTATAACATTTTAAGCTACATAGACAGAGAAATGAATAGACGTATTGACAAAAAATAAAAACTAATGTGTTTCAAAAAATATCGGCCAAGTGTGAGTCGAAGACGCGCATAAAGTGTTCTGTACTAGTATCAATAAAAACAGCAATAATATTTTGTTTGTTGTATGGGAGCCCTTAAAATATTTATTTATTATTTTTTTTTCTGTTAGTAACCCCCATCCCGATGGATTTGCAACCCTATTAAATATAGCGCGAGAACAAAATTACAGCGTCAATTAATTGCAAATTATATGTAACCAGCTTAAACAATGTATATATTGGGGAAAAAAAGGTTCAATGATATTCTATTTATTATATACATCACATATAAATTGAATATCTTTTGACAGAGAATGGCACACCAATCAGTTGTCAATTTATTTCTCTGTCTATGAGTACCTGTATCTTTTAATTTGCACTTATCAATAATAATATACATTTTCCAGTTACCAGAACTGTTCACTGAGCAAATATATGGATAGACACAAAATAAAGCCAGACAGCAAGGCATTCAGCCTTCTACAGAGGCTCTTACTGATGGATCCCAATAGAAGGATAACTTCAGAACAGGCCATGCAAGATCCATACTTCTCTGAGGACCCTTTACCGACACAGGTATATTTTGAATACTGGTATCTCCCAAAGTCACTCCATAGGCCGGGTTCACACTACACTGGTCTGGAAGATTTGTCGGGAACCTTCTATTAGACACTTAGTCTATAACTGTTATGATAACTTGGTCCCTCTGTCTCGTTAGGTTTTCTGTTGCACTTTAGTACAAAATTAGTATTGTTTATTGTTTTTAGGATGTTTTTGCTGGTTGCCCAATACCTTACCCGAAGAGGGAGTTCTTGACAGACGACGATCAGGAGGACAAGAGTGATACCAAAGCTAGACAGAACCAACAACAGCAGCAACCCAATGTAAGATCACTATTTTCTATTGTTACAGTTTTATTTGTATGTAGATAATATTAACAGAATTGAACAGTTTTTCTATAATACTAGCGGACACCCGCGACTTAGTCCGCGTGGAATTTAAAATTTTCACAAATCCCGCGGGAACTATGATTTTTTCCGGGATGAAAAGTAGCCTATGTGTTAAACCAGAGTAAAATCTATTTCCATTCCAAATTTCAGTCAAATCGCTTCAGTAGCCGCAGCGTAAAAAAGAAACTTAACATACTTACACATTTACACACAAACTTTCGCCTTTATAATATTAGTGTGAAGTGTGATGTGATGTTAGGCTATACAAGATTCGAAACTTTTGTGCCAAATTTCATAAGTGTGTGAGTATATATGTTTGTAAAATTCTGTGTGTATGTTTGCCCGCGCATATCTCAAGTCTGATGTAAATTATTTTTACTTGTCCTAGGTATATTAAAATTTTGGGGACGATTTTCAATTTATATAACTCAGTGAAACTATATTGGTTCATTAGAGAGTTTTGGTGTATAAGTATGTGAAGTTTAAGTTTTTAAATTAGGTACGTTTTGTTCTTTAACACTGAGCTTCCCTTTCTTTCAAGAAATTTTCATTAAAGATCCTCTCTACTCTCTCAGAAGAGAAAAGATGGGGAGTAGGTGATGTTACAACCCCTTGCGTCAGAGAAAACGTTATTGGCGGACTTATATTTGGCTAGCATGACGCCACGTGTCGTTTCATGACTTTATGGCAAGTGTTTACATTGATAAAACCGGATTTATATTTGACTGACGTGTCGTGTCGTGACGCATCAGAACAGAATCATACATTTTATATGGCAACGTTTACAGTTATTTATTGTGACATATCGTGATGATTTCTGATATGCCGCATACAAAATGTATGACAATACACTAGTATCTAATACTAGTGCTGTGTTGTGACGCTGTCAGAATGATTTGATTCAAAACATTGTCCTGATGCGTCACCACTCCATGTTAATGCAAACACTTGTCATCACGTCATGTCACGACACGTCAAATATAAATCCGCCTTTATGCCATCGGTCCCCGTAAAGGCGGAATTATATTTGTCTGGCGTGTCGTGTCGTGACGCAAAAGAACGGTATCGGTATCATACATTTTGTATGCGACACGTCAGAAGACATCACGACATGTCACAACACATGTGTAAACGTTGCCATACAAAATGTATGATAACGATTCTATGCTGATGCGTCACGACACGACACGTCAGACAAATGTAATTCCGCCTTAATTGTTATTAACACTAGTGTTAGCTAAAAAAGTTTAATACAATCACCTTATAAGGCTAATTGATAATAATTATTTTACTAACAATTAATATGTAATTAATTATGTTATTTCAGACTCAACAAAATCAAGTGCAAGCTAACAACCATGACCACGGCGCCAACAATGCCAAAAGAATGAGAATGGCAGGTCTGTACAACGATCATTATACAGGGTGTCCCGTAATTAATGGATAATACGCAAATGGTAGATACACCACCTATTTGTCTAAAACTCATTTGAATAATTTTCCAAAAATCGACCAAGTTATATTTTTTATTCGGATTTTTAAAAAATTTCTATCTTGAATCAGTTTTTTCAATGCTGTAGCTGCTGGAATTAAAATTTTGAAGATCTGATTTTTGTTGAACAATATGTATTAAATTACCAATGTACTATAATACGATTTTTGTAAATAATGTTTTATTTGTTTTGTACAAGAAGCTTTGAATGCAATAATTATTTCTTTTTCGTTAAGATGACCCAATTAAAAAAAAGGGATTTTTGGAAAACTATTTAAATTAGTTTCAGATAATTAGGTGGTGTATCTACCATTTGCGTTTTATCCATTAATTACGGAACACCTGTATCTCTATGTCTCTATACCGTACCTATAGGTCCATGCATCCATGCAACCATGCATCATCATTATCAACATTTTTAAATTGATTTTTTTTATTATTCGGCTCACTTTCCTGCTCTCCTGTACTGGGCAAGAACTCAATTGTAAACTCAAATACCTATTTTTTATTAGTTATTTAAAATAACTAATAGAAAATAGGTATTTTACAATTTGTAAAATAATAATTTAGATATTTTTATATTGAAAGAAAGAAAGAAAGAAAGAAAAGAAAGAAAATATATTTATTACTACATTATGCCACACCTCACAATTATTTAAGAATAATACCCTGCGATATGTGGCATAACCTAGAAAAAGGTCCCAGCTCAGCAAATTTTTTCAGCTAGGACCCAGTTCCAAGTGCCTCCACGAAAACAGGCAACATAAAACTATATTCAAAGCTAAACCAACTTAAAACTTATAACTAGTTAAAAATATATAAAAAAGAATTAAAAGAAAAAAATATATAACATTAAAGTACCTACAGTATTTACATCAACAATCAAATTCATTCCCAAGTTTCTTATTGTAGGTCCAAATCAAGGAAACAACACTGGCGGCGGCGGACAACAGGAGTTCCATCAACAACAACAGATGATGTTCGGCGGCCAACAACAGGGGGCTGGCAATCAACAACAAGGCAACTTTCAACAAAGGTTTTAGAGAATTTAGCAGAATTAAAATAATTAAACTCATCAAACCCATGTGTGCTGACTAGCAAGACCAATATTTACAATATATTACAAGTAGAGAGAAGAATATTTTCCATGAAATACAATAATTGGTAGTCTCAAATGACGGGAGTATAATCTCGACCGTCATACTTTTTAACTGCATTAACTGCCTCATTGGTCCCGTGGTTAGCTGGTTCAGCTACGGACAATGAGGTCCAGGGTTCAAATCCCGGGTCAGGCCAACAAAAAAAAAAATAGGTTATTGGGATTTTTCTTACAAGGAAAATCTTAATAGCAGCCTGGAGTTAGGAAGTTGGCGGTGTTAGTACCACCGTGCCTCGGAAAGCACGTAAAGCCTGCGCCTGATCTCTCACCGGTCGTGTCGGTCTGCCGTCCCATCGGATTTCGAGAGTGAGGGAAGAGAGAGTGCACCTGGGCTTGCGCACACACTTGGGCACTATAATATCTACTAGATTAGCCGCCGTGACCGTCGGTCGGGAGAATATTATTATCATCATCGATTATCCAAAAGAAAAATGAGTTTTACAATAGTTTAGAGAAATATATAAAGCGGGCTACATATCTGCAGTCGAAATGTTCAATTGTATTGTCCGTTTGTACGGCAAACAGAGACAGTTTTAACAATATTGAAATTGATGATTGAAATATATTGGATAAAACTGTACCTAACTGTCGCCGCACACGGGCTACACGCGACAGCCACAAACGACGCTACAAGAAGCAAGAAGGAGCCACAAAAGGCTGCAATTTTTTTAATCCATCTTCTTTGTCGCTGCGCTCTTGACAGAGCGGTCGTGGTCTTTAGGACGTGTTGGAGGCAAATGTAATACGCCTCACGAGCATTCGCCACTTCTCCCTTTGTGTAGTGAGTCGCGTACATTCATGCAAGGGACCGCCTACAGCAGATTTAATCCATACATGCAGTATAATAATCGCGCGAGTGGCGTGTGACGGCGTTTTGTGTCGTTTTGTGTTTAGTGGGCTATAAGAAGCGAGCAGCGACGATTGTAGCGTGTGGCGGCCATATAAAATGTATGAAAAATACGAAATATGCCGGTAGCGACGTTTTGTGGTTGTGGCCAGTGGCCCGTGTGAAAGCCCTGTTACAACTGACGGTCTATAGCCCACATTAGTTAGCAGCAACAAAAATGTTTCAAAGTCACAGTCTCGATATAAGTGTAAACTGTAAATATTACTTTTTAAGGTGTAGGTTAAATGAAAACACAATTAATTAAAAAGTTTTTTTTTAATCTCAGCGTTTTTAATTTATTTTTTCCATACTTTTTAACATTAAATAGGTAAAAAAATATATATAATTCCTTACAAATATGTAAAAATAAATTGTAATCTCTGGACGGAATTAATTAATACTTTAATAATAATTAACTTACATAAAAGTCTTGTTTTTCCATCAACTTAATAAGACACGCTTAAGAAAAAGCGGCTTGAGTTGTGGCTAGTCGTAATATAACATTTTGACTTGTGTGCAACATTTATAAATAATAGTATAATGAGATAATTATAAGTGCAGTAAGTTGAAAATTACAGCCGAGGCGATATTGCAATAAAGCTATAGTAAGGAATGTAGAGGCTGTAATTATCAAGGCGCACGTGTGTCATACGACGTTTTATAACACATTTGCGAGGAAACACATTTTTAACACACTTTCTGAAAATGAATTTGCATCTTTGCCTGTTTTCCTTATGATGACATTTTGACACGCTTGTCATTTTTACACAGATCGCGAAGTGCGAGCACCAGTTTTTCTAAGGCAAATATTTTAGTGTTTCTGTTACAGATAAATAGTTGTAATTTATTGTCTAAATAATTAAAATGAAAGAAATAAATGTTTTAATATGTTTTATCTCACAAAGTTAATTTTATTCATAAAATGTTGAGCACCTTTCTGACATAAAAACTGTCTGATAAAGGTAATGTAATGTAATATAGGTAAGGTAAGGATAATATTACATTACAGCACATGTGCATTTTATTTTACATTACGGCACATGTGCGCAATGAGATACATTACAATATTGAAATTGTTGAAATAAAATGTGTTATGAAGGGTTTTACACATAATTATATTATTATAGCCATATAAAACTTACAAATACAGAAAATGCCCACCTCTCATTGGTGGACCTCCTTATGTCAGTTCTTTATAGAAGTATTTTTGCCATGACCAGTTTCTTCTTTCCATTGAAACATCAATTGAACAATATTTTAATGAATATTATGCACATTTCTTTGTCCTGATTACTTAATTCCTTCTTTTTCTCTCCAACTATGTATTAAATATTGTAACAGCAAAGTGTATGAACAAGAATAATAATTATTAGAATTAAATATTATTTAATCGTTCTAAGCGATTAATTAATTTGAAACGTTTACACTTCTAGCATAAAGTTTATTTCATAAGAATGGATAAAGATTCAATATGCTTGTAATAATTATTATTATTCTTTAGCGTTGTTGTTTGTTCTTAGATGGTCAAGTCTCAACGACGGTTGTGTAAAATTTGTAGGTGATAATAATTACTTTAGCAAAGAAAACATTTTGTCTTCAGTATATATAGCTTACCTACTTCATAGAAAGTGTTAAATTATACAAAAATAAAAAGCAGGTGGGCATAAAAATTACATCAACCATCTGTTATTACTACTTCAATACAATCATTTTTTCCATTCCAACAGTTTGAGCGATTTCGTAATAGATACCTACACAATATAAGAAACGCACCAACAGTATGTATCTTCCGTAACGATGAATATTATCAGCTTATTCAATCATATTAGGAAAAAACATTTGTATTATAGAAGCAATAAAAACTTATTACACACAACATTCCTGTCTATATAAACACGACTAGCTTATGCGTGATGTTATGACCGTTCCGTCAATATTTTTTTTATGCTTTTGTGCATTCGATTTAATCCTGTATCTCAATGCCTTACCGGCGAGAATTCCACGACAGTTTCAGGTGAATTATGCACTATGGTGTATTGGGCTTTGTTTAGCTCTTCTCTGTTGAGTTTGTTCTTGTCCACAGGCCGTATGCGCGTTCGTAGTTTGCCGCAACGTCCATTCGCCACTTTTTGGTACACTTCTGAAAGAAAAAATGTTTGTACAACTGTTTTTTTTTTCATTCTGAGCTTATTATAAGTGCCGGAGGCTTCTTAATGGGACCTCAGCGTTGTCACCAGGAGATTTGGGGGTGATGTCCAAAGGCAGATATTACTTGTCTGATTATGTGAACGTATGGCTAACATTTCGAAATGCGGTTTAAAGTAATAAATTGGCAATATCTAATAATAAACGTGTAGAAAGTTTTCTATGTTATGGATTAGAGAGTGTGAGACTTACAAAACTGGTTATCCATTAGTTAGATCGAATTGAGACTGAAATTGGAAGTTATTACCATTTATAGATTGAGTACAAGGATGAAAGTGCATCTTTAAATCAATTGAACGCCTTTAAATGGCATTACGCATAGTAGGTTAAGAGCCTGTGCTGAAAGTCTGACAGCCTATGCTTTTAAGATTGTAAGTACCGTAGGCAACTATAGTTTCGACCTTGGTGGCTTTGGACCGTTGCAGGCTTCTGCATTCAGCCACTTAACCAATCGTAATATTTTAAGTTTTCCTCTGCATGAAATGAGAAGTCATGTCTTTAATCGCCAAACACGTAAATTCGTGGCAGCCCTTTGAAATGCACCGTTAAAGATCGAAGTTTAAACTCTTCTGCTCTCAAAACAACAATCCGCAGACTCTATAGTCACCTACCGTATCTACCACATGAACTGACAAACTGATAGATACTTACGGTCTCTCTTAAAAGAGTTGTGGCAGGCCATATGGCATAGAGAAGGGAATCCTTTCAACCGGTCTGGATCAATGGGGTTCACTCCCATGGGACTGCTGCAGATTGGCTCCTTTTTCCCGCTGCACGAATTTACACATGTTTCATAGTTATTTGTCCTTCTGTTAGACTTTCGTCTTCTGGTCGTAGTTGGTCTAACTGTTGTTGTTGGATTTATGTGTAATTTAGTGATCGAACCCCTTGGAGCTTTGACCCTTACAGTCAACGTGGGCTTTGGAGCCAGTGGTCTTGCAGGTTGACGAATCGGAGACAGGTTTGGGACAATTGTTGGCGTAACCGGTGCTGCTGGAGTTACACTACGGTTAAACGGAAGAATTGGATAGAGGAACATCGAATTAAGTGGCCATATTGGTGGAGACAAAGTGCTTAGTATTTGTGGTGGAACTCCTTGCGGGAAAGGAGGTAGTGTTCCTAGGGATGGTGGCATTGCTGTAGTAGATTGCGTTGTAGAGGGAGAAACGATGGCAGTGGTTGGTTTATTTTGTACTGGCGTCGTTTCTGGTAAGGGTTGTCTCGATGACGGTATCGGTGGCTGTATATTCTCATTCACCGGTCCTCTAGGATCGAAGACTATGAGAAAGTTTGGTAAGTCGGTCTTCGGTGAATTGTCTACAACTTGTGACATTATTTCTGGTGTTCCCCGAGGTGATTCTCCATTTTGTGAAGCGGGATTAATATTCTGGGCTACTGAAGAAGATAGCTTTGAAGCGGGCGGTAAAGGAGAACTTGCCACGGTCGGCGGTTGTGTGAACAGTGCCGGATTTTTGGGGGTAAACGGCGAATCGCTTGTGAATATCTCCGTTATTGGTTTCGGTGTGTAACCTGGGTCCTGGTTGACTAGGTTTGCAGCGAACCATTCCGGCTGTATCATTTGGCCTCGGCATAGTTGTAACACTGAAAAAAACAAATTGTGTGTTAAAATTTAGAAAACTACTAGTAGTTAATTGAAATAGACAAACAATCAACGGCGGTGCAACCAGAAATACCGCTAGATATCTTTTTCATTGCGTTACGACGAATTGGGACTGGGACAACTACGCCGCCATTGGACAATATTTTGTCTATTTCTCTTCTCTTGGTCGCATTGTACTGAACGATTAGTAGCTACCTAGATTTTGTTATACAATAACTCTATGAATACAGTAATACAAACGCTTGAATATCCTACTCTGATCTAAGATCTATCTAAGTATCTATAATAAATAAATAAAAAAATAAAAAAATAAAAATCTTTTATGAATAGATACACGGAAACGGGAATTACACCGGTAAAACCACGGGGCGTCTGCTGGTTTAATACGAACGAAAAACGAAATGAGCGTGACCTCAATTTGAAAATTCTAAACTTCTAAAGCGCCTTCATCATCATCATATCAGCCGATGGACGTCCACTGCAGGCCTTTTGTAGGGACTTCCAAACATCACGATATTGAGCCACCTGCATCCAGCGAATCCCTGCGACTCGCTTGATGTCGTCCGTCCACCTGGTGGGGGGTCGGCCAACACTGCGCTTACTAGTGCGGGGTCGCCATTCCAGACTTTGGGACCCCAACGTCCATCGGCTCTGCCACCGCCAATCGGTTCTCCCCAACGTCCATCGGCTCTATCTATATCATATATCTTGTATGACGATATTTCTAAAGCGCCTTACTTCGACTAAATTTAAAGGTTTGTTAGTTTAGTTGAAGTATAAAAAAAAATATTTTCAATCGTATGTTCATCAAAAATAAACAGAAAAGGGTAACTATTACGTGGGTATATAAATTACGCCGTCGGGGTCCCTACAAAGTAATCTCTATACACGCAACATTTCAATGTGTTATTTTCTCTTGTTTGCGATCTTCACAACTGGCAGCGGAACTTAAACAAGTTTTCAAGGTCCACTTTTTGCGAGCGCTCTCCCTAAGGTCGTCTCCCTCGATGGGTGACAGGAATATCTTTGTCGTTTCATTGATTGAATGCTCATTGATTGAATGTTAAGATTTAAGGGATGTCAAACCACAAGGAATGGTCTAAGATTCCGTGCCTATATATTCCCGTAAAAAAAACTTGGACAGACTTTTTTTAAATATAAATATATTGCCAATGGGTTGCCTAAAAAAGTCTGTCCAGAACATGATAATTTAACATTTTTATTTTAACTTTTTACTGGTTTGGTTAATAACCAAATTCCATACCAATTGCGAAAGTATGAAGCTTAAAATATGTAAACGTTAGATTGACTGTTTTTTTCTCATGACAAATCTCGGCTAGACAGTTTTTTTTTTATGATGCAATCTAAGATGGAAGCGGGATAACTTGTTAGGAGGAGGATGAAAATCTCAATCGGTCCCCAGGACCTCCGTCTTGTAAATCCACCGCGCATACCACTGCG
Source organism: Bicyclus anynana (assembly GCF_947172395.1). Classification (NCBI taxonomy): domain Eukaryota; kingdom Metazoa; phylum Arthropoda; class Insecta; order Lepidoptera; family Nymphalidae; genus Bicyclus; species Bicyclus anynana. Next base: position 8,257,375 of record NC_069095.1, read on the forward strand.
CCACAAAAATGTCGGTCGGTCGGTCGACAGGTCGGTAAGGACTAAGTCCTCATATATTCGGATCTACTAAAATTAATTATTTACGGTGTCCTGTCTTTGGACTATAGATAGACTTCGCCGGCGAAGACGAGGTCCCAGATAACTAACGTCACCCGGACGTCGGTTTTCTAACTCACGATCGGACTGATTCACTCAGGTCACGGTGACCCTCCCGAATGACCCTCTAAGCCGAGGTCCGAGTCTCATAGGAGACGCCCTTAGAGAGTCGTTCCGTCCTCTATCCTTATTTCAGCCTTCGGGTCTTATCAGGTGATGCTGCTACAAGGGCATTCAAATTTAGCAGCACAAGAAGTTTGTTCCAAACTTGCCCATCGGGAAAAGAAAAGACAGGAAACAATTAGAATTTCAAAGTTCCCTCGGCGTGATTCTCTCGGAACAAAACAATTATTAACGCCAATTTATATAATCCGTAGTTATGCATACGTAATATTTATTATCATAATTATTTGATTGATTATTACCACCTATAAGTGAGTATGCACCTACCTACCAATACGTTGTTGGTTGGTAGATGGCAACGTGTTATCATTTATTTAGTAAACAACAAGTTATCACAAAATGTATGAATGGAAGTTAACTCTACGTAGGTTACGAGTAGGTTGTAACTCATACTGTTAGTATATTAAATATTCAGGTACGTATAGTTAAGAAATACCTGAGTAAGCAATAAATTCAAATTAAACACTTGACTCTATTGGAATAAAGTACGTATTCAATTGAAAGTTAATGTATCTACCATTATAACTTGGCTACCCAACGTCCACATCACCATACAAGAATGTTAAGTAGGTATATTTGACTGTAATAACTGTAGTTCGTATAGAAATCACTTGCTTAGTACACCAACATACATTTTTGACGGCCTCCGTGGCGCAGTGGAAAGCGCGGTGGATTTACAAGATGGAGGTCATGGATTCGATCCCCGGCTGGTCCGATTGAGGTTTTCTTAATTGGTCCAGGTCTGGCTGGTGGGAGACTTAGACCGTGGCTAGTTACCACCCTAACGGCAAAGACGTACTGCCAAGCAATTTAGCGTTCCGGTACGACGCATGCCGTGGTGACGCGTCGTCACGCTGGAAATCGGTTTTACGTGCGGCTATAGATGTTTCACATCAAAAGAAGTGAGAGTTCTATTGTATCAGCTAAGTAGGTATGTATACGGACCATCGACAATATATTTGCGCTTGTTACTTGTATCGCATGTATTACCTTAGATCTAATCGCATAATTTTCCGGTAATAATTCGTAATTGGTGTAGTAATAATTTGCATACAAGCGCTGTATTACTTGAAGGGTTGCAATTCTTCATAGCAAAATATTCCGATTAGTATACCTACCTACGAACGAAATGCGTATGACATATGTGTGGTGTGACAAGAATGGTTAAAATAAGGAATGAGTCTAATAGAGGAAGTCTGAAAGTGGCGCTAGTGATAGAAAAGTTGAGGAGTAAAAAGTTAGAGAGCCGTGATAACCCAGTGGATATGACCTCTGCTTCCGATTCCGGAGGGTGTGGGTTTGAATCCGGTCCGGAGCATGAACCTCCAACTTTTCAGTTGTGTGCATTTTAAGAAATTATATATCATGTGTCTCAAACGGTGAAGGAAAACATCGTGAGGAGACCAGCATACCAGAGAATTATCTTAATTCTCTGCGTGTGTGAAGTCTGCCAATCCACACTGGGCCAGCGTGGTGGACTAATTGGCCTAACCCCTCTGAGAGGAGATTCGAGCTCAGCAGTGAGCCGAATATAAGTTGATAACAACGAAATAATGCGGAAAATCCAGAATTACCTGAAGAGTAGGTAGGTGTTGAATTTGCAAATGGAATGAAAAAAAGAAGAGGAAGGCCGAAGACGAGATGCAGCGCAGTGGTGTGCGCGAAGGATTTACTAGACGGAGGTCCTGGGTTCGATCCCCGGCTGGGCCGATTGAGGTTTTCTTAATTAGTCCAGGTCTGGCTGGCCAGAGAGGCTTCGGCTTCAATGATGTATCGGTCGGACACTTTTGTTTATAATTGTATCTGCGCAGACAATTGACATTTTTGGTTCAACTTAGGTACTTGCCGAAAGATAATTCACTAGGCCAATTCACTAACTTTCTCGTAATATGTTTGCTACCTGTTAAAATTTGCTAATTTCATAACAACAGTATTCTTCATATTATTATCCCAGCCCATTGCTAACAAAAACCATAATGGCTACTGGGTAATGTCATCTGCTTACTCGATATAACGAAAGGTTGTCCTATAATATCAATTTAGATCAGTTAGCATTAAATAAATAGTGAATAGGTAGGTAAAATACAGCTAGTTGAAAGCGAAAATCACTCATCACGAAATCTCAAAAACCGCTTGACGAAGAAATATGTAATTTGGCAGGCAGCTTTTTATTGTTAGTAGACGTCCACTAAAAACGGATGTTGCGACAGGGCCGGATTAAGGAGGTCTAAAGGCAAGTTAGTGAATTGGCCTGCTTGGCCATCACAGGCAATAAGTCCAATAAATCACACATCAATATACCGACACGATGCAATTCTAATAACTGACTGCAACCGCAGAATTACAAAGAAAACGCGGCCTATTTTCATTAATCAAAGCAAATATAAATCAGTTGTTCAAACATTACACTCATATTACACAACAAAAAAAACTGTTACAAAAAGGCGTAAATCTAATAACTGTAGTTACATTAAGCCGGAAGTAAGCAATTTTCTTTCAGGTATTATTTTTTTTTATTTAATTGATAGGTGTCGGTGGTGGATTTCGGTCAATAGGCTACTCGCCTGCTGTATAAAACTAAGAAGATTTTTTACATATGGGCTGTTTAGATGCCAAGAAACTCTAATCATTAATCACTAATCACTAATCACTCTAATTAGGCTGGTGGGAGGCTTTGGCCGTGACGTTACCAGTACCACCCTACCGGCAAAGACGTACCGCCAAGCGATTTAGCGTTCTGGTACGATGCCGTGTAGAAACCGAATGGGGTGTGGATTTTCATCCTCCTCCTAACAAGTTAGCCCGTTTCCATCGTAGACTGCATTACCATTAGGTGAGATTGTACTCAAGGGCTAACTTGTAAAGAATAAAAAAAAATCACATTTTTATTTGTGAAAATAATCTCGTAATTGTAATATTTTTATAAAACAAAATTGTATTTTCATCACGTCACCGCAAACGCCAATCATAAACCTTGACGTCATTCGCTAGAAAGCATCGGTTTGTGATTGGCGCTTGCGGTGACGTAACATATCACATCACAGCAAATGCCAATCACGTTATCTTTATGAATGTCGTCACTTCCTAATGTGTTGTGTTTCGGCGGCAAAAATTTTAAGTAGATATTTTTTCATTTATATTGAATTTTTTACTGGTTATTGACAGGACATTTAAATATAGCTTATAATACTTCCATAATTCAGTTTAAACATTGTTTACAAAAGAGGCAAGTAGCCTATTGTGCATACAATTATTAATAATTTTTTAAAGAATATTTGCCATATCTTTTTAAACTTGATCAATATACCCGTCGCCCTCCATTTAGTCGGAAAATACAGTTATGAGTGGGTACGACAATAGACGAGTATCGGAACGCTAAATCGCTTGGCGACACGTCTTTGCCGTAGGGTAATATGCCGTTTGCCGTGCTCGTAGGGTGGTAACTATAGTCACGGCCGAAGCCTATCAGACAAAATCATCTTCATCATCATCATTCTCAACCCATATTCGGCTCACTGCTGAGCTCGAGTCTCCTCTCAGAATGAGGGGGTTAGGCCAATAGTCCACCACGCTGGCCCAATGCGGATTGGCAGACGTCACACACGCAGAGAATTAGGAAAATTCTCTGGTACCTATGCCGGTTTCCCCACAATGTTTTGCTTCACCGTTTTTTGAGACACGTGATATTTAATTTCTTAAAATGCACACAACTGAAAAGTTGGAGGTTCATGCCCCGGACCGGATTCGAACCCACGCCCTCCGGAATCGGAGGCAGAGGTCATATCCACTGGGCTATCATGGCTTCAGACAAAATACTACTTAGGTTTTAATTAAATCAATCAGTCAATCAGGATTTAATTAAATCAGTCAATCCAAGTGCAAGTTTAGTGAACGGTGAACTTTTAATTATCATCAATTAATGAATCCTGTTTGTTGAACCTGATGATCTAGAATCTAGATCTAGTTTATTATACAATGACTGCATGGTCTACTTGTAAATATGTTTATTGGCCGATAATATCTAAACCTATTTTTGTATTGCAAATTCGCTTATAAGACCGATTTTACTAATTTAACGATATCTAACGAAGCAGCTAGAGATGATATCGCGCTTAATAGGAAGTATAAGGTATAAATAAGGTTTATTCACTGTAAGCCCTCATTCGCACGACAGTTTTTTTCGAGCAGTGTTACATTTTGAATTTTGAGCGTTGGAAATAGACCTTCATCTAACTTCATAAAAAACTCGTTTTTTTTAGTTTTAAGTTTATAATTTTTAAAGCGTCGTATTTAAAAACCATGTCATATGAACATATACTTGGCAATGCATTTGCATGCTTTTTACCGTCCGTTAAAATAAACTCTCGTGCGAATAGGGGCTAAGTCTTTTATTTTCTATGCTCACATAACAAGTTAGGTGACGATGTGCTCTATTGACTTGGAAGAAGGACTTATTTATTGTATTTTTTACTGACTTCTAAGCAGCATATCGTGCCTGGACGCTAAATCGCTTGGCGTTACGTCTTGGCCTGTCGGGATGGTAAGTATATAACAAGTCACGGACGAATCCTTATACTAGCCTTAAGAAAATTTATCCAGATAAAAAAATTAATAAATCTTGTATGTGTGTAATTTATAACTCCAGAACGTGTAAATCAGAGGTTCCCAAACTTTTTTTTTCTCATAGACCACTTTCTAGTTTAACTGGTACCGGTGGTCCCCCGCTAAATAATCTATCCAAAACTCGACAAAAAATGTAATTAGATTCACCTATGGAATCAATAGTCACCACGAATTAACAGATTAAAAAATATTATGAGAATTGATTACATACTTAGTTAATTAATAAATTGATTGTGCTGTTAGTGGATGACAAAAAATTAAATTTTCCAGGGAAAAAGTTATTTTAGCTCACTTTAATTTTTAATATGTACTCACTATAGTTATTTGTTACTTTTTCACGCAAAACCTACGGAATGGATTTAGCTGGAATTCGGATATAGATGACTTGTTACTTTTTATACTCAAACGTGGTGTCCGCTACTAAAAAGTAAGTTAAATGCCACGAAGACGAAGTTGCCGGCGTCCTATAAATGAGATTGTCTGTCTGTTATCTTTACACGGTTAAGATACTGAACCGATTTACATGAAGTTTAGTACAGAGATACCTGAAGTGGACCTTTTAACTGAATATAAGTTGGTTTTTTCGCGAAAATGCAAATAGGAAGGGGTGAAACAGGATTACTTTGCACAGTTTTTCTCGCAGAACGAAGTCACGGTTGTCTGTTAGTACAAAATAAAGGGAATATTTTCTAAAACACAATCCATAAGAAAACAGAACCAATGCAGTCAAGGTAAGAAAACATTAGAAGACGAGATAAAACGAATCTCTGTGTATGCTTTACCTAAAGTAAACGCAAAACTTGTTTTTAATTTACGTTATAACTTCACGAAAACCAAAGAAGGTTAATGTAGCAACAACTCTGTGCTATCACACGTGTCAGTGCATCCAAACAATAGGTGAAAGTATCACAACAGGACACTATGTACTATATACTCAATGGAAAATGTTGAAACGGTATTTTAATACAAAACACATTACTATCACCCTTATGGTTATTGAAATAAGACACAATGACTCACGTGTTAAAACGACGAGAGCGAACACGTCCTCCATACTGGCTGGTCACAGTTGGTCTGCTGACCAGATACCAGTCGAAGTAAAACCTGTACAACAATTCCAGTAGCAGTTCTCAAACATATACAACTATACGCTCGATGATTCAAACTGATTCATGGTATTGGCTGTTATGAAATCTAGCACGTATAACTTTTTTTTTCTTATAAATATATACTAATTTTTATTCGACGTGTGTTGCGAGTAAAGTATTCGCTCTATGAAATGCAAGTATGCGTTTAGGTTAAAAAATTTGGCAAAGTAAACTTTTTACAATGTGTTTGTTGCTCTACCATTAGCTATTCGCAACCACACAGGCCTTTTAGTACACAATTTTTCATTTATTAGGTACATGGCTTATTAATGTTTAATATACTACTCTTTTGTCTCTATAGAACGTTCTGAAGAATAGATCTCTCCGCATTAACGTATCATGTGTATCTTGATTTTCTTCCACCAGATTTGCTATACAATTTCTTTTTACGGTGTACCTAAGCAACTTTGGCTTTGGTAATATTTTTTAAGGAGTCGTTATTAAAATCGCTTAACACGGACCAACGTAACGTACCTCCTTACATGCCAACAATTGCATTTTATTTAACAGATTAAATTAAACTTTTACTTTAGGTTTAATTGTTCTAATAATGTGCTCAATGTGCTTAAATATGATGGTTTGTTGTGATGCTGCGAAGAACCTACCAGAAAAATAAAGTGTAAGCACTCTGTAATTTGTAAGAAAACTTCGTGCTGATTTAGCAATATCAAAAAAGAATACTACAAGTAATAGGTCTACCATCAATCTATCAAAGATTTGGCATGTTTCATCAACATTGAACAGTCTACAAATCTAAGAAAAATAAAGTCTCATAGCGTCAATTAAATCTTCTGTACTTTTTTAAATAAGGATTTAATGGTCAAATAGATTCAATATTAACTGTTGAGAATCCATTTAAATTATACTAAGTGTTTATTTTAATTGGGACAATCGGAAAGTTACTCAAATTGAAAGTGATAAGCAGTGCCATTCTCTATCTCATTATTGTTTCAAATATATCATTTTCAGTAATAGCTGCTACAAATATAACTGTAGAACAGGTAGGTACTTATGTTTTTAACTAACATTTCAATTACATGAACCGATTTTCGTCGATCCGAGACTTGATCGCTAACTTTGGGCCTCATAAGAATTGTCACACAGCGGGCGATGGAACGAGCTATGCGTGATCGAATCAAAAATGAGGAGCTCCGTAGAAGAGTACTTCAATTCAAAGAGTCGAAAAACTGGCGAGGTGGAGTTGTATCCCGCCCACAGATCGAAGAGCCGATTGACTTTAAGGATAGTAATTAAGGGATAGCAAGCAGCCAAAGACTGTGGTATTTGGAAGTTCCTAAACGAAGATTGTGTCGAGCAGATAACGTCCATAGCAGGGGCGTAGCTACCATCGTATCTGCCGTATCGATGATACCGGGACTACAGGGGCCCCTTATGCGAGAATGTAAAAAAAAATGTAATCTACAGGACTACAAGGGCCCCTTACGTGAGAAAGTAAAAGTAAAAATGATATCCACAATCTCACTTAATCAAGTGCTTCCCGCAAAATAACATATAAAAGATGCCTATCCGTAGAGTATCCTTCAGAAGGACAAAAGTATAACATCACTGTTATATTTATTTTAAACAAGCATTTTTGCTTCTTTTGCGAGAAATGTTTAACGTTCGTTTGGGCCCTCAAATACTTTTGAATCAGGGTTAACTAAGGCACGATACGCCTTTCTTAGGTCTATCTTAGGTAACAGTAGTCGTTTACTTCAAGTGAATACATATAAAAATGTATATAAATTACTCTAATTATTACAGCGTCCTGTAGTCCTAGTGAAACAGATATTTCGAAACGGTGAAGTGATACTTGGAGAGCTGAAACATCATGTAAGTCTTGACTTTACTGTTACTCTATATTTTCTACATTAAAATGAAATAGTTGTTGCTCTCATATAGTAAAACTTACACTCTTTTAATAAATATACTAAACCAAACGTCATACTCCAATTACTCGTACAGACCTATTTTTATATTGAGCGGCCAACTCAGTGTAAGTTTTACTATTTATGTTTTTACTATTTATGTTGGTCAATATTCACGAGTATATTATTTCCTTCGAACTATGTGCCCCGCCCATTGCCACTTCAGCTTCGCAACTCGTTGAGCTATGTCGGTGACTTTGGTTCTTCTGCGTATCTCCTCATTTCTGATTCGATCACGCAGAGATACTCCTAACATAGCTCGTTCCATCGCCCGCTGTGTGACTCTGAGCCTTCTTATGAGGCCCATAGTTAGCATAGTTCGAAGAGCCGATGGACGTTGGGGTCCCAAAGTGCTGGAATGGCGACCCCGCACTAGTAAGCGCAGTGTTGGCCGACCCCCAACCAGGTGGACTGACGACATCAAGCGAGTCACAGGGATTCGCTGGATGCAGGTGGCTCAGTATCGTGATGTTTGGAAGTCCTTACAAAAGGCCTATGTCCTGCAGTGGACGTCCATCGGCTGATATGATGATGATGATGATGATGATGATGATGATGATATTATTTCCAATGTACATACCTACGCGTATGTAATATTTATGACTACTTTGCCTCCTCAATATTTGTCTGTACTTTAAAAAATTCTATAAAATTGATCATTTAATTAGTAGATATACTTAGCTACTTATGTATATACCTATTTTTGTGCTTTAGATCTGTAGATTTGTTGGTTGCATTTTTGTGGATTGAATTAACAAATAAATGGATTTCAGGTATTTGTTTTCAAATTACTTACGAGTAAAAAGGGAAACAACGTCTACCGAGCGTTTTGCGCCGGGAGCATCATAACGCAGGAGAGGGTACTTACTTCGACACACTGTTACCTTACTAACAGAAAAAGGTTAGTATCTTCCCCCCAAATATTTCTATTTGTCTTTTCTATTTAAATCGCTGAATTTTGATGAATTTATAATTCATGAATGGTTTTATATTCTCTTGGAGAATATAAAACCATTCATTCAAATTCTCTTTTAATAATACAGAATACTTACCTTTTGTCGCGAACGGGTTGAAATAGGCATTAAAGTTTGTAGAAAAGTCCTTGATTTTTCTAGTTATATTTATGAAAATTGGTGCAATAATCATGATGTGATGTTTGAAAAAATTTGTAAAGCCGAGCGATTAAAAACGTAAGAATTTTGAAAATATCACTTCTATGAGACGAATATCTTAGCAATCCATGGATTCAACGTGCGGGTGCCGGGTCCATCGCGTGGCAGAGAGACAGACTCCGAGCAAAGTCCAGGACTTGTGACCAGTGGATGTAGGGTTAAAGAATTCCTTGACAATTGATTAACACTCCCCTCCTCCGCTCGTGTTGTTCTCCCTGCCTAGCCAAATTTGGTAAGATCCTAGAGCAGCTTTGGATACCCTTTCTAATATAGAACTAGCTGCAGTTCTAGAGAGGCCAAGATTTTTAAGCAAGTTATATAGATATTTTGTTGGTATTCCTCTCGCACCTACTTCTACGGCTTAACGACATAGACATTTTTAGTAAGTTCATTTGTTAGGTCATAATATTTAAATATTCAAATTCTGTAATTGTTAACTGGTTTTACTTGTATTTGGACTATCGTCGACATCGAGGGATGAAAGCGTATATGCTTTAAACTCTGATTTATTTTGATTTTTATATTCAAGTTTATTTTGAAAAAAATTATTTTGAATATTTTCAGGCGACGCCACAACTTTGACAACCTTAGGGTAGTGGCGGGCATTTTGCACGTCCACACTGTACAGCCGATGTTGACAATGCCTCTGCTAGATGACATCGAACAGTGGCGCCTGATTGCCCATCTCTACTCGCAACGACTGTTTCGGTTTCCTGCTTATGATTTGGGAATAATAGTAAGAGTATTCGTTTATCAACCCATATTCGGCTCACTGCTGACCTCGAATCTCCTCTCAGAATGAGAGGGATTAGGCCAATAGTCCACCACGCTGGCCCAATGCGGATTGGCAGACTTCACACACGCAGAGAATTAAGAAAATTCTCTGGTACGCAGGTTTCTTCACGATGTTTTCCTTCACCGTTTGAGACACGTGATATTTAATTTCATGCCCAGGACCGGATTCGAACGCACATCCGCCGGAATCGGAGGCAGAGGTCATATCCACTGGGCTATCACGGCTCTATAGTGAGAGTATACTCTATTTTAACGGCCTAGTATAAGACCGGCCCTCCTAGGCCTGCTTGTTGGAGAGGGCTTAGCCGGTCCTCCTAGGCTTACTTGTTGGAGAGGCCATATTATGAAGCTTAAACTTTGGATGATAATTTTTGATTCTGTAACGATCACTAACAGATGTTAATGATAAATTCAAATTCAAAATTCATTTATTTTGAGTTGGGTTAATTCACAAGCAATTTTGAAACGCCAGGTCATATAAGGTGATGAGGTTAATGACTTATCTTTCTTGATATTCTCATTGCTTTAATCAATAGGTGGTATGTTTTGTGTTTTAAATTATTTTCAACAAAATAAAACTAATGAATACAAAATAATAAAAGTTAGTCGGGTTATTTTATATTTTACTTTTTATCGACTTTCCAGAAAGTAAACAGGCCATGGGTTTTCAACAACTTTGTCAACAAAATACCATACGCTACATTGGATCAAGATTTTGATGGAGTATGTGTTGGTACTGCAGTTAAAACCACAAAGGTAAAAAATCTACTAGGTATATAAAAATAAGTCGGTTTTTTCATTCCTGACGCTATAACTCCAGAACGCACGAACCGATTTCCACGGTTTTGCATTCGTTGGAAAGGTCTCGGGCTCCGTGAGGTTTATAGCAAAGAAAATTCAGGAAAATTTCAACGTAGGGTAGGGGTAGGGTAGGGTAGGGGTAGGGTAGAGTTAGTTGAAAGTTTACATCAAGTTTCACGCGGACGAAGTCGCTGGCGTCCGCTAGTATCCTATAAATAAGTAATTTTAAAATCAAATAAAAGCAAAATGCTCAAAAGCATCACGAAATCTCGAAAACCGGTGGACATATAAAGTTGAATTTTGGCAGAGACGTATAGTTATTAGGAACGATAGGATTTAGGGAGAACCAGATTAAGGAAGTCTAAGTTAAGGGCGGACGAAGTCGCGGGCTTATTTATTTATTTACTTATTTATACTTTATTTGTACACCACAACATAATAAAAACAAATAACAAAAAAGAAAAAAGTATAGCACAGAAGTAGGATACAAAAGGCGGCCTTATCGCTACATAGAGATTTCTTCCAGGCAACCTTGGAAGTTGGAACTTGGGCTTCCGCTAGTAGAAAATATAAAATTCAAAAATTATTTATTTTAATAGGCTTAGTTTACAAACACTTTTGAAACGCCAAGTTATGTCGTAATTTAATGGTGGTAATTAAAGTCGAAAACTTAAAATTAACGTTACGAGGGTTCCAAAGCGCCTTGGTCCGTATAATTCGTTAAATATCTTACATAACAATGTTTGTATAAGGAGGTTTTTGTGACAGAGCTCGTTCGGGGAAGTTTTTTATACGCCAGCCACTCATGATCAACTTTATCGTCATGTCTGCAGTCCGCATAGGGATGTGGGCAATGAATAAAATATCAAAACCAAATCTAGTCAACTTGAACGTGAGGCCTTTTTTGAATTTCTTATAATTTAGGTAGGTACTAAGATGCTTTTTATAGACATATTTTTTATAATATTTTATTTGTATATTTCCTTATTCCCTATAAGCGCCAATCTAGGTCAATGATACTTTTTATAAAATGTCGATGTTAGAGTATCTAGTGCTGAACGTACGAGATTTTTTTTCAAAAAAGAGTATTTTTTAAATACACATTTAAAAAATACTCTTTTTTGAAAAAAAAATCAAAAATAAACATTCCCGTTTCCCTACAATTAGTTGGAAAAGACTGTGCTAGGAGTGAGTACGGTAATAGTCCAGCGGGGCGGGGATCGAACCACCACCCCTCGGTGATGAGTCCGGCCTCTTTACCACTAAGCTATTAAGGATTAATATCTTGAGTTTCAGTGATCCATTTATCCTCTATCCCGTGTTATATACTTCTCTGAGACTCTGGATAACATTTCCCCCGTTATAAAAGAAGGTAACCAGATGTCATGTTTCCCCCGTTATAAAAGAAGGTAATGATATGATCATCATCATCATCATATTAGCCAATGGACATCCACTGCAGGACATAGGCCTTTTGTAGGGACTTCCAAACATCACGATACTGAGCCACCTGCATCCAGCGAAGCCCTGCGACTCGCTTGATGTCGTCAGTCCACCTGGTGGGGGGTCGACCAACACTGCGCTTACAAGTGCGGGGTCGCCATTCCAGCACTTTGAGACCCCAACGTCCATCGGCTCTATTTTTTTTTTCGTTTTTTTTTTCAATCAAAATCAGATGTATTCAAATGTATTATCTAAATATTCGCAGAGTTGGTCGCGAGACAGATATCTGTACGCAGCCAATTTCCAACTGACCAGCAGACTCGACTGTGAGCACCAGTTGTTGAGGAGTTGTACCAATTACTATTGCACGGACTATGACGTGTCGATGTCTTCGTCTAGAGTAAGTGTTCATTTACACGCTTAGACCATTTAAACAACTGGACCTGCCTCGCTAACCGTTACCCCTCAGGTAAAGATCAAAAATCTATGATCTAGCGCGTTTATAAAAACTGTTGCTATATAATCGAAGTTTCATTGTTGTAATCGTGTTCGTCGTGTAAAGAGCTCCCTAAAAATGCCGGTTTGTGTTGTTAAATGGCATAAAAAACTTGTAGTTTAGTAAAAAATGGAGTAACGTTTCATGTGAAAGTATTTAAACCTTAATTTTATCAAATTTGTAATAAAAACCATTTATAAAAAGAATCGATTCCTTTGACGAAACAGCCAAACATCGATGAGTAATCGAATATTCTGTGTATTTAATCTGTGGATAGTCTAAGCAATGTGTTTGTTAATCTGTGTAAAAATTACGCGTGTGTGTACTGCGAGTCAAATTCCAAATCCGCAATTCCGCAGTCGACTGCAGTCACGAGCTGCTGCTCGTGTAACTGAGTGCTAACTGAGTGTGGTAGAGATTACTTATAGTAATAAGTCCGCATTTGCATGCTAAGTTTATATTATCATTTTTAATGTTTCTATATATAATTGTATTTTTGTATGCAATAAAGTATTTCTTCTTCTTCTTATTCTTCTACTATTACTGCAGGAGATAGAAGGTGGAGGCCTGATCTGTCACGACACCGGTGATCCTGCAGAAGACAAAGAGCTAGGAATACTAGTCGGAGTGTCATCGCTCATAAACATCAACCTTCCTTCTTTGCACAACCGCGTCGGTCCGTTCCATGATTGGATAACAGGTGATTGCTACGAAGCAAAACTTAATCTTCACTTGCTGATGATTTGTGCAGCTGGTCTTATACTATATCTTTAAATACAACAGTGGATAATTGATTGACATTTTGTGTATTAAGTGCTTTATTTTTATCGTTATTTACTACAGACGTAGGGCCTACTTCTTCTCAAGATAGCAGACACCCTTATACTCGTAGCACAAAATACATACGTACACGTATTATAGCAAAATCTGTGTTATTATAGATAGCTACTACCCAATAATGACACAGTGAAATAAATAATTTATATTTACTCATGTTCAAATATATTTGAAGGCAAAGTCACTCAGCGGGCGATGGAGCGAGCTATGCTTGGAGTTTCTCTGCGTGATCGAATGGAATGGAAATGGAAAGGAATGAGCGAGTCGTGAAGCTGAAGTGGCAATGGGCAGGCCACACAGTTTGAAGAGCCGATGGACGTTAGGGTCCCACTCCCAAGGTACTGGAATGGCGACCCCAACTAGTAAGCGCAGTGTTGGTCGACCCCCCACCAGGTGGACTGACGATATTAAGCGAGTCGCAGGGATTCGCTGGATGCAGGTAGCTCAGTATCGTGATGTTTGGAAGTCCCCAGAAAAGGCCTATGTCCAGCAGTGACGTCTATCGGTTTATAAGGTAAGGTAGGTTAAAATATATAGTAGAACGAAAACAAATAAAAATAAGCCAGTCATGTTTCATTTCAATATAGGCTGGGGCTTCATAAAGGCTTAAACAGTTTGACTGCTAAGTGTTTGTATCCTTGAACCCTAAAAAAACCTTACAAAGCCGCCAGTAGTCCAAACTCCTTAATTGACAAACTTCCAGTCTTCAAATGAGGTAGATATGACTGTCTTTTTTGTTCATAGCGAATCTATATACTTAAACCTATAAAAATCAATGCCACTTTTCGTTGTAATTTTATAACTCAAGAGCCTATACATACCAAATTTTTTGGTATGGATAGGTGGACTAATTTTTTTGGTTTGGTCTTGGGTAGGGGTAGGGTAGGGTAGGGATAGGAAAGAAGTGAAGAAAGCACAGCTTAACCGGGTCCGCTAGTATACCTACTCGTATAATAAAACTAAATGAAAATATCAAAATGTTTGTATTAATTGACACGATTAATAGGCATAGTCTAATGTCAAGCTGTTTTGTACACTTATTCCTCTCGATGTATGGATAGAATGATGAGACTCTGGTGAAGAACGAACCGGCCCCCTCTCGGTGTCCGCTGACGATACCCACTTGGACCCCTTTGTTGCCTTCGTTGGGGTCGCCAGTGCCAGTGCATACGAGAGGTCCGCCAGAATCGCCCTAAAATTAATTCTGTATTGCATCTGAATGACCAATTCTTGACATCTTTTTCAGCCTATTCTAATGGTATTTTCTAATTGGACCTGCCCCTGTACTTTGGCTGGTGGGAGGCTTCTGCCGTGGCTAGTTACCACCCTACCGGCAAAGACGTACCGCTAAGCGATTTAGCATTCCGGCACGATGTCGTGTAGAAACCGAAAGGAGTGTGGATTTTCATCCTCCTAACAAGTTAGCCCGCTTCCATCTTAGACTGCATCATCACTTACCATCAGGTGAGATTGTAGTCAAGGGCTAACTTGTCAAGAATAAAAAAAAAAGTTAAGCGGCATGTCGATTCTCTTTCTACGATCGCTATATGTATAATGACAGATTTTGATCACGTGACCTGTCGATAGCAAATGTCATTCCCATACATTTTTCTAGTTATCGAAGCTTTAGCGATTGTAGAAAGAGAAACGACGAGCCACTTGGCTACAGGGGCAGGGTTTATAGGAGAGTGGAAATGAAGCTTAACTCATCTCTCTGCCATAACGCAGTTTGGTGGGATTATGGTGATGTCTAATATTTGAAATTAGTAATGATCACGACTTTTCGACACGTCATTGACCGAGACCCTGCGATGGATCGAGATGATTTATAGTTCTCCGAATTAAGGGATTATAACATCACCAACGTCCCAACGATCCCAAGATTTTTATGGAACAAATAAATATTCAATACCCGGATAGTAGGGCTATTCTGTAACTGTGATTTTACATTCGAATTCACCTTTATCTCTCTTTGTCTAACGAGATAATAAATGAATGAATTCAAAACTTTGGAGAAATAAAAAAAACATCGTTACAAAATACTACTACTGACGTCGGTCTGAAGCCACATAGTGTAAAACTACTAGAAAAACGAGGTAGTTCCCACCTTTATAGGAGAGGAGATTTCGAGTGTATACTCGAATCCTGGCTCGGTTTGGCGGTATAAGGTTCGTTCTATCTTGTTAATAATAATCCGAGATACGAGTTTTTTTTTATTAGAGGTTCTTACGTTGGTCAAGGATTCTATGATGCCGTTCTTTATTTTATAATCGCCAAAACTAAAAGTTCGTCAGTTCATGCTCCACAAAGAGTACTTCGTCAGACACCTTTATCTAAAGTTTGTATCTTTCTTCTGTCTTTCTTTCTTGCCTTATTTATAAATAAAACTAATAATTATTTCACCGCGGCTAGTTGCGCGAAGAAGGGCTGCTTTTTTTGCGCAAAGGATCAGCCTGACTGTCCAGCGCGGAAATGCAGCTAGTATTCAGTATTCTTGCCACGTGGGCATGATTTGTATAAGTATTAGGATAAGTTAGTGAAAAATCCTCACCCTCTCAACATCTGTCACAGCACTGGAGGTGCAAACAAAACGTCGCATATTCTTCATGTGCACGAAATTGCATCTCCTCGCTGGTATGAGTTGTAGATTCGCTAGATTGAGTTTGTCAGATGTTTCCTAAAACAAAACAATACAATTTATAGGTCACTAATTTTATTTAATAATCATTGTTTATGTGGCTTTTGAATTAAATTTTTAGGGCTTCCGCACACGGGCCACCGGCCACAACCACAAAACGCCGCAACCGGCATATTTCCTGTAGTTTTCATACATTTTATATGGACTCGCCGCACTCGGTTGACGCCGGTGGCCACCACACGCTATAATCGTCGCTGCTCTCTTCTTGTGGCCCCTCAGACCAATTATTGTATAGACCTGCCTTGGTAGACATTACTTTTCTCACAAAGTATATGATCAACGATCTAATCCGGTTGTAAAAACTGTCTCTATATAATAGATTAAGAGAATAGCTGTAATCGTGTTCGTCGGTTAATGAGCTCCGTAAAAATACCTTTTTGTGTAATTGAATGGTGTAAAAAACGGGCACAAACTTCTAGTTTAGTATAAGATATATACCAAATTTAAGCTCGTTTTCCTCAGAAAATGACAGACAATTTTGTTCGTAACTATGAGTGCGATACGCCGCAGCACGCCACTCGCGCGATTATAATACTGCATGTATGGGTTAAAAAAGTAGCAGCCACCGACCACAAGTGTCGACCACCGGTCACAAGTGGCTGTCGCACGGCACAGCTACTTTTGTGGCCCCTTCTTGCTTCTTGTAGCGGCGTTTGTGGCTGTCGCGTGTGGCTTGTGTGCGGCGACACTTAGAACACCAAATTGAAGGTTCACACTGAGAAAAAATTCCTGGACCAACATACTTAAAATTTTGATCCAGAAAGCTAGCCAGCACCATGTTATAATGATATACAAGCTCCATAACATGGTGCTGTTTCTATACGGTACAACAAGCTGTACCATAATCATTAATAAGTATACGGCATCTATTTTACGTATGCTGCACCAGTAGTAAGTAGTAATTTGCAAGCTCTTTACGTAAGTAGCACAAGCAAGGAATATCTTTGGAAATATCACAGTTTGAAAATAATTCCGGAACAAAATAATGCTCAAATAAATAACACGCGCATTAGTATTGAAGTGCGCTCGCCAATCGCGGGCGAACTCTGCATTACAGTGCGGGTAATATCATCATCATTATCAACCCATATTCGGCTCACTGCTGAGCTCGAGTCTCCTCTCTGAATGAGAGGGGTTAGGCCAATAGTCCACCACGCTGGCCCAATGCGGATTGGCAGACTTCACACACGCAGAGAATTAAGAAAATTCTCTGGTATGCAGGTTTCCTCACGATGTTTTCCTTCACCGTTTGAGACACGTGATATTTAATTTCTTAAAATGCACACAATTGAAAAGTTGGAGGTGCATGCCCCGGACAGGATTTGAACCCACACCCTCCAGAATCGGAGGCAGAGGTCATATCCACTGGGCTATCACGGCTCGCTGGCGTATATACTTACCTGGCGTCGGGGACACCGTGATCAAGAAAGCGATTCCCCCAGAACGAGGCCCTTCCATTGCTGGTAATATGCTGGTGTACAATACCACGGGACTCAGACTTCCGCAGACGAAGTCGCGGGCGCCGTGGTATACATTTTTAAGATGTATAAGCAGGTATACCTTGCTAGATATTCTCCCAAAACCAGACACCAGACATTCTCCTTTGTAGTCCAATTTTTTTCGAGCAATCGGAATAGAGTTCACGTAACTATTGTAAACAAACGGTGTCTCGGTCCACTGTAATAAAATAAATAGTAGGTATTTCAATTACATGACAAGGTATTATTAGGTAATTTATAATATTTATTAACAATATTATCCACTTCTATGGCTTATTCAATGAGCCTTTTTCCTCTTTTTTTCCACTTTACCACATTTTTAAGCATAAATCTTAATAATTATTTCTAAATATTATTACAATTATTTGTCATATGTTATTTATATTTTATAACTAGCGGACGCCCGCAACTTCATCCGCGTGGATTTCAGCTTTTCACAAATCCCGCGGGAACCATGGATGTTGTTATACACATATTAAAAACCTTCCTCTTCAATCACACTATCTATTAAAAAAAACCGCATCAAAATCCGTTGCGTACTTTTAAAGCAGGTACAGAGAAAGCGACTTTGTTTTACAATTTGTTGTGAAGAATATTATAATTTTAACAATTTTTTCATTTCGATTTAGCACTTAGGCCCTTCCATTCTGAATCACGATTACTCTGACACGTACAAAATTAGACAGTGAACGTTGATCTTGAAAATATTTAAAAAATCTTGAAAATATTTTATTATTATAAAAAAAATACAAAAACCAATAATAATTATTTACGAACTAAACTAAACAGTCTTCAGAAAATTTAACAAATTACACAGAACACAAAGTTACCTACAGTAGTCTTAAATATTTTAGTTTACATTTATTTATGTATTTTTGATTAAAAGTTACAATATTATTATTACGCAAAACTAAGTGTTACCTATATTATTAGATCTTAGGGGTGCTTTGACACCTACTCTAGGTTAGCCTGTGTCGTAGGTGTCATAAAAAAATATGATAATGATATAGGTAATAATATAATTTACCAGAATAGCTATGTCGTCTTTCGGGAATCTATACGTCAGTGGAAATACAACGTTCTTCAAGGCCCGCCATTGGCCGTGTTGTTCGGAGTCAATCAGACTTCGGTAGCCGTGGTTTTGTAAGTTGCCAGCTACCGCGTACGTTCTTGACAAAGAATCCTTCCTTCTGAAATTGGGATGACAGTTTTTTTTCAATAATTGCGAGTACTTGATTTATGCATTTAAGGTTTTTTTTTTTTACAAGTAAGCCCTTGACTACAATCTAACCTGATGGTAAGTGATGCAATCTAAGATGAAAGCGGGATAACGGAACGCTAAATCGCTCTTTGCCGGTAGGGTGGTAACTAGCCACGGTCGAAGCCTCCCACCAGCCAGACCTGGACCAATTAAGAAAAACTCAATCTGCCCAGCCGGGGATCGAACCCAGGACCTCCGTTTTGTAAATCCACCGAGCATACCACTGCGCCACGGAGGCCGTCAAAAACGTTGCTTATAGGAACCTACCATAAAGGAATCTACATTAATTAACGAACTTTATAGGAAATTACCAAAGAATCTACATTTAACGAAAAATTAAAAAGAAACTATTATTCAGCCGGAACAATAAAACATAGATCAAGTAATCATCGTTTAATACGGGTCTAAGCGATGGCTGATGTGAACGTTAATTCATCTGTGTAAAAACTATACGCGTGTGTATGGTAAACCAACTGTATAGTTGCGTGTAGTGTAAGGACGGACACTAAATAATATATTTATATTTATTGGTGTGAGATATTTTTGATGTGATTGTACCTCGTCCCCGTCAAAAAACGACAGACAATACTGTTGTCTGTTGGTGAATTTGTGTGGGTATGTAGGTATATCAAAAGGTAAAGAACTAAAGAGATACAAAAAGCCAACATCACGCGGTGTTCCCAGGCGGTCACCCATCCAAGTACTGACCGCGCCCGTTGTTGCTTCACTTCGGTGATCGGACGAGAACCGGTGTATTCAACATGGTATGGACGTTGGCGAATGAAATGTTGAAATAAAATACTAGAATGAACATACGCTTCTATATCTTGAATGAGCTAAGAATTATAATATGTTAGCGGACGCCGCTACTTCGTCTGCGTGGAAAACCCAAACCACTACAATCTTTCATAAATGATACGTTTATATCTTCCTCTTGAAATTCTATGCAAGGAAAATCTTTGGGAAAATAACTTACTCACCAATTAGGTCTCAAGTACTGTGTTATGGCGCCATAATTATTATAAGAGGTACAGGACAAATTCTCTATTTGATTCAAATACCTACTAAAAAATATTCACCAGCACGGCTATTCTCTAAGGGTGTTTTGTATAACTCGCAAGTGCGAGTTTTGAATTCACCAGTATCTTTCTTATTCTATATTATCGTGTTAAACAGAGAAAGATAGAGGCGAGTTTGAAAGTCGCACTTGCGAGTTATATAAATATCGTTACAGAATAGCCCTAGCGGGCGGCGAGCTGTCAGCGCAGCGTTGCCGGCTAGCGAGGCGATACCTACAGAGCGGGTCTGTGTCTAAGGCGATAAGTTTTGTGCCTAAGACGTATAGGTACGTTAACAAAGCCGTGTGAATAGGCTACTTGCCTGGTGTACAAAACTAATAAGATTTTTTTGCATAGAGGCAGTTTAGATGCCTAGAAACTCTAATCACATTTTTATTTGTGAAAATAATCTCGCAATTGTAATATTTTTATAAAATAAAATTGTATTTTTATCACGTCTCCGCAAACGCCAATCATAAACTGTAAGGCATCGGTTTGTGATTGGCGCTTGCGGTGACGTGGTATAATCACATCACTGCAAACGCCAATCACGCTGTGATCTCTATGAATGACGTCACTTGCTAATGTGTTGTGTTTCAGCGGAGAAATTTTACGCAGATATTTTTTCATTTATATTAAATTTTTTAATGGTTATTATTGACGGGACAAAATAAAATATAGCTTAGAATACTTCCATAATTTAGTTTAAACACTGTTTACAAAAGAGGCAAATAGCCTATTCAGGCTAAGCAGCTGGCAACTGCTACCGATGCACGTCGCCGACGTCTCGGCGGCAGTTGACTGCAGTCGTCGGTAGCAGTTGCTGCTCGTGTAAATGAACCCTTACTTACGCTGCGCTTCCGCACATCTTCATGCAAGCATTCTGATCTGTGGCGAAGCAGTGAGCTGCCGAAAGCAGCTTGGTAGGACCGATGATCGAGCCTCCGCAGAACGTCACGTATATCCGGGACCTTCTCATCGACTTCTTGAACGCTAGCTGGATATAATTTAAAAAATCATAATCATAATATTATTCTGAGGGGTTTCATAATCTATCCCGAATTTCCAGAAGATTTTTGTGCCGTGACAACGTATACGTATACGTATTGCTCGACATTTTGTCTTTTTCTTATCTCGAGATTATGTCGTTATGCGCATTTTAGGCCTACAGGGATAAGTTGAAGTTGACCCTGGCACTCACAGAGTCTGAAAAGCAACGTACCTGATAAGGTACATCACCGAGTTTAGCTGGCACCCCGTTAACCACGCGAAGGATGTTTTCATTTTTATAGGAAACAGATTTATTGTTTGCGTCCGGAAAAGACGCATTCAAAACATTTATCAAAATAAATATAAAATATAAATTAATAGTAAACATAGAGAAATATTGTGTAATATTAATATATATGTAATATTGACAAAAAATTGTATTGTCTTTGTTAGATTGTGTGACAGAAGTAAGTAAAGTAAATAGAATAGAATAAAATCTACATATTATATCAAAAACACCAGTCATCGATGTATTTATACGTCTGTTTACAGTTACAGAAGAGGATTCGAGTCACCCATTTGTTTACGGAGTTTAAAGAAAGATAAAATACTCAGACGAATTATATTGGAACCTGTCTCGCTACTACCCCTGTCACAATAAAAGATGACGATCTAATGCATTTATAAACCGTTTAAATAGAATCGATGTTTCATTGTTCTAATCATTTTCGACGTGTATACAGCTCCTTAAAAAGGGTGGTTTGTTTAGGATATCAGGATAGCTGGATTTTTAATAAATTTTAATAAAGTTTTTTATTTACAAAACATAAATAAACCCTCCATACACACGCGAACGCGACGTCTTATGTAAGGCGTGCCCCTCTTCACTCGAAAAATTTTAAAAGTTGATGAATGATTTGAAGAATGGATTTAAGGAATTTTCGAAAGGTTTTGAAGATTATACGCCTATTATTATTAAACACGGCGTTGGCGTTCACGGTGCAAACGCTGGCTCATATAATACATATTATTATCAACTAAAGAGCGCGGCAATATAAAAAGTAATGGGACTAAAAAGCGAGTATGACTGTCATACTCGCTTTTTAGTCCCATTAATCAGATTTTATTATATTATTGTCATACTATGACAATAAATAAAGTAATATTAAGTGCCATCTACCGAAATTGTAATGAATTAACAAGAACACAATCTTGAACCTAAAACGCGAAAATCTGATTAATGGTTCAACCATTTATTTGCCAGAAGTACAATTGGTTTGACATAGATGGCTCTTTTTAAATATTTTGTTAGTTTTATATGCCCTCATTAGATGGCGTTGTTAAGTTGTAATTGTTGCTTCTTGTGACAATTTGATGATGGGGATGAATAATGAATATTAGATAAAAATTATATCCCTCACCCTCCAACACGTTTTCGGGCAGCGTGGTGGGTCTAAGCTCCACAACTCCTTTCGTAAAAAGAAAGGGAGGTCTGGCTAACCGTGCCATATCGCATGTGTCGCATTGGTTTACTGCAAATAATCTACTATTAAATGCCAAGAAAAGTAAATGTATTGAGTTTTCATTGCCAAATGTTATAAATATAGATAAGTCTATAATGATCGATGGTGAAACACTGGAAATGGAGAATTCCACAATTTTCCTGGGAGTGACCTTGGATTGTTTGTTCGTTTTCTTATTTGATAAGCTTATTGGTAACAAAAAAAATGCAATAAAATTAATGTAGCTATAATACTTAGACCCTTTTTACACCGGCGAAGATTTTGCCCATTATATTCTACATCAATATGCCATATTATCATCTCCTTAAACTTTTATACGGGGGTATACCTGGGTTCCCGACATTCCCCTTTAGATTAAGATGAGAACAAGAAGAATGAATATGAGGAAGGCGGAGGAATGTTTGTGGTGGCGCACTCTCGAAAAGGTCCAGCTGTAGACTTTTAAGCAACATACATATATAATATATATATTGTTGCACATCACACTAGGTTACAAAAAATAGTAATTCTTTTAAGGGCAATTGCATACGTTTTTATAATGGCATGTCTTTCAATAAGTTCAAAGTTTTTATTAAACGTAAGCTTATAGAAAAGTCATATTATAGTGTCAATGATTACGTAAATGACAAAATTGCTTGGAAATGAAATGTATTACATGACAGGCTACTTATATACCTATTGTAAAATGGTGATAAACTAAAAAGGATAAACCTGGCTGAGTTTGTTGTGGGCTCTTCTCAGACCAAGGCGCGTTTGGAACCCCTTGTAACTTTAATTTTAAGTTTTCGAATAATTATTATCACCATTATCTTAAGTTTAATAATGACCTGACGTTTCGAAAGAGCTTGTAAACTAAGCCTATTTGAAATAAATGAATTTTGTCTTTGACTTTAATACAGGCTAAAGATGAAAAGCAACGAAATGTTTTTATAGCTCAACTAAGGTATCGCAGCTCAAATATTCCGAAGGGCTTCTAAGGTGATTATTTCTCGTAAGTGAACGTCTAACTAATTTCCTTACTTAACTATATCTCAGCCGGTTGATTTCAGACGTTGTGCATTAAACATCAGGTGTATTGCGTCTGCAGCCGACGGAAGCAAGGCGGGGGCCGGAACTCGCTTCATAAATTATAACTTCCTCTAGTTTAGAGTGCGATAGATGTCGGCACACACTACGCGACAATTCTATGGTGTATTTTTGTGACAACGTGGAATAGTTTACAGACGGCCTCCGTGGCGCAGTGGTATGCGCGGTGGATTTACAAAATGGAGGTCCTTGGTTCGATCTCCGGCTGGGACAATTGAGATTTTCTTAATTGGACCAGGTCTGGCTGGTGGGAGGCTTCGGCCGTGGCTTTAACACCCTACTGACTAAGACGGTACCGCCAAGCGATTTAGCGTTCCGGTACGATGTCGTGTAGAAACCGAAAAGGTGTGTGGATTTTCATCCTCCTCCTAACAAGTTAGCCCGCTTCCATCTTAGACTGCATCATCACTTACCATCAGGTGAGATTGTAGTCAAGGGTTAACTTGTAAAAGAATAAAAGAAAAAGAAAACAATACAATCTTTAAAATTTAATTAAAATCTAAATCTTAAAAATCTTTAAGCTTGTATCAATTAAGCCCTTTCATACGATACCCCATTTTAGGGAAGTGGGGAGATAGAAAGAGACAAAAAGTAGACCATGTCACTCTCCATTCTTTCAACTATCTTCACTTAAAAAATCACGTCAATTCGTCGCATTTTGGCGTGAAAGACGGACAAACAGACAGACAGGCATACACACTTCCACATTCATAATATTAGAATATGGATATAAATAGTTACGTAGAACTCAGTGGGCTAATCTGACTCGCACTTGTCCTTAAATTTTTGGTGTTAAAGTTACTTAACAAAAAACTGTGGCACAATTTAAGAAACTTTCATTGTGTATCTTCATCATAGACAGTCACCGTTAAACAACAAAAGTGTTGTGTAACTTTCATTATTATCAGCATATTTTAATGTCATTGTAACACCACCAACTTCCTATACCTACAACAAAAAAAAAAACGCCAAAAATTCAACATCACATAATCCGATACAGCTTTCAAACCCAGGACCTTGTGATCCGAAATCTCATTAGCCAACAACTGGACCAATAAAGCAGTTTGTGTAACTTCAGTCTTAGTAAATTTCCGCCTAGTGTGGCACGAGCCACCAAAATCTCGGGTATTGTCTTGAGATTCGTATTTAATTAGCGCGACCTCAAGCGGCTGGCCGGATATTAAGCCACGCATTGCTAACTACCCACACTCCACTACACTATCATACAATACAACTATCTACACATGAGTAGAGATCATCATTATCATCATACTAGCTGATGCCGCGCGGTTTCACCCGCGTGGTTCCCGTTCCCGCAAGAATACGGGGATAATATATAGCCTATATAATGATAATAGATAAATGGGCTATCTAACACTGAAAGAATTTTTCTAATCGGACCAGTAGTTCCTGAGATTAGCGCGTTCAATGAAACAAACAAACTCTTCAGCTTTATAATATTAAGTATAATTTTAACGGTCTATACCTACAATGCCCTTACTGAAAACTGCTTCGTTGGCTAACATAAGTTAACCATTGGAGATTATCCTATGTGGTGACCTGGAATAGGGTTGTTTAAATATATATTGAGTTTTTTTTTTCATCTTGGAAATTGGCAGCCCAAAGTTGGTGCTGCCAATGGGAGAGAAAATGAAGCTTTAACCTATTTTTGACGGCCTCCGTGACGCAGTGGTATGCGCGGTGGATTTAATGACGGAGGTCCTGGATTCGATCCCCGGCTGGGCCGATTGAGGTTTTCTTAATTAGTCAAGGGCTAACTTGCGAAGAATACGAAGAATAAAAAATATAAAAAATATCAGGGTGCTCGAATGCCAGTTGATTGATTTCGGAGTAAAGAGACAAAGAGTTGTCTCGACACTCTAAAGTCAAGTTAAGGTTTTTTCGGATATGATTGGCGTTGCGGGCTTTCGGGAGAATTTGTCGCGGAGTTTGCAAATTCCAAATAGGAGAGGGGATATGGAACTTACTCCCACTACGCTGTTCCAATGCGGGTTGACAAGTTTGTGTTTTACGGAACCAAATTAGCTGAAATTTGTAATGTAGATAGATAGATTATAACCTAGATTAACAAATAGGCTACTTTTTATTAAACTACTAGTGCAGCTAGTTTTAATATAGGTACACGTTTTTTCTTTCTTTCTTTCAAACCATATAAATTACACTGGACAAGCAAGAAAGACTATCTGTTGCTCTAAATCAAGCCCTTTAGTACAGCTTCGTCCACTACCACTTACTAAGTACTAATTAGGTCTAGCAAGTTAAACAAGATAGACCGAGATACTAATTAAGTGCTACAAGTTAGTCTGCTTAGTTGGTTAAGTTCAGCTAAGTTGTATTGTGTAAGTTTGCTTGTTTGACTCGGCTTCGAACTTGGACCTGGTAGTGTAGTCAGGCTAGTTTATGTAGATACGGGTAGTAAAGATTATGAATCCTTTCGACTATGAATATAATATCCCACTAATTTATTATACGCAAAAGTTTGTGTAAATCAGTTTTTACAATTTGTACATATGTACCTACTTATAGTGCATAGCCTAGTTAAAAAATTCGTGCACTCTTTTGTTCTCTCTAATACCTAATAATATTATTTAATAGTAGTATAATGGGGATGATGACTATAGCTTTGAATATATTGATTCAATGAGACATTCGGGTAAACAAGGTCAATGTTAACTAATTAATATATAATAAACAAAGATTGTCTGGATGTATGCAATGTAAATAAGATTATAAAAATTCTAAATCTACTAAAATTCTTTTATCGTAATTAGAAGAAAATTCATACATTTTTAGCTTCCTTGCATTAAACGTGACATTTTTTAATAGATTATGATAAACATAAACGCACAAATAATAAAGATATTTGTAATTTTGTTTCAACGCCCATGCAAATCTAACGATCAGCGAATCAACGACGTCACTAATTCGTGCCATTCGCAAATCTAGCTCTTTAGATCCCTGTAGGTCCGAAAGCAATGATCGCAGATATCCTGTTACTTTTAGAAAAATGCTTTACTATTATAGCACACTTCTAATTTACACAAAATTAAAAAAAAAAATCGTCATCATCCCTATTATTTTTCTTGTGTTTTCTATGTAAAAATAATAAAATAGAAAGCATAATTATTCATATTTTACTGTACCCACTTGTGTAGCAATGTTTACTGCATTATGCGATATTAAATTGAAAGGCGCTCGTTGGCCTAACGAAGCATTGTGGCGCATCTGTTCGCATATCTAGTGGCTTTTTGTGTTTTTTGACGTTGATGGTTGACTATAATATCAACCATTATGCTCTCGCTTATAGAGAGGACAAGTATTGCAAATGTTTCATCGATTTTCTTTTTATAGTGTGCACTTTACAATGGTGTTCGATTTACGACGATTGTTTTACGAAGTTTATTTTAATCTGGCAACACGTTGTATCTGTCATGTCTGTGATGTTTTTACCTTGTGGGAGGTTAAGAAAATTCTGGTCAGCCTTAATTGCTCAACGATTAGAGCGGTTGGACTCATCATCGTGGGGTGGTGGTTCGATCCCCGCCCCGTTGGTCTAATAATATCAGCCATTATGCTCTTTCTTATAGGGAGGACAAGTATTGCAAATGTTTCATCGATTTTCTTCTTATAAACACTGTACAATGGTGTTCGATTTACCACAATTGGTATTGTTACGATTGTTTTATGAAGTTTATTTTAATCTGGCAACACGTTGTATCTGTCATCTCTGTGAAGCTTTTACCTTGTGGAAGGTTAAGAAAATTCTGGTCAGCCTTAATTGCTCAACGATAAGAGCGGTCGGACTCATCATCGTGGTGTGGTGGTTCGATCCCCGCCCCGTTGGTCTAATAATATCAGCCATTATGCTCTTGCTTATAGAGAGGACAAGTATTGCAAATGTTTCATCGATTTTCTTCTTATAGACACTGTACAATGCTGTGCGATTTACGACGATTGTTTTATGAAGTTTATTTTAATCTGGCAACACGTTGTATCTGTCATGTCTGTGAGGTTTTTACCTTGTAAAAGGTTAAGAAAATTCTGGTCAGCCTTAATTGCTCAACGATAAGAGCGATCGGACTCATCATCGTGGTGTGGTGATTGGATCCCCGCCCCGTTGGTCTAATAATATCAGCCATTATGCTCTTGCTTATAGAGAGGACAAGTATTGCAAATGGTTCATCGATTTTCTTCTTATAGACACTGTACAATGCTGTGCGATTTACGACGATTGTTTTATGAAGTTTATTTTAATCTGGCAACACGTTGTATCTGTCATGTCTGTGAGGTTTTTACCTTGTAGAAGTTTAAGAAAATTCTGGTCATCCTTAATAGCACAACGGTAAAAGCGGTCGGACTCATCATCGAGGGGTGGTGGTTCGATCCTCGCCCCGTTGGTCTATTGTCGTACCCACTCCTAATACAGTCTTTTCCGACTAGTTAGAGGGGAATGGGAATATTGGTTATAATATTTAAAATATACCGCAAATATTATTTAAGAAAAAAAATACTTTTAAAAAAAAGAAGCTATGATGTCACAAAAAGACACAGTCAGTGACGCACAGACCCACATACATATATTTTAAACTAAAAGATATGACAAATATTATTTTAGAAAAAAAATATACTTGTAAAAAACATACGTATACAGCCGAACGTAGAACCTCCTCCTTTTTGGAAGTCGGTTAAAAAAAGAATAATAAATAAATAATAAATAAAATAAATAAAATCTTTATTCACCAAAAAAATATACATAAAACCATAACATTGCCTGTGGTCTCCACACTAGATTGATCTGTATCGTGGAGACCAGGTAGGATTTTCTAATGCTTTCCGTTGGACTAGGACTAATTACAAAAATTACAATAAATAGGACTACATTACAAAAAGAAAAACATTACAAAAAAGAAAAGTAAAGTAAAACAGTAAGCAGAAACATTAGATGGTGTACACAATTATTTTAGCTTATTTCATATTTGCATTGAGTAATTCTTCAGTGTCTGTATAAGTTAAACTTTTTAACCAATTAGTTATTGTTAGACTTGCCTGATTTACTGAGAGGTTGCAAAGATCACAGGACCTTGCAACAAAGTTGTAGACTTTTGCATCGACATATGGTGTGAATCGTCGAGCGAACTCAGTTTTCGCAATTGGGAGATTGACCTTGACTATTCTTTTTCCAAATACCTTTTTTACATTTGGGGATTGTAGCAATTGTCTATGTTTTGACAAAGCTGCTTTTAATATAAAGAGTTGACGAACTGTAAGCACCCCACTATCTTTATGTAGTAGTGCGGTTGAATATTTGTATGGTTTTTTTAGCATTACTTTTAATACTGATCGTTGAGCTCTCTCTAGATCTATTAAAATTGTCTTTGCTGCACTTCCCCAAGATAGAATGCAATAGTTAAGAAGCGACTGGCATAATGAAGTGTATACTAATGTTAGGGTTGACGCGTTCGCTATATCGCGTATTTTTTTCATTATACCGATGATTTTTCTGACTCGTTTAGAAAGGAAAGCAATGTGTGGTCTGAAGGAGAGCTTATTATCGATCTGGATCCCAAGATATTTAATGACGTCGACCTGACCAATTTCATCACAAGCACACTGAGCCGTTATGTGGCGTTTTGCATTTGTTACGCCACAACTGTGGATCTTAAGGCCATTGTTTCGTTTTTTGGGAGCGGAAGCTGCAGTTTTATGAAAGCACAGGTATTTTGTTTTGTCTATATTCAGCGTCAGTAAATTGTGGCTAAGCCAATTCGATAAAGCAGATATTCCCGACTGTGCATTTCGATAAGTTTCTTCCCAAGTTATACCATGGAATAGTAAGGCAGTATCATCGGCGTAACAGATGATGTCAGCGTTCTTGAGTGGTATACTGTGTATATCGTTAATATATAATATAAATAGCGTCGGTCCGATTATGCTACCTTGAGGTACACCAAAATTGATACTTTGCACGTCACTTTTTAAATTAGATATTTTTGTACACTGCTTTCTGTTGGTTAAGTAACTTTTAAACCACTCAAGTGGTATGCCTCTTATACTGTTGCATTCGAGTTTTCTTAGTAAAACCGGGATGGACACAGTATCAAAGGCCTTTGCCAAGTCCAGGAATAAACCTATGCAACCTTTTTGCTGGTCGAGATGGGCAGATACAGTAGATGTTAGAAGACGGACAGCATCCTCCGCAGATTTATTATGCCTAAACCCAAATTGCCTCCCTGATAGTATGTTATGGGACTCTAAGTAAGACATAAGTCTCTTGTTAACTATTTTTTCCAACAATTTGGAGAAGGTTCCAAGCAATGATATGGGTCGATAGTTTTCAGGCTTGTCTTTGGGGCCAGCTTTATATATTGGGCTTACCAATGCTATTTTCCACTCTTCGGGAAATACACCTGTGCTTAAGCTTAAGTTAAAAATGGTAGTTAGTGGGTCAATTATTTCTTTAGCCGTTTGTTTAACAAGTTCGTTGTTTATTTCGTCATAGCCTGAAGCTTTCCCATTCTGGAGTTGTGAAATAAGTGCTTCTACTTCATAATTGTCTGTAGGGGTCATAAAAAAGGAATCACGTGTAGAGTGATTTTGTTTTATGTTAGTTGCTATAGACTCTTCGGTTTCACCAATATTTGATAGTATATTATTTGCTAAATGTTGTCCTAATGTTGAGAAATAGTTATTACATGAGTTGAGAGATTGTGTTTTTTGTGTGGTTCCGAGAAGTTCATCTATTTTAGTGTGAGAATTTTTGGAATTGCATATATTTTTTATAGATTTCCATAACTTTTTGGAGCTCTTAGAGCTTTTTTCTAGTTCTTTCCTTTCGTATTCAGTTTTAAGTTTCCGTAAAAGGCTATTACAAAAATTTCGGTACCTCTTGTATGTAATTTTTAAAATCTCATTGTCCGAGTCTGCTCTAAACTGCAAATGCAACTTGTCTCGGTGTTTCATGCACTTTAACAGACCATGCGTTATCCAAGGCTTTAGGTTGAACCTTGACCTAGTTATAGTGACTATTTCTGTATGGCGATTTATGATGTTTAGCAGTCGAGACATGAAGGAGTTTACTGCCAAGTTCACATCACGGCTTTCGTTAATAGATGACCAGTCTTCACTTCCCAAGTCTAGTTTTATAGCTTCAATATTTCGTTTTAGTCTCTTCCTTGGTAACCTGTCAGAATTCAATTTTAGTGAGAACCCAGTAATGGCTATATCATGATCTGTTATGTCTGAAGTGCAGACTATACCAGTTGCTTTCCCAGTTGTTCGGGTCATTATGTGGTCTAAACAAGCATCTCCTCTTGTCGGCAAAGTTATGCTAGGCAGTAATCCATGCTCGGCGATTAAGCAGAGATATTCAGTATAGCTAACATTATTTACAGATTTCAATATATTTATATTGATATCTCCACAGACAATTAAATTGGCGTACTGTTTTAATTCGTCGAGTAGATTGTCCAGTGACTGAAGGAAAAGGTCTGCATTTTTTCCAGATGGTGAGCGGTAGATACCAACTATTGTTACTAAGTTTTTTAATTGTATCAGAATACAGTCTGATTCACTCAATTGAGGTTCTTTTAAGGTAACACTGTGGGAGTTTTCCACATATACAACCACACCTCCATTTTGATTTCTTATTCTCTCAGTTTTATAAGATGAGTATCCTGGTATATGGGGTATAATTGGATTACCACTTAGCCAACATTCACATAAAACAATGACATCAATTTTTGAATTCAAACGCCTAAAAGTCAAATAGAAATTGTCAAAATTTTTTTCTATACTTCGTATGTTGAAAGTTAGCACTTTGAAATTGTATCCTGAAGAAAGTGTATTGTTACACTGTTCTGGATAGCTTATTGAGACGCATTCAATTTGCATTTCGTCTATCTCACTACCCAGGTCGTCTGGGTTCATAGTGAAGTATATAATTGTTTTTTCCTAAAGGTACTTTATGAAATTTAAAATGTGAGTATGTAGTTACCCTAGCGGAGTGGTAGTGTAGTATATATAGAGTAAGTATTAATTGGGTGATTGTGTTGGCATGCAACATGTAAGCCAAGATAACTATGTCAAAGTATCCTAAATGTAGCTCACTTTTTACATACAGAAAAAGTTTACATAAGAGAATATACAATAATAACAGAATAAGAATAGCAAGGAAAATCAGAATTACAAAGCCCAAGCAATGACACTTAACAACACATTGTAGTAGACTAAAGAAGACTATAAAATTATCTTCACCTAAGCAATTTAACAATGTTTTAGTAGGTAGTAGGAAATATCTCAAGAAAGTAACAATCCCACACAGATAATAATATTTCTCTTGTGTTTTTTTAAGATAGTGTGACAAGTTAATTTGCATTTTACAACAATCCATTAATATTATAGTTATACAATACATATTTAAATAAATAATTCTAGTATAATAAAGATTTGTTTTCTTTCCCTGAAATCTAAAAAAGTAATATTTATTTTGCATTTTACAACAATACATTAATATTATAGTTTTACAATACATTTTTAAATGAATAATTTTAGTATAATAAAGATTTGTTTTATTTCCTTGAAATCTGAAAAAGTAATATTTATTTTGCATTTTACAACAATACATTAATATTATAGTTTTTAACCGACTTCCAAAAGGAGGAGGTTCTACGTTCGGCTGTATGTATGTTTTTTTTTTTTTTTTTTTTTTTTTTTTATGTATGTCCAGCGATAATTCCGTCAATTATGGACCGATTTTGAAAATTCTTTTTTTGTTTTGTAGGGTTTACTTCCAGGGTGGTCCCATTTTTTTCATGTCAGGATCTGATGATGGCATCCTGGAGAAATTGAGGGGAACTTTCGAAAGTTGTAGAGACGGCTAGTACGTTTGTTAGTGTTCCCATAAGGTATTTTAAACCACTACAATTTTATGAAGGTTTGGAGTTGGTCTGATGATGGAGCCGAAACACAGACGATGGAACTCGTCAATGATTTACAGCAGTCACCTTTTGTTTGGGCTTGATTAATTTGTATTGATGAGAACTTTCCACCTATATAGGTTGTGACTGTATTAAGGGTCTGGTGATGAAGACGAGGGACAGTGAAGAGAACTCCTCGACGGTTCACAGTAGCTACCTTGTGTTTGGACTTGATAAATTTGTATTGATGAGAACTTTCCACCTAGATGGATTGTGACTGTATTAAGGGTCTGATGATGAAGACGAGGGACAGTGAAGAGAACTCCTCGACGGTTCACAGTAGCTACCTTGTGTTTGGACTTGATAAATTTGTATTGATGAGAACTTTCCACCTAGATGGATTGCGACTGTATTAAGGGTCTGGTGATGAAGACGAAGCACAGTGAAGAGAACTCCTCGACGGCTCACAGTAGCTACCTTGTGTTTGGATTGATAATTTTGTATTGATAAGAACTTTCCACTTAGATAGGTTGTGACTGTACACACGCAGTGGGTATGCTAACACTAAAAATAAAAAAATAAAAATTTTAATAAAAAAAATTCAACCGACTTCCAACTCAAAAAATAACTTTAACTAAAAAGCAAAAAATAACATCCTACCTATGTGCTACCTTCTGATCAGTTTGAAGGCGGTGCCAAGCCAGTGTCGTGTTTTAATTAAAGCTGTTTCTGGAATAACCACAGAAATGAAAAACCACAGAACCACAGAATTGTAACTTAAACGTATTTAATTAAAACATCACTGGCTTGGCACCGCCTTCAAACTGATCAGAAGGTAGCACATAGGTAGGATGTTATTTTTTGCTTTTTAGTTAAAGTTATTTTTTGAGTTGGAAGTCGGTTGAATTTTTTTTATTAAAATTTTTACAATACATTTTTAAATGAATAGTTTTAGTATAATAAAGATTTGTTTTATTTCCTTGAAATCTGAAAAAGTAATATTTATTTTGCATTTTACAACAATACATTAATATTATAGTTTTACAATACATTTTTAAATGAATAATTTTAGTATAATAAAGATTTGTTTTATTTCCTTGAAATCTGAAAAAGTAATATTTATTTTGCATTTTACAACAGTACATTAATACTATACTTTTACAATACATTTTTAAAGAAATAATTCTAGTATAATAAAGATTTGCTTTCTTTCCTTGAGATCTGGAAAAGTAGTATTTATTTTGCATTTTACAACAATACATTAACATTATAGTTTTACAATACATTTTTAAATAAACTATTTTAATATAGTAAAGATTTGTTTTATTTCTTTGAGATCTGAAAAAGTAGTATTTATTTGGCGTTTTACAACAATTTAATGTAATTTTACACAACATTTTTAAAATATATATTTTTACAATGATAAAAATTAGGTTTGTTTCCTTGTGATCTGATAAAATAATAGTTATTTTAATTTTACAGCGATATAATACAATTTTACAAAACATTATTAAAAATGAAATTTTATAATAATAAAGATATGGTTGTCTTTCTTTAAATCTGGAAATATAATAGGTTTGTCTAGTTATAGGACAAAAATTAAATATGTTTAGGAGGTTATAACATTGATGTATTATTTGGTGTTGTTTTATTTTTATTGATAAGTCGCTCCAGATCTCCTTGATTGCGCATAACAATAGCAGGTTTCCCTTCGCGCTCTCGGACATAAATAGTCCCGTTATTGCACCAGCAGAAGGCATATCCCATTTCTTTTGCTTTAGAACGACACTCACGAAAAAATTGCCTGTTTCTCTGTGTAAGTCGCTCGTTTATGAAAACTTTCTGTGAAGGACCGGGAAGGCTCAAGTCGATGCTTGTTATATTTCGACGTGATTTTGACGCTTTGAGTAGTTCGTCCCGCTTAGTGCGCCGTAATAACCGTACAACGATCGGGCGGGGGTACTTTCTCGCGTTACCCGTGGCGTTAACAGCCGAAAGGACGCGAGGGCCCGCTCGAGCAGACCAGTCTATATCATGATCGGATACTTCCACACCAACTTTTCTCGCCATGACTAAGGCTAAATGTGTTGTATTCTCGTTGGGGCATTCGGGGATGCCACATAGCTCAATCTCGTTTTTAAGATGACTCTGAGCCTGTATATTAATTTCCATCTGTAACTCACCAATAGTACATTTCAAAAGGTCAATTTCCTCGTTGCGGCGCTCGAGTGCGCAAAGTCGCACTTCGTTGGTGGCCACGGTACCCGCTAGAACGTCGAGTCTCTCATGACAACGGTTCAATGATGCTGTAGCCTCCTCTAAACTCTCTTTGAGGCATGATATCTCGCCTGTGAGGATTCTTACTGCTGACAAAAGACTTTGTACATCGGACGTGTCACCGTTATTTGAGGTCTCAGCTGATTTCTCCGGTCTCTTACGAAGCGTTATGTTAGGAGCGTCTGCACTTTGCCTTACCGGGGTCGAGCTGTTGTCTACACCTTTCTTATCTTGTGCACTGCACTCAGGGCATAGCCACTTATTTACACGGTCAGGTGTAAGTGAATTGAGGTTAATGCATCCACTGCAAAAATATCTCTTACAATCTGGTGCACTGCATCCGATAGACGAGGTTCCTTTAATGATTTTTAAACACCCGGCACACTTCATTTTTACTCGCAATAGGTAAATTAAATAGTATACGCGTCAGTCAGCTGACAGTTCAATGGCCTTACGCGCGGTCGGTACAGTGCGCGGTCTGTGACATTTTGTTTAAATTGACTATTTACGATGTACTTTTGAGGATTTGACACAATCACTGTTTGCACTGTATACAATGGATTATTTTAAATGTGTACTTTACTTTGCACAGTTGGATAAACTTGTAGAAAATGTAAATATAGTCTATGATGTCATAGACAAACCCATATACATAATACCTACATTTCAAACTATACATCTCTGTTACCTCGAGTAAGTATAGTATGTAAACTTATTTCCATTTTCAACGTATACAGTTCCTGTAGGTAGGTACCTACTTACCAGAATACCTACCACTTTATTCCATATCCCCCAAAAGTACCTCCTCAATACAACGTCACTCGCTAATGGCCTAACAAAAAGCTGTAAAGAGTGGGCCTCTCACCCATTACCGGCCACTGGTGCTTATTAAAAATGTGGCCTGAATATCAAATTGCTATCTTTCCATTGTATCGCCCCTGCCTCGCAATGCACCGGCGCCCCTCAGATTTTGAACAAGTTTTTGTACAGGGTAGAACTGAACAGAGAGGACACTTTATTAATTTTCTTTCTATAAACTTTCTCTTGCATGCGTTACCAACTGCTAAAGGAGTGATATGTTTTTCGTATGTATTATTAATTTATTAGTACAAATTAAACAGATTGATAGATATCACAATTATGTGTCATTGTGTATGTGTCATATGTACATGAAAGAAGTGTCATTAGAAGAAGTGTTTGTCTACAAAGATTGTTTGATATTTTAATAAGTAAATTATTTGGTCTATACTATTCTACCTATTACTATATAACACGCACTATTTCTTATACATGTTGATTAAACGATACAAGGCAGATATTATTTGAAAAATAAAATAAAACTCAAATTTCAAACATTACGAGATTAAGACCATACTTATAGGACGTAGAATTTTTGTATGTCCGATAAAGAGGAGTGTATAAATATGTATAATTCGTTTCCAGAAAGGAAAATAGGTAGGATGATTGGAAATACTTATAATGGAAATGCAAAAAACACTGCTCAGATTGGAAAAAAACTAACTCTAGCATATTATAATAGCAGATTGTTATACAAGGGGCTAAAACGACCCATTATATACGAGGTATTTTTAGGGCACAAGCCGTAGGCGAGTTTTTGAGCAAGAGTAGTGAAAAGACTATTTTTAATCTCTGGACATAAATACTCTGTACTTTCTAATGTTAAGAGAAGAGTAAAATTGTTATCCGCGGGCCAGTGGGGCACTTTTGTTTGTTTTTTATATGAATAAATTCAGTTGTCACATCTCAAATGATAAATGGTCGCAGTGACACCGTAGTCATATGGCGACTTTGGAGCCACTTGTCGCGCTAGGTTTGTTATTTCGCCGTTTTTAGGGGGCCCGGTATGAAATATTGGCGCGATTTTTATATAATATAACTCTAAATTATGTCTATTGTTGTGTTTTTGGTGAACAAGTGTGTTGCGATACGTAAACAATGGAAGGTGATTGCGTGTTTGTCACATTCTGGTTCGATGGTATATCTACTTATGAGATGGTATAAAGAGCAATACGCTTTTATTTTAGTAATGGCTTGAATATGACAAAAACGAAAAAAATTTAATTATAGTCAAGATTCAGTAATGTCTAAGTAGGATCGTCTTGCCTAGTCACTCTTGCCTTAAAGATAAAATTGGAAAAGCAGGAAACACAGACGTCGAAAGGTTACTTCAAACTTTCGCTTTGTTAATTAGAAACACCCTGGAACGCATTCAAAACTTTTATATAAAAGCTCATTTAAAAAAAAAACATATTTATTTGTTCACAGTATACCTTCCTATCTACCTAAATGGGGAAAGAATACAATAAGGAACTTAAGCTAACTTATCCTAATAACTATACAAATCATACCCACGTGGAATGGTGGCAAGAATACGGGCCGCATTTCCGCGCTGGACAGCCAGGCTGATCCTTTGCGCAAAAAATGAGCCAGCCCTTCTGCCACCAGTCGAGGCAACTAGCCGCGGTGAAATCATACGGTAAAATTTTTTGGCACTGCGACTCCATGGCCCAAGGGTCTCCACGGCAAAAGGTACAAATATGTAACTCTCTGTCAGAGAGGCATACTTGAGCCACTTACCTGTTTCAGCTTTTTCTGCTTAAAATAAAATTGTTTTCATATGTATATTAATTCTGCTAAAACATAAGTACCTATATGTAGTAGGCATAACTCGTACAGATTAATTAGTAGGTAGGTACAGATATTTCTTTAACTATCAACTGTGTAGTAAATGTCATGAGTAAAATAAAATGAGATATTTACAAAAGTCTACTCATTTTGTCCACTTGTTTCTAAATAGCGCTGCTCTCCGAAAAGCTGTCATAATTTCGTATTTTGAGAGAAGTTATTTTCATATTTTGAATAAAAATAATGCAAATGCAATGCAACCAAGAATATTTTATAAACATCATAACACACTTTAGAGTGCTTGAAATTAAAGAAAAGCCAAAACGTGATTCAGTTTCTGAGGTAAATAAATAATAAGCTTGCAAATCCATTTGCAGGGGTTTCCTGGTTTTTTCGGGATTTTTTCGTTTCCATTACAGCGAGCGGTGCGCGCCCAATTTGAAAATATTGAATAAGTAATATAATGCTTCCTGTGATATCAGGGCACAGAATATTTTTACTAACAGATGCGACATACCAATTAGATTCTACCTATCTAAACATTTAAAGTGCGAGTTTTGCCTATTGCTTAAATCAAAGCTTATAGGAATATTTAAGCAATATGTAAAAGTTTAAGTTCAAGTTCACGGCAAATTCTGTTTGTTGATTACCTCCTCGTGTTGATAGTACTTCGAACATTACCTGGTACAGACAGACATAGTGGATACGAATTTAAGAATTCATTAACACAAAAATGAATCAAGTTGTTTATCTGTGTTTCATGCTAACTGTAGTACTCCAAACGCTAGAAACTAGAGTGATCAACCCTAAATATTATATTAATTTTCAAATTATATACAGTAAGAATTACAAATTTTAATTACAAAATCGTCAACAGAGCAAAGAGTTAACAACAAACTCGGTCAGTAGCTATGACTATGTGTTTAATACTATCACCATTATACAAAAATATTGTGATTCCAATACTATAAGCCCCCCACTAGGTGGACCGAGGACATCAAGCGGGTTGCAGGAAGCCGCTGGATACTCGCGGCTTGTGACCGTTTTGTTTGGAAGTCCATATAAGAGGCCTATGTCCAGCAGTGGATGTCCACCGGCTGTTAATGAATACTATAATTTTAATAATATTGCTACTCTACTTATTTAAATACAGCTATTTACCTCCAAGCCTAACCGTCGTTTTTGCAAATTTATAAATCTTACTGTAATGTATACCTTTCACAAAAAGTTTGATCCTTTCTTTTCACTGTTTATTCTTTGTCCGCCATCAAAGCGGTAAGGGCTAAACGCATTATGACGATCTGCCTCGAGTTTATCATGCCGCCGCCAAAATTACGCGGAACGTGTGGCGAGAGTAGGTATACCTGTGAAATATAACGCCATTGAAATAATGTAAATTGTCCGCTTGACGCTGCGTCATTTTTTTGTACTTTTCTTTCGCTTTTGTTTTCCATTTCAGTTTTGGCGTAAAGGAGAATGGCGAGGTTGCATGTAATTTGGGACTAGCAGATAGAAGTAGCGTACATAATGGAAACCCATTAATAATTGTTAATCGTGATTAAACTAAGAAAAAATCAAATGGTAACCAATCTTGAAAAGCAAGGAGAAAAGAGATATACCTTAAAATTAGAACGTACCCTATGTATGCATACGAATAAATGTGAATGTTATACATTTTTATACATTATATTTTTATGTTTTTTAATAGCGAAGAGACAGTTGTACCCGTAGACATTTTTGGTAGTAGGTATGTATATTTTAAATTTTTTTTTTAAAGTTTACGTAGGTAAACGATTACTTCATGTTGGTTCTCTATCAATCAGACCTATGTTGAAGAATTAAAGCCTACATTGCCATATCTCAGCATCATAAAACTTGGGGAGACAACAGCTTTTTGCTGCATTTCCTTTTATGGTAAAAAATAAAATTAGTCTAAATATAACATCTACAAACTGCAAACGATTTGACGTTTTCAAGACGTGGTATGTAAACGCTGAACTAGGCTCTCTACCATCTGCTTCAACTGTCAAGTAAATCCTTAAGTAGGTATCGTATATTTGAATTCTGAGAAAATGATCCTTCGCAATTTAATTTACATACAATTTTCTGAAGTTTCAGTGTTTTAATATTTATGAATCATATAGCGATATGATCCCTCAACATTTTATTTTTTTAAATGTGCACCTAACTCAAATTGAAGACTATTGAAGACATCAATAGGTAGAGAATACCACAAGTTCCTTCGCTATTCATTTCTGTATTGAAACTTAAAAATTAAATAATTGAACGTCGCAAAACGTAAAGTCATCCTTCCTTTGAGAAACGTCCCATAATAATGTACCGTTGTAATTCCCATAACAGTTTCAAAGCGTGCAATCATTACCCTTACAAGAAACAGTAGTTTTTGACCGACAGCCATTCATTGCTAATGTTATTATTTGCGGTGTGTCTTACCAAAGGCCTACTGAAGATGTATTTATGGCGTCGGTTGGAGTTTTGTGTCAAAATGTTTGCCGTATTTGTCCGCCCAGCGTGAGACTTTTGTGGAATCTGTTTACATTACCTACCGGTGTAGTAAAATTTTGACCTGATGCGGTGACGCGTTTGTTTTTTTTATTTATGAGTAAGTTAAAATATTCATTTGTGTATATCGGAACTGATTATGGATATTTTAATTAACTGAAAATCGCTACTGTTATTCGTAGCTACCTATACCTAATTATTGAATAGGAGCGTTGTTCTATGACGATGTTTTTCTAATTCGATAGTGCGACTATAGAATTCGTCTCTATCTTTATCTGTACTATACAACTACAAGGCAAGTTTGAACATCGTTACTGGATAGCGCTACTGAAGTGGTGTTATTTTATAATTACTGGATATCTATTTCAGTTATACCTACTTACTTACTGTGAATTGAGTAATAAAGTTATACATTCAACTTTGTTAAAAAAACTTTTTTAATGTAAGTGAACGATAGCGAGAAAGACATCACACGGATAAGCCGTTTGGAGAAAAAAATTAAAACATTATAAAGTAGGTAATGCACCTACGCAACTTTAATGAAATTTTAAAGTATTAATAATCATAATCATTGCTCTAAACATTTTTCTTAAATTCATACTAATATTATAAAGCTGAAGAGTTTGTTTGATTGAAGGCGCTAATCTCAGAAACTACTGGTCAGATTTGAAAAATTCTTACAGTGTTAGATAGCCCATTTATCGAGAAAGGCTATAGGCCTGTATTTTATCCCCGTATTCCTACGGAAACTGGAACCACGCGAGTGAAATCGCGCGGCGTCTACTAGTGGAAATAATAATAGTAATATAGTTAGCCAAATAAAGAACTTAAAGCTCATGTGAATACTTTCCAAAAACTGCAATCTATCGCTATAAGCGATGGTATACGATAAAAAAATCTTGAAACCTACCCAACGAATTGTTAATATAAAATCTTTTCATCCCATAAATCATAGATAAACTAGCTAAGTGGAACATCGGATCTCATCCAATCCAGCTGCCGGTATTACGTCCTTCAAGTTTTTTCCTCAAAACACTCCACAAATCGGAAACATAAACACTTAAACAAAAAAAAATGACCACTGAAGTGGGCAAAGGACATCAAACTTCGCACTCGCAAGTCGCGAACCGATCAATTCCTT
The DNA here is from genome assembly GCF_947172395.1 of Bicyclus anynana. Taxonomy (NCBI): domain Eukaryota; kingdom Metazoa; phylum Arthropoda; class Insecta; order Lepidoptera; family Nymphalidae; genus Bicyclus; species Bicyclus anynana. The sequence continues at coordinate 8,298,535 of NC_069095.1, forward strand.
CCGCGCCCATCTGTCTGTTTTTGTCGTCCCGTTTTCAGGCCCTTCATAGAAAAGCAATCGGGTAGTCGTAAACGTTAAGGGTCCAAAACTACCCCCTGGGGGCTTCTAAAGGTACTACGTAGCTTCGCGCTAGAAAAAGTACTGGTAGCCCTAATCCGGGACAGCCGTCGAGGGTGTTATAAGGACGGCAAAAAGCGTAATTTAAAGCTGACTTAAGGTTTCGAATTAAAATGAAGAGGATACTCGAGTGCCAATAAACATTTCGTTGCTTGTAAATTTTTAGTGAGTTTTTCGCACCCTGTGTTTCTTGACCTGTGTTTAAATGCGCGTATGATAGTCTTATTATATGGGATTGTTGTATGTGTTGTTGTTTAAAAAAAGGATGATTTAGTAATGTAGTTCTTACAGTTCAGTATAGGTACTTACAGTAACAGGGCTTACGTCATAGAAGCCTTAATAAACTACATTCATGAGTTTGAGTCTTAATACTCATGTCTCATGTCTCAGGTGAGTGATAAGAAATACATACTTATTAGTAATAGTAGGTACTATCACTATTTTTTTTCTATTTCTTTTGAAAAGGATGGTAAAATTATTACTCATGTCATCTATTTATTTGTTTTTTTTTGCCTCATGGGTTCAGTGGTTTGCCTAAGTTTTACTTAGAATATCTTATGCTAAGTTCCTGGATACCTTAAGCTTCGAGCCTGGGTTGGGTAGCAGATATTAGGATATTTCGACATAACAAGAAAATCGCGCATTATAATAAACGAGGCAACCATTGGTCGCTTCAACCCATAATCGGCTCACTGTTGAGCTCAAGTCTCCTCTCAGAATGAGAGGGGTTAGGCCAATAGTCCACCACGCTAGCCTAATGCGGATTGGCAGACTTCACACACGCAGACTATTACGAAAATTCTCTGGTATGCAGGTTTCCTCACGATGTTTTCCTTCACCGTTTGAGACCCGTGATATTTAATTTCTTAAAATGCACACAACTGAAAAGTTGGAGGTGCATGCCCCGTGGATTCGAACCCACACCTTCCGGAATCGGAGGCAGAGGTCATATCCACTGGGCTATCACGGCTCTCAAACGAGGCCACCATTGCAGATGATCAATTTCTAACGCGTAATTCAATTTGCATACAGATTCTATTTCCTGAAGGCCTTAAGTAGAACAATGGGACTAGGTGCAGGCATCACAATCAAGTTACTATTGTGCTCGCAATGCCTAACTAGATTATCGTCTTGTGGGATTTAGGTATATGGTTGGATTAGAAAGCTATAGATAGGTAATTTAATGATTACGAACGTTTTGAAGGCTCAACAGTTCTATTCATGATGCTAATGCTAACCACTATTTACTATTTGTCTAATCACTTGATATCTCATTACTTTTCGAAATGGCGTTAAAAGTCCGTACGATTTTTTGACGTGACAACGTCACATATTTCGATGGAGCCGGCTGCACACTCGAAAAAAGATGACGTCATGCGTCGTTCCCTCGCTCTAGGGTTGCCACCTTTTTTTACAAGAAATAAAGTACCTATATTCTGTTCTGTGAATATTATTAACCAGTATTTTAGAAAAACGATCATTTTCTTTTGAAAAAGGCAACCATTCCTTCAGCATTTTCCTATGACGTTCAAATCAAATCAAAAATCATTTATTTCAAGTAGGCTCAGTTTACAAGCACTTTTGATACGTCAGTTGACTATTTGTAAAGATTCTACCACCGGTTCGGAAGGCAGGTTCTGGTGAGAAGAAACCGGCAAGAAACTCAACAGTTGCTCTTTTTAAAAAATCATACAATATTGTAATTTACAATTGATGATAACATTACAATTTCTTATAGTTTTACTTCCTGTGTGAAGGTGGAAGCTGATCCAACGGCCTCCAAGCATCTTTATCTCGTTGTCACGTTCAACTATCGTCTGTAAGCCGACTTTACAGACAACCGATATTTTTTTATTCATTACAAGTTAGCTACAATCTCACCTGATGGTAAGTGAGGAGCATAAACATTCTAAGATGGAAGCGGGCTAACTTGTTTGGAGTAGGATGAGAATCCACACCCCTTTCGGTTTCTATACGACATCGTACCGGAACGCTAAATCGCGTCTTTGCCGGTGGGGTGGTAACTAGCCACGGCCTAAGCCTCCCACTGGACCAATCAAGAACCTCAATTAGCCCAGCCGTGAATCGAACCCAGGACCTCCTCTCTTGTAAATCCATCACGCATACCACTGTGTCACGGAGGCCGTCAATACGAGTAATAAAAAAAAAGTAAGGCTGCGTAGCGCAATGGGTGAACGGCATCCACAGGGTTCCTTAACTGGACAATATATGTGTGGTGAGCACGGTTGTTTTACGGTGTTTAGGTGGATTAGGTATAAGAATTTATACGTCATATAAATACAAACAATCCTCCCAGAATAACACACATTACACTGTATTTTCATCAGCTATCTTAGTCCCATAATATGCAAGCTATATTACCTTAGCGCTGGATAGGTTCAAATAAAATTTCAAAACTTTAATTCCATTTCCCAATAAGGAAGACAGAACTAGGCAAGGAATGGGTCAGCTATCTTAATCCCATAATATAGGTACAATCTATATTAACCTTAGCGCTGGATAGCGTTGTGTACATAAGGTCCAAATAAAATTTCAAACCTTTAATTCCATTTCCCAATAAGGAAGACAGAACTAGGGTCAGTACAATTAACTGATAATGATGATCAGTGGCGTGCATAGTATTTTTAACTAGGGTAAGCACTATAGGTACAAATTGTACGAAATGGAAAATTCCTCCTCCAATACAGGTATGTAATGAATTATTAGGGTATGCATTGCGTTTGTGCATCTATGAAGTGCTCACCATTAATAATGATCCCAGTAAGTGAACAGGTACCTATGTAAGTACAAGATGATATTTCGCAGTAAAGTACCATCTCACCAGACGTGCCAGGAAGTTATTATCGATCATAGTTGCAAACAATATTTCAAACTCAAGTCTCTAGGCACAGAGTGGGCGTGCCGAGCGGTGGGCGGGGCGGGGCGGTCCCTCTGAGACCTCCCAGAGCACTCCGCGGAGGCCTCTACTTGTTGAAGTAGCCGATTGTTGTGGACGCAGAACGGGACGGTGGAAACTCTTTGAATCGATAGTTGTTACGGTACCTATTAGATACTTAGTCATCAACACATATTCGGCTCACTGCTAAGCACGAGTCTCCTTTTAGAATGAGAGGTGTTAGGCCAATAGTCCACCACGCTGGCCGAATACGGATTGGCAGACTTCACACACGCTGAGAGTTAAGAAAGCAATGCAGGTTTCCTTACAAATTTTTTCCTTCACCGTTTGAGACACGTGATATATTTTTTTTTAATGCACAGCTGATAGTTGGAGGTGCATGCACCGGAACGGATTCGAACCTATGCCTTCCGGAATCTGAGGCTGAGGTCATAACTACTAGGCTATCATGGCTCTCACCTATCAGAAAGAAAGAAAAAAAAAATTATTCAAATCTAAAAGTTACTCAAATTCAAATTCAAAATTCTCTATTTGCAAATTGTTAAATACAGATCTTGATACAATAAATGTTGGCATACAATTTGCTACAAAATAGCATGCAAATTTTTAAAATTAATCTTATAACTAAATTACATTGTTTTAAATACACTATAATTATTTAAAAATACATAATGTCTATATTATTGATGTCAGTACCCTATTCTTATGACAGCATGTCTGTCTGTAACCCTTAAAAAGAAAGGGTGTACAGCTCAGCACATGCCGTGTACTAAGTATAAATATACTATATCAGCTACTTACTTATCATTAAAATGACTAAGTTGACGTCCGCGACTACGTCCACGTGGAATTAATTTTTCACAAATCCCTCTGGAACAATTTATTCATACCCAGTAGCCTAAAAAGTAGCCCAATCTAAAAGTTCTCTACATTCCAGTGAAAGTCCTATTAAAATGGGTAGGTACAGCCGCTTCAACGAGTCGCCCAAACAAAATTAATTATCGATCTGTCTGTCTGTTTTTACATGGATTTTTATATTTTCTACATTGCCTACATTGACTACATTACATACATACATTGATAGAACCAGCCTGATGGTGACTATAGTCTATAGACTACTATATATAAATATCTTCTTCTTCTTCTTCTTCTTGATGAGTACTGTTTACCAACAAACAACTTAGGAATGAGGATATAAATCACTAGTCATTTCACACCTAATAATAATTATAAAGTACTTGGTCTTAAAATAATGAAAATAATTCTGCTTAATAAGCTTAAAATAATTAGATATGGTTAATATGTTTTATATTACATTTTATAAACATACCATAACATAATTTAAAATGAATAAGATAAGAAATGACATGCGTTTTCTACCTTCATTTTTAATTTCTTCGTTGGTAAACAGTACTCATTAAGAAAGGCTATAGTATAGGTAGGTATACGCTGGAGGAGCGTCAATTCCTTTTGATCTCAACATTGCGTCTTTCAAACATCTTGTTAGTCTTGTCTGTCGCACACCAAACGGACTTCCTATTTTTTTTTAATTTTTTTTTTATTCTTTACAAATTAGCCCTTGACTCTCACTTGATGGTAAGTGATGATGCAGTCTGTGTACACCGTTGGAAGTGGGCTAACTTGTTAGACAGTGGCGTGCATAAGGATTTTGACTGGGGTAGTAAAAATTGGGTAATTTCTTGCCAAATTGTGTATTATGTGGTCCAAATAGGTTTGTATCGAGTCTTTAGGGTATGCAGCACATTTTTGCATCTATTAAGTCCACGTCGCTCACCTCCTCACAATATATATAATATATAAATAATAGGTATCCTCCTCAAATAGGTATATTTTATAACATGGCTTTAAAATTTACCGTGTTAGAAAGCTTGTAAAAAAGTATAAGTAATTAAAAACAAAGTGTTCCTACTGTGCGATATTTCTCGCATAGATCCCATTCCTGTAGAAATATCGGGATGCAGTCTAATTCACTAACTTTTACCTACCTATATTCAGCACACTGCTGAGCTCGAGTCTCCTCTCAGAATGAGAGGTGTTAGGCTATTAGTCCACCACGCTGGCCCAATGTGGATTGGCAGACTTCACACACGCAGACAATTAAGAAAAAACTCTGATATGCAGGTTGCCTCACGTTTTTTTTCTTTCACCTTTTGAGACACGTGATATTTATTTTCATGAAATGCACACAACTGAAAAGTGGACTAATTAAGAAAACCTCAATCTGCCCACCCGGGGATCGTACTCAGGACCTCCGTCTTGTAAAGCAACCACTACACCACGTCAAAAAAACTAGTTAAAAAACTAGAGTGCCCCGCGGTTTCACCTGCGTACCTAGATCCTATTAACTACTACAGCTTCTTGTAAACTTTGAAAAGTTTTTGAAGACTTTTTATGGCTTTCTGCCGAAGTGTTAAGTCAAGCTAAATGTCTGGAGTTCAAGAGGATGATTCTTTAAACTATGATCTCAAAGAAAATACTAGCTATCACTAATATTGTTGAACTTCTGCTTCAATGATTGAGGGTCTGGAGTCTAGACCCTAGTCAAACGATCCAGACTTTGATACTTTTTTATCTGGTACTTACCTTCCAAAGCTCTCTTGATTCAAAGTCCATATCCATAGTATAGTTACGATTATCACATCCACCTACTTAGGTAGGTATTTACGATTGGGACATGAGCATGGGCTGACAAAATTTCAACTCGGTTCAATATGACGAAGGGTTTTGCCATTACAGCAATGCATATTTCAAGTCAAAGACCATGTTGATCGACCCTCAAATTCAAAACAAAATTCAGTCTCAAACCGTTTAGCGACGAGTTCAACCTTGTACCTACATAGGTATGTATTCTATGCTATAACTATCGGCACTAAATGACCGCTAACGCACTGGGTATTGTAACCCATTAGGTAGATACCTATCTGCATGCATTAATTGAAAAGCTGTGAATTTCCCCACAGAGTTAAAAACACGCTCGAAATATGAATTGATAAATCCACATAGTGAGTGAGCATCATAAATCGCGGTTAAAGTTCACATCCACTATACGTAATAATTAATGTGGCGACAAAACCTCATCTCGCAAGTAGTTAAAGTCAATTCCCACTGAAATTTCATCATCGTCAGTCTAACTTGGTTTAATAAGTAATCCAGGCGCCGTGGGCCGTCCCTGAGCTACGCCCGGTCCAGAGAGATGCTGTGCGTCTCATCTGCCGTCGTCCTTTGCTCGCGGACCGTTAAGCGGTCTCCACGGGAAACTGCGCGCGAACCCCTATTATCATACTACGTAGAGCTCTGCACTCGCTTATAAAACCTCTTTTCTTATTTCAAAAAAATATTCTATTTATTGTTTTTTAATTGGGGTAACGGAATTCAGATTTTTAAAATAGGAATGCGGTGAAGGTGAAGGTGCGATGCAGTGGCGCCATCATCGCCAGTCGCGTCGTCTCACTCGCGAGGTGAGGGCGTGTCCCCAGGGCGCCTCCCACAGTCCGCGGGGACGGACGGGGGCGCCGCGGCGCGAGCACTCCGCGGCGCGCTCCCGCGACGCTTGTTAGTGCTCCGCAAATCCACAGCGGGATCGCCCGCACTACCGGGACTCTATCCCAGTACGATAACACAGAGCCGCCTATCGGATACTTACACAAATTCAGTACTTACTTTACATCAATTGTTTCTTACTCTGTTTCTATTTGCGAACATTTTTCTAACTTTCTTAGCAATTTTTTAAATACCCTCCGTAGTCGGGTAAAAATAATAGTGCTTTTTTCAACATTTTCCATAAAGTTGTATTTTTATTGAGTGTTATCCTGTATATTTTAGTATGCATCGGACATTTACATACTAACACAAATATTATTGAACTTTATCGTGCGGTACTATGACCAATCGAATCGAATATATTATTTGAATCGATACGTGATTATTAATTTGTTACACACATTAATATATCATAGATATTACAAAAGTGCGATATTATGAAGTTATGAAATCGAATTTAGAATCGTAAATAAAATTTGAACGTTCGTGATTTTCCGCGGGTGTTCGCGCGCGCTCGGGCGCTCTCGGGCGTCCGACGTGGGTCGCGATTCGGTCGGACGAGCTGAACGCGGCGGCGGGCGGGTACACGGGGTCTCCGTGGCCGCCGCTAGAACTCGACCCCGTGGGATGGGGTCGCAAGCTGTACCCGTCTGGAGCGCCGAGGTCATCAGGTATGTATTAACAATCTTTTTTTTTTGTTAAACTCAAAAGGGCTAGAGCTCAGATGCGTTATAGCCAGTTTAACAAATAAGTAAAAATTGTTATTAACCCTAGAATGGCTGTGGAAAAATTTCGTAGCTATAAAATACTTGCTAGTGCTTTCTCAATCTAAATATCGAGAATTCGTTGCTCAGAGTTTCTGGATCCGTCGAAAGGCTTACGTGCCGAATTTTAATAATTTTGTATTATGAATAGCACTGTTACTGAACATTACAATTGTTTATGTAGGGTTTTCTAGAATTAAATAACTTTGGTTATTTAATTCTAGAAATAGAGTTAAATTACGTTAACAATTATGTACAGCTAATAATTACGTAGTAGAGTTCATAATATACCTACCTATAGTTAGCATAATATTATTTAGGCTTATGTCAGGTCAGCCTTTGGAGTTTTATTATTTTAAAGATTATTATAGGTATATATTAAAAAAAAAATTAAAAGATCTAGTTTTAAAAGACTAGTAAAAAACTTTGTTTTTCAGAAACTGAAGTTTTTTATGGTAATTTATTTTAGGATAGGTAGGTAGGCATTTGGTTCAGAGAATTAGTCTAAAATATTATATGGTTTCGAAAATTAGTTTTTGCAATCCCCTGAAACGTAGGTAGGTAGGTACTCACTCAAACTAATTAAAAATTAATTTAAAAATAAAAAAATCTAAGATTTAAGATCGATTTTGTCGGATGTAACAAAGTTATAGGACCATTATTTTCCTATTTTAATGTCATCTAAATTTTCAGCAAATGTAAAGTAATACCTAAGCATCTAGAAAGGCATTATTTTGGCTTACCTACCCCAATAGGTATTAGAAAAATGTTCATACCTAGGTAGACATTTGTTAAAATTGTGGTGTGTGTAAAATTTTCTAAAGAAAAATTAAAAATAAATAAGGTAGTTACCTAGAATATTAATTTGCTATAAATCCTAAAACACTTTTTAATATTTGTACAAATTAATGTTAGGAAAAATTTACCTACGTCTCTACATATTTAGACATTTTTCCAAAATTGAAAATTGTAGATAAGTTGCTGTAGGTGTCTTAAAAACGTACGTACGTACGTAGGTAGGTACCTACGTAGAATATGAGTTTCTCATCTATACACTTTAATATTTTATTATTGTTGGCAATATTTAATATTTAATTATGATTATAATAATAATTCCTAGAGTACCTAGCACACTCACACCTTTGAAATACCGATCCAAATAAAATGTATCTACTAATTTATAACAGGACACAATTTTACATTATTTTTATTCATAGTGCCTACTTATTATTTATTGTTTTTCTTTCTAACATAAATTTGTACCTACCCAAAGTACAACGAAAAACTTTGAAAGTCAGGAAAGGACATAAAGTGAGCTTCTAAGTAACTAGTGGACGGCCTGCAGTTTTACCGGCGTAGATAAAAAAATTGAATTGAAAAAAAAAAAATGAAGATGAGAATTTTTTAATTCTCTATGTGTGTGAAGTCTGCCATTCCGCATTTGGCCAGCGTGGTGGACTAAGGCCTAACCCCTCTTGTTCTGAGAGGAGACTCGTGCTCAACAGTCAGCTGAATATGGGTAGTTAATGATAAATGTAGGTATGTTGTATTACTTATCGTTCGTTATCAACCCATATTCGGCTCACTGCTGAGCTCCTCCCTCTCAGTCTGAGAGTCTCCTCTAAGAGGGGTTAGGCCAATAGTCCACCACGCTGGTCAAATGCGAATTGGCAGACTACACACACGCAGATAATTAAGAAAAATCTCTGGTATGCAGGTTTCCTTACGATGTTTTCCTTCACCGTTTGAAACACGTGATATTTAATTTCTTAAAATGCACACAACTGAAAAGTTGGAGGTGCATGCCCCGGAACGGATTCGAACCCACACCTTCCGGAATCGGAGGCAGAGGTCATATCCACTGGGCTATCACGGCTCTTTATTATATTATTATTGTCTTTCTATATTGTATTATCATTGTTGAAAAATTATAAAAAAAAATTAACCCTCCCGCTGCGGGACAAATGAACGCCTAAGGAGCCGTGGTCAGGGTTCCAGAGTGATGAGGAACCTCCACACAATACTCGGTCGTCTTCTGTATTTGACCCTTGAATCCAGCATTTAAGCGAAAGAATCTTAAGGTATTGGTCTAAGCTTATCGCTATAAGACCATTGACTGAGACGACTGTCGGAACAATAATGATTGACTCAGCATAGCGGTAATCTCGTGAGGAAGGTCCAAGTATTTTGATACGTTTTCCTTTATTCATGGTTATTAACCCCATAATATTTTTCCCCAGGGGGTCTGATGTTCGGCTTGCACCACCAAGAGGCCGCCGGAGTACACGCACAGCCTCGAGGTCCTGTCACCTCCTTGAAGGAAGAGCCGCTGACTCGAGCATGGATGACTCCTACCTCCTTAGTTGACAATACCAAGTAGGTATTTTATCTAAACTAATATAATATAGAGGTAATGTTTGTTTTGTGAGGTTGTAGGGGGTAATATCTAGATAAACTGAACTGATTTTAAAAAGGCATTTCAGTTTATCTAGATATTAACTTTTTTCAGTTTATCTAGATATTTATTATTTTTTTAGGTACCAGTATAAAGCCTATATTTGTGAATATCATAGACTATATTTTAATACCCGTATTCCTACGGGAACGGAAATTATGCAGGTGAACCATCATTGCGATTTTCTGAACTTTTGGCTGTTTTTATTTAGGAAATTATTATTATTTGTCTGATCCGAGATTTGAACCATGGACCTTAATAAACCTAGACGGAATAGCTAACCACGGGTCAAATGACCATGTGTTTTTATAAATAGAGTCATTTTGTTTACATGTCGTTCAAATAGCCTCTATTTCTCTTGATAATCATATGGAATCAGAATAATGTTAATACCATATTTACGGTTCCTTAATAACCCTAGACAATCTAGCTAACTACGGGTTAAATGACCATGTGTTTATATAAATAAAGCCATTTTTGTTTATATGACGTTCAAATAGTCTCCATTTCTCTTAATAATCATATGGTATAAGGATGCGATGTTAATCCCATATTTACGGTTCATATAAGCCTGTTAGCGGCGAAAAGAGCATCGCACTAAACACATTTGAGGCAAATTGAGTTAAGTGTGCAAACAGGCACAAATGTTCACTGCTACTGTTAAATACTGGGTGGGATTATGGCAGCGGTTTGAAGGGAGATACCGACTTCATACCTTTTAATAAACATAATATTAAAAAAAAACATAAATAAAATACAATTGTTATGAGCCTAGCTTAGTTTTTTACTGTTAAATACTGGGCAGGTTTGTGGCAGCGGTTTGAAGGAAGATACCGAATTGGTATCTCCCTTCAAACCGGTTCATACCTTTTAATAAACATATTTTATAAGAAGAAGACTACTTCTTATGTAGCTCTAAATAAACAATAGTTCTTTATGCATGTCATGTAATGTCATTTAAGAACGAGTGCTACAGTCGCTAATTACGTGTAGTGGCATAAAATAGCTTTTCTAAGACCATGATAAGGAATTAGGTAACAAAACTTGTTAAATAATATTTAATTGGCGTTTAGTCGGTAAAGTAGGGTTGCAAACACTCAAAGTTAGTTGACTATAATTATTTCATTTTATAAAAGTAATTTTGTTTTGCTGACGCTACTTCAATTTCATATACAAACGCCTCTTTCTCCTTGGAGTATATATTCTTTGCCCTGTCTGTACGCTTTACCACAAAAATTAAAACCATCTTCCGAAAAAAAGAGTGCCTATAGGTATATACCTTTAGATTTATTGTATAAAAATAAAGAGTGCAATATACAGCATATCCACATTAAGATTCCGTTGCAAGCACAGTAAGTACTCCATAAAATACCGACCTGCCAATACACAATAACGTTATTATCGCATATGGGGTCCAATCAGGGGCGAGCAAATTTCGCACGGGCGATAATGAAGCGCGTAGCAAGTGTGTTCATAAACGCAAAGGGCGCGATAAATCATCGCGCGGGCCGTTTTACAGTTTCGCATGCGACTGTAGATAATGTACGGCCTATAAATTAAAATTTCAATAGCGATATATCATTATAACGAGTGATATGAAAATAGTAGCGTTAACCAGATAACGCTGCCATGATGTGGTATTTTGTTTAATGGAAGCGTGCAGGTATTCCTTTTGCGAATATTTTTGGGTGTTACAGTTATTTGGGTAAATTACGGGTAGGTACGTTACATAAATATTGTAGTACGATAAAGTGAAGTAGATAATTTTAGTACTCTATTAGGTATAAAATATAAGCATGATTTAAAATACATGTAAAAAAACCATTGGTTGACAGCTTCTGCTTCATCTATTCCCACATTGCTTAATGTAATTAATTATGAACTCAAGTGTCTTTTATAATGCAATAACTGCAATGATATTTTTTTTTATTCTTTACAAGTTAGCCCTTGACTACAATCACACCTGATGGTAAGTGATGATGCAATCTAAGATGGAAGCGGGCTAGCTTGTTAGGAGGAGGATGAAATCCACACACACCTCTTTCGGTTTCCACACGACATCGTACCTCTAAATCGCTTGGCGGTACGTCTTTATCGGTAGGGTGGTAACTAGCCACGGCCAAAGCCTCCCACCAGCCAGACCTGGACCAATTAAGAAAACCTCAATCGGTCAAGCCGGGGATCGAACCCAGGACCTCCGTCTTATAAGTCCACTGCGCATACCACTGCGCCACAGAGGCCGACGAATATATATTTACATATCATGGTAATGTTACGTGACATCAGATATATTATAACCTACAATATGTTTGAAGAATAAAGTAAGGTGAATTTTTTGTTTCAAAAACTTTCCCCGATTTTCTCGCGAACGCAGTCGCGGGCGTACTCTAGTATTATAATAAACTATCAGCGTTTTATAATGAAGTGGCACAAGAATCAGCATTTGGTTCCGTATAATATTTATGATGCTGTATCGGTGTTCGAATTAGTGCGTATTGTTTGCGGAGGGTCGTCCAACATCTGTCATGTTTTACGTACCTCCATGTACGGTCCTTCATGACATATTTATTTTATTTGGGCAAACAGTTTTATGAATAAACAGTAGGTTACCCATAATATGTTTAAGGTTGAATACATATAAAATAGACTAACTGTTAATCGTACAGGGTTCATAACAAAATCAAAATCAAAATTCATTTATGGCTTAGTTTACAAGCACTTTTTAACCGACTTCAAAAAGGAGGAGGTTCTCAATTCGGTCGGTATTTTTTTTTTTTTTTTTTTTTTTTTTTATGTATGTACACCGATTACTCAAAGACGCCTGGACCGATTTCAAAAATTCATTTTTTGTTTGAAACGGTATAGTCCCCATTTGGTCCCATTGCCATCATGTTAAGATCTGATGATGGGATCCTGGAGAAATTGAGGGGAACTTTCAAAAATTATATGGGTGTCTAGTGTGTTCGTATACTTTTCCATTTAGTACTTTTAAGCACTACAATTTTATGAAGGTTTAAAATCGATCTGATGATGGAGCCATAAAACAGACGAGGGAACTCCTCGGCGATTTATAGCAGTTACCTTGTGTTTGGGCTTGATTAATTTGTGTTAATGAGACCTTTCCACATAGATAGGTTGTGATTGTCATTTAGGGGTTTGGTGATGAAGACCAAGGACAATTAAGGGAACTCCCTTACAGTTTACAGTAACTACCTTGAGTTTGGCCTTGATTAATTCGTATTGCTGAGAACTTTCTACCTAGATGAGTTGTGTCTGTTATTAGGGGTCTGATGAGGAAGACCAAGGTCAATTAAGGGAACTCCTTAACGGTTTACGGTAGCTACCTTGTGCTTGGGCTTGATTAATTTGTATTGCTGAGAACTTTGTACCAAGATGGGTTGTGACTGTCATTAGGGGTCTGATGTATTCGTTTGAGATAAAATTTTACACTAAAAATGGAAAAATAATAAAAATTTTAATGAAAAAAATACAACCGACTTCAAAACCTAAAAACGTACCCACTAAACTAAAAAGTGAAAAATAACATCATAATATGTTCTACCTGCTAATCAGTATGAAGGCGGTGCTAAGCCGGTTATGTATTAATTCAAGCCATGTGAGAATATCTTATAGATTTAGATTTTGCAGACAGTGTTGTTTCATGTGGTCCTGTCAGAAATGGCTTAAATTAAGACTACGCCGGCTAAGCACCGCCTTCATACTGATTAGCAGGTAGAACATATTATGATGTTATTTTTCACTTTTTAGTTTAGTGGGTACGTTTTTAGGTTTTGAAGTCGGTTGTATTTTTTTCATTAAAATTTTTATTATAAAGTAAAGATTCCGGTTCGGAAGGCAGGTTCTGCTGAGAAGAACCGGCTAGTTACTCAACAGTTGCTCTTTTAAAAAAAATCATACAGTATTATAATTTACAATTGATAAAATAGGTACAAATTAATGAAAAGTAATTAAATATCACGTGTCTCAAATGGTGAAGGAAAAACATCGTGAGGCCTTACCTGCATACCAGAGAATTTTCTTAATTTTCTGCGTGTGCGAAGTCTGCCAATCCGCTTTTTGTCAGCGTGGTGGACTATTGGCCTAACCCCTCTCAAGACTCGAGCTCAGCAGTGAGCCGAATATGGGTTGATAATGATGAAATGAATGCACTCTAATTAAAACTTAAAACTAGAAGATTAATGATTTGTACCTATGCACAAATAAATAAATAATTAATTAGAGTTATTGAAGAAAAGTGTAAATATAAATATTTTATGGAAAAAATAATTAATAAACATAATTAAAAACCATTTTTAACCGACTTCAAAAAGGAGGAGGTTCTCAATTCGGTCGGTATTTTTTTTTTTTTTTTATGTATGTACACCGATTACTCAAAGACGCCTGAACCGATTTCAAAAATTCTTTTTTTCTGTTTTAAAGTCGGTAAAATAATCGAGTTAATTGGCCGAAGTCATCAAGCGTAGATTTGACAAATGCTGACAGATAGGCCGGTCGAGGGTGATGACGGACTCATTTGTTGAGCCGATGGTAAATCATTACCACCATTACTGCAGCCCTCTATAGCTTACTCACGAATTATTATAATTAAAAAAAGCTTTGTTTTGTGTTGTATAATTATTATTTTACTTTGTTAGGCAACTTATAGAAATAAGCTAGCGCCTGACTGCAATCACGCCTAATGTAAGCGAGTTCTGGGCCTGATTTGGACTTTTAAATATCAAGTTTTTCTCTTTTAGTAAAAGGATGTAACACCATGAATTTCTGAACTCGGGGCAGCTACTGAGAAATAATTCTTGGTAGAAAATAAAGTTCAATATTTCGAAGTCCGACCAAACACTCGAATCCAGGAACTCATGATCCGATGCCACATAAACTAACCACTGGACCAATGTAGTAAACAAAATAATACAAACTCGAATTAACAAAACCATATGAATGTATGCGAGTGCCGCTGTAGCTATTTCAGCGCTGTATTTGATTAAAAATGTTTCCAATTTCAAAAATTACAAACATAACGAACACGCATTTAACATCGGAAAAAACAAAATCGTTTCAAAGATTGACAAATCTACAGTGATCTGTAAGCGAAAAAAGCGCTACAACCTAATCGCGGGTGCGCTGCCGAAACTGTAGCGATAAATAAAACAATGGAGCGACGCGCGAGTATAAAATGGCAATCGCGAAACCAATTTGTTTACGCAAATTCTGCAGCGAGGAAATGAATGGGCGACCATGGCGTAATACTGTGCGGGGTAATGCGACTCTAGTGTTGCGTGCGCACTAATTGTCGATAGACTGGAAACTAGCGTAGATACAAATACATAGATACCTACATTAATTTATACTACACTAGCAGATTAATAATTTAGACTTTACTAAGTACTGTGATTTTACTAAGTACAGGATATCGGCTGAAGAACCAGTCACACGTTGCATTTGCAATGGCCAGGGCACAGAGTTCGAAGAGCCGATAGACGTTGGGCTCCCAAGGTGCTGGAATGGAGACCCCGCACCGAAAAGCACAGTATTGGTCGATCCTACACTAGGTTGAACCAAGGACATTGTTGGCCCACTAGGTAGACCAAGGACATCAAGTAGATTGCTGTGAGCAAATTGCTAGAGGTTCGAGCCTGTGGTGTTTGGAAGTCCATGCAAGAGGCATCGGCTAGCAGATCCGAAAAACGTTGTCTAAACGTCAACATGATTGTATGCAAAGAAAATTCTTAATTAATTTTTGATTTGAACACGTTAAAGGTGTTAGAGAAAATTTAAGTTACGAATTATGAACGAGGTACCAGGCGTATCATATAACCATATAATAAATTTTATTATAATTAATATCTGATTTCCTAAAATGATCATCCTTTGAAATATTCTTAATACCTCGTCTTATTTACATCGATTGTTCTATCTGTCATTCACTAATGTCAAATAACCTTATAATTTCATGGTTCCATCCACGTCCAAATGCTCGGAAGAAATTATACAGCCACATGTCGATATCGAGTTGTGTGGCACTATTTGTTTGTCGTCACTTTGCGTCATCGATAGTTTAGCGCGCTCTAAGATTTATAGCGATATCGTAGAAATATGTCGACTACACACCGTTATTGTAATTTAATACTGTGGGTAGCATTGTGTTAAATTAATCTGCTTGGAGATAGAAGTATTGAGAAATCCTCCCAACGTCACCTCCCTTCCCTGAACCATCACTTGGTTTATTTAGGACTAGCAGACCACCCCTGCGGTTTTACAGGTGTAATTCCCATTCCCTTTACGAAGTACGTGGAATAAGGATAGCCTATGTTACTCACTGATAATATAGCTTTCCATTGGTATTTTTTTTTAATTAGTCCAGTAGTTGCGGAGCCAACCTGTAAGAAACAAACAAGGATAAATATGAAATGATACCTCTTTAAAATGTTGTTAGTAGTAGATCCCTATACTTCTGCTACGTGACATTTTATGAAATGTAAATATTACAAAATATTTTTACATACAAAATTTGGTTTTAAGTAAGTTAGAGTAATATGTAAACGTCCCTACAAAGTTATGCCAATTGTTTAATTATCAATTATCTTTGTTAAAGATTCATAATTTTAAAGAAGTTACGCTTTATTGTTATCAAACTACCGTGTCCAGAAAAGGGTTAAAAATAAAAGAATCTGCAAATCACGTCTGTGCCACCTAACGGTGTTCAAACCATAAATCAACTTTGAAAGGATTATAATCTGTTGCATTGTTTTATTGTCTCTCTTAGAAACTCCTCTGTTAAGCGGTCGTTAGTTGATTATGGCGAGAGAATGTAGATTATTTGACAAATAATGAGACAAATAGGATAACTCGGGCTGAATTTAATATTTATGTTGGCAAGGGCTTTTAATTTTTTTATAATTTGTACTTGTAAATCATTGCTAAGTCAAAACAAATAACCCCATCGAGTATTTTGTTTTGACTTGGTGATGATTTACACAATTTACCAAAAATGGAAAAGCCTGCAATCCAATTCGTATCGTAACGAGTCTTCAGGCTAGTGAATTCTCGTATTCTTCAGTGCATTTTCGCATTGGGTAATGTGTACAGACAGGCGCGTGTCTAAGAGAGACCGAAGGAGCGTCAGCAAAGCAGAAATATTAAGTTTATAAATTACTTCCTTCGTCATTCCTTCCTCGTTAAATGGGCTATCTAATACTGAAAGAATTTTTCAAATCGGGCTACTAGTTCCTGAGATTAGCCCGTTCAAGCAAACAAACAAACTCTTCAGCTTTATATCGTGGATTCAAGCTCCATATACCCTCTTTTATTATACCTGGCCCTCTCATGGGCCCTTAAAATAGGCTGATAATGTTAATACAAATTGTGTTCACAGTACGGTGGGCGTTGGCCGCGCCCACTTCGAGAAGCAGCCGCCCAGCAACCTTCGCAAGAGCAACTTCTTCCACTTCGTGGTGGCGCTGTACGACCGCGCTGGCCAGCCGGTGGAGATCGAGCGCACCGCCTTCATTGGCTTCATTGAGAAGGACCAGGTAAGCGAACCGCGCACCGCCTTCATTGGCTTCACTGTCTTCATTGAGAAGGACCAGGTAAGCGAACCGCGCACCTCCTACATTGGCTTCATTGAGAAGGACCAGGTAAGTGAACCGCGCACCGCCTTCATTGGCTTCATTGAGAAGGACCAGATAAACGAACGGCGCACCGCCTTCATTGGCTTCACTGTCTTCATTGGGAAGAATAGGTAAGCGAGCAGTGCATCGCCTTCATTGGCTTCATTGAGAAGCACCAGGTAAGTGAACCGCGCACCGCCTTCATTGGCTCCATTGAGAAGGATCAGGTGAGCGAATCTAGCACCGCCTTCATCGAGAAGGATCAGGTGAGCGAACCTCGCATCGCCTTCATTGAGAATGATCATGTGAGCGAACTTCGCACCGTCTTCATTGAGAAGGATCAGGAGAGCGAATCTTGCAACCGCCATTGAGAAGGATCAGGTGAGCGAACCTCGCACCGCCTTTATTGGCTTCATTGAGAAGGATCAGGTGAGAGAACCGCGCACATGCCATAGGCCATTTTTTTACAAATGTTTATTTTTTAGATTTGGATGATAATAAAATTGGAGCTATGGTGGAACACTCTCAAAATAAAATATACTAATTTAAAACCATAAACTTCGTACATGAGTAAAACAAAATTTGATAACGTTAATTTTAAATACATTTATATCACGAGATTAGTCTCACAGAAATTGACGCGGCATTATTCTGATAATACATCTCTTTGACTCGAGTTTTTAATGATGCGTTTATCACGGCATCATCGTGATAAGCATCACAGTCACCAGTCATCAATCAGGATCGCACGCCCGTGCACTGAACATTTACATAATTCAGCTGCGTCGGTGGCGGGTTCGAATTAATGTTGTTTTGTCGGTCTGTCTCACA
Organism: Bicyclus anynana; assembly: GCF_947172395.1. Lineage (NCBI taxonomy): Eukaryota > Metazoa > Arthropoda > Insecta > Lepidoptera > Nymphalidae > Bicyclus > Bicyclus anynana. The sequence goes on from NC_069095.1 coordinate 8,316,805, forward strand.
TGCGTAAACGGTGTCCGTGTTTTAGTTTTAGTGACAATATTTATTTTATTTTTATTGATAGAAAGTATTGTATAGTTTGATTAGAAAAATAAAACCTCTGAGGGTGTTTTTAAAGTAGGTTAGTAAATTTTTTATGCAATATAGGCTTGCGCTTGACTACAATAAATAAGCCCGATGGAAAGCGTTGTCTAATTTACAGTTCATTTCATGCAGGTTGGTGACAGTTCGTTTCACTCTTGAAAATTTGTCGCGATTCACGATAGTAGTACGTATTGTTAACGTCATACAGGTGACTGTCACCGTACCCATACTATCTGAAAAGCACTTTAGTTGTCGATAGTATACTAGACGTAAATACTCGTAGAGGAGTAAATAGACAGAAAGCATTCGCTGCATTTTAAAAAGTATTTCGTATTCTCACAAAATTAGGCTCAACTCCTGTGTTCTCCATATAGGTATGAAAAGAAATATGAAGCTTAGATCGACCCTATTGCTGCAATAAATAAATAAAATAATAAATAAATAAATTGGCAGGCTTAAGGTTTCATTCTGTAACTATCACAATTAATCACGTTCTCTGACACCATGCAAAGTTATCTTACCACCCCAATAGGTTAATAGAAGAAAATTCACAAGTAGGTACTATGAACCCAAATTGGGCTCACATACTCGTGAAGAAAAAGTAACGTGAGTCACACTGAACTGGGTGTCCGTGAATGATGACCGAAGCCAAATTTAAATGTGGGCTAAAAAAAACTAATTTCAATTTCTTCGAAGAAAAAAAGATAAAAATATTTCATAGCCCGACCTAGAACTAAAATCTAAAGTCATTCTAAACTGCCCGATCAACGAGACAGTTAACTATATCTTGGAAAAACATTTAGCTATTTCTAGCATTTAACCCTTATTTACATATGTATTCCAGCCTAATGCTTCCGGCATCGCGTGATATTTTTTGGCTAAAAAACACAGCTAAGTTGAAAAGGAAAACTTATGAAATATGAAAGCGTGCAGTGTACAGAGTACAGACAGTTTGTAGGTTACTGAGCGCGACGTGTTCACACGTCTTGTTTGCTACTTCATTATTTACAGCCGACGCGTTTTTGGACGGAGCGGGGATATAAAAGACCTGACGTGTGTATTATCTGTTAAACGTGGCATTTAAAGAACCTTATTCTTTTTTTAAATTTAGTGATATTGATTTCTACGGAATAGAACATTGTTTTTATAAGCTAGGCACAAGAGCGAAGTGGGTATATAAAATATAGTAGGAGAGCTGGCAAGAATTTTTGAGTAGGTATTTGAGGCAAGCTGAAAACTTGTCCTGTACCTCTCCTATTATATCCCAATACGAAACTGCAGACCTGGCTGGTGAGTAGCGGGGCTAAATCAACCCCCAAATTTTTAAAAATATTTTTTTTTTTATCCAAAAATATACTTGAGGCAATTTGCAATTTTTATATGTTGTAGTTTAATATTTATAGAATATAAAAAAAAATAAGCCAGACGATTCAGTCGGGGTTTTAACATTGCCAGGCGCGTTCAAAAATATTTTGCAAAAAAATATAAAAAATGTATTTGAGGCAACTTGAAATTTTAATAGAGTATTATTTATAACTAAAAAATAAGACTCTCAAAAAGACAGATCATCTCGGTGGGACTTTTTACCTGCCAGGTGATCTAACAAATTTTGTATGGGTGCGAGTACGAAGCGCTATAGACAAACTGTAGAGTGAGATAGAGCGTTTATCGGCATCTGCATTAACAGGATGCGATTATAATCCATCATTTTTCCAAAAAGGAAAAATAAGGCCATATAAAATATTGATAAAAAATCAAAATTATCAAAAAGCTTTAACAGATCTTGGAGTTGCACATATTACCGGATCACGTGAAGAAATTTTGCCAATTTTGGAAGCATTTATTTGTGAAATTTATGGATATAAAAATATATCAAATATAAATGCAGCACGGTTTCAAAAATTTTGTGTAACTTACAAAGCTAACACTGAAGATGAACCTTTCAAAAAAACTTTAAAAAATTGTGATCCCTCTACTTTACCTCCGTGCAAAGCTGAATTACAACAACATCTTTTAAGAACGCAATATATAACGAGTATTTGGAGAAATGCATATTTGCGATTCCCCAGCAGTTTGACACCGAATAGAAACGGATGGACACTTCATGAGGATACGCTACATTTCCACTGGTTCGACGGAGATTGTATGCCGCAATCAGTATTCGACGCTATTGTTCATGAAAACAATAAACAAAATAATATTGGAAATGATACTACAGGTGCGTATACATAGTTTTTTTTTTTAAACTGCTGTATTTTAATTACTATGATTTATTTAATCAATCCATATATATTACTTTTCGCAGATAATGCAGGGGTATCCGAATTAGACACAGATGAATCTGAAGTTGATTCTGATGGCTCTGATGAAGGAGCATCTACAGAAGAAGAATGACAATTTCTTTCTGATATGACAGGGAATTAATTACATTGATATTTGTATACTCATAATAATTCTGCAGCTGTATTATTAGTATATAATTTTTCTATTTCAATAAATCTGATTTTGTAATTTTATATTTTTGTAATCATTACTTTATAAGATCACCTGGCAGGTAAAAAGTCCCACCGAAATGATCTGTCTTTTTGAGAGTCTTATTTTTTAGTTATAAATAATACTCTATTAAAATTTCAAGTTGCCTCAAATACATTTTTTATATTTTTTTGCAAAATATTTTTGAACGCGCCTGGCAATGTTAAAACCCCGACTGAATCGTCTGGCTTATTTTTTTTTATATTCTATAAATATTAAACTACAACATATAAAAATTGCAAATTGCCTCAAGTATATTTTTGGATAAAAAAAAAAAATATTTTTAAAAATTTGGGGGTTGATTTAGCCCTGCTACTCACCAGCCAGGTCTGCAGTTTCGTATTGGGATATAATAGGAGAGGTACAGGACAAGTTTTCAGCTTGCCTCAAATACCTACCCAAAAATTCTTACCAGCTCTTGGACTAATACCCGACGTGTGTATTTTAAGTGATACTTTAGTGTTTAAAGAACCTTATTCCTTTTTCAAATTTTGTGATATATAGTTCTACGACGTAGAACACTGTTTTCAGGCTGCAAGGTCATTGCTCTTTGTCTGGGTTGGAGAAGACTAGTTTATGGACTAGGATTATTTAGACGATAAAAAGTTTGCTATTGAATTGCACTATATGACTGTGTACTTAGTTCTTGTTAAATTTGTAAAATGGTGATAAAAAATAAACCCTGGCTGAGTTTGTTGTAGGCTTTTCTCGAACCAAGGCGCATTTGGAACCCTCATAACTTTAATTTTCAGTTTTTGACCAATTATTATATCCATTATCTAATAATATACTGACCTGACGTTTCGAAAGTGCTTGTAAACTAAGCCTAATTGAAATAAATTAAATTTGAATTTATGAGCTCATGAGAGTTATTTTTAAATATGAAAGTTTGTCATTCTATGCTCATACCATAAATAATAGGAGGAGTTTTGGATAATCGTGGCATTGAAATATGTATTATAGCTTGGCAACTTCGTTCGTAACACTCTCGGTAGTTCGCGCGGGCCGGGAGGCGTTTAGCGATGAATGAAAAACTCACGACTGATGCACCTCACAGCCCCGCACGCACGATTTCACACCTGCACAGTCTTTCCCCCCGTCGCTCGCATATCACGGGAGTGTCATCAACGAACTTGCCAGATTATAGTTAGCAGTTTGCTTTAAACTTATATTATTTGCTGCAAAAGCACGGTGGTTCAAACTCCATAGCTATCGTAATTAGGTACGTATCCCTATGGGCTGTTGCAGGAGCATGGGTGTGACAAAATTTCAACAAGACCGGGCTATCATAGTATATCGTACTATTAAAGAAAATATAGAATACCTATATGATTGATTGTCTATTGTTTTAGGAAGCAGAAGGTCAAAAAACAAACAACGGTATTCAGTACAGACTTCAACTGCTCTACGCTAATGGTAAGTTATTTTGATTAATTCTAAATTAAACGATGGCGAAGTCTTCTAGTTGCTAATATCCTCTTTATTGTTGCGCGGCTAGAAACAAGCACAATACGTGTGACGCTAAACTGTGGCGCGGCCAGTGTCTGGATGTTGACGCATTTATTTCATAGCCGCGTGGTTCCCGTTCCCGTAGGAATACCGGGATAAAATATAACCTATAGCCTTCCTCGATAAATGGGCTATCTAATACTGAAAGAATTTTTCAAATCGGATCAGTAGTTCCTGAGATTAGCGCATTCAATCAAACAGACAAACAAACTCTTCAGCTTTATAATATTAGTATAGATTACCTTGACAAATTACAATTTTTCCATGTGCAGCCTGCGGTTCAAGTCAGTCTTGAGCTTTTTCTTTTATGTAAGACCAGGGACTTGAAAAATTTTATTTGAATTATATTTTTCCTGAATAACTTTTTTACTTACACTTCAACTTCATGAAAAATTTCGCATAATCTAATTTCACATAAAGAAACTAAATCGTCTGTGAAAAATCCATGAAAGTAGTATTTTATCACGCCCATTTAAAATTTTACTAGTTTTTACGATTTTTACTCTTTTATTTTTCATATTTTGCTTTTAGAATACAGAGATTTTCAAAAAAATACTGCCATGTGAATACGAATTACATAGAAGCATAATATCCCTTGCTTTGTAGTGTTCCAATTTAGGATGCATTGGGTCGATATTGTTCAGGAGTAGAGCAAACAAACATTAGCTGACAGCATTGTCATGCCGTCTTGAGGTGGACTGAATAAGTAGGCAAGCGCTCCAGCCTCCTCAAATAGGTAATGAGGACTGTACAAGATGTCTGTGGACATTTGGAGCTCATTGATAACATTATTAACAAGAACAAGTTGATTTATTTTGCTATACCCTGCAAATTTTCCTCAACACTGTATAAAATACTGCCCTTTACTCGCGTAGTTCGAATACGGGGTTAAATACATCATCAACATCATATCAGCCGATGGACGTCCACTGCAAGACATAGGCCTTTTGTAGGGACTTCCAAACATCACGATACTGAGCCACCTGGATCCAGCGAATTCCTGCGACTCGCTTGATGTCGTCAGTCTACCTGGTGGGGGGGGTCGACCAACACTGCGCTTACTAGTGCGGGGTTGCCATTCCAGCACTTTGGGACCCCAACGTCCATCCTTCGAACTATGTGCCCCGCCCATTGCCATTTCATCTTCGCAACTCGTTGAGCTATGTCGGTGACTTTTCTTCTGCGGATCTCCTCATTTTTGATTCGATCACGCAGAGATACTCCTGACATAGCTCGTTCCATTGCCCGTTCGCATCGCATCGTTAAATAATTATATATAATTATAATCGTATATATCAAGCCTATAACAATCTTATACAACACGGCTTTCTAGTGGTAAATTGGTGGTAAATTTTCAAATTTGGTTTAGTAGGTCCAGAGATTACCCCCTACAAAACCACAAACTTTACCTCTTTATAATATTTGGAGATTCTAGATACCTATAGGTATATTTTCTATAGTGATGCCTACAGGTATATTTTCTATAGTTTGGGAGTAGACAGCAGACTGAGGACTTATTCTCAACTAAATAAATCTGTTGTTCTTACTTACTTATGCAAATTAGGTACTTGAACTTTGCAGAAATTAATTTGTAGTAGTAGTTGTTGTAGTTGTTCGTATTAGTTATCTTTGAAGTTACGTTACGTAGTGTTTGACGATAGTTCATAATTTTATTGATAGTTAATGTCTAAAGTCTAATCGATTATTACATACGCATCTCTTCTATATTTGCAACCCTAATTACTCATTTTAAATTACATACATATTATATTTATTTACTTTCTAAAACCTGTTTTTATAGATGTACATTTTACTTTATAATGTGGTAGTTCATACTTCGCGTTAATGTATTGTTAAACTCAGTCCGATACAACAGTATTTCAAATGAGAATTTTGTTAAATTATAAAACGTAGCTGTCCATTGTAGTTTTAACCTTATTGTCTACAGAATTAAGTCTATTTAACGAACGTGAATCTTGTATTCAATACGGAGACAATGCATACGACCGACGCATTGTAAATATTTGCCGTCTTGGCCGTAACAGAGATAATGGAAAATTGGCACCGAATAGGTATTAGGTACCTTCATCGGCTCTTAGACTATGAATGACAGTTGTTTCAAGCTGTAAGTGGCTTGAAGTGCTTAGTTACAATATAGAATTATACTTAACAGCCAGAATTTAGTAATTATAATTTATATATGGTGGCATACGCCAGAAAACATCCATTAATTAGTAATTTTTATTCATCAGTTCGAAACGAAAGGTAACTACATCACACATCATTCAATCACGTACACATAAAGACTCTAGAGTCTCTTCAGACATAATAATTACTTATTAATTTACAAAAGTAGTTACCCAAACATAATAGTGTTTCTTTTTGATAGGAGAATTCTAAAAATATATAAATATCTAAAACCATCGATCTTAGATCGTTAGATGGCCTCAAAGCATCGCGAAATTGTCATTGGTTTCGCACATTTCTCTTTATTCATGTTGTGGCTTGTGTTTTTACACTTCCAAAATGAACATGAAGGCATAATATAGGGATTAAAATAAGAAAAAACAGTATTTTTTTTTAAGTCCACGTCTACTCAAAGCATGCGCTTGTTACTTACTAAAATAAGATGTGCGTGCACGTCTTTGGGTAATGACATAAAATTGTGCGTTCTTTAATATGGAGGGGCCCATCTAACGATTTATATCGATGTCTAAAACTGTATCTATTTGTCATCCGCTTGCAACTGGTGTTAGTCAAAATAAAAATGTAGTTTTGGTACTTACTTAAGCGTTTAAGTTAAACCTGTCACAACTTGATTTGAAAAAAAAGTAAGTAACAAAAATTAAATAAGTACTTTACGTATAACATTTATAGACTAAATTGGAGATATTTTTCATTACACGGATAACCTCAAATGAATTCAAAAATTAATATCAAGATCCAAAATTCACGTAATTTCGTCTACTCTTATTCCTTTATCTCCCCCAAGCTTAATTACTTGGTATTGGGTCGGTTTTTAATTTACCTTAAACTGAGGTAATTGATAAGGGTATGCTAATCATACCTCTGTGAGTCGTCATTGGGTTGCCACCATATTAATTTAACTTTGATGTGTCTTGAAATTGTTAGGTTAATACTGGTTAATACTTGGAAATTGCTTTATAAGTACTTACATATTCATATAGAATTGGTTATTCAAAAGTTTGTGTTCTTGCACTAGTAAGCATTTTAAAATTAAGATGGTTTTTACTCAGTTGTAAATTAAGGTGCAATTTCAGACATTAAATTTTGTAAACATAAGTATAGAAATTAATGCAGTGGCTAAATGATTGAATAGAAAATTGCTATTTATTGAGCCTTCGTATTCTACTAATAATATAAACGCGATAGTTTATATGGATGTTTAGATGTTTGTTACTCTTTAACGCTGCTACTACCTACTGAAGTGATTTGGCTAAAATTTGGAATGGAAATAGGTTTTACTCTGGATTAACACATAGGCTACTTTTTATCCCGAAAAAATATGATCAATGATGATTTAAACTAAGCTCTTGTTACAGGTATCCGCCAGGAGCAGGATATTTTCGTCAGGCTAATCGATTCAGTCACCAAACAAGTAAGTAAAACATAAACTTACTTACTTTATAAATATAAGTATAGTCCAGTATAGTCAATCTATTTCAGGTAGTCCGTTTGGTTTTGTATGTAGTAATCAGATGACAAAATGCGTTTGTATGGATAAACTAAAGGCATGTTTCGTTAAAGGACGTTCATGCACTTCTACAATTCAATGTCTGGGTTTAAAAACTGTTAGTCAAACTTCAAAGGCTTTTGCTTGTTTTACAAGTAAGCATAGATTTAAAACACATAGATAGTGTGTAGTCGCAGGGTTCGTAAGCCGTTTTACGTGCCCCGAAATGGGAGCCCTTGACACACCGCTGCGCTACGATAAGTACGCTTGTGTGCGTATCGGCAAGTGTAATTAGGTTAGCTCTTACGCTCACATAGTCACAGAAGTGGCTTACGTTTGGAGTGAAAAATTGTTAGGTGTTGCGGGTCTATAGGTTATTAGTCAAAGCACATAAGTTTATTTTAAAATCGGATAGGGCGGTAATAGTTCGTTTCACTCTTGAAAGTTTGCCGTAATTCACGATAATTGTACGTATTATGAACGTCTTACAGGCGACTGTCGCCATAACCATGCTATCTGAAAAACACTTTATGTGTAGCGGTCCATAGGTGATTAGTCTAAGCCTCTAAGTTTATTTTAAAACCCATTGTATAGTTGCGATTTGGGCAACAGATGATCTCATTTCACTAGGGCATATTCACACAGCGCGCTATTGGAGGTTACCTCAATCTGGCGGCGCGTGGCGACCACGTGGCGACCACGTGGCAGATTGTCATCGCCGGCGCCCGATTAGACCCTAATCCGCACGCCCACTCCCGCCTCTGGTCAACTACTCGTGACTATTATTGTGAAGCTATTTTTGTTTTTAAATTTGATGTTATCTGCTTTATCTTTAAAAAAAGAATATTTGTCAGACCTTTTAAATATGACCAATATTCCCGTTTTCCAACGAGTCGGAAAAGACTGTGTTAGGATTGAACTACCACCTCTCGTTGATCAGTCCGGCCCTTTACGACTGAGCTATGAGGGTTTAAAATTATCTTTAGAATTATGGGTTTCTTTTTTGTTTATGAATCTATTAATATAATCATTATCAGCTGATGGACATCTACTGCTAGTCAAAGTTACTTGTAGGGGACTTTTAAACACCACGGTCTACTACAACTATTATTTGTACTAAACTTCCTACAGGTCCTAGGATAAACTAAGAACTATGCGTCGAAACAAAATTACTTCAAATTTTTGGGAGCTTAATAAGTAATTAATTCTTGCATCGTATTTGAGGTCGTAGATTTCTTAACGAAAATTTACTTAGATTACGAAAATGCAACGTATAGTGTATTATTTTAAATGATTGCTGTTTAATCTGATAACCAATGGTGAGTTGGCTGGTAAATGTATTATCTGATTTTAGTCTTGCTCCTTATAACTAACTCAATAACCTAATAACTACTTAAGAGTCTCGCAGTACCATACTTAAAGCCCGATTACAAAAATTCAAGTTTTCTGTGCTTTGTCGTATTTTAAAAATTTTATTTCTGAACCTATTATTCAGTTTTGATTTACTATTTTGTTCACTGTACACAATGCTGTACTGGAAAATATTCTTGCATTCCGTTAAGAAAACGTTCATATATTATGCAAAGAGAAAATGTTCGTGTCAGTTAAGACTTCAGCGTTATTATTTTCGCTCACAAGAAGTTCTTGAATGTTATATTATTTTTATACCCAACTAGCGGACGCCCGCGACTTCGCGCGAAACTCGATGTAAACTTTCAACTACCCCTACCCTACCCCTACCCTACCCTAACCTACCCATTTAAACAAGGTTCATCAGATTTAAAAATAGTGTTGAGTTGTCGTGGTGACCAAAATGGACTTACCTACAAATTCTAAAATTTATGTGGCTTGTCTCACGTGACAAGTACCTATCCTACTATCCTACTAATATTATAAACGCGAAAGTTTGTATGGATGTTTGGATGTTTGTTACTCTTTAACGCCGCTACTACTGGAGCGATTTAGCTGAAATTTGGAATGGAAATAGACTTTACTCTGGATTAACACATAGGCTTTTTATCCCGAAAAAATCCATGGTTTCCCGAGATTTGCGAAAACTGATGATTTTGATGATATGAATGTTTGTTACTCTTTCACGCCTCAACTACTGAACCAAATTAGCTGCAATTTGGTATTAAGATATATTATAGCCTGGATTAACACAACACGGAAAAATTCATGGTTCCCGAGGGATTAGTGAAAAACTAAATTCCTCGCGTACGAAGTCGCGGGCGTCCGCTAGTATGTCATAAGCTTTATTTGCCGAATTGTGAACTTAGAAAAAATTAAAGTAGCACCTTCTAACACTTACTCGCTATATTAATATTAATACTTCAGTTGAAGGAATTCAGTTGTAAAATTAGTTTTTGTAGTTAGATAAATCTCATCCGCCGTCAGCTGTCAGTGTCAAATTTACAATTGGATGAAAGCTCCTGTTGAAACTTAGGAAACTTTAGAAGTGATTGACAGAAATTAGAAGGGTTGTAGTGTGTAATCAGATTTGTGAAATATGAGATTAATACACGGCTATACATACTATAAATTGCTTTTACACTTTATGTGTGCGACAGTACTTCATTCATTGTATAGGCGTCAAGATAAAAATTAAAGAAATTAGAAAAATAACTGACTTGCAAACTATAAAAATAATTATTGTTTGTAAGTTGTTAAGGAAGCTTTCTTGTTAATGAGTAAACATAATTTATTTCATTTTGTTTAGGTATTTCTTTTAATATTTGATATCGAGAGACTTGATAGCCCAGTGGATATGATCTCTGCTTTTGGACGATTTGCAGGGCGTTGGTTCGAATCCAGTCCGGGGCATGCACCTCTAACTTTTCAGTTATGTGTATTTTAAGAAATTAAATATCAGTTGCTCAAACGGTGAAGGAAAAACATCGTGAGGAAACCTGCATACATGAGAATTTTCTTAATTCTCTGCGTGTGTAAAGTCTACCAATCCGCATTAGGTTAGCTTGGTGGAATATTGGCTTAACCCTTCTCATTCTGAGAGAAGACTCGTGCTCAATAGTGAGTCGAATATGGACTGTTAATAATAATAATGATTTTTATATCGATGTGTTCGCTCATTTTTATAAGTGTTAGTTGTTATTATCATCAAAATATATTCACAGAGAAAAACGGTTAACGTATTAAAAATTGTTGTGATAATATTGGTACAGTCAAAAACAAAATACATTTAGGTCGACACGTACAATAAAGCGAAGGAATGAAATTGATAAACAAAGCTATTGTTACGGAGCCGCTCACAATTATCACGTGCGCGTTTATTACATAAATAACAATTTTACCGTAAAGCCATCATGAAACTTCAGCGTAGCACATATATAATTTCAACACGTCCCGTGCTCTTAGTGTTGTGTAACAGGAGGCCAATTACGAAAGATTTATGCCTTGAACATAATTAACTTAGGCCGAACGTTAACTAAGAAAGGAATTGTGTGTGCGAATGTACATTTTTAGTGCAATGGATCGTTATATGGTTAAGGATGTATTTGTTTTACGATGTTTTGTTGATTTTTAGCTGTTTAGCTTTATTAACTTTTTTATTTATGTAAAAATGTGTAAGTACAAAATGACTATTTTTAATACAAATCATCTCCAATGAAGTTGTACGCATAACATATCATTATAAAGCAAAACTCTGTAGTAACCAGCCCCTGCATTCTGTAAAGTTACAGCGTTGTAATATCGTTCATTTCCATAGCAACTATATTGTTAGTGACATTTTATTTTTGGTATTCCTTAAAAATAAATTTCAAATTCTAATAAAACCTGTTATAGGCGAATATTATATCGACAAGTATAAATAAAACAGTTGAATTACATCTCAGATCTTCGTGATTTTATAAAGCCTTATAGATCATATATCCATTCCATTACATGACAATTCGTCAGTCCATAATTCTTTACAGGTAGGTACGAGTAAATAACTAAGGAAGGCACCTATGGACTTGTTACTTAAAGCTGTCTAGCAGCTTTAAGTAATAAGTCAATCACCCAAGAAGAAAGTTATTATATTTACCACTCTCGGACCAATAGGTACAAATTAATTAGATACCTCTGGTTGTTTCATAATCTATGGCAATCATATTAATATAATTGTCGTCATTAAAGAGAGCACGCGAAATAGTCGTTCAGTAATGCCAAAGATGGCGACCAGATAGTTGCGGTTCATTTAATTGTATTAAATCGTTAGGCTGAGGGCACACGGCAATCAGCTAATGCTGCATGCGGTCGCACGCAAGAGCACCGAAAAAATTAGCCTGTCTTGATATTTCATTACGTTTACGAGTATATTATGCTGAGTTGTTCATTGTTTTTAGTTTCACTTTAATCTTGTTTATTTATATATTTTCGGCATAAATATTCTATTAACACTACTAATATTGTATATAAAATTTAATATGATAAAAATTGTGTGAGATTTGTGTTGAGGGTAATCTCTGAAATTACTGAACCGATTTTGAAAATCCTATTACCAACAGAAAGCTACGTCTTTTCAGAGAAACAACAGTTAGATTTTATCCGTATTTTCACTGGAACAGTGTTTACACGGGCGAAATAGTGGGGTGTCTGCATTAAATTATTACATTGTCTATCAGAATTGGAGGCTAGTCTGATTATTTTCATAAGAAGTGTTTGCTATTTTTAACGGCCTTCGTGGCGCAGTGTATGCGCGGTGTATTCCAAAACGGAGGTCCTAGGTTCATCCTCAATTCATTAAATTCATCATTCATAATTCATTAAATTGCATCATAACTTGAAAATAATAATTAAAAAATAATGAATACTACTAAAACTTACGATGCGTGTACAAAGAACGTTTTTAGTAGACAAGTAGAACAGTATTTTCAGTAATATACATAATTTAGCAGGTTTTTAAATACGCATAGATGTCAATATTGTATCACAAAGAGCGGATTATTTGTGTTCGCACAGTAAATCACTATCATATCAATATCTAAAATATCAATCTGGCTACCCTCTGTTTGACTATAGTCTTAAGATACTGGCCTATGGTATACGAAATGAGATTCTGGCAAATCCTGTACAACTCCCATAGAAACCGACCCTTTTTGTATATCGAAGCGTGCGCGCGCACGTGACCGAATGATTGTGTTTACTTAACAATGTTCAAACAACATATTAATTTGGTACTTTTTGTTGGGAAAATGACTTTCGGAAGCCATTTTGGATGCAATAACAGGTCCGATTACATTGTCGTATTTATGAACAATACAAAGAAACGATTATAGCGATTTGTTCTGGTCTATATTATTTAATCTCCTATAGGTATATAAATTAATTGCTCGCTAAAACTCAAAAAACAGTTTGACTGATATAATTAACTTTGATTTTTTTTGACTTCACTATAAGGAGGAGGAGTCTTAAAATTAGAATTAGATGAGAAATTCAGTTTTATGCAGTGAGGAATTAATTGGAAATCATTATTTTTTTTAATTCTTTACAAGTTAGCACTTGACTACAATTTCACCTGATGGTAAGGGATGATGCAAATCTAAGATGCAAACGGGGTAACTTGTTAGGAGGAGGTTGAAAATCCACACCCCTTTCGGGTTCTACACGACATCGCACCGGAACGCTAAGTCTTTTGGCGGTAAGCCTTTGCCGGTAGGGTAGTAACTAGCCACAGCCAAAGCCTCCCATCAACCAGACCGCGACCAATTAAGTAAACCTCAATCAGACCAGAACCTCCGTCTAGTAAATCCACCGATTATGCCACTGTGCTACGGAGGCCGTCAAAAGGAGAAGACTTCGAAATATCACAATAATAGTCATGTTTTTCATTCATGCAAATCTAAAAAGTCTAGAATAAACAGAAACGATCTTCCTTAAGTGCAAAACATCTTCATAAAATCACATTTTATATTATTTAGCATGCAAATAAAATATTTCGCTCCATATATCACGTGCAACTACAATAATAAAAATATCTGCACAACGCGAGCGGCGGCGCATTGTCGCGAACGCATAAATCACCGCACTTCTTACCTCCTTTATGTCCTCCGCCTTATTTTTATTCCTTGCAACTCTATTGTTTCCTTTAAAGTTCGTTGATAGATTGCTAAGTTTTAAGTTTTAATTTATTGTAATGTTTTGAATTGGCGTTTTAAAATTGTATCATCGTCATCATTATCAACCCATATTCTGCTCACTGAGCTTGAGTTTCCTCTCAGAATAGGGGTTAAGCCAATAGTCCACCACGCTGGTCCAATGCGGATTGGCAGACTTTACACACGCAGAGAATTAAGAAAATTCTCTGGTACGCAGGTTGCCTTACAATGTTTTTTACACAACTTGTGTAAGTAAGTAACAATACAAAATTATCACCGCTTGGGTCTGAAACGAAAATACACAAAAGTTTATATTGTGTATGAAACTCCGTTTCATAATATTTCTTTATTGTAAGATGATTCCAAATATTACTGTTATAATTTTTATAACAAATAGATTGAAAATTATTCAGAAACCTCTGACCCTTTTGACTAAATAATTCAGACAATTATTATCGGTATATTTCAACCAATTTATACAAAACCTTGTATACCTTCTTACCCTTCCTCATGAGTCACTCTATTTATTTGTGTAAACCGCATGAAAATCCGAGACAGACAGACGGGGTGAAGGGTGCACTGTGATATCATATGTGCTAGTCAGTGTTCTTGTAAATTAGAGACAATACAAATTCCTTGTGTATATTCCTTGTCGCTCAAGTAAATCACGCGCCAACGTTGTTTGCGTATTAGATACGTCTTGATTTTCTTGCATTTTCCGTGAAACTTTTATTGTTTTACTTTTACAATTTTTTTCTTTTATGGCGCATTTTTCTTTTGTTCATCTCATTTATAGTTTCTTAATAATACTTTATATTATCAATAGTTAAATAGACTTTTAATGTTAGATATAATATTATTATATTATGTAATGGTAGAGTCGACTAAATACGACTTGACTTCTAAAAGTGCAGTAGTTTGCTACTATGAAATAAATAAATTTAATTTGATCCGATACAATAATTTTTCAGTGATCATTTGTTACCGACTTAAAAAAAGGAGGTACCTCCTCAATTCGATTCGTATGTTTTTTTAATGTTTATTACCTCATAACTTCGTCATTTATTAACCAATTATAAAAAATATTTTTTGTTTGAAAGAGTATACCTACTTCCAGATTGGTCCCATTTAATTTTCATGAAAATCGGTTCAGTAATTTTGTGTCGTCTTTGAAGTCGGTTCCATTTTCAAGTTAAAGATTATGTTAATTGCTCTTTATATTTTACTAGCTGACGCCGCGCGGTTTCACCCGCGTGGTTCCCGTTACCGTAGCAATATGTGGATAATATATAGCCTATAGCCTTCCTCGATAAATAGGCTATCTAACACTGAAAGAATTTTTCAAATCAGACCAGTAGTTCCTGAGATTAGCGCGTTCAATCAATCAAACAAACAAACAAACTCTTCAGCTTTATAATATTAGTATAGATTCATTTATATTTTTCTTAGTCTTAGAAAATCAGACTGATAAAATAATAATTTGTGAAGTACATTCAGGAGTAGGAATTTGTTTGGAAACAATTAGTAATGGTGATAATCACCAGGGTCCAGTTTTTTTAAACCTCCCCAAATTCCCCTGAGATTGAATCCCATGCGGCGCTGATGCTCGCAGACTCCTGAGGGAATGCTCCGGAGTGAACTTGAAAAAAGTTGGCTATCGCACGAGATCACTAAACCATCTGGGAATTTTATTATCTAGCTTTCTTTCTACTGAACTATGTTTTTGCTACAAATCTTAACTTGTTGTAGGTTTTGCTAAAGTTCTATACCTTTAATATCATCTTCTAACTTACAACAACTTACAATCAATTGTCTTTCGTACAGTGATAATAGTTTTTTATTTTTTATAGATAAGAATGATGACCTTAAAGTAAAAAGTAGTTTAGAGTCATCATTCTTAATTGTTATAATTGAAATATTATAGTATACAGTAAGTAAAATTATAGTGTGTAGTGATTTCTAATCAGGATTCCTTTTATTTTGGTAAAGTTTGATGTTTTTGAACGTGGTTTTGTTATTTAGCTTGCTTTCTACTGAACTATGTTTTCTTACAAATCTTAACTTGCTTTAACTTTTGCCAGGGTTTTATGCCTTTTATTCATTTTCGTAGTTTCTATCACACTCTGTAAAATGTATTTTAAAGTTATATCCATTTATCATTACCAATGGAGTTATTTAATTTCAGTGGTTTTGTTAGTTTAGGCTCATAATTATTAATTGATATAATATTTTAGATATTAGAATAGTAAGTTAACTTACTGTCTAAAGTTATGATTCAGTGCATTATAGTTGATTATATCAAATTCAAAATTCATTTATTTCAATTACACTTCAATCAATTATCAATATTCAAACACTAAATAGTTTAATTATTATTCAAATCTATATACTTTCTAGATGAGCTTTATTTGTTTGTGCATCAATGATAAGATATTTACGTATATACATCTCATTATGCTTTATTTATATTTTGTTATTCTTCAGCAACTTCCCAGCTGATGCCTTTTCTAAAGCCAGTCCCGACCCCAAGCTATTTAGCCTGTCCTTAAATACTTTTCTATAACCCTTGATCACTTCTAACAAAACACCCTACATACACGATCCTGCTAAATCCTTTGCACAAAAGATGATAATACCCTAATATACTATTTCATATTCAATTAGATATTTTGTAAGGGATGAAAATCTATCTTTAGGATTTTGGGGGATTGTGGAAGCTAATTTTAGTTATTTGGGGTTCGGGAAAAATGTATACAAAAAATATACGGGGGTCTGCAATACAATATAAATATTCTTTCGTCTAGACGCTACTTGTTATGTATAGCTGAGGTTGGATATTTAGCTTAAATTTTAATGTTGAAGTTAAAAAATTAATATTAACAAATAATTATTAGGAAAAGCAAAATGGTCTGCGAATAAGCCTCAACAATCATTTGAAGATGTGTCAAAAACAAACTCAAAATATCTTTTTTTTGTTCAAAATGGCTTAAATATACAGGGATTTTTTCATGTGCCCTAATCACACCTTTACTACGCTTTGATCTTATGGTGAAAATATTTCTTATAAGATAAGAAAAGATTCAAAACTCGTATAGATTTAAAAAGACGAAGAAATAGATAAACAAAAAACCTTTCATACTAACGTCGAAGTTTGTAAACATTTCTAAAACATTCTGTAAGATACTAAACTTTATCTAATAATTAATTTTCTCGCAATACAAGAGCTCGCAAACAATTTTTACCCCCCAACTTTGAAACTTTCGCCCCTACAATAGCTTAATGCTTGCTACACGTGTCCATTTCGTTTATCTATTAATATCTAATTACTGGTCGCCCCCAGGACGTGTACTAATCCTCGTACCTACCATAACTTCATCAGTATGTCCAATTCAGTTTGTTAGTCTAAGTAGGTTGCAAAATCTAAAGTATTATCTTTATGTGCCTTTTTAGTTCCTCTTTGGAACTAAAATGACTCATTAAATGTATGCTCACGTGCTTCAGAATAAGTCGTAGATAAAGAAAACGTAAAATAGGGTAAATTAAGGTAGTAAAATTAATTGTAGAATATTATTTTGATTAATACTTTATGTACCAAATATGGCCATACTTAAAATATCTCTATAGTACGTGAGTGATGGATCCAGAACCAAAGCCTTGACATGTTTTCGGACCGTCAAGGCTGTCAACTATAAGTATATAAGTCGTAGATAAAGAAAACGTAAAATAGGGTAAATTAAGGTAGTAAAATAATTGTAGAATATTATTTTGATTAATACTTTATGTACCAAATATGGCCATACTTAAAATATCTCTATAGTACGTGAGTGATGGATCCAGAACCAAAGCCTTGACATGTTTTCGGACCGTCAAGGCTGTCAACTATAAGTATATAAGTCGTAGATAAAGAAAACGTAAAATAGTGTAAATTAAGGTAGTAAAATGAATTGTAGATTATTGTTTTGATTAATACTTTATGTACCACACTTTGGAGGTATAGCACCAAAAACATCTTAGTTATACAATCTGTTACTTGATAGGGTTGCGTGTTTAGTTATAATAAAAAATAGAACTCGCTAAAAACTTTACTAGAAACTATGCAAATGCGTTTTTGGCGTAGATGATGAACGCGATTATGTACAAAAGGGTGCATAAATTAGCAAAAAGCCATAACTTAATGAAGACGAAAAATTATCTTATCTACACGCGGATTTTTAATTAATTAAATATGCTAAGGGTTAAAAATATTAAACTATTATTTTATGCATTATGATGATTCAAAGTAAGCTACATAAAAATGGCGACTATTTTATCCTTATATATTTTGTAGTTGATTTTTGACAATATTGATAAGTTGTTTGTTGATAATAATTAAGTTTTATAATATTGTAAGTTATATTTCGACGGAAAATAAACTTATGTACTTCTTTTTGTTTCAGCCTATCGTCTATGAAGGACAAGACAAGAACCCGGAAATGTGCAGAGTTTTACTTACGCACGAAGTTATGTGCAGGTAAAGTTACAACATATTGAATTGATAAGAAAATCACAGAGATTCGAATATAAGTTCAATGTTCTAAGCTTTCTCCTTACGTGTAGCATAAAGAATAGAATATGAAATTTATTCTTAAAACGCACGATAACAATACTAGCAAAGTTACTGATTTGATTATCATTGGTTTGGACAGAATATTATAATATAAGTGATAAGTTTGTCAGTTCAGTTATAAGGCCGGAGTTTAAATTATGGTGGCTTTGGGAGATAGCAGATCCAGGGGATTTTAAGGTCTAGACCCTCAATCGTTTAAGTTAATTATTTTCAGCTTCCTTTCAATAAATCTTCTTAGCTTGGTGGCAAGCTTTGCTGGGCTAATCACCCTGAGCCAAACGCCATAGTTGCCTACCATATTTAAATAAGGTAGAAGTGTAGGATGTCATTATAGGCTTTCGTTTAATTACAGTTTTTTTTGTTTTTAGAAAAAAAATGATTTATTTTAAGGAAATGTTACTTAGTCTCGGTAAAGGTTGACAAATTATGTTTTTAATAAAATTATCCCTATCACAGATAGCATAATTTCCAGTAAATCTACAGGAATAGCAGCGCGAAACGTAAAGTTGTAATGTGACATCGTCCCGCTAACAAAGCGTTCCATTTGTGGCACAATATCTCAGACTCAATTCCGGCATAATTACTAAAGTCTAAGAACAAACGTCGCGAACAAACGACAACAAGTGAACGTCCTTATTAATTTAACCATTTGTTTAGGGTGGTTTTTCCGCTCGTAACTGTAACGCGTCTCGCCACTACACGCGCGTGTGTGTGTTTTGACAACGGACTGCGTCTGTGTGAGCAATTAAAATTTTATTCTACCTTAGACGCAATATCTCCGTCTCGTCCGTTGCGATATGTGCGTCACGTTCGCACGTCTTCAGGGGAGGAGTCTCGAGGGAGTCTGTCCTTTCAATGTCTTTGCCCTTTGCGTCAAGGAGCTACGATAGGGCGCGTGCTAGCTTCGTTCACTTATTGTAGATACGGTTTCCTGTTTTGGTTTTACTCTAATAAGTTTAATGAGACAAATAGCTTAGTAATAACTAGAACTGAGAGACGGTATTTTAAAGTACCTACTAAATAGTTGTATTTATTTACAGTCGATGCTGTGACAAGAAGAGTTGTGGCAACAGAAATGAAACACCTTCCGACCCTGTTATTATAGATCGGTAAGTTTCATTTTTACTTCATGACAATGTACGTAAATAAAGTAGCCGTATATCCATTTATAATTATACTCTATTTATAGCTTAAGTTTTATGAGATTTCAGTGGCACCATTTACTTATAGGTATCTACATGTAAACATTGAAGTTAATCTATTTCTATTATTTGTAACGCTTTCTTCGAAGTATTTATCGGGAATCTATAAATAATAAATATTACAAAGTTTATAATAATCTTATTATAAACTTATAGATCGTTATTTGTAAGTCAACAAACTAAGAGTTACTTATTTTTAGCTGTAAACAAAAAAAAAATAATGAAGAATAAACTACGAGGTTTAGTTGTATAACCGCAGCAAAATTGAACAAGGCTATTGTTTACCCAGAAAATAGAACCCACAAAAACTGATTGGCCATACTGGATATTGCAATCGTCTCACGCTGTGTCATTCATAGATTCCATAGAAGCAAGGAAGCTAATCAACCTCACAAATATAGAGATTTCAATATAGTTCCGTCTAAAGGTGAGGGGTAGAGATATGCTTTTATATTGCGTCCTTTTTTTCGGGAATTCAATTGAAATAGGCGTCTCCCGAACATCCCTTGATTTGTGCGATTTAGGGCTACAGCATTAGGTATAAAATTGTATAAACCCAGCCACACTCAAATACTAAGTGACGAGCCAAATAGATATTGGTATAAAAAATGATTTAATTTGACAAATGTCACATAGAACCATGTCGTCTGGACTCTGGACAAACTTAGTATATGTTAAATGCTTGAATGTTTAATATAATTGAGTTATGCGATACATTAGGTAGTTTATAAATATACTGAAGTAAAAAAACAGATAATCCAAGCCATAAAGTTATAGTTATTATTATATTTCACACTATTAGTTACTTGTACTACTTACTACTCTTCTAATCTAGGACTGAACAAGAACATTTGAGATTCAAAGGTCGCACTAATATACGTAATTAAATGTACTTACCGTTCTAATTTTATAAACACTATATTTTCGTCGAAGACTAGGTACCTTTGCTTACCTCTTTGAATTACTTTGAAGTTCAAAAACTGAAAGCCAACGGCGTTTCTAATGAAACAAAGATAGGGAAGAACACACAAAAATGTGGGGTGGTACAAAAAAGAACCTATTTTCCAAACACGACGCCGTTGAAAACTCTACCAATTCCGTTGGTCGGTTTAGTAATTCGTTCGATTCAAACTTTTTTGTACTTTGGGAAATAAAAAAAAAAATATTTCAATGACAGCCTTTGTGCGCAAACTTTCCTTTGCTTTTCCGGCCGGGCATGAAGTTGATCCTGAAAATTTGCAACCGCAAATAAACTTGCGATGTATCGTTTGATGTGTTCAAATTAAACTTCGCCGTGTGAATGTATTCATAATTAGCTCGGCTTCAAAAACTCTACATAGGCTGATATGAATATTAATAGCTCGTTATTTTTTTGTTTATCGATTGAAAAGAACAAAATCAGTCGTGTCATTTGTGACTTTTCAGTCCATTATAATCATACTAGTAGACGCCACGCGGTTTCATCCGCATGGTACCCGTTCCATTTTTGTCCATGAATTGACAACCATGAAGTAGTAGTAGATATTTTTTTAAATCACCAACACTCGTTAATCTATGGCTTTAATATAACCTGTACCTTCAGAATGGTTTATCGGATTATTATCTTATGAACCATCCCATTGTCAGCTTTCAAACAAAATAAATAATCGGTCTATTAATTTAAAAGCTACAAAACACACACTAGACACAAAGCCAAATACGTCAGAAATAAACGTCAGCATTATTTCTGACGTATCTGATAGGGGATGTTATAAAACATTTGTTTTGTCAAAGGTTTAAAAGGTAACATCTTATCTACACGCGGATTCATGAATTAAGGAAGTCATGAGTTAAGGCAATAGTATTTTTTTATGTTTCGCTACTAAGCTTGGTTTGCACGTTAAACTCATATCCAAATTGGCTTCCCTGTCACTTGAATTGTACCATATGACAACGATCGGCATAAGTCGTAGAACATTAATCCATCAGGCCACCCGCCTCGCCCATGTAGCGTACACTCGCCAACTAATGTGATAATTGAAATTGTGCAATTGCGTGCAAAACTCCGCCGCCGAATTCATTACACCGCTTACACTCGTGTGTACCCGCCTTTTTTTTGTAGTGACTAGTTCCCGAAATGATAGCTTTTGTTGATGGTTCAATTATTTTACGTGCGTCATAACAGTTTATTTAGCAAATGAGTGCGTCCCTGTTAATTTTTTACATTTAAATATTAAACTCTTTTCGTGTAATTAACGTGAAAGTTTTACATCTGTTGGTTGACCAAACGGCAACAAAAAATTAGTCTCTGATAGGTTAGTCACCACAGAATACATAAACAGTACATGTAGTGTACTTTCATAATTTCAATTAAAATAGTTGTTATATCTAGTAAATGAATGTAGGTTTAATTTTTTGATATGCTTCTATTTCTGGTAGATTAATTTAGTGTAGCTACTTGTTAATGGTACTATGCCATTGAGTAAAGCTTGATTAAGGTTTTCATTGATTGCTTTAAGACAAACTCACCCAAAATCATGTGACGATGCATCTTCTCAAATAGCAATGCACTAGTCATCAATCAAACTGCAGTTTGCAGTTTAGTCTATACACGAACTTTTTATCTGAACAATTTGACTGTTTAGTTAAAATGGGGCAATTTCGCTATTTTACACTCATCGACGAGCTTTTCGCCTATATATTATTCAAAACATGGTGCCAAAATATAAACGTCACTAACAACGCAGTTGCCATAGAAATGAACGTTCTCATAGGGCCGTTACTTTACAGACGATTGAGATTAAGCAGTTAAGACTGAACGTCTGTCGCCCGCAAAAACGCTATTTGAAGTAAGGCACAATGTAGAAACGTAACCGAGAGTGGATTTGAGTATCGATAACCGGGCGAATAACTGACGTAACTGTAAAAGCAGGCAACAATCCTGAACCCTTCGAATCAGAAGCAAATTGTAGTCGACTTTCTCCCTAGACACCATTGTCAATTAAACTGCACTTTTCAGTTTTGTCTACATAGGGATGTTTTAACTGAACAGTTCGTCTGTTTGGTGAAAATTGACCAGTTAAATTGAAGGTATGTAGCCCGCTAGAACGGTATTTGAAGTAAAAAGGCGCAACGTAGAAACGTAACCGAGAGTGGATTTGAGTATCGATAACCGGGCAAATAACTGACGTAACGGTAAAAGCAGGCAACAATCCTGAACCCTTCGAATCAGCAGCAATTTGTAGTCGACTTTCTCCCTAGACACCATTGTCAATTAAACTGCACTTTTCAGTTTTGTCTACATAGGGATGTTTTAACTGAACAGTTCGTCTGTTTGGTGAAAATTGACCAGTTAAATTGAAGGTATGTAGCCCGCTAGAACGGTATTTGAAGTAAAAAGGCGCAACGTAGAAACGTAACCGAGAGTGGATTTGAGTATCGATAACCGGGCAAATAACTGACGTAACGGTAAAAGCAGGCAACAATCCTGAACCCTTCGAATCAGCAGCAATTTGTAGTCGACTTTCTCCCTAGACACCATTGTCAATTAAACTGCACTTTTCAGTTTTGTCTACATAGGGATGTTTTAACTGAACAGTTCGTCTGTTTGGTGAAAATTGACCAGTTAAATTGAAGGTATGTAGCCCGCTAGAACGGTATTTGAAGTAAAAAGGCGCAACGTAGAAACGTAACCGAGAGTGGATTTGAGTATCGATAACCGGGCGAATAACTGACGTAACGGTAAAAGCAGGCAACAATCCTGAACCCTTCGAATCAGCAGCAATTTGTTAAGTGGATTTTTGCCCGAGACACGATCGCGGCTCGTTGCGCTCCTGTACACAATTTCATTATCTCTGCCCGCCATCCCGCCTGCCCGCGCCTGGCTCTACTATTAACTTATGCGATGCTGTTATTCAGCTATGGAAATTTTTTTCTGAAACAGATTTTCTGTTTGAAACAAAAAAAGTATTTGAAACTGCATAAAAATCGTTCCACAATTTAAAATTTCAAGAAACGGAGCTACTTAATTTTTAACCAAATTAAAAAATGCATCAAATATCAGTTACGGATGCAATAACTGCTATTGTTTTCGTATAATAAGTCAATAAGTAAACAAAACCTCAATGTCGGTTATCTACATCATAAAGATTATATAGGGGAATAACAACTAGAGATTCAGCTTACATCATCTGTTCCATCTCTCTAAATATAAAAGTCCTATATATTTTTTCAAAAGCTCATGAATGCAATTCAGAACATACTAAGTAACTGTGACATCAAAATAAATTACAATAGTGGCAAGATGAAAGTCACGTTTCTAAAGAAATCTCTTATTGCTTTTAGGAGCCCCTTAAAATTGAACCAACGTATAAAGGTACAATTTCAGTCACAATATCGATAGGGTGCAGGTAGGTAGTTTAGACGATGGACTTTCGAAATCAATTCCAACCCACGCGATCTGTCCCTTCTACGCAATCACTTAAGGACTTTATGAAGCGTAATGATTAAGATGTTTTGTCGTGCTTGAATTTAAAACGATAGTTGACCGAGGGGGCCGATGGTGATGAAAAACATATTGTGACTGGAATAGCTATTAACGGATTAAATGGTTGATTTAAAAAGCTTTATTATTGTAAAAGGGGCAAATTAATTGATTACATGTCTATAAACTTAGGAACAACCGATAAAATTGATGAAAAAGATACCAATTATGATAAAATACTATTACAATTTTTGTTTTGGACTGCATCGAATGATTGTTAATTACTTATTGATTTTTATGT
The DNA here is from genome assembly GCF_947172395.1 of Bicyclus anynana. Lineage (NCBI taxonomy): Eukaryota > Metazoa > Arthropoda > Insecta > Lepidoptera > Nymphalidae > Bicyclus > Bicyclus anynana. The sequence goes on from NC_069095.1 coordinate 8,341,290, forward strand.
TCAACAAAGTTTTTATTTTGAAGCGATAAGGATAAACTCGACAATAGATATTATAAAAGTCAGTTAGCAAGTACTAGGTGGAGAATTTGTTCATATAACAACTTTCGCCAGATAGGTATAAGTTGGAAGTAAGTATCGTAATCTTATCAATCTATTAATTGTGTTGATTAAGTAAGCAATGTAATAACCAAATACCCAAAAACGATTGATGATACATCCTAATTTTTTCAAGTAGAAAACATAAGTTAAAATTTTATATGGATCAGAATACGGGACAGTAGTGTAAAATACGCAATATTCGAAAGAATCGAGGGCAAAGTGTGGGCTTAGTCGACATATGGCGGACATCTATATTACAATGGGATCTTTACACCCTATTTCGGATGCGACAAAATCGATTCCCAATTCGATATGACCCTCTCATGCTTGTTACTGGGAAAGAATATTATATTGACATCATTACGTATCCAATACTATTAAATGCTAGTAAAAATTGCACTGTAAAATATTGAGATTGTGTTTTAAGGGTATTGCACTTAATGTTAAATGTAGTGTGTAAATATGTATTTGGCAACATGAGTATTATCCATAATTAAATATAAGTAATACTGTCATGAATATTGGCAATTTAAGTATTCTATTGATCTGATATATAGAGTGAAGCGCGGAATAGTATGAGACCGAGACTTGTGTTTGCCCACATATTTGTGAACTAGAATAATCACAAGATGAGGTTAGGTTACGTAATTTTTTCTGTAGTTAAAAAGTCAAGGTTTTTTTTTTAAACAATACGCAATGTTATCAGAATAATTTCGGTCATTTACTTACCGTATAAAGTATACCAGAGTTGTTTGGATTCGGTGCTATAGTCGGTAGTCTTTTCAAACCTGTACCTTTCAGCCATCTTTCTCCAAATACACGCACTGTACGAGTATGTATAATACTAGTCTTACAACAGCCTTTATGCCAAAATTCTCTAAATTTTTACAAAATTCCTTATCTCAGCACAAAATTTTTAAGTCCTTAAAGAGACCACAATGAAAAATCTATTTGGCAGCGAAAATTCTAATTTTACATTAGGGAAATGTAACGTTCTAAAACCTCGGTTTCCCAGCCTGCAGTTTTCCGGTAATTTTCGGTCCTGTGAACAGTGGTGGGAGCGAATCACGGCTATTATATTATCTCATTAGATACGCCGCCGCGCCGTGCGCCTCTTTTCTTTTCGCCAAATAAATTTGTTTCTGAGCGGCCGATTTCTCTATTAAGTTTGATACCTACGAGTACTTCGTTTAATATAAATTATCTAGGAAATTAACCGGAAGTTCCGTTGTTGGTCCGAACTGTTGGTATTTTTCTTTCAATGACTACCTACAAATAGTCATTAAAAATTGAATTATTATGTATTTTTGTTTATCACGTTATAATTCTTACTGTATTTTTTGTTATTATATTATTGTTTATAGTTTATTTGTTAGCACTACTATTATTACTACGTTTTACTATTTCTTGTACGCTCAAACTGAAATGTACTAGCCTGTAAGTTTCACATAAGTGAATCAGTTAATTCTTTGTGAAATAATAAATATTTTAAACCCAAGTTCTAAATACGATATTTATAATTTTCTACTCAAGAACTCAATACAATAATTGGTATGATTTTAACCAGATTTGATTTGATTTGATGATCGTTAATTGCACTAAGTTAATGTAGACATAGTGTAGCATTCTCTAAGTTAGAATAGTTCATCATAGAATCTAGAAAATATTTCGTAACACCATATTCTTATTTTTAATACGATATACGATCTGTAAGTTTCTTAAGAACTAAGTTGTTAACATGAACTGTAAATTTATATTACAAATAGTTTGCAAACAAAAGTTCGCTGGAGCGCGACCTGAACAGGTTCGCCGTTCCGTTGGCAAAGTTTCGATAACTTCATAAGTCTTTATTAATAGGTTTTGCACTCCCTTCTGTAAGTGAGAATTGGTGGAAATATTTTAAAGCGTTGGTTTGTGACTTTTTATTAAACTCCTCTTTAAATAACCAACGTTACCCATTCTATTTTAACAGTTTTAAGTGAAAATGTATATTTCATTTAAATAAATATATATTATTTAAATACATTAAGCCAAATCAGCATACAAAGTGAGGTATAACAAAAAAATCGACACACTTTCTGCGTAATGTAAACCAAAAAGAAAACTGGTCCCAAAAGTGCACCCTAGGGAGGGCCGCGTTTCGCTACGGCCCGATACAGACACGACGACTGGTGATTAGGCTGCTTATCCAAAAGATAGCGGCAGAAACTGTACAAGACTTAACAACTAGGACCGCTTTCTTATTCCCTCCGACCAAGAATTTTCTTAACGTGGGCTTTATCTGAGCCAGCTTAAAATTTCTATGTAATGTTAGCGACTTAGTTTTGAATTTTATTAAGTAATGCAATTTGCATTTCCCGTTCAAACTTAAATAAAAAATATATGTATATCAGTAAATTTTACAACTAATTATTGTAATACTAAGTATATCTTCTGACTGCTGTAGGTTATACGTATAGGTTATGATTTTTATATTACTACGAATTTCAGATTATCCTATAAATCAGGCAATACACTAATGAGATGTCTTATTTCTGATTTATATCAGTGTACTCAAAGTACCCTCTGATTTTTCTACACGATAACTCCGGGTGACGATCGTAAATTGAAATATGATAGAGTCGAAGTAATAAGCCCCGATAATCGTATCGACCCTCCGCGTTCGCTCAAGTAACTGCGAAATGTCATGTTAATTTATTAGTAATTTTTCTCTTCTATACGTCTAACTTCTTGTGGTTATTTGTAAAATAAGTTTACTAGAACTTGGTTCTCAGTTCATGGTAAAAAAGATAAAGTTTATGTTAAAGGTTTATGGCAGTGTATTGTACCCATATCCTTATTATTTTTAAATCAAAAGTAAAATACATTTTACTGTCTTGTTTATGCACACAAAATTTCTTTTGCATTTGTTAGATAAATATCCGCAACCAAAGTTATGTCATGCATGAGCCAATTAATTGAGTTTGAAATTTTCGTATCGAATTGGATTATTATAACACAGGTTACCATAACATTAGTTTCTATTTTATATGTTCTTTTAATATCTGTATCGTTCTTTCTTCAGAATATATTTTAGACTTATCCACTTCACTTAATAAAATCGTTCAAACTTTATTTATTACCCACTCGATTCTTAAATCTACTTTTATCCTAAACCATGTACAAGTCTTCTATCTCAATTTCGAGCTCATTTCGGATTCCAATACGTGATTCGTCGGTTCGGAAATTATTCGGTGAAAATTCACCATCTCGTTAGAGAGAGTCGGTCGGGGCGAGCCAACCGCTTGATAAATCGTCTGGAATAATAATGATGAATTGCAACTAGCCTGATCCTGGCCTTGTTTCTAATCTATGTACCCACATTTTAAATATCTCATTTCATCGTGTGTTGAAATTACAACATGGAAATATTACATTATTTACTATTCACTACTAGGGGATGCCCGCGACTTCGTTCACGTGGAATAAAGTTTATCACACATCCCGCGGGAACTATGGATTTTTCCAGGGTGAAAAATAGCCTATGTGTTAATCCAGAATAAAATCTATTTCCAATTGAAATTTCTGCCAAATTTCTTCAATAACCGCATCGTAAAAACAAACATATACGTACACACAAACTTTATAATATTAGTGTGACATAAGTTTCCGTGTATTGGTATGTCTAGTGGTAGAGTTTATACAGAGCTCGTCCGGGGATGTACTGTTGCACTAACCTGATTTCTGCATCCAAGCAAGAATTCTGTATCCATAACTAATTGTTTTTAATTGGTGAAATATATATTAAGATTTACTTGGTTTGCATGAGGCTTAACATCTGCACCTCGTTATAGAACATAGGCCAGCACTTTGTAGACTTACACGACGCCACGCGGTTTTACCCTCGTAGTTCCCGTTCCCGTGAGAGTACGAGGATAAAATAAATAGAATTTGACATTTACAAACAACGTGGCTTTGGATTATTAAAATCAGATTTGTAGATCGAGAGATTACCCCTACAACACGAGAAACTTCTTAATAATATAAGTATGTATTACGGTAATCATTAGGTTTTAGATGTACATAAATGTTACATTTATGTAACAAAATTACTGGTGTAGTAAAATCACGACGAAGTTTCCTTATTTTGTATTAAGATGTCGTTTGCTGAGTTGCACTCAATCTTTTTTTTTTATTTTTTTTTTCTTTACAAGTTGGCCCTTGACTACAATCTCACCTAATGGTAAGTGATGATGCAGTCTAAGATGGAAGCGGGCTAACTTGTTAAGAGGAGGATGAAAATCCACACCCCTTTTGGTTTCTACACGGCATCGTACCGGAACACTAAATCGCTTGGCGGTACGTCTTTGCCGGTAGGGTGGTAACTAGCCACGGCGGAAGCTTCCTACCAGCCAGACCTGGACAAATTAAGAAAATCTCAATCTGCCCAGCCGGGGATCGAACCCAGGACCTCCGTTTTGTAAATCCACCGCGCATACCACTGCGCCACGGAGGCCGTCAATTTAATCTACTCGTAGTTATTAGTTTTGCTGCAAAACGAAACAGTTCCATTGAAGTTAAAAATAAACACATCCCGTAGTTTCACTATCTAGTTATTCGTTATGCAAATACGGCTACAGCGAGTCAACCGCTTGATAAATCGTCTGGAATAATAATGATGAATTGCAACTAAACAGTTCCTATACTTGATTCAAATAAAATAATAGAAAAATACTAAGATTTACAATTTGAAATTAGATTGCATGATTAACGTGATAAAATAAACCTCTATTTATCTATTCTAAGCATAATCAAAAAATAACTAAGAGATCTTACCAATATATAATAATTTATTTATTTTGCTATTATCCGCAAAAAGACGACGAACCCATGCGACGTCACCCAGGTCCGACAAAAAACTCTACAACGCGCAATTGCACGTTGTAGAGTCAACATCTCCTGAGGATGCTCCGGTTTCGGGGTCAAACGTACGTAGAGAGAATTTTGTCATGATTAACTTCCGCAAAGTAACCCCTGCTTCTGTCCAAGATCTTACCAAAGTTTTATAATTGGATAAATCTAAGAACAACTTTTATAACTATCAATCCTAGAATCGACATTTAAAATCAGATTCCATATTTTCTATAATATAGATAAATATAAATATAAGGTTTGTTATAATAGCCAAGTTAGTTTCATTAGATTGTCTGCGCAAAATAATAAATTAATATCGTAGAATGAATACCAAAAAAATTAAAATTCTCCTTCAGTTGGCCTTTATTTAATTGAGCTTCTCTCAGGAAAGATTTTTGATTTAATTTCAATTTTATTATTACTCCAAATTAGCGACAAATCTATTAAGAAGTCTCAGGCCCATTTAATTAGTGACGGGGTTTTATCGTTCGCTCTCTTTGCCCCCATTCGCGGGGAAACTCAACTGCTATATTTGCGGGCTTTAATATTCCATGTAATTAATATACGAGATTTAAAAAAAAGTAATTTTATTTTAATTAGATTAATTATTACTTACATATAATTAAGATACTAGATTGTTGTCTGATTCCATTATATTCTATAGAGTTTTAGTTGTTGTGTTTTTGTATACTACGTTATTTTATTATTTACTGAATTATTACTTTAGATTAAAGTATTTAATGTCATCGGGTTGAATGTACGAGTGTTGGACCAGCATATTAGGTCTGTTTATTTTATTTATTTAAACAGGATACCAACAGGTTACAATAACAATCTTACAGAAAAATATAAAGAAATATATAATAAGGTAATTATTGCAGACCCACTTATTGGTTGTCACAGCATGCACTAAGGATGGCGCCTAGTTCGGACTACTCCAGTATTCCTATCTATCCACTCTAGTATCTATGTACCTACGGCCTACCTACTCGGTAAAACAAACTGTTTAATTGTTGCTTTTATGAAGGAATCGCGTGATGTGGGGTAGGGTGGCAAGCAAATTGTATGTTTTTGAACTTAATGCGTACTACAGTTTTTGGATACGTTGCATTTCATTAGCTTTGTTAAAGAAATTCCATGGATTCACCGTGCGGGTGCCGGGTCCATCGCGTGGTAGAGAGAAAAACTCCGAGCTGAGTCTTGGACTTGTGAACATAGGACGTAGGGTTAAGGAGTTTCTTGACAATAGGAATTCCTTAACCTATTGTCAAGGAATTCCTTAACCCTACGTCCTGTGTTCACGCAGAAAATTAACTATGTACTCGTATTAAGTGTAGTATTCCTATAAAAGGAATTTGTAGCTCAATGATTTTAATTCTATCATGAATACTATTAATCAAGTGACCGCATTGTTAAATATTTTGAGATAAAACTGAGGCCGACTAAATGAGGTTTATAATAATTGTTCGACTAAAATTTTCTACTTCTACTTTTTCATTACAAACACATGGGACCCTCAAAACTAAAATTGTATAAAATGTTTATAAAAGTTGATACTTTCAATTAGATGAACTTACCTTTTCACCTCAACTTAATGACTCGCATTTTTAGGAATAATAAAAAAAAAATTCTTGAATTTTTTTATGATGGCTCTATCTTGGATTAGTTGAGTTTTCGCAAAACATGTCGATTATTAAATTTTCATATTAAGCTTCCAAGTAACACCTTGCTTATATTAATATTTTAAAGAGTTAGTCAATACTAGGTACAGTAAAAGTTTCAATTTTTTATACAGAACCCTAACAGTCACTCAAGTTCAATTAAGACGAGTGCCATATTCAATTAGTTATCAGATTTGAGTGTAATTTGACTTTTTATTTGATTAATGACTCTCCAATTTCACGTCCATAATTGCTGGTCCCAGATATAAATACCACTGTTTTAATATCCATTTAGTAAATTATTTGTTTTGATTTATTGGTTTTTAATCTTTGGCAATGACGTCATGTCATTTTAAAAAGAATCATCATCATTTATGTCCCAGAACAGGGTTTATTAGTACAGCAGTAGATTTTATTTTATTTTTCCTTTTTTTTTTAAATTTTCGAGGTCGGAAGTTCGAATCCGGTCACGCATAGACTTGTAGTTAGTAGTAGTGTAGTAGTAGTAGTTAGTAGTAGTTAGTAGTTGTAGTTAATTAACTATCACAGATATACAAGTCAAATAGGCAATAGTCCAAAGTCATTTAGTAAGCTTCAATAGCTACATGGTTAAGGGGTCGATCTCAATACCGAGAGGTTATAGGTTCGATCCCAGGCCATTTGATAATACTTTAAGATTATAAATACGTAAAGTTTGTACAATAGATTTTTGTTAGGGGTGATCTCTGGATCTACTGAACCGATTTAAAAAATAATTTTGCCACTAGAAAGTCACATTAGTTGTGTGTCATAGGCTATATTTTATCTCCGTATTCTTAACATATTGGGAATTACGCGGGGCGTGGGCTATTGAAAATATGGCTAATTTTATTACCTTGAAAAATAAAGTGACATATCTATAATATACAGTAAGTAAGATAAGTAAAGAGTAAGATTCAACATTGCAGATACATTAAAATATGTTATTGGAGGTAATATCGAATTAATTACATTTAGAAAGTTATTCTAGTTTTCATTTGTTTGTGATGATATTAATCAAAGTCTAGACAGTATCAACAGTGTGAAGTGAGTCACAAATCAGACAAAATCAATTCAATATGACGTGAATAGTGTAAAGCTAACGTAAGTAGCACTTACGGTGCACATAAGAGCTGTTAGTTTCCCTTTGAGGCACGAGCAAGACGTCGGCGTTTAGCGTGTATTAATTATTAAGGAGCCTCCTTCCTTTGCTCTTTGACGGCGACCTAACAACAATGAAGGGAGTCTTGATTGCCTGATGCTCTCGTACAAGCATCTGCATTCACTTGCATGTATTCATTCGTTCACATGCTTCTTCTGCTTTGTGTAAATATAGGTGACAAGGACTATATTTTTTACACTGTTGGTATCAATATTTATAGGTAGTAGGTCCTACTCGATGTGTACTTCAAAATTTTACAATAAAAACAATAAAACCGCGATAGTCTTATGTAGTTATTTCTAAAAAGTTTCAAAGAAATATTTTTTTAGCTTTAGCTTTTTTACAGTTACTATTACAGTTAGGTTTTAAGGTTACGTTAGGTTAGGTAAAGTTCGTTTATCGCCTGTTGGATTGGATTTTAAACTTACAGTACAAATTTTCATTTAGAAAAATTGTTATATTTTAAAGATGGCTAATATTTTTAAAAATAATCGTCATTAGTTAAAAGGCCTTCTTAATATGCCGTAATCTAATCCAAAAAGAAAAAAAATGACACCCAATTGTTAGACTATTCCTATCCAAAGATTTGCGCTTAGTTTATAGAAAGGACACGAAATAGATAAACAAAGATATTGAAACCTGTTAACAACGAAATAAATTATTAACTTGCCAATAGATTTTAGATATCTAAAGTTGAAAATGTTCTGACAGTTTGCAAAACGATCACAAGAATGGAGCCAGCGTCCGGGTGTATTTGGGCAAACATATCGGTCCGCCTTTGATGGCAGCTCCTTCGATTGTCACTGTAAATCCAATTTTCGCTTTATATCGCTCTCGACGGAGTGAGATGCAGTAATAGACCACTTTATACGTAATTCTGAAGAAAGCCACTGTATGAAAGAAGAACCCTGAAAAATTGGCTTATCTTTAATCTAAGCTAATATATTTAAGAGAAATAAAATATATTATCTAAGACATATGGCTAGTTAAATGTTAGGACTGATCGATTCCCCCCAATTTAGTAGGTATCTTAACGGGATTAAAAAATAAAAAACATAATATGACGACCTAATTTGAAAGGTCCATCGAACTCGGCTAATTTTTTTACATCTTATCAAATTAGCTTTTTTAAATCTTATTAAATTAGCTTGTCAAAGTTTATCAAATTGGCTTCTAAATTATCTTTCTTTGGTAGCAATAAAGTCGCCTTCGCATACTAATTCCTAGTTTAAATTAGTAATTTTTAATGTATATAGCTTATCAAATTGACTTTTATGGCTGTCTGTCAACTCCGATCAACACCAACCATCATTGTTATCATTCATAGCCGACATGGTTTCAACCACGTAGCTCCGGAATACGGAGTTAAAACATAGCCTACGACACTCACAAAAACGTTATTACGTAGCTTTCTAGTGGTAAAAGAATTTTCAAAATCGGTTTAGTAGATCCAGAGATTACCCCCTACAGTACCACTGACTTTACCTCTTTATAATATTAGTATAAATGATTACGATGTACTAAGTACGTAAGTACTCGTAGAATACCTTTCAAAATTTTGTAGATCCTTAATCCACGTGCGGACAAAGTCGCAGGAAAAACGTACTGTTACGCATTATTATCATTGTACAGAACCGATGAAATTAAATTGAAATCGAGAAAGTGCATCGTAACAAAGTCCCGGTTTATACAAAAAAGAAATTCGGTTATACGCGCCTGGGGTCGCTACAATTGCATTGGGCTCCCATTAACGCCTTGTCAGATCGGATTTCGATTTATTTTTTGATAAATGGGATAAAATGCATTCTCGATAAGAGCAGTGTGATCAGATGTGGCTAATCTCGTTGTACTTACGATGCTTGTTGTTCTACAAATCCATTATAGGGACTTTATTATTAAAACCATGGGGTTTTCAATGCACTCCAATGTTTTAAAAATATTGAAAAGTGATTTCTCGTATATTATTCTATCAGTTTGTTTATCCACAGTTTTCTCTCATTTCGTTGCGATGACAGATTTAGAAAGGCGAAAATTCTAACAACTACCCAATCTTGCCTAAGAAAGTAGATAATATTATAAAGAGGTAAGATGTGATTTTTTTGTTTGCTTCTGTTTTGCGATTAGGCTCCAAAATTGCTGGACTGATTTTAAAACTCTTTTACCTATGATAAATTAACAGCGAGTTACTAAGCGGGTGAAGGGTAAGCTAGTATGTTTATATATATTTTTTTAAAATTACATTTGCCATATCTTTTTAAATATTACCATATATTCCTATTCCCCTCCAACTAGTCGGGAAAAACTGTTTAGGAGTGGGGACGACAATAGACTAACGGGCGGGGATCGAAACCACTACCCCTCGATGATGAATCCGACCGCACTTACCGTTGAGCTATTGAGGCTCGTAAATATTCCAAGCATAGAGATCACATTTTGTAGAGTAAGACACTGACTCAAAAACAAACAGGTTTTCAAATCTTGCTCCATTTTGCAAAAGAGCAAGATACAAAAAATCTACTTGGTCCATACAATACGTCTTTAGAGAAAGTAGACATTCGTTTTAGTTTGGCAATTTTTCCCATTGTCACGGGGAGCTAATGAAAGAATTAGGCTTCATTACAACTGATAGGATTCGTTAAAGAGCCAATCCGGACCTTTCCGGAGAGGACGTGAGGTGTAGATAATCAGGAGTTACATTTTAGGTACCTCAGTGCTCACATATACAACGTATTTGGAAACTTTTACATATATATAACTAGCGGACGTCCGCGACTTCGTACGCCCTTAGACCTCCTTAATCCGGCTCTTTTGTCAAATCCGTTCTTAGCTGATATCATCACCAATTTCCCAACTCCGGGCTGGTAATAAGTTATGACTGAAAATTTCCAGGATAGATTTTTTTTTTCATAGCCTAGGTTTCTATTCCAAGACCTCGTGATTTAGATCCACATGGACTTAAAATTGGACCAAATATGCAGTTACTATAATGGACTCTATATATTCACGCAGAGTTATCTATGTCTAAAGAAACAGTTATTATAATGGACAGATGGACTGATTAAGTGAACACGTTACAGAGGTAATATATCCACTTAATGAGACGAACGTGAAAAAGCTGAATTTCAGTTTTAATGCGCTAATTAAGCCGTCCGGTCAGATCCCCAAAAATTGTCTAGAAAGTCTCTCCGTTAAATTAGTGCAGAATTCATTTTCTTTTTAATTCGTCTTCCAAATTCAAATAAGATCTTTTTTTTTACGCCGCATATAAAAGGGTGGACTGGGACGATGCCATTCACTTTCCAACGCTAATTCCTTCCCCGGTACTGATTGGACGATATATTTAACAATGCTACCGACACGCTTCCTGGCAAAAATACGTCTTACGAATTTGCCTTTTTCTACGCTGGGATTTCTTATTATCTATTTGTTGAACGTAGGGTTGCTACTTGTCTACTTTCTATCATATTATGATATTGTTATTTGTGTATAATGTGTATTTTATACTCGTATTACCTCTCATTTTTATGTAAATAATATAAGATTTGATTTTTAATTAACTTAGAATTTTGTATAGAAAGTTCAGTTTAATGGATAAAACAAAAGCTGTCAGTCGCGAGTTTTTAACATGCTTGTTATCGGGACTATCAAAATTTGATAAAATATATTATACAACTAGATTTTGCCCGCGGCTGTGCTCGGATTATATATATTTTGTTAAATAATGCTGAACCATCCATATAAAATGTAATTTTTGTCTCTCGGAAACAGCACTTCTTCCTGAATTTAAGCTACCCTATTTTGAAGCCTTAGAATGAACAAACACACGATCATAACTTACGTTTGCATTTATAGTATTACCGATCTTGAATATATCAATACGTGTTTCATGTTATAATTGTATTATATGTAATAGGTATTATTTTAGCGAAGTAACGCAATTTCGATTAAAATAAAATTAAATCAAAACAATGGTATTGGCAACCCTTGACTGGCTGCTTGTGCATACATTAATGTACCTTAAAACAATTACATGAAGGTTTTGTTTCGCTTACAGCGGTTCTGGATATTTGGTTGACGTTTTTCCGGCTATACAGGCATATTACGGGACTCGGTCTATGGAGCGCCTTAACGGGAGGTCGTTTGCTGTGCTGCCAACCTCCTAAGATTAATGACGTTACATCAAGGCACTTTGTTAGACAAAATGTGATAAAAACTCGCTAATTAAGTGAACATATTATTTTAAATACAATAAATTACAAGTTAAACGTTGTATTAACATACCATTTTTTATGTACCATAATATCTATGCTCCGCGATTTCGTCCCGAGAAGATTCAGTAAGTGGAGGATAGGATTCCTTAATAAGTACGCATTGTGCTTACCTCAGTTAACAACTCTATGCATGCCACTGATTCCAGGATATGTGCGAGTGTAGTAATTTATATTTGTGTCAAATTTCATGAAGATCCGCTTGAGTGACAACCATACAAACTTTTATAAATATACGGTATCTAATATTAATTTAAATTGAACATTGTTGAGTCACCATTTCATGTGATAGAAACTAATATAAAAAAAGTGTGTCAGCTCCGACGCACGACTGGAGTTTACTCTTTCAGATCGACTGTTTAAATAGGTGTATGTTGCCCCGCAGCATACACTATATACGTCATAGATACCATAGATAATGTCAAAGATGTACGTCTCAATACCTACGCCTGAAAAGTGAAAGGTGCGCAGAATAGGTTGTGCATAAAAAACGTAACGCTGTCATTCGTTCATTCGTTCGAATTTAACTGCCCATATTTTTTTCATACCGGGGGCTATATATGAAAAATCGATTCTTTAGGAGTATTTAAACTACAAACAAAAACATCAAATATTTTATTCTCATACCAAAAATCTAATCAAACGTAATTCATCATATGTATCATGCGTACAACGCATCACTATGTATTTATTCCAAAGTGGATAACTATTTTGTAAACTGGACATTGCATCGTAAAATATTTAGCACATATCTCACCGAACCGAAATATTATCGACTAGCCTATAAAAGCGGGAAACATCGGCCAGAACAAGAAAGAATTAGACATCACACGTACGTATGAAAGGGACAAGAGATATTGTAAGATCTTTAGAAATTCGATGGTATTTGCTTTCTTTCCATCGTTTTATCGCGGTCGTTATATTTTGATAGAGCAGTTTTGTAAGATCGTCGATATAACGTTTATGTTTTGGTTTTTTTGGTTCTACCTTCATTTTTCACGAAACATTCCGTTATCCGCTACGTTTGTATTACCTGAAATTATTCGATTAATTTTTAAGTATTGGTTTCATTGGTTAAATAAGTAATTTATTTTTTTAAATTTTTTTCTTGGGTTTCGTTATCAATCCATAATCGGCTCACTGCTGAACTCGACTCTCCTCTCAGAATGAGAGGGGTTAGGCCAATAGTCCACCACGCTGGCCCAATGCAGACTTCACACAAGTAGAGAATTAAGAAAATTCTCTGGTATGCAGGTTTCCTCACGATGTTTTTCCTTCACTGTCAGAGACACGTGATATTTATTTTCTTAAAATACACACAACTGAAAATCAGGTTAATAGAATTTGATGTTTTTATTGAAAACCCAGCGATAGATGTAGTGTTTTGTACTTTGGAATTGTCAGATACTCAATATCATCATCAGGATAGACCTCTCTCCTTGAGAAGAGTAGAGAAGGGATAACTGTGTTGCTCTACTGGCCTTTAGATCGTGTAGTCTCCAATTCAAGGTATGCGTTCTTTCTTTCGAAAAATTCAAGTCAGAGAGATGCTGAGACTAAAATGAAGCCCACTCACCGGCATCGCAGTACGGTAGCATTTAAGCTCCAAAGATCTTCTCCTATGATACTATTTATTTGAATTTCACCAAAACTACCTCCACATCAGACATAAACAGATACCTGCCAACCATAAGTACTAAACTGAAACCACTTTTGAACATAAGAGCACGTTGCCTCCCCATTTTACGTAAAGCGCACGAATATTTACGTAGCACGCCAAGCCCTCATATTTACCGACTGAATATGCTATAAAGTGATATCACGTGATCGGTACCCGGGTAATAGTTATAAATTACCCGGGTAGTTTATAAAAGCCGGTTAACCCGAGGTAAGCGGACAAGGCGGATAATTTATTATTGGGAAATTCGGACGCATTTTCATATGCCCTATTGATCATATTATCACAATGGGCTACAAAAGGGATTGTTGTAGGTAATTATAGTCGGTGCCAATGTTACTGGACACTTCAGTTTATTATTAATCACAATCATATTTTATAGAGAGAGATAGATTTTGTGTCATTACTCATTTTACCTTTATACAATGTCTTAGGTAAAAAGAAAAATATTTTATTAAATATATTGTATAATGCAAATATTAAATATTATAAATATTCATTCAAAAATCACGAAATTTTCGTTAGTTTACGAATCGGTACAAAGGTGGTGCTTAATAAATAAAATAAAACTTAAAGGAATAGGTCAAGAAGGAGGTCAACTCCACTTATTTATTTCAATTAAATTAAAGTTTCTAAAGTAACTAAACGAAAATCACAAACAAAAACATACAATCATACATACATAACATAAAAAAACTTTCAAGCATTAAACCTAAAAATAAATTTGAAGTAAATACTTTCGTATAAAAGTGTACAAGTTTGACGGCCTTACCCGTCATTTTTTATTGGGAAAATGTTAAGGTCATTGATATAGAAAAGACGTACTGCCGATATGGTATAAACTTTTACTTGGACACTGTCTGGTTTGCGACCTGCCACGAAGCTAAGTGTCTACCGGTAGGCGGCAAGTCAGCACTCATATCAGTTGGAACAAATTTAGACCATTGGCCTTTTGTCATAATTCTTTCATATCAATTTCTATTAGTGACAAAATAAATATTAGTAATGGTTTAAATTAAAAGCACGGCATGGAAAATCTATTTTGAAAAATTATAGAACTTAACCACTACTTTCAAGCACACAAATGTTAAGCTGCAAAACGAAAACTTATAATATTATGTTGAACAAGAATACTTCCAAAATTATATTAACAAGGCAACTGAAAACAACCGAGACGATTTCAGGTCGAAAATGAAGTTTATTAATACTTTAATTTGCTTATCTAAACATTACCGAGGAAACAAACTATCTCACCGCTGCAAGTACCTACTTAATGTAATCGTTCCCGATATCCTTTGTTCACTTTCAGACTCATTAAAAAGGCGATGCAATTTAATGAGTTGATAGTGTGCGTTAGCCCTCGCTACGTTTGCAAATACGATTAAACTTTTCGAGTGAAATAGCGCCTTGTTATTTGGGAGGTAGAGTTTAAATTCGTTTGGTGGATTTCGTCGGTGTATTAGTACGTAGGGGTCGAAGATTAGTTACCCACGCCTACTATCGGGCGCGCTGAGCGGCTGATGGTGCCCCAGAGTGTAGTTACAATTAGAGTGGTGCCCACAATGAAGTGACGCGTAATGTTGCCCCTTGTCTTTGTATGTTGATTGTGCTGGAAAGAGGTCGGACGGAATTCGCCGTTTCAGTCTAGGAATGCGCTAAGTTTGTTGGAGTGTGAATCGAGTTGTTATGACTTCGTGTTTTTTTCGAGATTTAGGATTACAGGTGCAACATTTTTAACGTGTTCATGGATGAAGCAATTGAAAATATATTAACACAAATAGATATATTCGAGTTATGTTACACTTGGCCACGTAAAATATACGGATTTGCATAATAATATCTACTACGTAAAATAATATATTAAAGAATATAATCCTACTAATATTATAAACGCGAAAGTTTGTATGGATGTTTGAATGTATGTTTGGATGTTTGTTACTCTATAACTATCCTATTGTCATAGTGGCAAAGGTTAACGGCTATTCTAAAATGTTTAGTGAATAGCCGGTATTAGCCGTTCAATAATGCAAACATTACAAATATTACGTTTAATCGGATTTTAGGGTTTGAACTTGCGTAAACCTAAAATACTAGGTTTTGTATTTTACGTTGTTCGTGTATTTTAGTACCTACTCGTGGATAGTAGATATCTACCTACTCGTGGATAGTATTAACATGCACAAAAGTGCAAACGAAAATTTCAAATGTGAAATTTCATTGTGCATTCACAATATATTATTTTCGTCTTCTAAAAAGATAAAAAGTCAGGCTATCGACGAAAAACGTCCGAGGGTGTAACGTTAGGTATTTCCAGCGGAACTCCGCAGCGGGAGCTTACAAGCCACGAGCGATTGGATGATGTCTGTACCTATTGTCAATTGAAAATTTATCAAAACTATTTTATATCCGACTGTACTCCTTTGTAGGTCAAAGTCTTGGC
This sequence comes from Bicyclus anynana, assembly GCF_947172395.1. Lineage (NCBI taxonomy): Eukaryota > Metazoa > Arthropoda > Insecta > Lepidoptera > Nymphalidae > Bicyclus > Bicyclus anynana. The sequence goes on from NC_069095.1 coordinate 8,357,509, forward strand.
TCTATATTTTCCTTGTACTGCTGTGTATCGTGAATAAGTATCAAGGTCTTTTCAAGACTTTTTTTTAACCTACATAGGTAGTTTCCGTTAACGTGGGAATACGGATATAAAACGAATAACAAAGGCTTAGCCGTTGAAAATGTAGCTTTTTGTTAGTAAAATGATTTTCACAATCCGTTCGGTACATCCAGAAATCACTCTAATGACCTCACAAAGTTATAAAAGGGAATGCTCATCCCCGGCCTTGGCCTACCATAACCACCTGGCAATTTACTTATATGAAAACAATGTTGATAATTCTACTTTAATAATGAAATCATTACTTTATTAAAAAAAGTTTCCTACGTTTGGGACATTTTAATTTGTCCCCAAGCTATACAAGCTAAGATCGAGGACTAGCTAAGATTGTTAAAGCCTGAGTATTGTATGATATTTTTTAAAACTTTGATTGGTTTGTTTGTTCGTTTTCTTGTTTGATAAGCTTGTTGATAAAAGAAGAAAAATACAAAATAAAAAAACTACAGCTTCAAATGTTACTTCTCCGTTTTGATACCCCGGCGAACATTTTTCGCAAGAATAGTGATATTTTTTTTTACCTTCATAATTATGTATAAACAAAACATACCCATTACTCATTTTATTAATATAAATGGTACGTTAGCTATACCGGCAAACGTTAGATTTATAAATTAAAAGCATTTTCAATATCTAATCTGTGGATTAACAATTAAAAAGTATTCATTATAAAAACAATTACAAAATTTATCGTAGACTTTTATCTCAAAGTGTTGCGTTTACTGCGGAGGGCTATGAAAGGAGAGGTTTATCGCAATGCCATGGCAACGGGACGCTGCGTCTCCCGATACCCTCCTCGCAGCGCATTGAAAAACTACTCGACTCCCATACTGTGTCATGTAGGTAAAAGGCTCTTTTGCTGTGTATCCAAAAATATCTTTGGTTATGGATTACTTTAACTTTACTTTTTACTTTCTGACCCGGTAAATATTGTTCTTTCGTATCAATTTATTTCATGCAAAAACAATATATTCATTAATTTTAACACATTTACTTATTTGATTATTCACTAAAATTATTTGCCTTTAAAGTCTTCCTTATTGGAGCTAGACGAGACGCGTTTCACGCGCGTAGTTCCCGTTCCCGTGACAATACTTGGATAACACATAGCCTAATTACTTAATACGTCACTGGCTTGGCACCACCTTCAAAGTGATCAGAAGGTAGCACATACGATGTTATATTTTGCTTTTTAGTTTATTTTTGTAAATTTCAAGTTGGTTCAAATTTTTTTTTAAAAAGATTTTTGATTTCATTATTTAATTTAATGGTAATAATTGTAGTCGAAAACTGTAAATTAAAGTTACGAGGGTAGACAGCTTAAAGCGCTCGCCGAGGCACGAAATAATTTCGTGGAAGAAAGAAAAGTAATATACCTAACAAAAAATTAAACAAATTAATCATACACACAGGCAGGACTAGAACCTAGGAAATGACAATTTGTAGCTAGGCTAACCACCAACCAACAAGGCAATTTAATTTTATCAGTGCATTTCATCCAGATAGTATAAAGGTACTCTTCGATAGATACTGATTCCGAGGGATCAACGTACGATTGATTAGTTGTCTTCTTTCTGTGATATAGAAAACAAGAAACTCAATATTGCCCTTGGAACTTGCAGAGTTTGATGTTTTATCGGTTCTTCGTCTCGTTGACCTCTAAAATGCTCGATATACATTCACTAGGTGGGACCGCGCGGTTTTACCCGCGTGGTTCCTGTTCCCGTAGGAATACGGGGATAATATATAGCCCGATAAATGGGCTATCTAACACTGAAAGAATTTTTCAAATCGGACCAGTATTTCCTGAGATTAGCGCGTTCAATCAAACAAACAAACAAACTCTTCAGCTTTATAATAATAATATAAAAAGTATAGATAAAAGAATATGAAATCTTAGTATTTCAAGGCTGCGTTTATTCAGTCGGCAAGGCTGTTAAGAGTGTGTAATATTAGTCCTTTGGGCCGGATTCGAATCTGTGATCTGTCGGTGTTGCTTCCCGCCTCTTATTCGTCGACCTATTATGGCTTACTTTCACATATTATAGAAAGTAATGCCTGTACGTCATGTTATGCGTGACATAATAGAGCTTCGATTACTTAAATAGGATGCCCGCGACTTCGTCTGCCCTTAGCCTCTTTAATCCGGTCCTATTAGTATATTTTCTTTATTTGAAATTGTAACGAAATTTTCAACTCTAATTTCGTAGTTCCTGTAACTAGAACGTCTAGTAATCAATGTATTTGTGTCTATTTACGTCAGGGACGGGGAACAGTTAACCCTTGAATTCTGTACGCACTGAAATATTAACGTTCGCTATAGGCGCACGCGGAAAAACAAAGTCGAAAACTGGGCCCGTTGTGAACCCGTCGCACGACATCAAAGATTATGTGTAGAGAAATACCTGAATATAATACCTACGTAGAGTTTTAAAACTAAACAACTTTAAGGGCTGTCAAATTTATTAATTGCTTTATTGATTGTTGGTTAGATTATGTGGTTTGAGATCACGAGGTTCTGCATTTGAATCCTCGATCGGGTCATGGAATATCGAGCTTAAGTTTTTTTTTCTTTTAAGAAATGATCAGTAAAAGCCTGGAGTTGGGAAGTTGATGATGTTACACCCCTGTGCCTGTGGTTAAGCCGGTTCCGTTCATTATCATTTTATTAACATCCGATATTGGCGGTTTAAGTGTATTAATATTATCACCCTTATCATGCTTGGTTCAGCATGGGTCTAGGCTCCATATTTCCTCTCATATATGGAGGGAAGCCTGGCCCTGTAAGTGGGCTGTTAAGATAGTCTGCTAATGGTGACTCGTAGGTACTTAGGGCCGGTTTCAAAATCTTCAGATATTTAGGCCTTATTAATAGACGTTACTCAACTCAAAAGCTCGCACGTGAGAGCAGTGTTGAGTTCCTCATCATATAAATAATCATCACAATTTCTAGTTTCTTGAACTTCAAGTTTGATATTGACTATTGAGGTACGTATGTAGTCTAAACGAAAGTTCTGTCATGTTCTTACTTTATGTCAAATGACAAAGACAAAACTTGTGAATAAGTTAATCGACACTTATCAGAAGGTAATGAAACCGGCCTTTAGTCATTAGTGTTCAGTTTGTAAAATTGAGTCACTTTATTATAGTTCGTCAGCAAGATGTTTCAGTTTCAGCTTTTTCAGCCGATACTTGTAGTCTTCGACCTAATTAACTTTTTGTACAAAGTTCCACAAAGTATTTTGATAGCTCATTCAAGGTCGGAATACACAAGTCGATCTTTGTACATAATGTTGGACAATCTTCCGGCTAGTTAATCTTTGCCGTCCGCATGGCGTGTCGGCATTGAGTGGTGAGGGGCGGAGGGAGTCAAGCGACCCAGGGGACCGCCTCCCGAGGGAGCCAGGGGGGGACGAAAGGTTAAAAGGGAAAAGTTATAAGAGACCGCTTGTTGTCAGTGCGCGTTCTTCGCGAACGTTCGATTGCCGAATGCGGTTTTGCGTTTGAATGTTTTCTATTACTATTCCATTTTGGACTCGCATCTATGCTATCGATCTAGGAAATACTTTTAAGTACGAGTTTAGGAACTTTTAAGATGAAGTTACGCTGTATTGTTTTCATCTTTTCTCTCGATTCTCTTGAATTTCTCTTAATATTATGTTTGATGTTTTCCGTCCAACAAATTCCATTTGCTAACAATTACTTACATTATGTATCTTCTCTTTGTATATTTGTTTTTCATTTGACTTTAAATTATTCTTTCTCAAACTATTAGGAAATGTGATAAATAGGTAGATAATTTGTCAGAACAGGTATTAATAAAAAAAAATTATTATTGATATGAATAACATTAAAAAAAGTCTTTACCAACTGTTTTTAAATGTAATAAATATTTTACTGGTTATAATAAATAAACAATACATAATAATAAACTTTTATGTAAGAAGTCTACTGAAAGATTTTCAATTCCATTTCCCCTGGTATTAATTATTTAATTATTGAGACATGAATATCATGTGCTCTTCGAAGACAAATATCAAATTAAACCCAGTAAAAACATTATGTGCTTTTTAATACTTATTCGCTTATGAAAATCAACTGAAAAATCATCATCAAGATGCAGCAACTAGCGGAAATGCTTGGAATTCAGTTTTTCACAAATCTCGTAGGACATGGTTCCTATTCCTATTCCGAGATGAAAAGTAGCCTATGTGTTAATCCAGAGTAAAATCTATTTCCAATCCAAATTTCAGCCAATCGCTTTAGTAACTGCAGCGTAAAGGAGGAACAAACATACATATACACACACACAAACTTTCGCCTTTCTAATATTAGTGTGATAAATTAACGGTACACTAAAGATCATGTTGCAAAGGAAAGTTTTCTTTTTAAACTATTTGAAAGGAACATCCATGCAAATAAACATAGTATAGAGGGAGGAGTGTGGGGCGGGTGGCAGTCAAGTGTGCCGACTTACCCCCGCCTCCTCACCGCGACTTAATGCCGTAGTAGATTTTTTCCACCGTATAGTGGAATATGCGATGAATAAAACTATAAAGGCGCTTTATACAAAATAATGAACCAATTTTATTATAGTATCTACTTAGTTATTTTGTTTTTATATCTTTATGTATTTTCCACACCAAAATGTTATTATACTATTGTATCATTAGAACCTTTTACATTTATTTTTACAGCGACGAAGTAGGTAATTCAGATAACTTTTTGGTGAAATCACTCAGGTTACGTATCCCTGGAAATGCATTGTAAAACCTTTTGAAAACTGGTATGGCAAATTAATACACTGTCACGAATGTTAAGATAATGTCTTTGTATCTTTAGTTTTAATTGAAAAAGTTCAAATACGTAAATTATAAGCAAAAAAAAATATCAAACCAAAGAAGCCGGATATCTTTTTGCTTAACACCAAATGTGGACTCTAACAACAACTTAATGTAGGTACAACTTAAGTAGTACTTGACCTAATTTCTTTATACCTACCGAGATAGTTAAACATAATAAGAACACATATTCGGCTCACTGTTGATCACCAGTCTCCTCTCAGAATAAGAGGGATTAGGCCAATAGTCCACCACGCGGATGGGTAGATTGACCCAATGCGCATTGGCTGACTTCACTCGTAGAGAATTAAGGAAATTCTCAGGTATGCAGGTTTCCTCGTGATGTTTTTCCTTGACCGTTTGAGACACGTATTTAATTTCTTAAAATGCATTTAGCTGAAAAGTTGGAGGTGCATGCCTCAGACCGGATTCGAACGTCCTCCGAATCGAAGGCAAAGGTTATATCCACAGGGCTATCACGGCTCTTAAAACATAATGGTACAACATAACACAAACGCATAATGATTGCGCATATAAAATACACTACCTCCAACGTTCTGTATGATGTATCGAGATAAGGCTTAACGGATAGGGCTATATAATACACGGGCAGGTATCGAAGGGATGAAAACGCGGGGTAGTTTTTACGACGAAAAATACAGTTACCTTTCTGTTCGTGATGCGATAGGTAAATATTTTCTGTATAGGCGCGGGCTGCCTTTATTGTGAACGGTTTGATTTTGTCGCAGAGGAGTTCTTTGCTCTTGGAAAGTTTTTCTTATAACTTTCTAGTAGCCTAGCACGTACCAATATAATTCTTTTAGTGGGTATTTTTATATCTGTCCTTTTTTTATATCTATACCTTATTTTAATCGATTTACGAGAACAATTAATACATATGTATAAATGAAATTGAGGTAGTTATACAACACAATACAAAACGAGCTTTTTTTAAACAAAAATGTGTTTATATCTTTCTGTTAATTTTAACAGGACTTTCAATTGGAGATTGCTTGAGATTGAGAAGGTTGCTGAATGAATCGCAGAATGTTTATCACTGTTGGTACCTTATTTTGATCTCTTTTAATACAAGCTAAAATATTCAATAATTATGAAACTCATTATCATCATGAGTATCATTGTATCATCAAATTTTGTCGGGATAAAAAATAAGCTGTCAGTTGCTCAATAACCTCCTATATCTTCCAGTGAAAGTCCCACTGAAATTTGTTCAGCCATTCGAATGATTAGCCCAGGCAAACAGACAAAGACTTTAAAGAAGCTCCTTTGTATTTTGATAAATAAAATCAACAAGATCATTGATCATATAGAAACACTTTAATTTTATTAATATACCTATCTATGTATTGATGTCTGCTCGCATTCTACGGTAGCTTTTGCTGAAATAGCGTCGCCCATACTGGCCAAGACACACGGTGTTAGCGCACGAGAAGGCTCGACAGGCGCTAATTTACGCGGGCGAGCGTTATTTACGACTGCTCGCTGCTGCTGAATTAGACTGTTGTTAATAAACTTACTATCCCTACCTAAAGCATTGTTTATACGTCCATTGGCGTATGTAGGTTTATTTTCTAGACATCAAGTCTATTATTAGTATCATAATAGAATTCCATATCGGTAGCCCAGAATCCTAGGATGGGCACAGGTCCATTCTAAGGTCACGCCCCCCCTATATATGCATACATATACGCTTACAATTTGTTTGTTTTTATATTTTCCTGTCTCCAAGTAGGTTAACTTGTGGAATCTTCCTAAATAATTTTTACGCATTTTGAGTAGGTATTAACTTTTTTTAGGCTTCTGGGTGTCGAGTCACTCAGTCGAGACTATGTATCTGTGTTGGCACACAGTTAGGAGAGTAGGAAGGCAAATATGACTGTATAGGTACAAGTTGAATGTGATATTTAATTATTGCATATTGCCTCCTCTCAAAGCATTCATGCTTTTAATACTGTATGAATAGTGATACGACTGTCAGTCGTAGTTACGAGTATTCGTCAGTCAACCATTATAAAAAAAATTGATACGGGAGCAGACGCCTCGCGGTTTCACCCGCGAGGATTTCGTTCCAGGAGGAATACGGGCATAAAATGCATATGCATTCAGGGATGGTGTAGCTTCCCAACAGTGAAAGAATATTTCAAATCGGACCACTAGTTCCTGAGATTAGCGCGTTGAAGCAAATAAACAAACAAACTCTTCAGTTTTATAATATTAGTATAGATAAATAATATTGTGTCACATACTTTGTACAAACATAAGCAACGACAAACTTAGAGTATTGTACCTCGAAAAAAAAATACTCATCGATCATTAATTTTCGCTCCCGAAATAAAATCTCCATTCACAGCTCAGCCGGTTGCCTTTGACGTAACGCGTAACGCGTAAACTAACTCGCAATATTGTGACATAAGGTGTTTAACATAAATAATGCGGACAGATGCGCGGCGCCGCGGGCTCTACAAATACGTTCGCGGCACTTTCGTATCAGCCCTGAGTTGGTCGCTTTGGAGTTGTTTTTACACCCTTTATCTGTCACAGAGGAGTTTATAGCTGTGGCTGAAAAATATTATTAATGAATGGATCAACTTTTGAATGATAATCCATATAATATGGTTCACAGGAATGTTTAATATAAAGTGTTAGCTACTAACTACTACCACTAATATAATTTTTAATGAGCAGTATTTGTAATGTGAAAGTTTTGGAATGAACGTTTTTGTCATTTACCTGGGTTTTTTGTTTATATTATTTTCAAGTCTGAATTCGCCTGTATACTGATCATTTGTATTTATAATTTCTTATTATCAGTTTTCAGATTCTAAATATTATTAAAAATTCCCTGCTTAACGTTGCTAACTAAAATTAAAGAATTGGTAATTTGCATACAATCAAATCAAATATTTTTTTAATTTGCAAACAATAGAAAATTCAAATTGGTCGAGCTGTTTTCGTGTTTCAGTGAGATAAATTAACATCCATTCAATTTTGTGTGTAAGATAATGTGGGTTACATCAGCTCTCAATATATTCCCATCTGTTGGCACAGCAATATTCGGCATGGCGGCAATCCTGGTGCCGTAGGCTATGTAAAATATTTCTGCTAAAGCATTCATCGTGATCGTCCGCCCGATCGCATCCTCCGTTACGCACTACCTAACGTGGTCCTACGAGAACCTTATCACCACGACGTAGCGCCTATTTTTCATTAACAGCGCCTCCCGTAAAATTGTAAAGACCGGCCATTGTATGTAATCCGATATGGCGATAGCTGGACCTATAGACTTTCATTGAAAATTGTTTGATTTAGACCCGGCTTTTAGTTGTGAAAGCTTAGTAAATTTTTTCACGTTAAATAGAGACAAAAAGTTGTGATCGTTTGCTACTCGCGTGCTTTGCTTATATCATTGTAAATTTATTAATTTAGACCCGGCTTTTAGTTGTGAAAGCTTAGTAAATTTTTTCACATTAATAGAGACAGAAAGTTGTGAAATTTTGCCGTTCGAGCATTTTATTACTTACTTCATTGAAAACTAGCCGACGCCCCGTGATAGGGATAAAAATATATAGCTTATGACACTCATGAAAAACGTAGTTTTCTAGTGCTACAAGAATTTTCAAAATCGGTTTAGTAGATCCAGAGACTGCTTCCGTGGAGCAGTGGTAGGTATGTACAAACACCACCACCACCACAAACTTTACTTCTTTTTAATATTAGTAATAGATTGTTTGATTAGACCCAGCTTTTAGTAATTGTAAAAGCATAGTAATTTTTTCCCATTAAATACAGACAAAAAATTGTGAATTCTTGCCGTTCGAATACTCGATTGCTCAAATCACTGAAAATTGATTGATTTCAATCCGGCTTTTAGTTGTGAAAGCTTTTTTTTCATGTTAAATAGAGACAAAAAGTTGTGAACTTCTGCCGTTCGAGCACTTAATTGCTTACACAAAAACGCGAGAGGAGCGGAAGATACAAATTTGTGAACAGCAGAAACAAATTAATACTATAATAGGGAGTTTACGGTTACCGTTCAAGTGGAAACAGCTGGTTTTATTTTGGAACTGAAAGTTGACTTTGTCGGTGGAATGTTGAAGTTGAAGTTGATTTTTTTTTATTCTGTACAAGTTAGAACTTGATTACAATTTCACCTGATGGTAAGTGATGATGCAATCCAAGATGGAAGCGGGCTAACTTGTTAGGAGTACGATGACAATCCACACCCCTTTCGGTTTCTACACGACATCGTACCGGAACGCTAAATCGCTTGGTGGTACGTCTTTGTCGGTAGGGTGGTAACTAACCACAGCCGAAGCCTCCCACCATCCAAAATAATAAGGGCGAGGGATTTTTTTTTTTTTTATATTCTTTACAAGTTAGCCCTTGACTGCAATCTCACCTGATGGTAAGTGATGATGAAGTCTAAGATGGAAGCGGGCTAACTTGTTAGGAGGAGGATGAAAATCCACACCTCTTTCGGTTTCTACACATCGTAACGGTACCCTAAATCGCTTGGCGGTAGGTACGTCTTTGTCGGTAGGGTGGTAACTAGCCACGACCAAAGCCTCCCACCAGCCAGACCTGGACCAATTAAGAAAACCTCAATCGGGGCCTAGCTGGGGATCGAACCCAGGACGTCCGTCTTGTAAATCCACCGCGCATACCACTGCGCCACGAAAGCCGTCAAAGGATTGTAAGTCCTGATAAGCCATCACAGATAAGGATTAAACTAAGCGGGCCATCAATGTGACAATAAGTAAACTATAATTTTTGTTCCAGGTTTTTTCTCAAATTCTTTTTGAAATGCAACCAGAACTGTTTGAAGAACGCCGGCAACCCGAGAGATATGAGAAGGTTTCAAGTGAGTTTTATTTAATTATTCTTTAGTGCACATTATATAAAAAAAATATCATACAAAGTCAATGTCAATGTTTTTTTATACTGTATCTAAAAATCTAAATTCACGGACAGAGTCGCGGTCATTCACTAGTTAGGCTATTTATGTGTAGACAGTGTAACGTAATTATAGTAGCTGTCTGTAAGTCAATGGTAGTCTGTTTACTACTGGTGAGAAAAATTACCGGCACCCGACGTAGGAATCCCTGTTTCAGTGGTTGGGGATCAAGTGAAAAGCTTTTGACTTTTTCTGAACTTACTGGCGCAGAGGCCCTGCGAGCCTAATTTAAAGGTGAAAAGAAATTATACGAGATCAATTTTTCACATAATAACTCATAAAGAAATACATTAAATTTATAAATTCTTGTATTTAGAATAGTCTCTGTAGCACCTATGTGTGTGTGAAATTATTAAATTTATAGTTTAATACTTTGAATAAAGAATAGGTGCGTTTATTTTTCTACTTACCAAATACCGATACTAAAAACAGATTTAGGACTGTACTTAACGAAAATCAACATTCAAGGCTGGCTACGCTATTCAGAGATGTAAAATAATCTACCATAGAGCCAAATTCGATGAGCAATGTTTATCAACAAATAAATTAAGGTAGAGGTAGAAAACGCAAATCATTTCATACGTTATTCATTTCAAATTATATATTGTATTTTCTATAAAATGATATAAATATTTAAAAGGTATTAACTATGAGTATATCTAATTGTTTTATGCTTATTTATCAAATTTATTGACATTTATTGAGAAACTGGTTAATTATTAGTAGGTGTAAAATGACTAACGATTTATACCCTCCAATTTATTGTTAAACATTGCAGTGAATTTGGCTTTAGACTATACTTCCTCCTGGATACTTTTTGTCAAGAATCTAGTAATCAAACATAAAAATGATTTCTATTCGCGATTTTTTTTAAAACCAGAAAAAGTAACAGATGCGTATTAAAACTCTTCCCGCTTCCGCTTATAGCTTGTACCGTGACATGTCTAGCATTCGTATCGCCCTCAGTCGAAGAAAGGGTTGCGTTCACGGCTGCTGAATATTTGAAGCACCTCCAATTTAGGGAGGGATGAAATTAAATTTATTTACGCGAATTTATATCTATTTACTTGCTCTTAAAGTTTTTGTTTTTTGATTTGTTTCTTTTGAGATCAGAAGACTGAGATTAGAAAAATATTTGGTAGCACAGTTTTGTTGATATGAGTATAGGAATTGAGTGTCTGTACTTTTGAATAAAAGATCGAGTTGGGGCTGAATGAAAGAAAACACGATTTTTTTTTGAAAATTCTCGACACCCAATGATACGTTATTTATTGATTGTCTCTTTACGTTATTCTTCGCAATATATAAGTAGATTGTTCATGTGACTTTTTTAAAGATCGAGTATGTATAATGTACATTGTGATAAATTACTTAGTAGTTCGATAAAAAATAGTTTTAATAAAGAACCCGTATGTCGGTAATTGTATTTTCCTCAATTTTTCTCAAAACCTATTAAATTTGCATAGAGCTTTCGTTATTTAATTACGACTACTTATTTAGGGAAGGTTTTAGTTTATATAATAAAAGTTTTTTTTTGTTTTTTTCAAATATTTTTTGTAAGCTAATCATTTGTCTTCTATTTACCTATACGCAGTTAATATAAGGTAACAAACGTAGCGCCACCCCTAGGCAACCATAAAGGTGCATTCACAGTCTACTTACGAGCGTAAATTTACTTCCACACTTGGCTTCGACATATTTGTCTTATGTGTCCTCTAACTTTAAGCCAATATAGAACTAATGTTAAATACATATAGTGCTCATTTTAATATGCATAAGCGATTACTGAACGTGTGTGCCGTGTCTATATTTGTCTTTCTGTGTGTCACTGAATAATTCAGAGGTCTTTCCCCAATGTTTCAAGGGTAAGGATATATGGGTATAATATAACGCTATGCATTAATACGTTCGGGGGAAAATTATAGTCTTGAGAGTTATACCGACTTATAAGGTGTTTTATTGTTTGCAAATGAGGACACTTTTATTTTTTTATTAGTATGCAAATTGAATCTAAACAAACATAATATTATATAAGTCATTTTAAAAAATACGCGTTAATAGGTTCGATTACTACGTACCTACATACCTAATTTTTTAAAGTAGGTACATAAAAATGGGAAAATAATAATAGACCTATATTCATATTTTCCTATTTTCAGATAGACCTAACGACAGATTGAGCCTACCGAATTAAGACGTGTAACAAAAAAAAAACAAATTTGCTAGTAAATATTATTTAAGTACAAGAGGTCGATCGCGACTTTTTTCGTGTGAAAGTCAGTCTTTCAGAAATTTCACGAAAACCGTAGATTTTTCCGAGATTAAAAGTAGCCTACATATTAATCGAGAATATAATCTATATCTATTTCAAATTTAAACTAAATCTATTCAAATCCAAATTGATTTTTGCGTGAAAGTAACATACAAACTTTCACGTATAATATTAGTAGGATATGAAATTAATATAGAACAGCAACTTCAAAGACCACCCGCACTATGTCGCTTGCACTGTGGACTATGCACTTCCTTGCATACGTATCGTGTCGTCCATTTCTAGACGCTGGCCCCTCCTCCCTGGGGACTCTCCCTTTCGATTCTTCACATGTAAGCCTGTGTAGAAACATTCACATTTTTCTTTGTACGTGTAAAGTTACGATGTGTGTAACTTTTCATGTACGATTTTGGATGTGTGCGTGTGTTGGGAAATGCGATGTTTTGTATGTGTGCGGCATTGCTGAATCGAAGATCTATTTTCGTGGCTCCCTTTGATGATCTTGAACTTCGGGGGTAAAAATAGTTTATGTGCTCCTTATTGGTTGAGTAATACCTACCAAACTTCAGTGTTATTGGAGTTGTGTTCTAAAATTCCATTGTTTAAATTAAGTTTGATGTAATATTCAAATGATTGGCCTTGCCTGCAGGCTAGTAGAGAGAGATTTACCCAATTTGTCGTCCCGATTATTTGACATACATCTGAAAATTATCATTAATGTTTTTTTTATTAATTTTACATAAAACTTTGACAAATTATATACCTAAATCTGCCTCATAAATTACTCTTTATTTTAGTGAACCAAATTAAAATTAAAAGACGAGAAAATTAAAAGTCGCGTGGAGGTCTTTCTTAGCATGTTATCATTATCAACCCATATTCGGTTCACTGCTGAGCTCGAGTCTGCTCTCAGAATAAGAGGGGTTAGGCCAATAGCACGCTGGCCCAATGCGGATTCGTAGACTTCACACGCAGAGAATTATGAAAATTCTCTGGTATGCAGGTTTCCTCACGATGTTCATCCTTCACCGTTTTGAGACACGTGATATTTAATTTCTTAAAATGCACATAAGTTAGAGGACGCGTTCGACGACGCGGACTGTCAAACCGCACCGCTTAATCGACAGAAAGACTTGCTTCGCATTTATATTATGATGACGATGATGATGCAGGTGGTGATATCGACGCAAGTGATGGTGGACGGCCCCCTGCTGGCCATATCCGACAACATGTTCGTCCACAACAACAGCAAGCATGGCCGGCGCGCCAAACGCCTCGACCCCACTGAAGGTACTGACGCCGCGCCCGACACACATTGTACGTTTTGTTTTTTTTTTTATTTTTTATAATTTAATGGTTTTTTTTTTAATTTTAAGTTATTTTGAGTGTGCCAAGACGGTAAATGCTTGATTTAAAACCATAACATAGGACACATACATGGAACTTCTACCGCTGGGAAATTTTGCCAATAATATAACAAAAAAAGTTATTTTGCGTTACCTATATTAATGTCTAATGTCCTGAGCGCAATCGAGTTTATATGTGGCTGTGGAATAATGGGATGCTACGCACTACACAATTTTTTTGAACTACACAAAATAAATTGTAGAACTTCTTGTGACGGACAGTTCTCCATTTCGTCTAACACATAGAGACTTTTTGAAAATATGTCTAATGACACATTTATATTGTTCCAGTTAGAAGGTTTATGGTTGCCGATGAAATTAGAGGCATTAGTGGGTGTTATAATTCATATTTCTCAAGAAACCTACATCTATTCTGGGTTTTACATTTATATTACCACAATCAGTCAATACGGATATATTTTTCAAAATTTGCTAAAGCATATTTTGAAATATTGAATTTATTTTTATTCTTTCTCTATTTAAACGCGAAATATTGATGTTGGAAAAAGTTGAATAAAATAAGAGGGAAGGAAAAGGAAGTTAATTATGTGCTGACTTGTTGACTAGTAACCTCTAGGTAAAATCTAAAGTCCAGGAAACATTATAATGCCAAAGTAAAGCAAGAAATGTTTTATTATAATAATAAATATTTTAAACCAACATAGCCCTGCGGCTTCACTCTCATAATAGGGATACGGTAAAACTATTCGGTGAAAATGTAGCTTTCCATCAGTGAAAGAATTTTAAAAATCGGTTTAGTCGTTTAGGCGTGAAAGCGTAACAAACACATCATTTATTATATTAGTTAGGACGTAACAAAATAGCGTGTTACATTAACTTGAAATTGCAACACATTGTAACATTAAGGTCAATTTTCACAACACCAAACTTAGTGTCGTTAAAGACAAATGTGCAAAGTCATAGTATAAGAGCCTGTCGTTTGTATGCAAGGAATCACGACAGACATTTCACAGGCAGGCAAGGAGCTCGGGGGGGTAGTAGGGGGTTGGTTTGAAGAAGGGCAATTTAGGGGGACTTGCGCTTATAAAAACTAAACGTATAAGTCAACTGGAAGCATAATAGTGTTATGAGATGCAGTACATTATAATAGACGGGCGAAAATTTTTATTCAGCTTACCGAATTGGTTTAAATAGTGAACTATGATTACCAAACTATTTTTTTTTAGATACTAGCTGACACCGCATGGTTTTATCCGTGTAGTTCCCGATCCCGTAGAAATACGGAGGTAATATATAGCCTATAGCCTTCCGCGATAAGTGGGCTATCTAACACTGAAAGAATTTTTCAAATCGGACCAGTAGTTCCTGAGATTAGCCCGTTCAACCAAACAAACTCTTCAGCTTTATAATATTAGTATAGATGGTATAGATAATAATTGATTGTTGAGTACCTACTTCTAGCAATAGTATTCTAGTGAATTCAAAAAAAGTATTTTAGAAATCTATAGTGGACAGAGAAAAGAATTGACGTATTTTAAAAAAATATTTTATTAGCTGAACTTAAGTGTAGAACATACAAAACAAGTAGAACTCTTTTCACATTTTTATGAGATATAGGTAAATATAAAATGCCTAATTTAGAAATTAAAAAATAGTCTAATAAATCGGAATAAAGCCTTATTTGATTATTTATTATTAGTCCCATGAAATACCACAGAATACATAATATACCTAGTAGGTACAAGCAAGTATTATTTTTTTATCAAATTATTATTTTAGAATTTAAATAATAAATTAATACTCGTATATACAATATTTATATGATTGTCCCTTCTACGAAAGGGAAGTCCTTTACTTAGAGGAGGGACATTAAATAAAAGGTTTATATTCAGAGATGAATCATACATACCCAACCTTAGAACAAGCAAAATTAATTAATCAACCAATCCGCTCCCCTTATGATTTGTAAAAATAGGGCTAATATCTATGTTGGTACATAAAATATTAATTACTATTCACTCGCAGAGGGAAGAAATATTTTTAATACTTACTCAAATTAAAAAAGTATGTACCTCCCGTAATCTTCTTTCGTTCCCTAAAATTCACTTTCTCTTCTCGTCTTTATTACCGGGTCGTTTTGTTCGTAAGATTTGAGCCCCCCTTGTCTTCCGGCGCGTGTCCCCCTCACAACCTTGCATCTGTATTAACAACTTAATAATGCCCTAACAACCGTAAAACTTTAATGTATCTGCAGCCTTATCACAACACATTAAAATTCATTTTCAATTATCAAAACTAATTGCTTCGTTGTTTCCGCAGCGGTACGGCGATTGTCCTTTTTCACGAAGTCTCAAAGATAAATGCCCAAGTGGGACGGCTTTAGTTTCAGTAGTTTGGCTTTTATTCAACTTTTTAAATTGTTGACATTTGGATTTTATTTTGAGTTTTATTAGTACGTACATTTTACAATTTTAACATTTTGTATGATTTGAAAGTTTTTATTTTGCGATTTTCAGTGCGATAATGATTTGAGTCAGACCACCAAAGGAGTTTTAACCGTGTGTGTATTGAGATAGAGGTTAAAATGGTTTGTTTGGTCAACAGCGGGGCTCTACCCACCGTTGCCCGTGGCAACGCCATGCATCAAAGCAATATCTCCGAGCGAAGGCTGGACGTCAGGGGGCTCCACTGTAATAATAGTGGGGGACAACTTTTTCGATGGACTCCAAGTCGTATTCGGAACTATGTTGGTATGGAGTGAGGTGAGCTTTTTATACAACGAACCCTTAACTCTAATAACATTTTTTAGTTAGAGTAATATTATAAGTAAACATTATAGAGTATGATATTAGTACACTTGTAACACTACTCATTAAAAATTAACCCGGCAGCACTCGCTAGGATTTTACAAACATTAATACTCGCTACTGGGTAAAAAATACCACAGATTCTATGGTCCATTATTCAAGACAAATAGGTAGTTAATTGTTTTATGCGCATTATATAATTTTAATAATATTATTTTTAGTATATAAAAAGATAAATTACAGTCTAATCATTTATTTATCAAAAATATGAGCCTTTTGAAAAAAAATCATAAAATTCGAACGAAAATCGTTAAACTCTTATATAAACTAACAAAAATGCTTTTTCTTCTTAGGAACCATACAAAATTGAGATATTTATGAAAAGAAGACTTAAACACTAGAAAATCAAAACAAGCAAATATTTTTTTATACCTCGGGAACTTTTAATATTTGGCATAGAACTTGTTGTTCCTCGCCCGTTAGTAAAAATGGCTTTATTTCATGTTATCAAAGCAGTCCTCACTTATTGCGGTTGTATGTTCCCGGCATATTCTCTTAGAGCATAACTTACAAACTGTCTTTGTCTTTCGATCTTTTTTCTAATCACATACGGCGCAGCGAGAGGCAGAAGTAAACCCAAAAGAGCCCGAAGCTCAACAATGTCGCTAGACTTACAGTCGCGTTCCCTCATGAACTTAGATTTCAGATCTTGGATGTAAATGTTTGTGTTATCGACAATCTTTTGAAGACATCTTTCAGTAGATATTAAATCCCAAGCCTCTAGTATAGATGAGCAAGATCTACCTTCACCGATTGGTCCAGGCAGGTGACAAATAATATTATGGAATCTGGTTCTTATCCCTTGAGGTGGCTCACGAAGTTTCCAAACAGTTGGTTTGTCGTTTCCAATAAACTTTCCTTTCCTAAATTAATTTCAATGTCACATCTTCTAAATATTCTGCATTTGAGTCTGCATCTGATGCATGTCAATGTCAAGGTCTGAGTCTGCATCTGATTTACCAACATTTTGCTCTGAGTCACTTACATGTTCACTATATTGCTCACATTGCAACATTTTCTTCCTCGCAATCTTCTTGCTCAAGTAATTCTGCTATATTGCTATCTCTCAGCCCGAAATATATTTTAAATAGGCTCTAAAACAAGATAAACAACCTTAAGTAAACATAGAAAAAAATAACGAGAACTGTCGCTACTGGGTATTTTTTACCCATACTCACTTTAAACGTCCGTTGTGGCCGAACGCCGTGCGCGCTTTGGCCGCAACGCGGTGTACGTGTGCGTTAGTTAGGAACTAGAAGGTACCTAGAAGCGCGTGGCGCCGAAGTGCTCCGAAAAAGAAAGACATCCATTTTTAGGTACTCTGTGGTAATATTTACCCAGTAGCGAGTGCTGCCGGGTTAAGAAATAATGCAGTCTGTATTTTGCACGATATGCCATTAAAAAAAAATGACAAAAATATGACCAATATTCCCATTACTAGTCGGGAAAGACTGTGCTAGGAGTGGGTACGACAATAGACCAACGGAGCGGGGATCGAACCACCACCCCTTGGTGATGACTCCGACCGCTACAACATTTCGGTGTGTTATTCACAGATAGTTTTGAACCAGAGATGACTTTCCAACATCAAACGACATATCTAGTGAAGATTTATAGACAAAATGTCGACCAATTGCGGCGGAGTTGTCCCAGTCGCATCTCTTTCGTCCCATCGCAATGATAAATGTAGCGGTATTTCCGAATGCGCCGCTATTATTTGACATTTGTCTAGTTGTCTTCATTAGATATGTCGTTGGCCGCATGTTATGCCTACTGTAGGTAGTAGTATCCTCCGTACACAGAATAGAGACTGATACAGAATGAGTCATTCAAACCGCGCACTGAAGCCGGTGAAACTTAAAAAAAAAGTTCACGCGTCCTTGACGTCCGCTTATTGTTGTTATCTATCTTATACAAACATTTTTCATAATTTATGTTTCACTAACAACAATTTATTACGTAAATAATCAATATCATAATAATATATACAAATACATCTTATTTTTTAGTTTTTGTGAACAGTTTTTAAAATATTTAAAAACTTAGGACGCCATTATTCTTGAATAATATTGTAAATTACTGATGCGACGCTTTGCTTCGTACTGACTCGAGAATGTATTAGTTTTGAAATTTGTATTTGGAATTGTATTTGTATAAATTTAAATTTAATTTAAAGTTTTCGACTAATTTTTGTCACCACTATCTTATAATATTAATTATAAAGTAGGTAAGCCTAATTGAAATAAATGAATGTTAACTATTGGAATGGCTTCATCACTGCCGTGTACTGTGCTCTATCTGCCAATTATTCTTCAATCTGTGTCACCTTATACAGCTGTTAATGTACGTAATGTTCCCCAGCTGATAACATCTCACGCGATAAGAGTGCAGACGCCGCCGCGCCACATCCCCGGCGTGGTGGAGGTGACGCTGTCGTACAAGAGCAAGCAGTTCTGTAAGGGCGCGCCCGGGAGATTTGTATATGTTTGTGAGTATGCTCATTACTTACAAATAAAAAAATTCAACGATTAAGTAAAGTTGTGATAAAATTTAACTAAAATGGTGGAATTTTTTGTCACATAAAGCACTATTCATTTTAAAATGCTTTAAGTGTTTGTTTGTCGTTTTTACTTACAAATTTAAAATGTCTACAATTAAGTAAAGTTGTGGTAAAATTTAACTAAAATGGTAGGCATATTCTTGTCACCATCATCATTTGAAAATGCTAAAGTGTTTGTTTTTTTTTTTTTATTATCGTGAGATATTGCGTTTTAAATAAATTTTGTACATATAACTAGAAGTATATAGATAGGTCACATAGATATATAACTTTCCATCTTGATAAAAAAAAATATTTTTTTATTTTACTGTTGAAGAATAAGTTTTAGTGATTGATGAATAAAATTGAAATGCCTCTCTAACTTCATAACAACTATGTTTTCTCCAGTGTTTATAGCTATTTATACGATACTTAAACATAAACTGGCTTTTTTATTTTTTTGTGTCTGTTTGTCCCGGCTTATTACTGCAACGGCTGTACCGAGTTTGACAGGACTTTCACTGGAAGATAGAAAGATGTTAATGACTTTTTATTCCGGAAAAATTCACGGTATTCGCGGAAATTGTGAAAAACAGAATTTCATGCGTACTGAGTAGCGGGCGTCTGCTAGTTGAAAATAATTGCTCCAACAGTTCCAAAAATTAACCCAGTTCCAATTATAAGTAGACAAAAAAGGGCTTTTTAAAAAAGCTTCAATATAAAAAACCTCCTGTATATAAGATCGAATAACATGTATTAGCAAAATAAACACACGGCAAAACCAAAAACAGGCCAAAAAGTAATCCGCGCTACGCAATTTCTTTCGGTAGCGATCCATCAATTAGGCTTTCATTCGTTAGTGGGGCAGCTAATGATTGATTTTGTTTTTCTTGTTTCGCATAGCAGCGCTGAACGAGCCCACGATAGATTACGGCTTCCAGCGGCTCCAGAAGCTCATACCGCGGCATCCGGGCGATCCGGAAAAACTACCAAAGGTTCGTGTTATATGAAACTGTTTTTATGTCTTTTAAAAGTAAGCAAGGCCGCGGCATCCGGAAAACCAACGAAAGGTTTGGTTTATATAAACCTGTTTTCATGTCTTTTTAAGTAAGGCCGAGAGTGATTTGGAGAAACCAAAGGTTTGTGTTATATGTCTATTTTTATGTCTTTTGAAAGTAACTCATACTGTGTCATTCGGGTGATCACTTACTTACCTGTTCCGCAAGATAATATCAAAATTAGTAGTTCAGACTTTTGAGAAAAGATTCTTTTAAAGAGAAGATAATTTAACTACAATCAACACTTATAGACGTCAACAACAGAGTATACGTTAACTTGGCTATGGTTCACCGGACTTTAATTCAGTTTAATATATCAATAAAAAATGGTTTAATAAAAAATTATTCATTATTAACATATCAGCTGATGGACGTCCACTGCAGGACATAGGCCTTTTGTAGGGACTTCCAAACATCACGATACTGAGCCGCCTGCATCCAGTGAATACCTGCGACTCGCACGATGTGGTCAGTCCACCCGGTCGATCAACACTACACTTTATAGTGCGGTCGCCATTCCAGCACCTTGGAACCCCAATATCCATCGGCTACTTCAGCTTCGCGTCTCGTTAAACCATGTCGGTGATTTTGGTTCTTCTTCTCTATTCTGGTAAAAAAATATTAACATATATAAAATATGTTCCAAACAGGAAATAATACTCAAACGCGCGGCAGATCTGGCAGAAGCACTCTACTCGATGCCCAGAAACAATCAGCTAGGTCTGGGCGCGCCGCGGTCTCCGCCCGCCAGCATGCCGTTCAACTCCTACACGGGGCAGTTGGCAGTCAGCGTGCAAGACACGGCCGCGTCGCAGTGGCCTGAAGGTTCGTACACACTTGCACTTAAAAACGAAATAATAATTGAAAATATAGTACATTTCGAATGTCTGGGACGGATGTCATATCAATAGAACTGATAATAATCAGTTAATTATTTTAGTCTTTTCTTTAAATCTGTTTAAACATATTTTTTTTTATGAAACTTTTTGTTATATAAAATGCAAATTACTCAACCCTTTATAATTTTTTATGTTTTTTTAATGACGTTGATAATTCACAAAAATCAGCCAAACTTAACCTTTTAAAAATTCTTCTAATAATTCAAAACTCATATGGAAAATTAAAAATACACTTAAACGAATTAGAATTTGTAGACTTTTCATATAAAATTAGTAATTTTGACGTTTATGTTTATCTTGAAATATTTGTTATTTCATTGATTTGAACCTAACCGCAATTTCGTGTTGACCCAGGCTTTTTCTTTTAGAGGAGTACGCGCGCAGTGGCGGCTCGGTCTCCCCGCGGTACTGCTCGGCCGCGTCCACACCGCACGCGCCCGCCGCCTACCCGCCGCAGCACTACCCCGCGCCGCCTACCTCGCTATTCAACACCACGTCACGTAAGTTACATCAACTGCACGTCGATCAACTACCGTTAGAGTGCGCGCGCAGTGGCGGCTCGGTCTCCCCGCGGTACTGCTCGGCCGCGTCTACACCGCACGCACGCGCCCGCCGCCTACCCGCCGCAGCACTACCCCGCGCCGCCTACCTCGCTGTTCAACACCACGTCACGTAAGTTACATCAACAGCACTTCGATCAACTACCGTTAGACTGCGCGCGCAGTGGCGTCTCGGTCTTCCCGCGGTACTGCTCGGCCGCGTCTACACCGCACGCGCCCACTGCCTACTTCCCGCAGCACTACCCCACGCCGCCTATCTCGCTGTTCAACACCACGTAACGTAAGTTACATCAATTGCACTTCTCCCATTAGAGTGCGTGCGTATTGGCATCTCGGTCTCCCCGCGGTACTGCTCGGCCGCGTCTACAACGCACGCACCCACCGCCTACCCGCCGCAGCACTACCCCGCGCCGCCTACCTCGCTGTTCAACACCACGTCACGTAAGTTACATCAACTGCACTTCGATCAACTATTTTTTAACATGATATTGATATAGAATCAATTAACTAAATTTTTTAGATTTACAATAACTAACAAAATTTATGATATTTACGTCAATTCATTACATTTTCTACATTTACATCAATTAAATTTACATTTTTTTGCATTTCCAATACATCTACACACTACTGTCAACATTCATAATATCTAAAAAAATAACTTGCAGATTAACCCTGATGTAATTTATCTCAATTCCATATTACAGCTAAGTAAGTTGACAGTAGTTGCGGCGTGAAGGTGTAACAAATATACATACACTTTCACAGATTAGTGTGATGTCTTGAAAATCACCATACACCACACATTCCATTATAAACATACCCTATCTATACTATGAAAATAAAATAAAAAAATAATAGTAAAATCATTAATTCAGCGAACCCACTGACAGATGCTAATGTCACTTTGTAAAATAATGATACCAAATTAATTGTCATAGTGATGTCCTGTTCTGTATAGGTAAATAATAGTGCTCAGTTCATTCACTCTCATAGAGGGATTTTTACCAGAAATTTCTGTCGTAACGCTTTGTGGCAGACGGTTGAAAGAAAAATTGTGTAAATTATGTAATTGACCAATTCTTTTTACCTATTGCCCTAATAACGAATAAATTATTCATTGTACAAAAAGAGTGTAACAGTTGTTATTTAGTTACAAAATCATCCTCCATCCTCATAAAATTGGCATTTTAGGGAGGATGGCGGGTTCACTAGTATGCTAAATATTATATCCTAGTGGACCCTGTCAAGCTTTGCTTTGCTAAATAAGGTCTTACAATAATTTTATTACTATCATTGTGACTCTATAGACTGAGAAATTTCTTAATAAATAACAGATGTAACTGTAATATATTAAAATTATTTACTAATTTTGGTTCAGAATATAATGAGTGAGTCATGTTCGTTCACTTTGTCACATCACTATTTTTGATTCAATAAAAAATGGTATCACAGGAAACGTCAGTAGGGATCGCAGAATTCATTATTCGACTATAAAGCCAAACATTCCACATCGAGTTCGGCTTTAGTACAAATATATTCTGTAATTAAAAATCCCAGCTTGTTTAATTTAACCTCAGTCTTTTATATATGTTAGCGGACATAATTAAGTTTTATTTCACATTGCCAACGCTTCCGCACGCCATGTGTCCATGTCGCTTTGTGTTAACTCCTGTTTTCTTTACCCGTCCAGTGTCTCTAGGACCGTACCATCCGGCCAACATGAACGGACCCTTACCGTCCGACCATCAGTATAACTTGTATAATGCGAAAGATAGCGAGCATTACAGTGAAAGAAACGGGGACGCTAAAAGCGACTGTCCAGCAAACACTCATATAAAATGCAACGATATGAAAGGGCTCAGTAAAGAGGCCAAGACCAGAAGCGCGTTTGCCGCAGTCAGACAAACTCCGTCGCGTTTCCAACAACATCAGAATTGGCACCATCTCGCCGTTCAGTGTTAGTAGCTTTTTGTTGTTTTTATTTCTCTTTGTTGTGTTGCATTTATTTTGCTCGCATTGCTATGTTTTTGTTCATTTGATGATTTGTTTTTATATTTTATGTCAACAGATTTGTTAATAATAATTTGTGGCATGTTTTTTACAAGTTTAGTACACTAATCTTTTTACTTTAAAACGGATTTTTAAAGTCAATCTAATGTTTTGCGTAAATAATTGTTATGCAACTAGACTACATACGATTCTATATTTTAAAATAACAAAGCAGGATGATAGAAAATTTTTTGTTACCAAATAAATTATTATGCAGTGACTTACTCGTACCTATTAATGGACACTAAATTTCCGATTGGTTTTAAGTTGTTTTTTTTTTAATACTTAACTTTAATTTTTAAAATTATATCTCAAAATAAATATATATTCTAAGAAGAAATAATATATTCAGACGTGTTCGAGCATTCATAGACCAGGATAAAGCGTGAGCTATAATTTTCAATATATTATTAATCATCTAATGAAGCCTTATTAATACGTTTACTGCTTTATAGGTCTAGTTCTGTTCTGAGTTCTGGATTGGAGAAATATTGATTGACATTCCTTATATGAGAAGGGATTAGGGTTATGTTTGGAACTGTAGTATACTTAATTAAATAGACTGATGATGATGAACCCTTAATAAGGTATTAATTTCGTTGTCAACAGGAATGGGCGGCCTCGTATCGTCTCCCTTCAGTATGAACCCCTTCTCGCTACCGACTTGCAGCGCGCAACAATACGCACATACAGCACCGCTTGCTTCCAAGTAACCCATGTTACCTTCTGTACAAAGTTCCCGTGTTTGGTTCTAACAGTCCATTTCATATTAGTCCGGTCAAAGTTGTTATGTTGAAAGTACTTTGGGAAAATACGGGATCAAAATGTAATAACATACACGAGTAATACTCCTTTTAAACAATATGATAAATATTTTCATTACCAATAGTTACCAAAAAGCTGATAATTTACATAAACGTTAGGGACACTATTATAGAGAAATTGTAAAAAGTCGCCACCGATCAATGCTAAAAATTATATACCAAGTTCACAGAACTTTTGGACTTTTTAGCGACGCGAACTAAAAAAATTTAAAAGTTTTTAGCAAATAGTCCTTATAAGTTTTTTGCCCGCGATTTTCATTTCTGAATCAAAAAGCGGTTCTACATTTCGATAGACACTTAACACGATTTCCTTATAATTGCGTGCCTAACATTCATGTTTTTAACTTTCCTGGGAATTTATGCAAGAGTATCCTTATTTTTCAGCCTAAGTTGACCGGAGTATAATAAATGTGTACTCGTTATAATTATTATTTTAGTCGCATATTTTCCAAAGTATGATTATCACTCGTAATGGTTATAGTGAATACGACGGTGAAAAATAACCAAAGAAGTGAAATAAACATTTATTTGTCAAAGTTAATTTAATAGTAAGAGTTAGTTTCTTCAACTGTTTTTTCAACTGACGTTTTTTCAACTGACGTTTACTTGAATATTTTTTGATTACTAAAAAATTTGTACTGTATATTATTGTAACTTATTTTTTTTTTTATTTAGTACATATTTGAATATCCGTTTAAAATACTGGTGGCGGCAAAAATCTGTAATATACCTACATAATATTGTAATATACTTTGTAAATATTAGGAATATTTATTGCTTCACACATTTCATAGGACGGTTGCTAGATTCGAATAGTAATTCTAGATTTTATAAAAGCCTAAATCTTATGCTCAGGGCTGACGGTTTTGTATAAAAGTAATTCAAATTCGTGTGTGTGTCCGTTTCGTTTTTTGTAAAATCTGTGATATATTTATTGTAAGTAATGTAATGTAAAAATATATAATGGATTTGTAAATTTTTCGATTCCTCGATTTGACTCGATAGACGTAAAGGTAAAGTGCGTAGTGTTATTTGTATAAATCACAACGAATGTATATTATAAAATCAAACTCGAATAGCAATCATATCTTGAAACAATACATATCTTTTATTTATTTATTTATTTTATATATATACTTAATAAAACTTACAGGCTAAAACCTAATGTGTTTATATAAACGATCTATAATTACTGCATTAGTTGAACGTATCTGCTAAAAGTTCTGTGAAATTCAGCAGGCGAGGATTTGACTAAGTGTGACTGTAACATAATTCTATCTCAACGAATTGGAAAAAAGAGAAAATCTTTTATAGAGCCAAAATGTATACGAAAACAGAATCCCGGAACGTTTTCCTTGAAAATCACACCGAAACTGTATTTTGAGGATTGCCTCTCTAAATATGGAAATAAGTAGTTCGTATTATTTAAAGCGTTTGTATATCAGCTCCTGTGTTATTCGTTTACACGATGTCTTTCTAGTCCAGTTACATTATACAATTGGACATGAAAATGAACCGAAAAAGCTGACTTTTGGGTATGACGTGGTATGACGCCTAGAAAAGCTTAATTTTTCTCGACTAAGATTTCCTATGTGCATTTTTCGCCAGCGTGGTGGACTAGGCCTAGACCCTTTAATTCTGAGAGGAGACTCATGCTCATCAGAGAGGCAAAAAAATGGGTTGTTGATGATTTTTCGCCATCTTGAAAAAGGGTTAAATTCAGTTTTTTTTTTACATTTTCGATCGATATCTCAATAACAATAATAGGTGAAAAATATAGAGAACCTTATTTATAGAGTTTTTAAAGCGCAACATTAAAGTATTGAATCATTATTTTCGTATTATAACGGAGTACCGAGTTATTGCAAAATCCAAAATTCAGCTTTCTTGGTTCATTTGCATTTCTAAGCCGATATTTTCGACTTAATGTCTGTACTCAGATAAAAACGACCGAGCGTTTTGTACGTTTTACATTGCAGTTTCATTGAGTGAAACAAAACAATCATTTCGTAGCATATCTTCAATGGAAAACCATTTTAAGTTAAATGAGTTCGGTGGTTTTCATCTGTGAAAGCGACAGAATAAGCGAATACGGGCGTACTGTTTACTGTTTTCACAGCTATTTGTATAGATGAAACATGGCGTTGGTAATTTTTACTCAAATATTGTACGAAAGCTGATACGGTTACCAACTGTCAAAAAAGTGTAAAGAACGAAAGCCTGTGATAGCCAGACAAACCTTAATTTAACAGAGAGTCTTGAAATATTCTACCTTTTAAAGTCATCTTGGTACAAACTCCATAATTGGGTAATTGACTTTTGAACATATTGATGTGGGGAAAATTATGAGTCATTAGGGGGTCATTAGATTAATATTAACTAATTAATACATAAAATACTAAAATTGTCGGTGTATTTGAAAATTAAAAAAAATAAATTACATGAAAATCTGTAATTTTAGATTTCTTCCATTCAATGTGACGTTTTTTATTACGAGAAGTATAAAAATTAACGCACAAATAACAAAGATAACTGTAGTTATGTTTCGCTCGTACAAAATAACGATTTTTTATCGGTGTGACGTAATGAATTTACAATATTTAGTAAAGGGTGTTTTTAAACAATCCACGACAACGCCGCAAAGACGGCCCTATATATCCGAAATTATTCATCGCAGAAAACTGTGGATTCTACACAGACAGAATGTTAAAAACGTCAAATACGCAATTGGCTATCATATTACACAGTAGGAGTAATGGGCTGACAAACATCCAGGCTTCATAAAGTAAGGTAGGTCTGGCCATGGCAGATTCTTAATCCAATATACAATACCGGACCTAAGACTTGTACATTGTAATCGTTTAAGAAACAAAATATCACGAAACACGATATTAAAAACTTACTTAAACAGTACAAAGCAGTTTTATTTACGTCCTAGAACCTAGTTGAGAATATATCTACTTGGCAAGAGTCGCTTTCAGTCGCCTCAAAGAAAGATTTCCCCGGCGATAATTCTATGTTCGAGGTGTTTGCTTATCTATACTGATATTACCTTAGAAGTAGCTGACGCCCCGCGGTTTTATCCCCGTGGTTCCCTTTCTAGTGGGAATACGGGGATAAAATATAGCCTATGACACTCACAAATAACGTGGCTTTCTAATGGTTAAAGCATTTTAAAATGGGTTCAGTAGATCCAGAGATTACCCCTAGAAGCTTATTTGCAGGTTTGAAGTATTTAGGTGACGACAATTAAATAAAATGCGTATACGCGCTATGAGGTTTCCTGAACGACTAACCCAATCAACAGTCAGCGACATTATTAGTATTGAATCTTGATTCTTGTAATGAATCTGTTTTAGGTTTATTTACTTTTTTAACTAAAACTTATCCCCGTGACTGAGATTTGAACTGATGTTATAGGATAACTTGGAAGAGATGCATTAGTATAGTGACAATATTATTATAGACTCCGCTTTTCTTTCTTCCAAGAAATTCTCAGGAAGATCTACCGAACTGAGTTATAAAATATATACACGCCATGTTCGGATTGGTGAACTTATAGAAGTAGGTACTGTATAAAAATCTGTATCATTTTAGTAACAAAACAAAATTTATCTTTGCTTTTAATCCGATGTAAAGATAAAATTGCCCATTAGGGTTATCACGAACCCGCACCAAGGACTGTTATAAGGGTCGACGCACACTAAGCGCGACCCATCTATCATAATCGTAACTCGAACAAAAACATCAACTTAAATAGTTTTAAAACCATTGTGATTTCGCACATGCCACCGTTTCCAACCCCACTTGTAATATTATATTTTCGTAGTACAGGGGTAATATTTTTCATTGTTGCCCTTGACTAGATAATGCATGGGTTTATCGCCCGTCCTAATTGTGTCAGTAAAGAATGGGGATTGTATTACTGCTGAATTAACATAAAATGGAGTGTCTCGTTGGAGCAGTCTTTGTAAACATAAATTAATTATCATAATATTGGCTGTATGCCTACATATTTCAAAACGGTCATTTAGTCCTGCTGGTCATTTTTTAAAAAATAAATGTCGCGGTATATTCGTTCAATGGTATCACCATCAGAACATAGAACGCTGAAGCTAACGGATTCATGATTCCACCACCACCATACATGCCTAATTTATTTACCTAAATAAAATACAAATGATCTTAAAAGAAGGCTCCTATATATCACCTCTTTTAATGAATCTGTATTAAAGATTTTAATTATATTAACTTTTTTAACTAAAAGGTATCCCGTGACTGCGATTTGAACTTATGTTAAGGGCTAACTTGGAAGGAAAATAATTATCATTGCGACATGGTTAAGGAAAAATCTTTTTTGAAGAAATGTGTAGAAAAGTGTGTTCTTGACTACGAGAAGAAAAGCCGTCTTCAAGCGATCAGGACAGTCAGCAACATTGAGAGGTAAGTGACGGTTTTACTTACAGCCAGCAAAACAGGAAACTATCGATTGCGATGTTATTTATCGATACAAATAGATAAATATATACAACAATTATGTATGAGTATGTACATACCTACATTTTACTTAAGTAGATTTAGCATTAACTTAAGTTGAACTTCGAAGAAAGAAATTAAAGTAGCAAGTGATTTAAAAAAAATATTCTCTATTTAAAAAGTCATCGTTATAATTGAGTCTTTAATCCGATTAAAAACAATAAGCCATTCTAACTTCTAGACAGTCTTCGAGCAATAATTAAGTCACATAGGTCAAGAGGCACCGCTAAAGGTCTTGTACAAAGGTCAAATAATTTAACTTTTTAAATTAGTTCGTTTAGTTTTTCTGTAATTCAGATTTACATTTTCCACACATTTTAATGGTAAGTATTCAGTTTATATTGCTTTATAGTATAAATTCAGTTTTACATAGATCACTTGTAGGGGCTTAGAAAAACTAAATTCTTGAACCATTTGCATCCAGCGGCTTTTTGGAACTTGTTTGATGTCTTCTGTGCATCTCATTTCACCTAATGCCGTGTCGATCACTGCGATTTCTAGAAAGGGGACGTCATTGCAGCGTCTTGGAAAATTTAAAAAAAATTCAAAATTCATTTATTTCAAGTAGGTAGCACTTGACACGTCAGTTGACTATTTGTAAAGATTCTACCACCGGTTCGGAAGGCAGGTTCTGCTGAGAAGAAACCGGCAAGAAACTCAACAGTTGCTCTTTTAAAAAAAATCATACAATACTATAATTTACAATTGATGACAACATTACAATTTCTTATAGTTTCACTACCTAAGTGAAGGTGGAAGCTGATCCAACGGCCTCGAAGCATCTTAAATTATATTTATAGTAAACAAATTTGTGCTTATACATTCGCACTATGTGCTTGCTTAGTGTCTTAAAAACGCAAAGACGCGATAAAAATGACTGCAAATGACAATGGATATAAGGTGTCAGGTAAAAATTCCTTACTCCTATACATTACTACAAAATTACGATTTACATTATGATTTTATTATTATTACTATAATTGCCTTTTCCTAGTAACAGTTTGCAATCAGTTGTAACTCGATTACGTCACAATAATCCTAATGCGAGTTTAGTCGCGCTAGTTTGTCGCCGCGTGCGCCGCACGTGACCGCGCGTGCCCGGATGTCACTTCACGAGCCTTCCTTGTTAGAAATTACAATTAGGTTACATATTATATCATATTTCATATTAATCTGCTTCGATAAGATAGTTTTTTATACAGTTTAGTTGACCAAATTGCTGCATAGAAAGAAAATAACTATGAAACTGACTAGCCCTGGCTTTACAAGACTAGCTTCTAAATAGAGTGACAAGACCATATAATATAGAAATCTTACAAATAGATTTTGACAGCAATCTTATCGTGTAGACCTAGGTACGTATAGGTTACTCGTAGGAATGGTGGTTTTAGAACTATTTGACAGGATGTAGGTATTTCCCTTGATATATCCTTAATTTATTCTACTCGTAGCAAATGTGATGATATTTTATTTCGTTTTTAATGCGTTTTATACGATCTATAAGACCTCTTGTATATTATTGTTGTCTTGTATTGTATATTGTTCGTTTTATACGGCAAATCATGTTATTTCACTGTGTAATGATGTATTTCTTAAAGATTTTTGTGTATAAATAACACAAATATACACATTTTCTTCCCGTTTCAAGTTTATTTCTATAGTGTGATAAAATAAAAATTAAGCTCTATAACGCACCTGCTTTAAACAATATACACGCCTTGCGGTTTTAAGGAAAATTATTTTTTCGTAATTATCTAGTTATTATTTTTTAATAATTAATTATTTTGAAAACTTTTATTTTAAGAGACTGGTCGGGTATCATGCGTATCCCAAGAAATAAGAAATGTTTATAGTACTGTACGGTATTATTTAGAATAGTTTCGATTAGTATTTTTTCACTATTACTATTTGAAAATACATTATTTTTCGTTAAGTGATTGAGGTTTCGATTAAGATCTATTAAAATAATGACCTAGAGTCCGATAGTTCCATCAACTTTATGACTCGTATCGGATAACAAGATTGTCGGTTTTATTTATCTACGAGTACAAGCTATTCGATCCCTCCATACCGAGCAAGTTAAGTGAACAAATCGCACAAGCCGCTGTCGCGTGTCGAGTCACGCGACCAGCGCATTAGCAAATTAGCGTCCGGTGTGCATCTGCCCTTATCGTATTAAGCTTGGGCGGATCAGGTTACTTGATTGGAATTATGGCTGGAAAAATTAAGAAAATATAAGTTTGACATTTATTATGTTCAAGGTGGCCTATAGCCAAGTGGTTTTTGCCTTGGAATTATTTTTTTAAGAAATCCTTTGCTTGCCGTTATTCGTATATTATAGCGGTGGCTTGTAGAGAATACCTACCTAAGTACATAACGTCGTCTTCATGTCGACCCGGTAATTTCTGGCTTAACATATCACAATGTAAAATGGAGAGTACAGAGAGTTTGTCACTTGCCTCGGGGCGGGGTTCGAACCACCACCCTTTGATGGTGAGTCCAACCGCTCTTACCGTTGAGCTATTGAGGCTTCATTGGAGTTGCGTGGTGAATTTAAGCTCCAAATCACTTTTCCTTTGATGGATCTAAACTAAGCCCCATTAGGTACCTTAGAGAACGGGTTCTAGGAATATTCAAACCTACTGAGAAATGTCATCTAACTACTGTATGATAAACACGAAGGGTTATGTATCAGTAGGCACCGGATGACATTTCTTACATAGAATCAAAATTACGTATTAGGTATGTCAAACTAACATAGTCAAAGTTATTGAATTAGTCTGCTGGACCTACAGTGGACCATTTGAACATGAATGAAACAATTAAGTACACCTATATCAATCTGGGTCGCTATCAACCCCATTCGGTTCACTGCTGAGCTGGAGTCTCCTCTCAGAATGAAAGGGGTTAGGCCAATAGTCCACCACGCTGGCCCAATGCGGATTGGCAGACTTCACACACGCAGAGAATTAAGAAAATTCTCTGGTATGCAGGTTTCCTCACGATGTTTTCCTTCACCGTTAATTTATTACATACGTCACAATTAAGTTACCTATAATAATCTAGGTACTCGTTTATATTTTGTTCCCAGCCCTGAAACAAATTAATCCTTCTAAAACACTATCAATAAAACCAAAAAAAAAATACACAGATCACTCGAAAAAAATGTGAACGCGCAAACAAAATAAAACCCCATCACGACACAACAAATTGATGTCATCCATCCCCCTCACACTAACAGTCCCAACATATCACCCCGCACACGTCCGCGGCATTTTTCTTTATATATTATTAACACATAAGTACATGTATGCACCGTTTACACTCCAATGTGACATATAGGTTTGTCCTTTTCTATATTGTAGGGTCTAGTTTTCCCAAGCGACAGAGCCTCGAGGGTAAAACTCCCAAGGGTCGGTATTGACTCTACTATGGAAGGAAAGTTATCTGTACACCTATTGTAGACAACCCCCTACCGCCCGCCACCCTTTGAAGGACTTTCTTACGCGTTTTACGTTTTTGTTTTATTTTTTCCTAGCGGTCTTAGTTTGAATCTATGTTATTAAACGTTCTTCGGTATTATACTTAGGCGCTCGTGTTTTATTAACTAACCTACTTTACTAGCATAGCCCAGAATGTTTAATTAAATATTTTTATCAGAGTTGAGTATTTATAACTCAATGCTATATTATATTATAGGCTTTCAATAAATGAAAGGCGAAAACTCTTCGAAGGTTCGATTTCCATTTTCTTTTAACGTTTGTTGTTGCATACTAATTCAATGAAAATATTTTACTTAGGTTAGGGTAGGAAGGAGCAAGTAGTCATATTTATTACAAAATATCCTTTGAAACTCAAGTTACCTATACCTTTTTTTGACGGCCTCCGTGGCGCATTGTACTTATAAAACGGAGGTCATGGGTTCGATCCCCAGCTGGACCGATTGAGATTTTCTTAATTGGGCCAGGTCTGGCTTTGGCCGTGGCTATTTACCACCCTACCGACAAAGGCGTGCCGCCAAGTGATTTAGCGTTCCGGTACGACGTCGTGTAACCGAAAGGGGGTGTGGATTTCATCCTCCTCCTAACAAGTAAGCCCGATTCCATCTTACATTGGATCATCACTTAGCAGTAGGTGAGATTGTAGTCAAGGGCTAACTTGTAAAGATTTAAAAAAAAAAAGAAATACCTTTTACAATCAGCTATGTTTAATTGTTACTCACTTTTCATTTTAAAGAAATGATCCAAAGTAAGTTGTCAAACTCTACTTCTTTTCATTATTCCTAGGTTTCGTTTCGTTATTATAATTATTGAGGTAATAAAATTTAAGTGAATAATGAATTCGCTCAAAACAAAAAAAGTGAAGTTGTCGTTTGAAATATCAAAGATCTAAATAATAATCTTAATTAATTCCTTACCCATGCTATAACAACCCATATTCGGCTCACTGTTGAGCACGAGTCTCCTCTCAGAATGAGAGGAGTTAGGCTAATAGTCCACCACGCTAGCCGACTTCACTCACAGTACTTAGCTACAGGTTTCCTCGCGATGTTTTGACCGTTTCCGACTTCACCGTTTGAGACACGTGACAGTTAATTTCTGATAACATTACTTATTAATTGATTATGAAACACGGCTAAAACTCACGTGATATTACGTCGGAAAAAAAAATTTGCTTACAAAGTTACGGCCCTGCAACCCCACTTCACCTAAAATCTATGGTTTACCCAAAATTCACAAGCCAGACTGGCCTTTGAGACCTATTGTCAGTCAGATTGATTCACCCACATACATGGCATCAAAACATCTCGCGACGTTACTCAAACCGTTTACAGGCAATACCAGTAGTTTTGTTAAAGACTCGAAACACTTCGTTCATATAATTAAAAATGAAATTATTAGTGACTCAGAGATTATGGTGAGTTTTGATGTGGAGTCCTTGTTTACGAATGTTCCTGTGGAAGAAGTAATTTCATTAATTAAGGGTTTCATAACGGATTCAAAACTACCATCGGCTTACTTGGATTTGAGTGAGTTTTGTCTTAAAAGTGGTTATTTTATGTGGCGAGGTGACTATTATAGCCAAATAGACGGTGTTGCCATGGGTTCGCCGATTGCACCTGTAGTGGCCAATATATTTATGGAGTGGGTGGAACGCGAGTTGGTCGATAAAATGACGTATAGACCGCGTTTTTGGCTGCGTTATGTGGATGATGTGTTTGCCATTGTAAACAGGGATGATTTGGCCATAATATTCCAGTGTCTCAACAGTCTACATGAGAAGGTTCATTTTACGAAAGAGGAAGAAAAAGAGGGCGGTCTGCCATTTTTAGACGTGATGGTGATCCGGGGGTCTGGTGGTGAATTACATACAACGGTGTACCGAAAACCGACTCACACCAACAGATATCTCCATGCGAGTTCGCACCACCATCCGTCGCAGATATCGTCGGTACCAAGAAGCCTCATAGATCGAGCCCTAAGTCTTTGTGACCCACCCTATATTGAGTGCGAACTAAGAGTGGTGAGACAGGCGCTGGAGAACAATGGCTATAGTTGGCGTCAGAGTTCCAGATGGGCACAAACAACAACTAGGCGGAAACCGTACTGTGTGAACCGGTCACCAGTGTACTTAACATATGTGAAGGGCGTAACGGACAAAATCAGCCACTACCTCCAACGGAGATTTGACATAGTGACGCGGTTTCGTCCACCTGCACTGGTGAAGAGTATACTGCGATCGCCTAAGGATAGGGATCCGCTGAACGTGCCCGGGGTGTACAAGATTCCGTGTGACTGTGGTAGATCATACATCGGTGAGACTCGCCGTAACATCACCACAAGGGTAAAAGAACACATACGGAGCATGAAGAATGTGGACACGGACGGTTCAGCAATAGCCGAGCATGTTCTAGCTTCGGGGACGACTCATTATATCCGTTTTGATAAGGCTTCTGTATTGTCAAGGGAAAAGTTTCTAGTACCTCGTAAGATACGTGAAGCGATAGAAATTAGTCGTCACCCGAATTTTAATCGGGATCATGGATGGTTGCTGCCCACAGCGTGGAAACCGCTATTTCTTTCATTGTCACATACAACAAACTTGGAACAAGATAGCATTAGTTCGGTTTGCTTACAAGAAGACGAGTCTAATGAAGATGACATTAATGAACCGTCGGAGAGTGTAACGGAACCTTCACTCCCCACCACTCAACCCCTCTCCGCGCGCGCAATGCGTGCAGCAGCGCGTCGCGCAGCCGCTTCGCAGTTTGGATCGTGCCGCGATGCAAGAACCAGCTCATGACTAAGGGCCCCGTATGGGTTCGAAACTAGTCGGGCATACTCCGACGTAATATCACGTGAGTTTTAGCCGTGTTTCATAATCAATTAATATGAATAACACTCACGATAGTTTAAATTCTAAAAAACATTACTTATGTAGCCCGCCTATAACTTTACGCACAAACTGAGAAGCGTAAAGTAGAAGTTGTAAAACAGTTATAAAGCTATATCGCATCGAGCCGTGTCAACGAGCGTTAAGCGAAATTGAGTGAAAGTGGAGTTAAAGTATTAAAAGTTTTCAGCGCGCGATCTTTGCAGAACCGGCGACGCCGCAAGTCTCTTCGAGAGATGGGCCACGCGGTATATCGAATATCGATAGACTTTTATCGAGAAGATTTACTCCACTAAAAAGATAATGAGCAGAGTATAATCCATACTTATATTATAGATGCAGAAGTAAGTCTGCCTGTCTACCTGTTTTATCTTTTCATGGCTGAACCACTGAATCGATTTGAATGAAATTTAGAACAGAGATAATAATAATAAATAAATAAATATACTTAAACAATACACATCACTATCTAGCCCCAAAGTAAGCATACAGAGTAGCTTGTGTTATGGGTTCTAAGATAGTTGATATCATAATATTAATATACAATTATATACTACATATAAATACTTATATAATGTATAAATACACACAGACACTGGAAAACACCCATGCTCATCACACAAATATTTTCCAGTTGTGGGAATCGAACCCACGGCCTTGGATGCAGAAAGCAGAGTCACTACCCACTGCGCCACGCGGCCGTCAAAAATAAATATAATAATAAAATAAATGAGATAAATGAGATCTCGGAGCAGAATATTTATTTACGCGATACTAAATCATTAACAACCTTTTTTTAATTTTTTGTCTGTCAGTCTTTTTGACGGTTAATCTCTGAAATGGCAGAATCGATTTAATGGAACTGGAATATAAAGGAGGTCATAAAATAACATATTATAGGCTAATTTTTAATCTCGGAAACTCCAAGGTTGCCGAAATATTTGTTAAAAACTGAATATCACGCAGATGAAGTTGTGGGCGCCTGCTAGTTAATAAATAAAATTTTATAAATTGTAGGTATTTGAATATAATATGGCTTCCAAAACTATTATTATCGTTCCAATCGGTTTAAAGAATTTTGTAGTACAAGTTCCTATAAAATTCATCATTTCATTCTAAGTAAGTTTTATTAAAAATAATGGAGTTAAACACTTCAAAGCATATATCAATATCTCAAACGATCATTATATTAAAGAAATTTACAACCCTTATGGATACAAATGTAACGCAAAATGTTTTATTGATTCGGATAACAATATTTCAAAGAGCACACATTAATTCAGGTAACTTTAACTTAATTTAAAATGTTTGTTTAGAATTGTATCGATAATACAACGTTGGAGCAACCCTACTTTCTTAACACGGTGTAAGTTAATAATGTAATAGAATTACGAGGAAAAACTGTTGAACTCTGTCGTAGCGGGACGGAGCTTAATTGCAGCACTTTGTTAGACGTGCCCATACGACACGAGTGAACCGTGTATTGTAATCATCTTTTTTTATTACTGCGTGAATATGATAGTAAATATATAAATATAATTAAATAAATATATTTGGACATGATATATTGATGATTCATCATCATCAACCCATGTTCGGCTAACTGTTGAGAACGAGTCTCCTATCAGAATGAGAGGGTTGGGTTAATAGTCCACGCTGGCCTAATGCGGACTGGCAGACTTCACACACGGACGAGTAGAAAATTATGAAAATTAGCATGTCGTATCGCATTATGATGTGCAAAGAAGCATTAAAACATCAGTTTTATTCATTTATTTTCTGTTTAAGAAAGTTAATTTTAATGTCAGCGCTAAAGAAACTGAAAAAAATAAAACTAAATGAATAAAACTGATGTTGTAATGCGTCTTTGCACGCAATTGTAAAATGGTTAATACAATCTCAGAACGCGTCTTGGCTTTTTATTTTATGATCAAATAGCATGTGGATGTCGCCACGTGGATGTTTTACTGTGACCACAACGCCTTGTGAGCGTTTTCGATCTTTGAGCGTAACATACTTATACAATTTTGGACAATAATTTTTACAAATAGGTATGTCTAAACAATAAGACCTAAAATGATATTCTATCCAATCTTCGACAATACATAAACCAAGAGCCGATGTACATATTTCGTGTACGAAATAGGCGAAATATTTACGCAGACTATCTTATCTCTTGACTGCAATCTCACCTGATGGTAAGTGATGACGCAATCTAATATGGAAGCGGTAACTTGTTAGGAGGCGGATGAAAATCCACACCCCTTTCGGTTTCTACACGACATCGTACCGGAACGCTAAATCGCTTGGCGGTACGTCTACCGTAGGGTGGTAACCAGCCCAACCTCAATCAGCCCAGCCGGGAATCAAACCCAGGACCTCCATACTGTAAATCCACCGCACATATCACGGCGCCACAGAGGCAGTCGTTTTTGTATTTATTTGCTTTATTTTTTAAACCAACCCTATGGCGAAGTGGAACGCAGAAAATTAAAAAAAATTGTCTGGTATGCAGGTTTCCTCACAATGTTTTCCTTCACCGTTTAAGACACGTGATATGTAATTAAAATGCACACAACTGAAAAGTTGGAGGTGCATGCCCCGGACCGGATTCGAACCCACACCCTCCGGAATCGGAGGCAGAGGTCATATCCACTTGGCTATCACGGCTCGGAAGAGTAGATAGGTACTACTAAAATGTTGGATTCTCTATCTATAAGAAAAACCCTGTTGGTCTCTTATAATAAAAGTCTTCTTTAAAATATTGCCGCTCGAAATTGATCTTTTGTAAGTAGCTTACCAATTTTATAGGGAGCTTTAGCGGCGTTCTTAGGGTTTATCTTTTGATATAAGAACTTAGCGGTAACAAGAACTGATATAAAATTAATGCAAGAGATATATTGGTATACACACACATATATAGCGTTATAACGTGAATCCAAATAAGTATGGTCCAGTTAGCTTAGTGGCTTCGAAGAACGAGGTGCTGGGTTCGAGTCCCGGGGCGGGCGATGATATACCTACTGAGCTTTTCTTTCTTTTAAGAAATTTTTAAATAAATTTAGGAAAGATTGTGACCACAATAATGCGGGCGGGGATCGAACCTAATGACCGATGACCTCTCGATGATAAGTCCTGCCCTTTGGTACTATATATTTACATTTCCTGAAAAATAGGAATTAAAAAATCAAAATCACTTTCTTACAAACTCGCAGACATACCTATGACATGCATTTTCGAAAAACATTCATCTTTCAGTTGTTAGAAAAAAGATTAAATACCTTTCGGTTATTAAAAAAACGTTAAGTACCTTTGGGTTATTAAAAAAACGTTATAATACCTTTAATAAAATCGTAGTACGCAAGTAACGCCGTATCGGTAATAGCTAATTAGCCGGAATCCCATAATCGGTCAGGATAGGAAATGACCCACGTGGGGCCTATTTGTGGCCGCGATTAGACCCATAAAACTCGATGTGATCTTGATAAGGGACGCGCGGAAACCGCTAACAAACGTATCTCCTGTATTACCTAACAAGGTACCTATTTGACGATTGTATTCCTCAGATATAGAGTTGAGAGCTTTGACTGTAAAAAGTTTCACTTAAAATTAATTTGGTTTTTCTCGACTATAGCGAATACAAAGGGAAAGCTTTTGAATTTCAATATAAAAAAGGTCAAAATTTATTTTTTATATTTAGTTCATAACTATTAGTAGGTATCTAATTCGCTATCAGCGAAAAACCGACGAATCCATGGTCACCCAATACGCAGGTTTCACCCTGAAACCGGAGGATTACGTTATGTACGAAAAATAAATTAGAGTCAGTTCTATAATTTTATCATCTGATCGTTGAACGGGATTTCAAATAAAAGAAAAGACTTTGACATATTTTCTTCATCTCTACCCCTACCCTACCTCTACCCTACCCTTACCCTACCCCTACCCTACCTTGAAAGACCTTGAAAGAAAGCTGAAATTTTATATAAGTCTCATATACAAAATAAAAAAAATATTTTTTTAATTTTTAATAATATAAATAAAATTAAAATAACAATTCACCCAATCATTTTATACAATAAAGCAATAATTTTATAAAATACAGCTCATGATTTTATACAATAAATTTATAAAATATAATAAAAAAATATATGATAATTTATTAGTAAGTAACTTCAGTAGATTATAGACACTCTATTCTTATTTAAACTTACTAAAAAATATTTTTTACCTTTTAGTTTCATTTTCCAAAAAAGTGTGTTTTTAATTTAATTGATTGATTAATAATAATAAACAAACAAAACGTAGCTACTAATATTTCGATAAATAACAATCTTTACAACACTAGAAAATGATTTCGAACACCTTTCATTTCTCCTTAAATTAAATATTATTTGATAACTGAAACCAAAGTAAAAAACTCATGTATTATAATATAGCTTATTATTCGGTAACATAGCTAATTCCTACTGGAAGTTAGCGCCAAAAAGTTCAACAATATGTCGGCATCAGTTAAAATTTCGGACGGGCAGGATATGAAATTTTTCCTGAATGCCACTTTAGTGCCGCTACCCGCTTGATTTTTGTAACAAAGTTCTCCTAGTTGCCATTCCGCGGAGGCGTCGGTTTAGAAATTTTCCAACGCTTGCAAATTTGAATCCAGTTTTATTAACGTCTATGCATATTCAAATAGTTGGTCTTCGTTTCCCGGTTCAGTTTTATTGGCTTACACGCTACTGCACTCATGGATTTTTAAGCAATGTTTTATGAACTACCTACATACTATTTATGTTTCACAAATGGCTACTCTTAGCTACAATTAATAAACAAAACTGCAATACAAATACAATACTGTTTTAAAGTGGCTTAAGTTTAAAAATTAAAGATTTAGATTAAGTTTCTAAATATTTACGAACAAGTTGACAAACGATTTACCTAAACATTTCTTGATTAAATTCAACCTAGTAAATAAAACAGTATGAAATCTAGGTTCAGAAATTAAAATAGCGACTAAGTACTGACACAAGTACCTAACTTGGAAAATAACTTATGAGTAAATATAGTCATTATTGATGGTTGAATAACTTTCTTAAAGCACTGGTCTGTTACCGTCCACGTTTTACACTCTTATCAAACAAAAAACTTGATTGAAATAGGAAAATTATGTTTACAAAGTACTTTTTCAGTAGGACTGCCGACGCCATCTTACAGAACGCTGCACGACGTGGTTCGGCGACAACAAACTAGGTGGCGCTGTTTACTCTCCCGGGATTTCGACTCGAACCCGTATTCCGTGCGCACCGTCCTGAAATACAACAAATGCCTTAAGAAAGGGAGAGAGAAATTCTCAAGGCTCGCCCGCGAGCGGCGTTCGGGGACTTGCTGGCTCCACTGAAATATTCCTTTTTGTTACAACAGTGGGCGTATCTCTGCCAGCCAATGGGAGTGTTTGTTACAATGTGGACCACACCCATCCAGTTTTCTGTGCCTACAGGGAGTTGGATGGAAAAAATGTTGGCAATAGGTAATTTTGAATGTCGTTTGTAGGTGACGTAATTGCCGCTTTATGTAGACCGTTCGTTTGTTAATAAAATCTCCCCATAGGATTTTGACGCTGATTGAATACGGAATTGGATGGGAAAGTTGTTACAGTTAGCGATCAGCCAGGTAACGAGGACAAAGCGGTGTTGCGTTGCGTTCAATAATT
Organism: Bicyclus anynana; assembly: GCF_947172395.1. Classification (NCBI taxonomy): domain Eukaryota; kingdom Metazoa; phylum Arthropoda; class Insecta; order Lepidoptera; family Nymphalidae; genus Bicyclus; species Bicyclus anynana. Next base: position 8,398,474 of record NC_069095.1, read on the forward strand.
TGTAAAGAAAAAATTTAAACAACGCACTTTATATACTTAGATTAGTGTTTCTTAGAGGTGTCGGTAGTGAAATATGTAGGTACCTATCTGCGTAAGTAATTATGAGTCTTCTTTCTGTAAATACCTATCAAAGATCTTCACATAAAAAAAATGTAGCGCGCTTAGGTTACGTTAACTGTGACGTAGATACCCACATTTATCTAAGTTCCTATAGAAGCACCCGGACATTTTGTTATTTTCATTAATATTATTGGGTACATAACTATTTAAATACATATCACATCACTTCACATACTCACACTTATATATAAAAGCGAAAGTTCGTGTGAAAATTTGTGTATAACTTAGTTATATGTTTGTTCCTCCTTTGTGTAGCGGCTACTGAAGCGATTTGGGTGAAATTTGGAATGGAAATAGATTTTACTCTGGATTAACACATAAGCTACTTTTGTTCCCGGAAAAATCCATGGTTCCCGCGGGATTTGTGAAAAACTGAATTCGCGGGCGTCCGCTAGTGACATTATAATATTAATCTGAAATTATATTGAAGAAGAATAAAAAAAAATTAGCTTAGGCTACTTTAAACTTATGACCTACGCTTTCATAAAAATGTAATTTCTAACCTTTGATACTAAACTCAGAATAGTTACAATTTATACGAGATTCAGATAACTAGGTATAGTTATATATTTCAGTCTCGGTTATCCATAACACGAAGTGGCGTATGCAAAGATATTGATGGATAAGTGCCGTCCCAGGGAATACTCGGTCCCGACACGGCTTAGCACTTTTAACCCAACTTCCAAACTTTAAAGTAAATGATGCGGTGCTTTTATACCCTCCGAACAATAGTTTTATAGTATTGACAAGAAAATCGCATTTGTTTTATCTTTTCAGTATGTTGAAAGAACGAAAGAACGTTTACCTTATATTTTGAAGTGCATAAAGACAGCTGTAGGTACTTATTTCTTAAGCGAGTAAGTCTGAGTGACAGATCAATTTAATAATTACAGAGGCATAGAGCTGATATAAATAAGTAGGGAATTTAATACAATACTTATCAATACAAATAAAATACGAAGGATAGAATTTGTTAGCATTTCTGTAGATGATGTATATAATAACTTTGTTTTTTTGTGGTTCGTAATTAGTTATTTACTATACCTTATTAAGTAATTAACTAGACAATACCTCAATAATTTTTAGGTACATACGTAAAATCTGTAACGTAGAGTAGCCAATCTTAATAATTTTAAACTAGTGATTTATACTTATTTTCGGTTCTTCTACATAATTTGAATTTCAACAAATACAACTACGTACGAGTACTTAATAAGATAAATCGATGACGTCATTATCTTTTATCCGTAAATGAAAAGCGAGATGCGTTGACATAAACAGTGTAAAAAGCAGAATTGATCTATCCTCTTTCGTTTTCTTTTTTTAAAACTTACAGTTGACTCCTACGGCAAAATAATACTGACGACACCAAGAATTATTTTTAATTTTTGGCTGGTGGGAGGCTTCGACCGTGGCTAGTTACCAACCTACCGGTAAAGACGTACCTACCGCCAAGCGATTTAGCGTTCCGGTACGATGCCGTGTAGAAACCGAAAGGGGTGTGGATTTTCATCCTCCTCCTAACAAGTTAGCCCGCTTCCATCTTAGACTACATCATCACTTACCATCAGGTGAGATTGTAGTCAAGGGCTAACTTGTACAGAAAAAAAAAAATTATATGTTACTCATTTACTAGTGTATACTATTTAGGTAGTCTATCTATATCACAATAGTTACCATATTTACGTCGTTATTTTCATGACACTTTTCTATTAGCAGAATCGAAAAAATAGTAAGCAAGTTAAAATAGCTGATTAATACGATTCGAATTATCAACAAAAGAGTGTATAATCGTATCGCACATTATTTCTTCAACCCCTTCGCGACATGTGTTGAAGCAATTACCAGCAACGGCCACCACTACAATGTAGCAAGTGACAATTTGACAAGCTATAAATTCAATTTGAACGCTTTGTGTTTTCATTGACAATCAATGGACGGTGAAATAAAGATGTTTAGTGTTATTGTTGGGACGTATGTAACTCTTTTGTGTCGCTGTTCTTCTTTTGTGTTAGTACAATTGTATTACTATTAATCTAACTGTGCTTTTGATTGTACTGATACTTTTTTTCATTTTTATTACTAGTTAATCTCAGGTGATGTTAAGAATTATTCAATCTACAATAAAGCCAACTAATTTGGAGAAACTAAAATGGTTAGCACACCAGACATTAATATTCTTCTAGACACCATGTTGCACAAGCTAGCAAGATTCTTGGTGTGCTTACTGTGTCGTTACTTCTAAATGGCACAGTAAGCTGCACTATTACTAAGTATACGGCATCTATTTTACGTATGTTGCCGTAGTAAGTAGTAATTTGCAAGCTCCGTAAGTAGCTCATTTATGTAGCTTTTTTTAAACTGACTTCCAAAAAGGAGGAGGTTCTACGTTCGTATGTATGTTTTTCTCAGTGTAAAGGTATTGTATACTGTGTGTGTATTGTTTGGTGGCTTTTTCCCTTTATATTAGCGGATACCCGCAACGTCATCCGCGTGAAATTCCATTTTTCACAAATCCCGCGGTAACCTGAGATTTTTACACAGAGTAACTGAGTAAAATATATTTCTATTCCAAATTTTAGCCAAATCGCTTCAGTAACCGCAGCTTGAAGGAGGAACAAATACTTACACACACACAAACTTTCGCCTTTTTAATATTAGTGTGATACCTAACTCATAATTCCAATGGTCAGCCGTTGTGGTTTTACATCACGAATTCCTAGGTTCGAGTTTTGCTCACACCCACCAACACCCTCCAAGACAGCAGTGTTTTACGGTAGCTTGTATTTTCAAATGCTCTAGTACACTTATTCAACTCTCCCGGTACTTAGATGCACAATAAACGGATAATAAGAATCTGATAAAGATAAATAGCGTTTCTCAAATCTCGTTTTAAACATACAAAGCGGGGAAATTTGCGCAAAGCCATTAATATCCACCACCTGTAACGAACCGCGACAGGCGATGTGACGCCTTTGAAATTCTTTTACTCCAAAACGCAGTGGAGGCACTTATTAGATTTGTATCCCCCTTCATATGTTAACAGAATGTTAGGCTTTCAGGCATGTACAAAATTAAATTCTTATTTAATTACCCTAATATTATAAAGCTGAAGAGTTTGTTTGTTTGTTTGCTTGAAAAAATTCTTTCAGTGTTAGATACTTAGCCCATTTATCGAGGAAGACTATAGGCTATATTTTATCCCCGTGTTCCTTCGAAAACGTGAACCACGCGGGGTCTACTAATTTAAGTATAAACTGCGGCGCAATTCTTATTATTGTATCACTTAACAAAACAGTACGGTCCCGGGGACACAACTAAAATCCTCCTCAAGCAAGCATGAAACCAGTTTATTAAAGTTAGTTGTAATTCAAATCTCATGTAAGTACTATTTTACAGTGTTAGATACTTTGTTTTTGGTGATAGATACATTAAATCAGTATTAGGCATTTAAAGTTACTATCTATAATATCTAAATAGTAGGTACATAGGTAAAAATCTTAGAGTGTCCTAACGTAAGCATAACAATGTTTCCTAGAGGCATCAGCTCATCTCCCTTCACAGCTTCATTCTTTCACTTCAACACGATGTAAATTTAATTTATTACTCGTAAACACGACGAGACAAGCCTTGTTGAGGGTATCAAATGAACCAAATCTACTTATTCCGGAGATCTTGTTTAACTTATTTTGTCGCTCTTGGAAAATATTAAACAACTAGTGATAAAGAGGTTAGGTAAAATTAAATTTAATAAATAGTTTTAGATGTAGGTACCTATTTTTAAAAGTAAAACCCTTTTTCCAATGGAAATGAGGCACTAAAATATTCCAGGCAGTAAGCGAGTTTGTTGTGGGCTTTTCTTGGACCAAGGCGCATTTGGAACCCACGTAAATTTACTTTTAAGTTTTCGACAAATTATTATCACCATTATATTATAATATTAATACCTGACATTTCGAAGCCTAATTGAAATAATTAATATTGACTTGACTTGAATTAAACGATGAAGTTTTTTTGTGAAAGCTTCTTTCAAAGTTATATACCTACTCCCATAGGTAGTTTTTATTTGCATTGTGTAAGTTTAAAGAATTTCATGAATTACCTACTATTTAAAATAGAGTTTCCACGTAATATTTAATAAGTAATTTTACCAAATAACTTATTAAATATTTTAAGGAACCTTATCACAAGTTTCCATAGACTAATTTTATGCATTATTTTCAAAGCTCGTAATCGTAATACGTGACATTACTTGTAACAGTGATACTAATTCTACTTAAAACAAAAATTATCACTTGACACAATATATTCAAAAGCTTATTAAATTAATCAAGCAGTTTTAACAAGGAAACCCGATTATTCAGAAATTTTTCCACGAGAATCAAGTCATCATCCCCATTGGTTTTGACTCTAGTACCTACATATTTATACATACTTATACATATTTATTTAGAACAACATGCTCTAAACAAAAAAGTCAAACGATCAATACGGCGGGACCTTCGGCGTTTGAGTACTCAGAACATACAGAGGACTATAGAAGCAAACAGGGGGACCAAAGTATTCGCACAAAGTATTGGAAGGTGTCAAATGACTAAGCTTAAGACCTCGGGTGGTAAGACAGTTATCGCAAAGCCTGAGATTCTCGCTGAGATAGAAGATTTCTACGGCCGATTATATGAGTCTCAAGTTTCAAGGCCAGTAACCTGCCACAAAGATCCAAGAGCCAAACTATCCCGTCATTACACTGATGATCTTCCTGAGATCAGCGTAGATGAGATCGTGTTGGCCCTCAAACAGCTTAAAAATGGAAAAGCCCCAGGAGAAGACGGAGTCACCACTGAGCTTTTAAAAGCAGGAGGACTGCCTTTGCTTAATGAGCTAAAGAGGATTTTTGATTCTGTTATTCAGAGTGGGAGAACTCCAAATGCATGGAACAAGAGCATAGTAGTTCTATTTTATAAAAAGGGTGATAAAACACTTCTAAAAAACTACCGCCCCATTTCGCTCTTAAGCCACATCTATAAGTTGTTTTCTAGGGTCATCACGAACCGCCTATCTCGAAGACTCGACGATTTCCAGCCACCAGAGCAGGCCGGGTTTCGGAGTGGCTACAGCACCATAGACCATATGCACACATTGAGGCAGGTTGTACAAAAGTCTCTCGAGTATAATCAGCCTCTGTGTTTAGCATTCGTAGACTATGAGAAAGCTTTTGACACCATTGAAACCTGGGCTGTTATGGAGTCCCTGCAGAGATCCCAAGTTGATTGGCGATACATCGAAGTGCTAAAATGCCTTTACAGCGCTGCGTTTATGTCAGTTCAAGTACAAGGTGCGTCTACAAGACCGATCCAATTACATCGTGGAGTGAGACAGGGGGATGTATTATCTCCAAAACTGTTTTCGAATGCATTGGAAGATGTCTTTAAAACGCTAGATTGGGAAGAAAATGGCATCAACGTAAATGGTGAGCAAATTTCACACCTTCGCTTTGCCGATGATATTGTCATCATCGCAAGTTCGCTGCAGGAACTTTAAAACATGCTGGATAACCTACATATTGCTTCCCAACGTGTAGGTCTCCGGATGAACCTGGACAAGACCAAGGTCATGTTAAATGATCTAGTCACTCCGGGACCTATTACTGTTGATGGATCTTCCCTCGAAGTTGTTTCTGAATATGCTTACCTCGGGCAAATTTTGCATTTGGGTAGAAACAGCTTTGAGAAGTAGATCGATCGGAGAATACAGTTGGGGTGGGCAGCGTTTGGCAAACTTCGCCGAGTCTTCTCGTCGCCTATACCACAATGTTTAAAGACGAAAGTCTTTGAGCAGTGCGTTCTGCCTGTCATGACTTACGGTGCCGAAACATGGACATTGACAGCGAGACTAGTCCACAAACTCCAAGTCGCTCAACGTGCTATGGAGAGAGCTATGCTTGGAGTCTCTTTGAGGGATAAAATCCGGAACGAAGTGATTCGACAAAGAACGAAAGTTACCGACATAGCTCTAAGGGCTAGTACATTGAAGTGGCAGTGGGCTGGTCATGTCTCTCGGACGACCGATGGTCGTTGGAGTCGTAAGGTCCTTGAGTGGAGACCGCGTCTCGGTAAGCGAAGCGTGGGGCGTCCCCCCACTAGGTGGAGTGACGACCTCCGGAAGGTGGCAGGCATCGATTGGATGCAAAAAGCCAAAGATAGAGCCGGCTGGCGCTACTTAAAAGAGGCCTATGTCCAGCAGTGGATACATGATGGCTGATGATGAAATGATGATGATGATGACCTACATATTTGCAAATTTTTAAACAATAAATCAAAATGACCATAAAAATAAATAACTCCCAGTCCCTGTAGAGTTATTTTCAATTACTTTGTAGAAACAAAAACCCCTTCTTATTAAGTAGGTACTTCTTTTAACTTTTAACCAATTCCTTTTTCTTTTCCCCGGCCATTCTTCGTCCTCATTCCTTTATTAGGAGCGTGTTTGTTTTGTCCGGGCCCGCTCCCGGGTCATTATCCGGGTGACACGTGATGCGTGAAATTATTTCGTACTTTACACAATCCGGGGCAATGCGTATGCGCCCCTGTGACGGGTAGCGATGATATTGTTAGGGATATTCTTTTCGAATGAGATTTTTTTATAATAGATTCAATAGGACATGTCTTACGTAGATAAATATACGAATCCAATAATTACGTTAAGTGTGTGCAAGTTTAGTAAGCCAATAAAAAAATATGGTTTCAATCTTTTGCAGTCGAAATGCAAATAAATATGTAATAAAATCTATAAATCTTTTTGTGCTTAGATCAGAGACGGTTTGTTAAGTAGATATGCACCTATAAACTCAATATTATTACAAATACGAGTCTTCTACTTTATTTTCTTCGGTATTTTTGACAGTCTCTAATTCTTCTTTTGTAATGATTCCTCTCGCTTTATCTCGCGATTTCGTAATATTTTGCCTGATGATTATATTACATTTACACCTCCTTTTTATCTTCATATTGGCGGGTTTAGGGTGATAGTATTTTGATTCTGTATATATATCAGAATAGGTATTTAAGAAGTAATAACCGGGAATGCACGGGGTGTGACTCCACGAAATTCAAAGTTTTCTTGCATAAAAGAAAAGCACAATTTTTATACATCGAACCAAGACTGGAACCCAACCTACGAACGCCACATTAGTTAACCACTTGAGCAACGTATCAGTTATAATCATCAATATAGTCAATAGTTCCATTTACCCTTCCGTCGAACCAGAGCTGGTCAGCATACGCTTGTTTATCGAATATACACTCCTAAATGCTTACAGTAGCAATGCTGATTTAAATTGTAGTTCTCTGACCTCTTAAAAAACTCATCAAGTTTACTTAGTGATTAAGGATTAGTTAAGTGATTTTTGCATTTATATTGTTGTCTCGTGAAGTGTTGTCCAAGAGCACGTGAAGTGTTGAACAAGAGCACGTGGCAGGTCACCAATGCGCTGGACTGATCAAGTAAAAACCGCTCTCCATGGATCGCTCCACGAATGTTCTAGGAGAGCCACACTGCGGGAGGAATGGCGACGGATAGTGAGGCTTGCCACCGCGCCCAAATGACGACCACGACCACTCTGTCAAGAGTGTGACGACGAAGAAGAAGTGTTGTCGTTTAAGTGCTGTTCATGATAATATCAAGAAGGTGCAATCGTATTTCTTACGTTTTATGTATGTTATTAAATATTGTAACGTGATTGTAACCATTAATGTGATCCAAATTAAAAAAAGTTAATTGTGTCAACTTGTCTTATCCACATTATAACTACAGAAGTTCGAACGGTATACACCGATTACTCTGTTCCTATAACACGAACGTGTAATGGGGTACATCTGCTACAACGTTTGACATTGTGATGCATTGTAGGCGCAACACCGCGCTGACTCGGTTAGGTACCTATAATCGAGTTTTAGTCTCAGATTAATCGATTTTTTCTTCGTATGAATAATTGTTTTTCCAAAAACAACTATTTAGTACAGTGGAACAAAGGACTTAAGTAGATTCATCTATTTTACCTCCCACTACAGGCCCAGGCCTCCTTCCTTATTGGAGAGGGGATTTGGAGCTTAGACCCACCACGCTACCCCAATTCGGGTTGGCAGAATTAGGGTCGTCGTTATCAATCCATATTTGGCTCACTGCTGAGCTCGAGTCTCCTCTCAGAAAGTCCTAAGTCCTAAACCTAAACCACCTAAGTCCACCACGCTGGCCCAATTTGCAGACTTCACACACGCAGAGAATTAAGAAAATTCTCTGGTATGCAGGTTTCCTCACGATGTTTTCCTTCACCGATTGAGATACGTAATATGTAATTTCTTAAAATGCACACAACTGAAAAGTTGGGGGTGCATGCCCCGGACCGGATTCGAGCCCAATCCCTCCGGAATCGCAGGCGGAGGTCATATCCATTGGGCTATCACGGCTTAGAATTAGGGTGATAATGTTAAATTAACGGTCACATGTTATTAAAAGATTTGACGACCGCCATGGCGCTGTGGTATGCGCGGTGGATTTATAAGACGGAGGTCCTGGGTTCAATCCCCGGCGGGACCGATTAAGGTTTTCTTAATTGTTCCAGGTTTTGCTGGTGGAAGGCTTTCGCCGTGGCTAGTTACCACAATACCGATGTCGTGTAGAAACTGAAAGGGGTGTGGATTTTCATCCTCCTCCTAACAAGTTAGTTCGCTTCCATCTTCGATTGCATCATCACTTACCATCAGGTGAGATTGTAGTCAAGGGTTAACTTGTAAAGAATAAAAAAATAAAAAAGTGCCTCGGACCCGGGTTTACGACGAAGTGTAACATCACCAACTTCCAAACCCGGGCAGAGAATTTTTGCTGTAAAATGTCTCAGAAGAAAGAAAAGCTCAAAAAGTATTTTCTTGACCCGACCCAGAACCTCTTGATCCCAAACCACATAGGGTTACCATTGGACCAACGAAGCAGTAAACAAATTAAGTTAAACAAAATAGCTATTAAATAACATAGTTATAAGATATAATAGAGACCTACAGACAAAAATTTAGAAACTTTCTAGACAAGCGCGTGTTGCCAAAGGCAACATCGCTTTCCATTATACACGATTGCAGCCAAGCGCTGGCCTTTACAATTAATGTACCTTATCTTACCTTATCAGCTGATACTGCTGGACATAGGCCTCTTGCATGGACTTCCAAGCACAACGATCTCGAGCCGCCAGCATCCAGCGGCTCCCTGCAACCCGCTTGATATCCTCGGTCCACCTAGTGGGGGGTCGACGAACACTGTCCTTTTCGGTGCGGGGTCGCCATTCCAGCACGTTGGGACCCCAACGTCCATCGGCTCTTCGAACTATGTGGCCTGCCCATTGCCACTTCAGCTTCGCGACTCGTTGAGCTATGTCAGTGAATTTGGTTCGTCTACGGATCTCCTCATTCCTGATTTGATCACGCAGAGAAACTCCAAGCTTAGCTCGCTCCATCGCCCGCTGAGTGACTTTGAGACTTTATTTCTAATAAGGCGACTCATACTCAGCGACCCATACTCAGCGACCAAGTCTCGGATCCGTATGTCATCACTGGCAACACGCACTGATCGAAGACTTTCGTCTTCAAGCACTTCCTTTACAATTAATGAAAGAGGATATGTAGGTACTGAATTTCTATTTGACCGTTTGTTTTTGATCACAATATGTTGTGAAGTAATGATGAAAACCTAATATAATATCATGAAACAACAAAAACCAATAAGCTCAACACAATATTAGAAATAGTGCAAACAATCAATCCCGCAACGACCCCCACACATTCTGTTGACAAAACCAATGAACATTCTTAATTATTTGCCCGGTTTAAGTAAACAGTCACCCTACGTTCCAAACCAATACAACTTGACCCGTATGTACAATTGACTTCGAGTTTTAATTCAAAATTTTCAAAGTCCGAAGAACCGTTAAGGGTCTTTGTAAAATAGTTGTTTAAACCATTGTTTGACTGCACACAGGGCTGTCTCAATTAAAAATATTGCTAACAAGACAAACATTTGTCGCTACGATTTTCGGTTTTTAATTGGCTTGGTTTGATGGAGATAATGATCTTTATTGGCAAATAGTATGGCGGTATTGTTGAATAGTTGAATTATTATGAATTAATAAATTATAAATAGATAAGTTGGAATTAGGTAGGTACATTTTATAAAAGATCACTTTTAAAACTTTGAAAAATTTGTAGCAATAAGTTATACTCGTAGGTGCACTTATTCACAACTTCATCATCATCATCATCATCATCATCATCATATCAGCCGATGGACGTCCACTGCAGGACATAGTCCTCTTGTAGGGACTTCTAAACATCACGATACTGAGCCACTTGCATCCAGCGAATTCCTGCAACTCGCTTGATGTCGTCAGTCCACCTAGTGGGGGGTCTAACTAACACTAACACTGCGCTTTGTAGTGTGGGGTCGCCATTCCAGCACCTTGGGAAGATGGTGGAAAGTGGCGACCTTCCTTCCAGCCATTCACAACTTAAAACAACATAACTCTTGTTCAAAAACTACTTGTATTTTCTTTACGAAACGTTACTAGAGAGACAAATAGCATTCCATGGATTCGCCGTGCAGGTGCCGGGTCCATCGCGTGGTAGAGAGAAAAACACCAAGCAAAGTCCAGGACTTGTGAATACAGGATGTAGGAACAATTAAGGAATTCCTTGACGATCGATCAACACTCTCCTTCTCTGCTCGTGTTGTTCTTTCTGCCTATCCAAATTTAGTAAGATCCTATTAGAGCAAAAAGAGAAATAAATTAGAGAAATAAATGGTCCTTAACTTAACATTAGTCAAAGGAATGTTCTGTGCGAGCCGCATGCACTTCTGCGTTAGTTAATGAGAGTCCACATAGACCTTTCTAAAGTTTTTCACTGCTTAGGATGACAGCAACTAACTTAATAGTACTACCAATTACTTAACTTTAACTTGAGTAAAACCCTTCTGAGTCCTTTTACTTAAACTCTGCACAGACCTTCAGGTACCGTTAAATTTTATTCATGACTAGCTGGCGCCGCGCGGTTTCACCCGCGTGGTTCCCGTTCCCGTAAGAATACGGGAATAATATATAGCCTATAGCCTTCCTCGATAAATGGGCTATCTAACACTGAAAGAATTTTTCAAATCAGTTCAGTAGTTCCTGAGATTAGCGCGTTCAATCAAACAAACAAACAAACTCTTCAGCTTTATAATATTAGTATAGATAGTTTCGAGTCTAAGCAAGCTAAAATTTACTTATAACTTTAGAACAATTTCAATACGAATTACGAACACATTAAGCCCTGTTTTAGATACACAAATTAAATATAATGCGATCCCGCGATTCCCCATTGAATTTTAAAGGGGTTCGGGTCAACATTTGGCTGTTTATCAGACCAGTTGCAGGACATTTGGGGTTATCTCTAGCCGCCATCTTGTGGGGTCTTGCGGTGTCAAGGAAAGTCCGGTTATGAGAAGGGTCACTTGTTAATTAGTTTGACTTGATTTTGAATTGGGTATCTTATTTTGTGTTTAGATTGGAGTGATTTACAAGTCATTTAAATTGTTTGTGTTTAAACAACTTGCTAGCTAAGGTAACCTAATAAATAATTTACTTAAATGATTTTCTAGTGACACGTGTTTCCATGTTGTTATTCCATGCATCTTATACTTTTCAAAATTAGAAAGCATTATCTTTAAAAGAAAATATATAAAAAAGCCTTATAATTTTTTGAGTATCTCTGACTTACCAAATATTTATTAAGAAAAATCGGCACACCTAAATAGACACTCGGACATTATAAAAGTTGTCAAACAATTAGTGGGATTACAACCACACCTTAAAAACGGTACGCTGGTATAAATGGTAGCAGGTATAACTTACAGAACTTACAGAACAAGAGATTTAGAGCTTCTTAGAAGTAATACAATGTGTATATATTTGCCTATACTGAAGATATAAAATGTCTATATAGCCTGAATCTATACTCAATCAAAAAGTCAAAACTTACAGTCAGGAAATTATCCTGCTTTAGATGTAATGTATAAATAAAGAATATTGTTTATCAATTTATAAGCTGGGAAAGCGGTCAACCACAAACCGATTACACATAAAATCAACCAAAGCAAAACCAAAAGTTATTCCGCTAACGACGGAGTCCAAACACAAAAATGCCGGTATTATATTGTTTCCCGCCCTCGCGTCAGCCGTGACGCGAATGCATAATCAATCAGTAATTCAGACGCGTCGCATGGAAGCATCCCACTTCCAAATCATCCATCCGAACCGCACCATCCACCTCCGTACACAGGGGATTTGAATTTCACAAAGATTCCAATCTTTATTTGGGTTCTGTAGGTGTTAAATACATTTTTTTTCTCATTGGTTTGGTCAGGGATTTTGCGCACGTTCTTTTGGATGTAACTTTGAATTTACGAAAATTAACAGTTACCTAATAAAACTGATTGTTTTGTACAATTGAAAAATATAGGAGGTCACACATTCGTTTCAAAAAGAATATTTGCCATAATTTTAAATATGACCAACATTCCCATTCCCCTCCAACTAGTCGGGAAACACTGTATTAGGAGTGGGTACGGCAATAGACCAACAAGACGGCGATTGAACCACCACCCGTCCGTGATGAGTCCGACCGCTCTTACCGTTGAGCTATTGAGGCTCTCAATTAATTTATTACTTTTTAATTCTTATTCTTAATTAATTTAAGATAGATCAATCATATAAAAATTACTATTATTAGCGTTAACCTTGAAATATAATAATTAATTTTTAAAAATATTTGTACTTCTGTTGGTAGAAATATATTTATTTATTTTGCGTATAGAGCATAGACAGGTAAAATATGCGGAACCCCTCAGTGCTATAATCGGACTGTCACTCGGTATACAAATATTATTTTTCTTTCAAGTATTTCGCTGGTTTAGACTAAACGCCTTTGCGGTCGAAGGGAGGCGACAAAGAAATATTGAACGAATGAATGAACGATAATTTCTAAAAGCTTTTACGCCTGTTTATCCGTTCCTGGGCTCCGCTGGGAGCCGCCATATTGATGTTTTGACAGCGAAAGACGGATTTTTAATTATTGTGATGCATAAATTGCGAAGTCATTGTGACACGCCTTGTACTTTTGTATCGTGTGACTTCTTACAAAATAACGCTGTTTTAAGTTTTACACAAATATCTACTATGAAATTCAGATTTAAATTAAGTTAGGTACTGTTGTTCAAATAGGATAAAAGATTTAGGACTGGTAAAATTTAAGTATATTAAACAAAAATAGTAGGTAGGTATAAGTATAATTGTATACATGAATGTGGTTCAAGTAGATCACAGAACATAGAAAACGTATAAGCTGCTTAGACCAGTAAAATTATTTAAATGGTTTAAGATAATTAATAGATTTTTAATAGATAGTCCGTCAAACTGCATTGAAGCCAATGAGAGAGCCTCAATAGCTCAAAGGTAAGAGTGGTCGGACTCATCACCGAGGGGTGGTGGTTCGATCCCCGCCCCGTTGGTCTATTGTCGTACCCACTCCTAATATAGTCTTTCCCGACTAGTTGGAGGAGAATGGGAATATTGGTCATACTTTAAAAAAAATATATGGCAAATATTCTTTAAAAAAATGACTTTATTCTATTAGATATGTTACGTGCATACAAAATCACCGCAAAAAGTGTTCCTAACTCAGGTACTCCGTTGAGAACTTATTACGTTTAAAATAACTGTCGTTGTTTACTATGCAACTAAATGAAATTAAGACAATTTTGGCGTTTTTGTTCAGCTTGATGTCAGACACGCTAGTGCCATATCTAATAGTAAAAAATCATTGATTGTAGCAGTGTTGTAACACGAAATAGTAAAGCAGAGTGTTGCTATTCTTGGGTTAAGGCAAAAGGTAGTATACGATGCAAATATATATAAGATCAAAATGAATAAAATGCTGGCTCTACAAACTTTTAGTAAATACGTATTACAACAAAAAGCACAAGATATGAAAAAAGAAATTTAAAAAAGTTCCTTTTTCATGAAGTAGGCAAAATGAGTCTTTATTTAAGTTTAAGGTGACTTAGTTTTCTTTATAAGTCAATCGCGCTACTATTACAAAAAATAAATGGGATGTACCTAACCAACGCAAGCTCATTTCACATTTCCACAATGAGTTCAGTTCATTCAGTTGTAAACTACTACGCCAACAGTTTGATTAGAATAAACTTTATGTAAATTGCAATAAAGTTGAAATTTAAGTAAATAGTGCAGCAAAGCTGTAAGAGTAAGTCCACGTCATAACCTCTCAGCGAAATTGAAGAAACTGTGTGAGATAAATCGTGTTTCAGATGTGCTCTTTTAGATACGGACGTCGGGTTTAGTAACATAAATGTATCTAAAGCTAAGGCATAAACTGGTAAAACTTAAAACTAGATAGACCTTTTAACTACATATTAAAATTGCCCTAATCGCACAATTTATTGCAAATGATTAGAAAATCAACATGAAAAGAATCTCAAATCTATTGTTCAAATCGTACAAATCTCAGGTCACAAATTACAAATTCAACTTACTAACTCCTTGTTAATCTGTCTCAAAATCAAACTGAAAAACTAAAAAGCAGATTTTCATATCTTACACAGATGGACAGAAAATTTCATGAATAATATGAAAACAATTATGATCATCAACAGAGTTTTTGTTTGATTGAAATAAGAGATAGTAGAGTAGGTACCTACAGCCTACTACAGAACTATCCAGTATAGTTCCTACTTGAAATGTACATTTCAATGAATTCGATATTATGAAGACGGATATTTCACTACGGCTCTCCCCGTGACAGAAGTGCTGGCTTATTTATGCACCAAGGATCAGCCTACTAAAATCATTAACGTCGGATAGATAGATAATTTTGGGTTTGCAATGAGGGAAACCGGGGCGAATTACTAGTAACAATATAGGCCTCCCAGTGTAAACGCAGCGGATGCGATGAGCAATTCCGGTGCTGTGATTGGCCGAATTTCCCCCGAGGCCGGCCGCGACACAACTCTTAATTTCTTGTTTCAGTTTCTTGTCTGCGTACTAGAAAAGAGGTATTTTCGATAAAATCAACTTGCGACCTTAGGTCCCGATATTATTTTTTACTTAGGCTGATATCATACCACACCAATATTAAAAAGGCGAAAGTTTGTGTGTAAGTGTGAAAGTGTATAAGTGTGTAAGTGTGTAAGTATGAAAAAATCTATGGTTCCCGCGGAATTTGTAAAAAACTGAATTACACGCGGACGAAATCGCGGGCGTCCGCTAGTTTATTATATTATTATTATATGTTGGGAGCAGCCCACATTGGATAACACAGAATTTAAAGTTCCTGGGCATGTAGCCATGTACGCACGTCTTTTCCCGTTCTACAATAGCAAACGCTTTGAAAATTAAAAAAAATGGGCGTGACATTCGTTGTCGTCACGTGATCAAGTTATCAATCGTATTTTGTCATTCCCATACATTTTTTCTAATTTTCGAAGCGTTAGCGTTTGTAGAAAACGAATCCGTGTGCCACAGGAACGCAGGTCCGGAACCTTTATTATCTATTTGGCTCTATGCTTTGGAACACTAATTACTATTTCAATAAACTAATAAATACAAACAAAATAATAAACAATTAACTCACACACTCAGATTTTATTAGGTCCACTAGATTGACTGATTATTACAGTTTTTACGTAATTTCATTTACGAAATACACTTGCACGACTATGCACATTCACAGTTTTATTAAGTAAGTAAATTAGATGTGGCATGCTTAATTATATCCGTTAAATTAAAAAGGAAACTGACTGTAACTAAACATATGTATTCTGTACTGTAACACGAAAACATATAAATAATCAAAAACAGAGCATAAAATAAGTAGAAGCTTTTTTTAAAATGGCGTAGATCTAACCTTTACAGGGTCTTAGACTAACTACATGCCTGTAATAAGATGCCTTCACAAGTGACGTGCTCTAAACAAAACCGCACTCAAATCACACGTCACCGAAGCGGAAGAGTGAGCGCTCATTTCGGAGGGAATTAATGAATATTAAGTGCACGCGCACCCATCGTGTCGTAAATATAACAAAGCGCCATCTTGTGAGAGACACTTAATTTTCTTTGAACCTCGGGGAGTTGGATTTACATTATAAGCGGTGCGTTATTTCAAAATGACAATCTACATGGAAAGGATTTTTAACTGATACCTATGTTTTAAAATGCAACTTGCAAGGTTCTGTTTTGGTTTCCTACCAAGACAATAGGGATTTTTAAATTGTATATAAATTAGGAGTATGCTAATAGTAAAGCGATTTTCTAAAAGTAACAGGATATTTGCGATCATTACTTTCTGAAAAATGTGACGTCGTTGATACGCTGATCGTTAGTTTTATATGGGCGTTCAAAAAAATTTACAAATATCTTTGTTATTTGTGTGTTTACTTAGTTATATATTTACAAAGTCACGTTTAATGTTAGGAAGCTAAAAATTTATGAAATTTCATCTAATTAACTAGGTGCACATCCCAGTATAAGTACAAAATGGAAAATTCCTATCGCAATACAGGTTCGTAAAGATTTCTCAGGGAAGGCAGGGCATTTTTGTATGTATCTATGGTGTGCACGCCACTGGTCATGCCAAACAGTTTTTACCAAAATACGTAGGATACACATTCTTAGATTGGCATAGTAGAATGAAGCAAATTCATGAACAGAAATTTCTTAGCAGAGAAATTTTTGTTCATGTATTAAATGAGTTACTTTATAACTTAGGTAAGTAATTACCTAAGTTAAAAAGTAACTCATATTTTCTACGACTACAATAAACTCTTATTTTTTTTATTCTTTACAAGTTAGCCCTTGATTACAATCTCTCCTGATGGTAAGTGATGATGCAATCTAAGATGGAAGCGGGCTAACTTGTTAGGAGGAGGATGAAAATCCACACCCCTTTCGGTTTCTACACGAAACCGTACCAGAACGGCCAAAGCCTCCCAGCCAGACCTACACCAATTAAGAAAACCTCAATCGGCGCAGCTGGGGATCGAACCCAGGACCTCCGTCTTGTAAATTCACAGCGCTCACCACTAGCCCCATGGAGGCCGTCTTAGTTGTAATATTACAACAAGAGCGTATTCAAATCTATTTCTGAGGTGTAACGCATCGGTTAAAAAGTGTTTTGACATTTTTTTTACGATATATTTTCACAAGAGCACAAATAGACAACAAAACAAAATGTCGGTAAATTTTAATGCGATTCGCCATCACAGAGCGGTCCTTTTCCTATATTTGTTATTCTGAAAGGGCATTATTACGGTGGTCGCGCTCGACGATGATGGATTGTTAGCTTCAAATCACATGAGATTTGCGCGCCTCCTCATGAGATGGTACACAAAAAAATAAAATCTACTGTCAAAGAAATATGCATTTCCTTAAAATTAGAGATATATAAAAAACGTAATGCTATATTGTATTTTAGCAGACTCAAAACTTATTACAAAAATAAGAAAAACTAATGTCGAACAAACAACATTTGTTAGGACAACTAAATTAACAAATTAAACTGTAACCAAAATATGACCCTAGAAATGGCAGAGAATGAACTTGAGTGAAGTCACGCACTTGTGAACGTTGTGCTTAGGGTTAAAGGATCCTTTGACTGTTAACAAACACTCCCCTTTTCCACTCAAGTCACTTCCCCCGCCTAACCCAATTAACCCATAAAGAATTACTTAATAAGAGATGTGGACGGCTCGAACGCCACGAGCACACTGAAGCCGTCCGTACCGCAAGTCGTTGCAACGCGGCAATAACATGTATTTTTATGACAATTAATATAAATAAGTATGCATTAAGTTAATACATTTATTTAGCACTTTATTTTTTTGTTGGTTAGTAAGATTTTTTTTTAATTTCCATATTTTTGTTTATTTCGATTTTCATGTTTGGGGTTTTCCTAAGATAAGCAAACATAACAAAAAAATCTGTTAAACGTATAGATTAAAAAAATATCTTATGTTTAAACGAGATAAACAGACAGCAGTTTATTTTAAAAGTAGATAAAGATTTTATAAGAGCTATGTTTAATTATTTTTTTACCGCGTTATTTCTGTTACCGTGCAAATACAGAAATATATCATCTATATTACTCACTTGAGCTTTACATTAGTGAAAAAAATGGTTTGTTTATTTGTGGTGAAAGCATATAAAAAAAAAAAACAACTAAATAACGATTAATGTCAAAAATTTAACAACATCCGTGTCGTACTGTAGTTGACACACTTGTTATTTTCCGTTAATGTTGAGCAAATATTTGACGAAGCTGTAAAGATTCGCTGCCAACTGTCTTGCGGGTAATTTACTTTGACAAATCATCTTTTTTTGTTGTCTTCGGTTTAAGTTCCAGTGGGTTTTATGTTGAATATTTGTAATAAGATATATGTGAGACGATTATCAACTGCCAACCATAGATAGTTATCTCTTTAATTTAAAGTTACTTAATTTGAATTTGACTTAATTCGATATTCGCTAACAAATAATTAATTAGTTAATTAATTCGCTTACATTTACATTATATTCAATGGCATACTAGATATTATTATTATTTTTTTATTCTTTACAAGTTAGCCCTTGACTACAATCTCACCTGATGGTAAGTGATGATGCAATCTACGATGGAAGCGGGCTAACTTGTTAGGAGGAGAATGAAAATCCACACTCCTTTCGGTTTCTACACGACATCGTACCGGAACGCTATATCGCTTGGCGGTACGTCTTTGCCGGTAGGGTGGTAACTAGCCACGGCCGAAGCCTCCCACCAGCCAGACCTGGACCAATTAAAAAAATCTCAATCTGCCCAGCCGGGGATCGAACCCAGGACCAATTCTTGGAATCTTGTAAATCCACCGCGCATACCACTGCGCCACGGAGGACGTATTAGTGATTGGCATGTATTTAAAAACATGTAGTTTGGCGATTTTATAGCAAGAACTACCTAATACCATTCAATGGAATGGTATTGGGTAGTTTTTGAAAAAAACGTGTGCGTCGCGGCGTGGAGCCGGAAGTGATAACTTAAACCGTATGCGTGTAAGAAAGGGAAGCCAGACAGAGTGACGCCGTAACGCGTTACGATACGAAGCGGTATACCCTTCCATGAGAAGTTTTCACTAAAAAAACGCAGACATGTAATCTCATACTTTAATCAACTTTAAATACTTAAAAAACTTTAATGTCAAAAGTTTTACTTTGATATTCTGTATTTAAAGTTGAAACGAGTACCTAAAAGACAGACTATTCTACAACGAACTAGAACTCCCAACAGCGACATCTGAACAAAATCCATTTCAGAAATCTCTGCATTACGAACGAGATACGTACAGTGATGTAGTTAGCTGTACAGACTACGGACATGCAAATATTGCCAGCGGATAGTTCGCATGAAGTTAAATAAGTCAGCCGCGAGAGGGTCCCAGAGGTCACGGCGTACGACATTTGGCGAGCCTTTATTTTACCTTCTATCTAGCCACCCTACGATACAGCGTGTTCTAAATATATACCAATATTTCAACTATGAAAGGTTGGATGCATGGAAAATAGTTCGCAATTCAGTCTCAACTGCTGAACGGATCTTAACCATTTTTAGCACGTGACCTAAATGGGTGCAATCACGACACCAGTGGAGTACACTATAGATGTAAAATGCGCTGCCTACTTCGAGAACTCATTACAAACCTGTACTAAAGAAGTAATTTTCCAATTTTGTACGTTTTGCAGGCACTATGTTTAAAAGCCTAGATTTTATTTTTATTTATTTATTTACAAACTAATACTAACATTACAAGTAACAAAAAAAAAATAATAAAATATCAAAACCATATTTTACATAAGTACTATAACAAATAGCCCACTGGACAGCCTTTGTGAGTTCACTGAAAGTACAATTAAATAAATCTATGTTGTAAGCGACGATGTTGAGAGTGCGAAGTGCACGCGTCACGGGTTAAAAAAAAAGTTAAAAACTTTGTACTCGCCACTACATGAGACACATCATTGTTTTAGCTGAATTGTTTTTTATTAAGTGGCAAGTTAGTTCTTAACCACGATGACTGATATTACATGCGGTCGCAAAAGGCAATGTCTATGAATTTGGTAAGGTGACGAGCTAATATGAAAGAGGTACGGTACCTACAAGTTTATTTTACCCATATATTCTTTACTCGGTTCGGGTAACGCAAAATCGGTTCGACCGGTTTTTTATTTAATTTATTCTTTTGTCTTTCTAATAGCTTGATGTTACAATTTAGACTGAAAGGTGGCGAAACTATTAATGCAGCAAACGAGATTGTCTGTTTAAGAGTTAATATAATTTTGCAGTTCTAATTCCTATAATTTGTTCCTATACTAATGTAATTGATTCTTTAGCATTTTGGACTAACTAAACTAAAAAAAATATGACGTGTAATAAAACGGGCACCCTGTATAACTCCAATGTGAGATACATTTGACATAGCTGCATTATATATGAGACGAGTTAACAAGCATGTAGTTACTGGCTACCGTTCACTCTGCGTCTCCTGAGATACTGTGCCACTGTGTGTGTGTGCAAATATAATGTCTTTAAATTTGTTCGGCTTATAATGATCTACGTACTGTTAAAATATTGTCTCTGATCTTATTTATATACAAATCTCTCAAATCTGGTGCAGTAAAGACGATCTGTATATATTATTTCTTTTCAATATAAGGTATTTATTAGTATATTTTGATATGTATTTTATTCATTATTGTAGGTATTTGTGTAATATTGTTTATGTATTAGGATGTAAATTATTTGTATGTATGTGTATTACTAATACTATGGTTATTTTTGTTTTACGCCACCTGCTGATGTCCTTAAGTTTTCCTAAACCGAAGGTTGCCTGGAAGAAATCGCTACTTAGCGATAAGGCCGCCTTTTGTATGCTGATCTCTTCCTAATTTGTTTTTTATTTCACTTGTTTTTGTCTTTGTGGTGTGCAAATAAAGAATATTTATCTTTATCTTTATCTTTATATACAAATAAATTATGTGGTACAATCTATAATTGTTATTAGGCGCATTGAGAAAAGTGCTAAATGAAAATTTGTTGTTGTAAATTTTACAATACTCTAGCGATATTCTCTAAAGATGTTTTTTATAATTCGTCAGTGAGAGTTTTGAATAAGTCTATAAGTCATGAGAAACAAAGAGACGAATACGAAACGTTATTTAAAATAATCGTTAGAAAATAGCGCTACTGTAGATAAACAGTGAAGGTACAAACCTAAGTCTCAGGGGCGGCGTTCTTGCATAGAACTGAATTTTCGAAATTCCGGAAACACACAATTAATAATATAAATGCACGTGAATATAACTTGAAAAGTAACAGATTTCTATACAAAATTTCATGTATTCCTTCTTTTCTCATTTTGGTTTATTTAAATTTTATCACAATTATATCGGATTATATGAATGTAAGCTGCTGCTATAAGCATCTATGTATCTTCGAGATTTTTTAGGAAATAACTACGGTAGGGGTAGGGTAGAGGTAGGACAGGGGTTGGGTAGGAGTAAGGTGGGGTAGGGTAGGAGTAGAGTAGGGGTAAGGTTGAATAATAGTAGTGGTAGGGTAGGGTAGGAGTAGGGTAGAGGTAGGATATGTTAGGGGTAGAGAATACGTGCACATAAGTCAAAGCGAAGCTTGACCGGGTCCGCTAGTGTGTAATAAAATAAGACAAACAGAAAAACTGACACACACAAAGCTTGAAATAAAAAAAAAGATTGATTTTGTTTGAACAGCTATATGAATTTGACAAAAAATACAGTTATTTTAAAACCACAGACAGGCACTTCAATTTTATTTTTAAATTTAATTTTATGATTATGTTGACTAGATAATGAAAGGACCGTATTCCATAGTATGAAATCTTACAAATAAATCGTAATTCACAAACGGTCAGGTAAAGTGGGGCTGGCCGGAACTAATTCGTCTCTAACTGTGTTAGCGACAACTTTGATGCTCCTTCCTTCCCCGGCTTCCCCCAGGATATCATCCGACGAGGAATTAGATTAGTTATAGTTGTTGGCTTCGCTAATAAAGGGCGAAAAGTTTCCTGCCCCGCTATGATGTTATGAGTTAGATATGAGTGATGTTGGCGAAATTTTCTTGAAATATACCAATTTAATTTAAGTTAAACAGTCCACGCTCTCCGTCTTTTAGATATATTAAGACATGATATTTAAAGAATAGCTTAAAGCGCGATATTAAAAACTTAAGTACCTAACCGATATTTTTCTTCGAGATAAAAAAATCGGTGCAACTTTTTTTTTTAAATGTTTACAAGTTAACCCTTGACTACAATCTCACCTGATGGTAAATGATGATGCAGTCTAAGATGGAAGCCGGCTAACTTGTTAGGAGGAGGGTAAATTGGCGGTACGTCTTTGTCGGTAGGGTGGTAACTAGCCACGGCCGAAGCCTCCCACAAGCCAGACCTGGACCAATTAAGAAAACCTCAATCGGCCCAGGCCGGGATCGAACCCAGGACCTCCGTCTTGTAAATCCACCGCGTATACCACTGCTCCGAGACCGTCAATAACCTAACCTAACACTAGCATCAAAAGGATACCGACGTTTGGTTGTTTATTTTTTTTTTTTCAGTCTAAAAAAATCTTGATCGCAACCGATTATACCTTAGTTCTTATTTAAACTATACAGAAATCTACTCAAACACACCAAAAATTCAATCAATATTAAGTATCAGTCAAGCTTTTCTGAATTGATTCGCACATTCAAGCAATACCTAATATAGGTACCCTACCAGAGTAGAAAAGAAAATAAAAAGTTCCCGCACGTTCGGACGTTCGTGCGTCTCCTCAAAATGCATAGCCCATTACAAGAGCAACTTTATTTTGATTTTGTGTTTAAACAATGAGGGCGGTATTTTTACGGCGCACTGTAATGAATTTCAGCCTCAAGTTATGGATGTAGTATTGAGACCACGACCAAGGAATAGCGGATTTCAACACTAGTAAATTACATAATGAAACATTTTAATCCATACTTACAAAGTACGCTTCTAAAGTAATACAAACACAAGCTACACACTACACAGCGTCTTCGCCAGGGAAGACTAGGCGCCCAATTTTTAACGTCATCTGGACGTGTGGACTTTATACACGGTCACGGGGGCGTCATAACTGATACATTCAGGCTAAATTACCCTTCCCGAACGGCCCTTTTAGCCGAGGTCCGAGTCTCAGTGAAGACGCCATTAGAGAGTTGTTCTGCCCATCTCTTCTGCTTCTGCCTTCGGTCCCCATAAAGCGATGCTTCTGCGTTTGCCCTAAACACCCGGTGACGCCACTGAAGTCTCATTAAGCCGGTAGACGGTACTTACACAATTAGGAAAAAAATATAAAACATCGTCTCTCTGGCTGTCTGTTCGCGATAAAATAGAAACATACTGAACGGATCTTCATGCGGTTTTCACTAATAGATAGAGTGATTCAACAGGAAGTTTAAAGTATATATGATTGTCAATTTGTCATTGAAAACGTTGTCCTGTGAGATATACTACTCCAAAAATAAAAGGAGTATAATGAAACATACCCTAAAAATATTATCAACATATAATAATATACTCATACGCAGTTCGCTCCTCCTCTCTGTAGTCTCAACCTTAGTTCAGCTCGTCGAGACATCAGATGCGTTAAAAATTCACGAAAAAGTCGCAGGGTGTTCAGAAATTTTGTACACCTCATTGAATAACATTGCCTCATGCATAATTTTCGGTTGGGATATTTTGTCGCTTGCTTTTAACTGGTAATAAGATTTTGTTCTAAAAATATGCTAACCATAAATATTTTGTACGAAATGTTTGGCAATATCCTAATATCTTATTAGAACCTGCCTATTTTAACCTATTGATTTAATTTAGTATTGAGTGTTGAATTTTCATTCTACTTAAGTCGATATTACAGGGTTCTTAAGTCTATTTACAATGCTAGTTAGTTGTTTTAAAAATAGTCTTCTTAATTGATTAGAATAAGATCTTATTCAGAGATTTGTTGTAGTTTTGTACCTTCCTAATTGTAGACTGAGACATTTGGATAGCGCATAGCAAAACGGATTAGTCCAGTCTAGATGTCCAATATTGCGAAAGCCTCAGACCGTCCGGCGACTCCCTTAGGGCATTCCGTTCAAAATTTTCAAATTGTCTCTCGTTAGATTACTTCTGCCATATTTATTGACATACGTATGCATAGATTGAAAGGGTCTTAGCAAATAACCCTGGTATCTAAAGTTTTGCCTCGTTGATCCAGTGGTTAGCCCATGCGACTTGGGATCACGAGTTTTGGTCCGGGCTATGAAATACTGACCTTTTCTTTCTTCTAAAAAATTCAAGTCAAAACAGCTCTCCATGGTTTGCGAGATGCGAAGTTGACATCATCTGTTAGGGGCAGAATCTATCTACCCTCTTTCTTAAAATCTCTTTCTTAAGATTATCTTTCTTAAGATCTCTTAAAAATCTCGTCATTTTATCGTGGAATGTACCCGTTTAAATAATATTCATAATGAACAACCACGAAACAAGTTTAAAATCATAACGATACTGAGTCGCCTGCATCCAGCGAATCCCTGCGACTCGCTTGATGTCGTCAGGCCTTGAAAGGATAATGATGAAAAATTATATAAGTATGATTAAAGAGTTTGTGTTTGTTAGTAGAAACAGATAGTCGACAACTATTTTGGCTATTACCAACGTAAAACAATTATCTACCAATTCGTTTGGAATTTCCCAAAATTTTGCGAACAACTAAAATTAGTTATGGGACCTTTTTAATGAACCGTGAAACATTTCAATTTTCCACATTCATTGGCAAATCAAGCGGGGTCCAGGGATCGTCATTATTGGCAAAATTTCACATTTACCATAGCATGCATAGTTTTATCATTCCTACGGGGAATATTACGTTTAATGTTCGGTTATAATGATACAAAGCATCTGAACTCGCCTCGTTAAGGTCATTTCGGGGCAAATGAGGCCCTTTTGGCGATCATTATATGATATCCTACTTGCGTTGTCGTATTTTGGTGATATAGTTATTTTGCTTTTTGGCGCAGTGGTATGCGCAGTGGATTTACATAACGGAGGTCCTGGGTTCGATTCCCGGCTGGGCGATTGAGATTTTCATAGCCACACAGTCTTACAGAACAAGGCAGTTTCCCAAGTAGGTACAGATTTCATATCGTTGGGCACAGCGATACTGTGAATTGTGAAATACCTAAAATAAGCATAATTACGATTTAATGAGGCAATAAAAAAGCTCGATAAGTTACGCTCATCTGTTATTATTTGCCGCGCCTCGACAAATGGGTACATTGTTGCGATTGGTGGATATTTGTCGGAGATATTTATGGCCAGTGATGACATGGAGCTACGAACAATTAATGAATATTTCTTTGCTATTTTCTATCATTCGAGGAACAAATCATATTCATGACTATAATATGCTTAAACTTAGTGTACATATTCATGGCAAGTTGAGCTATTAACGAACCGAACCTTGATGGTAGATATATCCTTCCAAACCATATTCCTTTTATAACAAATATTCCATTCCATTCCATACTGAAAATTGTCTTGTAAGGCAATTACCACTTAAAATCGCAAACCAATTAAGAGCGCGCAGCGCGTCGGTACGATATGGATAAAATTCGAAGCGCAAACGAGACGCCGAATTATGACTTTCACGTGAGTGAAAAGCACGGAGCGATTGACGTGCGACGCAAATTTCATGACGTGAGCGCCAAAACCATTTTTACCTAATTACAAGTAAATTAAACAACATAACGAAAAACAAAATGACCATGTTCAAGATATATACCTAATTTTCTATACAAAACAAAAATTTAAGAAAATAAGTTTGCTTTTCCTGAGATTAAAAGCAAAATGTGAGCAAAACATCTATTTTTAAAAAAATAAACTATCGAGAAAAGTTTTACAAATTGTGTATTTTGTATAGTCATAACAAAGCTAATACTTTGAAATATCATTTATCCAAATATCAGGCTCCTAACTTTTCCAGAATCTGAGATCCGGAACCATTTGTAACCACCAAATTACATATTGCACACTCCTAATGGACGCCTCTCGTGACCAGAAGGCTGGCCAATATTTAGGAGATCAGAGAATCAGTATTGCCAACGTGGAAATACTGCTAGTTTTCTGTCTTTAGATTTATTACTTTTTGATTTTACATATACACATACATAGATACATCTTGTAGACTGTAATTATATACAAATCATAACTTAATTTTACATAATATACACATGATGATGATGATGGTAATGATGATGATGATGATGATGATGATGATGATGATGATGATGGTAAAGTTTAATTCTTAAGACTAAATTTCATTTAGATCTTTTTTAATGAAAGAAAAAATATTTCGTAGCTCCGTGCTACGCACAGAAACACTCAATACGGCATACAAATTTATGCATGGCTAATTAAACGTATCATGTTAATTGCAGCCAATACCAAAACTGTATGTTTACGTAATAAGTGTAATAAGTAAATGCAAATACTTGCAAATAATATTTTTAAATTATACCGTTTTTGCGAGATTTTTTTTATAAACTGTAGCCAGTATGATTAAACAATTTTTTACTGGAACTGAATAATATAATGTAATTTGAATACGTCTTATGTCTATATTTAATGAGTAATTGTTCTTTAATAAATAAATAAATTCTTAGACTAAACAAGTATACAAACACAAAAAACAAGAAATATTGTCATTAGAGAGACAACACTCTCTAATAACACCTACGAGAATGAGGTACCTACTATGAGTATCTTGATGTATAGGTACTTTGATGTCTTAGCCATTTTATCTATATTATTTATTTTCTACAAATAGTGCAACACAAACCACAGTTCGTTTTACTGTGCACTGGTTATTATTACATAATACAATATTTAAGAAAAAAATTATATAACAAACGAAATGAGAAGAAAACAGAGAACAATCATTAGTGGGTAGTTGAATAAATATCATAATTATAGTGTGAGTGAACCGCTACTACGACGCTACACAGGCTGTCCCAAAAAGTATTCCTTTAATTTCCGTTTAAGTACGTATTATTTATACTATATATTTATTTTGTTACTTATAATATTTTGTATTCTGTGCTACAATCAAAATCAAATAAACAAGCCATATTTAAAAAACTGTGTGTCAATGCTTATCATTTTGTGCACTACTTTCTTTTTCTCGATAAAAGTAAATATAAGGTAAAAGTGTCATTTAACTTTTTGTAGCCAAGGGAAAATTGCGAGACCTTTGCAATAGGTATGCAAGAAAGGTAATCCGTTGTAAAAGTTCCGACAGCGGCCGTAAATCGGGCAGTTTAAACGTTTTTGGTTAAGCAAATGTACGCATAAATTAACTAGATTGACAAGGGTGAGATACCTCTTTTTACAAAACATCCGAAACATTAAGATACTGTTGCTAATTTTAATGTTTATTTAGAGTTTATATTATTGTTTAGTGTAAAATTATAACATCTTTTTTAATTTTTTTTCTTACTTATGGTTAATTATGTAAATAATTACATAATTAACACAATTCTTTACACTACATACTTTAGGACAATTTCTTAAATTACCTATAGAATTTGGATTTTCTGGATAACTTTTCTTGCGCCTGATTTTAAAAGATATCCTAATTTTCTTATGAGAACTATCGAACCGGTTAGTTTATATTATTTTACTCCTACTACTACTACTAATACTATTTAAATAGATATATTTTTTAGGAAAAGTTTTAGTAAAAATTATTATTTGTTGATGTTTCGACTTACATTACATTACATTACATTTACAATTTAATACATTACATACGATTTAAATAATAAAATAATCTATTGTAAATATACACATGTAGGCACTCATATAATATTGTTGCCATACAAGTAAACAGTTTATAATACAATAGGCGATTGATGTAGCGACAATACCTTACCAAATTTCCCAGAGGGACAGTTGGACACGTCTCAGCAGATTAACACGCAATTCATATCTATTATTGTCCTATTCAGATATTATTGATGCTGTTTCATGCAGCAATATTATTAATTTATGTATAACTACGAGAATAAATTAATATAATTCTAAATAATGTTTTATCTACATTTCTATAACTATAGGTTTTTATAAAAACATAGATTGAGAGATGAAAAATTTAAGTGAACTTAAAAATGGTAATTAGTTACGTCAGTATCAATCTTACTTTTACTTATTTTCTAGAATGTATAAATCCACATTATTGGGTACTATTTTAAAATAATTGAAGCCCTTTTAGCATAGTACTGAATGCGTTGTTGTATTATGCATTTGGGAGGTCCAGGCTTATAAGGAGTTCCAACTCGAGTCAAATTACGAATTACAGAAAACATCTGAGTCTGTCAGATGTAGAAAGAGAGTCATGTGGCACGTTGACTCTCTTTCTACAAACGCTAACGAATTACATTCCATCGATATATTGATCACGTGACCTTTCTATAATGCCATTCCCATAAATTTTATAATTTTTGAAGCGTTTGCGATTGTAGAAAGTGAATCGACGTGCCGCATTGCTACAGGCCCTGGTGGCAAAATCTTAGCGGATATCTGCAGGATTACGCGTAGAAACCAGTGATAAGTTTTTTTAAAAATTGACGCTAACTTGTAGTTTCGTTGTAGTTTGAAATTCAGAAAATACTTACTATTAGTTATATGATACAAATATGCTGTGTGTGTGTGTGTGTGTCTTCAAATCCTGTTTGTTGCAGTTTCTTCTAAACATGGCTTGAATCGATTGTAAACGAATTTGCAGCAGCAGAAGTAATAGCCAGGTTTATTTATAACACAAAAGCAATGCTTTTGGTTAAGAACGATTTTCAATAATTGCAGCGTCCGCCAGACAGGCCGCTACAAAATTCACCGCACTCTGCATAAATAGACACGGCAACAATCGCGACATTGACGTTCTGCCACCGGACAAACGCATCCCCAAACATTTATTAACGAATTGGGCAAACGGTGGAGAGGATGTGACGCTGCTTCAAATGATAACTCTGCTTCTAATGATAAGATATTGACTACTAGAGCAATCCTAACAAATTTCTTGTCTCATCTCAAACTGAATTAAAGTCGCATTATGATTTCAAAATAAATAATGTTTATGTTATTATGAAAATGACAATGACGATCAAAGACGTCCTCGACTTCACCTGTCTAGAAACCTTTAGATTTTCATACTAAGTTCTTAGTCATTTGGTATTGTGGTTACAGCTCCACAGTTGTCTGGAAAATTGTTTTCTAAAGGAAAAAACTTCAACAGAAAATATGTTTTTTTAATGAAAACTGCGCTTGTTGCGTTGTGTTGTTGCTTGCGCTTGACTACAATTTTGCCTGATGGAAAAATGTGATCTAAGCGCGATTACCTAGACGATGGGCATTCACTTATTGTTTTGAAGGTGTTTAATTTGTAAATACCAGGAAACACAAACGCCGTACAACATACAAGGGTATTCGAAACTTTTGCTGTACGAATCACAAATCTATTTATGTGTATGTTATTGTGGTAACAGTTTTTGCCATGGAAACCCTTGAGCCATGGAGTTACAGTGCAAAAATTTTCCCCGAATTATTTCACCGTGGTGGCTAGTTTCCTCGTCTGATGATAGAAGGACTGGCTCATTTATGCGCAAAAGATCAGCCTGCATGTCCAGCACGGAAATGCAGCTAGTTTTCATGTCACCATTCTACGTGGGCATTATTTGTATAGATTATTAGGATAAGTTATTTTAGCAGACTCAGAGGAGATTACAAAAATAAGAAAACTAATGTCGAACAAAGGTTTATATATTCACAACATTTGTCAGGACAACTTAATTAACAAATCAAACTGTAACTAAAATAAGACCCTAGAATGGCAGAGAATGACCTTGAGTGAAGTCACGCACTCGTGAACGTTGTGTGTAGGTTCGTGTAGGATGTAACTAAAGAACTTTGACTGTTAACAAACACTCCCCTTTTCCACTCAAGTCACTCTCCTTTCCCAGTAAATAATTACACAACAAGAGATGTGGACGGCTCGAACGCCACGAGCACACTGAAGCCGTCCGTCCCGCAAGTCGTTGCAACGTTAGCTTAAGTTCCTTGTTGTATTCTTTCTCGTTCTGGTTGTCTACAAAATCGTGTCTCACAGAGTACCTAAACTCAAATAATTCTAAATCATTTAAATGTATGTGGTATGTGGTAACTCCACAGTCGTCTGTTTCCCGCCCACGTCGTGCATACATCACGGGCGGACCATTATTCTAATTGGTCGCAAATTATGCCTCATCGGTCGAGCGTTTAGCTTAGTTTAGCTCTAGGGTGACCGCGCGCCACTCTAATTCGGTTTGCTGTCTATTATGGCGGATTGTGATTGGAGATTGAAATTGAGTTACTTCGTTGTGTTGCTCAATGAAGGAGTTGATTTTGTTCGTTGTTTTAATCATTTTACGTACGTCGACTGCGGTTTATTCTCAGAGGAGTGTCTCAGACATCATCATTATCGGCCGATAGAAGTCAAATGTTGGAAATAATTGACTTTTGACATATTTGTCCTTCTTCCAAAACATAATCTTGAGAACAAGAGATTAACTAACAGAGTTGCTGTTAGTTAATCTCTTAGTTTGCTGAAACAATGAAAAATGAAAAATGTACAACTCCGCAATGAAACTCAAATTTCAGTCCTAACGTCAACTAATAAAAGCTTTTTTATGACAAAGGTTTTTAATAAAACTCATGTCAAAATGCATTTTTTTATTTTATTTTAATGAAGAGTTACAAAAATAATTTCAGACGGAAACTTAAGGCAGACATTAAGTTACTTTAATAAAATCTTTGACGGCCTCCGTGGCGCAGTGGTATGCGCGGTGGATTTACAAAACGGAGGTCCTGGGTTCGATCCTCGGCTGGGCCGATTGAGATTTTCTTAATTGGTCCAGGTCTGGCTGGTGGGAGGCTTCGGCCGTGGGTAGTTACCGACCACCCTACCGACAAAGACGTACCGCGAAGCGATTTAGCGTTCCGGTACGATGCCGTGTAGAAACCGAAAAGGGATGTGGATTTTCATCCTCCTCCTAACAAGTTAGCCCGCTTCCATCTTCGACTGCATCATTACTTACCATCAGGTGAGCTTGTAGTCAAGTGCTAACTTATAAAGAATAAAAAAAAAATCGTATAATAACAAAACTTTTTTATTGTGACCACAGCAAACACAGTAGGTACTATTAACTTAACTACTTTTACGATTAACTAAATATGGAAAAAGAACACAGATTTTTCTTCTACAGGCTAATAGACAACTTCTTCAAGATTCACACACGCGTAGAATTATACAACAACGCACCAGTAGGTAATCTAAGGGCCTATTATTAAACTTTCGCCTATTAATATGAAAGTTTTAGACCACTAAATTATAAACCCTATTAGCACACAGTCCGTCGGTACGCTCGCATTAACATAACACGAAAATCCCATAAACATATGACATTTTCACCCTTTTGGGCGTCCCGACGGATTGACAAAGTTTCCCTTCAAGGGCGAGCATAATGAGTACATTTAATGGACAACACACGAAATTACAGCGTTGGACTTTAATTAAAAAATATTGTTTTTTTTTCATACAAAAGTTTTTTTTTTCTTGCTGGCTTTACTTCATCGGTAGTAAAGTCACTACAAACAAGACTTTACGATCCAAATACTTAGTTATTAAGCTATTCAAAAGTTATATTTTGAATTGTACTGATCTATCCTCATCGCAGAGCCGTGATAGCCCAGTGGATAAGACATCTGCTACCGATTACAGATGGTGTGGGATCGCATCTGGTACGGGGCGTGCACCTCCAACTTTTTAGTTATGTGCATTTTAAGAAATTAAATATCACGTGTCTCAAACGGTGAAGGAAAACATCGTGAGGAAACCTGCATATCCGAGAATTTTCTTAATTCTCTGCGGGTGTGGCGTCTGCCAATCCGCATTAGGCCAGCGTGGAGACCATTGGCCTAACCCCTCTCATTCTGAGAGGTGACTCGAGTTCAGCAGTGAGTCGAATATGGGTTGATAATGATGATGATGATGATATTTCTTTTGGAACAGCAGGTATATTTGTATAACATAATTATAATTATATCACTCCTCATTATCGTAGGGTTCACGTCCTTCCACTTGCTACGATCCTTGCATATTTATTTATTTTTTACAACAAGGGCTACCTTGTAGATTGTGGTAATCTTACCAGTGGTAAGTGATGATGCAATCTTGGATGAAAGCGGGTTAACTTGTTAGGAGTAGGATGATAATCCACACCTTTTTGGGTTTCTACACGACATCGTACCAGAACGCTAAATCGCTTTGCCGTCGCAAATCGCAAAGGTTCACGGCTCTAATCTAAAAAAAATATATCGAACATGATTTAAAAAAAAAAACAAAAAGAAACACGGCAGCAACCCGGCGCGGTTCCGGCATGTTTTATTCAAATTTACTTACATTTGTACTAACGGGAACGACCTTTGCTATCCGGAATTGTATTCCCTCGCCACGCCATGTATCTTCTTCATGCGGTGCGCTTATTTATACGAGTACGCGAATGTGTCGGAGGGGTTTCCGCGGCTCCCAACTAAAAATGCTGCTAAACTTTACCGAAATACCTACTATGAACATTAGAATTATCTGAAATCACATGTTTCATATTTTCAGCCTACATATTCCACAAGTCAAGCCACTTTATGAAACAAAGAAAGGACTTTCTATTGGTAAAAGAATTATAGAAATCTGCTTAGTAGATCAAGAGTCCTACAACCTCACAGCCTTGCAAACTTTACCTCTTTATAATATTACTAGATACTCGTAGTAAGTATAAATATTCTTAGACGCAATACGCTGACTTAAAAAAAAGGTTCTCTACTAGAGTCTATGTTTTTTTTTCTGAAGTAAGAAATTTTTTTTTTCAGCCTACATATTCCACACGCCAAGCCACATTATGAACCAAAAAAATAACAGGGCTTCCTATTGGTAAAAGAATTATAGAAATCGGCTTAGTAGATCAAGAGTCCTACAAACTCACAGCCTTGCAAACTTTACCTCTTTATAATATTACTAGATACTCGTAGTAAGTATAAATATTCTTAGACGCAATACGCTGCTCCAAAAAGAGTTTAGGCAGACATATAATGTTACTTTTAAACCGGCTTGTGGATTTTTGGCCTTAGTCCTCTCATTCTGAGAGGAGTCTTGAGCTCAGTAGTGAGCCGAATATGGGTTGATAATGATGATAATTATGATATTAATGATAATCACAAGGATTGACAGATTAACATGCTCTACGAGACACGGGGGAAGCACCAACTACCCCAAACACCTAATTCAACTAGAAACACGAACAATCATAATTCTAATCTAGCATGAAATTCCCATACTTCCAATCTCATAGCGAGAAGTACGTCCATACTTTTTCCCATAATAAGTTCACCTCTCAGTTCGCGGCGTGATTGGCTCAAACCCCATGGGGGGCCCAACTTCGTCAGCAAATGAGGAGTGAGCTAACACGATAATAATTTATAAGACAACCCGTATTATTTATTATCAACGCGCTTTTATACGATGTGAGATCATTTTTGTAGCACAGAAGTCGGAAAATGAATGCGTTCTAGTACCTACCTACAGCTACTTTCTGTTAGAGGTGAACCTTATTTCCACCGTCACTCAAAAGCTCATTATTTTTTTTATTACTTATATATTGAAATAACTAGGATACCTATAAATGGGTAAAATCACGTATTCTTATATATCTTATACCTATTAAGATTTTTAAATTGATACTAATGTGTAGTGGGATTATGATGTCTGTGTCTAATTATTTCTTAATATGATGAATTTTTTATGATGATTTTTTTGATAATGATTTTTTAAATTTTGCGGGCGATTTCAGTCTTTATCATTAACCAAACTTTAGTAATAAACTCGCTTTATAATGTCAGTATAGATGAAACTTTGTTCCTTATTACGAACAAAACGCAGAGCAATGTAAGGCGATGCATCATCGAGTTACTCTCGCCGAGTCCGCTGATGGCGACAATTTTTCACCGCCGACTCGCAGCCGAACAATTTCTGATTAATCCGCCACAGAGACTATTGAGTGCGAAGTATTAGCACGACTGAATAGTCTTGAGATATTTTATATTTTTAATTTTATAAAAAAAAAAACAAAGTTTATGAACAATATTTTCCTTTTCCAATTCCACTAAGTGTATCAGATAGTGTTTAACTTATTACTAAGTTTTGATTTTTTTTTTCAAGTTACGTTACATACAAATTCTCTTAATTTAATACAATAAATTTTGCTTTTACAATTATTTAATATTTACACTATTTAAATACAATATTTTTTAACTAAATAACGTAACTAACCTAACCTAAACTTATAAAATAAAGTAAAAGGAAGTTTTGATTAAATGTACGACATTCTGACAACAAGAGAAATTTAGATTTTGGAATCTTGGTTGTTCGTCCACCTGATGGTAAGTGATGATGACAATCTAAGATGGAATCGGGCTAATTTGTTAGGAGGAGGATGAAATCCACATCCCTTTCGGCTTCTACACGACGTCATACCGGAACGCTAAATCGCTTGGCGGTACGTCTTTGTCGGTAGGGTGATAACTAGCCACGGCCAAAGCCATCTCACCAGGCAAAAATCTTTGAATATTATTGTGGTATCACTTGCTTGATAAGAAGACCCATAACTATAATAGTTTAGTAAAATAACACATTAATTATTTATAATATTTCCTTCAAAATATTAAAATTTCAGTTTACCTTAGTATCATATTTTCACATTTTAAATACCTACGTTTACATTTTTGAAAGAATAGAATAGAATAAGGGTTAAAATCCCTTATTCTCTTACTAATGTTTATATTACTAAACCTAGTCGTATCATGAATTAATTGTACCTGTAAAAAAATAAAGGATAAACCAGGATCAAAACTATTCATCGCTACAATACTTTGTTCAATACTTACCATTTTACCATAGCGCGGCATTAATATTTTGTTTGAGTTTTTCGCCAATTCCCGAGAGTTGGTCCCGGAGTAGAGACGGGATACAGGGGAGGAGGGGGAAGGTGCTCCATCTCAATAAATTATCGGAGATGAGCGAGAACATTAACTAATTACCGACACCGATACCTGGCTATTAGGAAAATGTTATAAAATAATATTTTTATTAGAAATTTTCCTTTCTCATATTTTTTATAATGGATCAAACTGCTATAATATTCTAAGCCGAATTTTAATGAAAAATTAACTTGCGATATCCACGTTATTACGTACCTAGGTATTACGTTTACTTACGTTTATCGATTTTCTTGGATAGATATTCTAATATCCATCTTGGATTCTGTTAATGCTCCACTCGTACAATATGTCATGGTTTTAAGTTCTTACAAAGAGACTTGTATATTTCAAACTTTTATACGTTTAATGTTTTTTGTCATTTCACATTTTAACATTATTAGGATAACACCACAACAAAAAAATTAAACTAATAAAGTAACCTTTGACAAATTTTATATTGTTACAAAAATCAAAAAACGGTGGCATAACAAGCACAAATTCTGCGAAACGTGAGTGCAATATTGTTGCATCTAACGTATCCATTGAATTTCTGTTCACATGTTCTTCCTTTGAATATTACAAAACCTAGTATCCACATATTCGTACGGCTGTTAGAACAATAGAAGCAGCAGTGGCCTCTTTTTTTAATCCAACTTAAACATAAAGATCGCACAGCTTCATTGTTGCAAACGAAATGCAAATCCAGACGTTTCACCCTTTGCCCGGCGCGATATTTAATTCACGAGAACGGAATGCAGGTAACAATCGAGCGCCTAACACCGGTAACCGGTGTAAGTGTAAACGAAGAGAGAGTACGGAAAAATTTTCCCCGGCGAAAAAAAAAACAAAGTGAAACTCAGCCTTCCTTATTTCCCCTGGCGATGTCCCGCCGACGTTCCCGGTTTTACCCCGGAAATGGAAAATATTGCGATAAGGCGCATTATAGATTAAACACGTCTCGCGACTTTAATGGTGATCAAGCGTGTCGTGTGTGCCTTTAAAAAGTTGTAATGATGTTTTGCGAGTAAATAATGGTCGAGATAAGGATGCGTTTGCATAATGATGTTTTTGTAGAACGAGCTAAAGAGATAAAACTTTCGTTTGTGTTATACTGTATATTGAATAAACATTAGCTTTAAGCACAAAACGACACAGTGATTTGTACTTTAGAGTTTAACTTGCTTAAAAACAAGATATTCAGCCCAGAGTTGCGAAGTTATAAAATTATACTCGTAGCCTCGCGCTTTGGAAACCACCAAGCCTTCTTCAAGTCGACTGCCGCCGACTGCATTCGACTGCAGTCCGTCGGTAGCAGTTGCTGCTCGTATAAATGAACACTTAGTCAAACAGTACTCAAACTACACTTCAGTGTAGTAGTTTTAGCTCCATTCCTCTCCTACGCATAGGCTAGTTGACACTTTTTTTAATTGGTCTTAAATTGTTTATTATCGTTCTACTAGATTGAATTACATACAAATTTTAATTTTTAATTATTTTCAGACAATACGAGCAAAAACGCTGTCGGCCATGATGACGATTTTATTTGTTTCATGACGTCACGTTAACAAGTCCCTTACAAACGGAGCGTTTGACAAAAATATTAGATACCAATTAGTTTGACGTTTAGGAGAGTAGTTTAGTGACGTTACAAAATGGATGACATGTTTTTGACGTTTGGAAAATTTGAAAAAAATACCCACATGATTTTTAAACTAAGTTTTTTTTAAGAAATCCTTATTTTTTACTAATACTACTACGTGTACTACACGAAATTAATATTATTTTAATTAAATTTGATGTGAATCAACTACCCTATTGTTATTGTCACAAAACGGATGACAACGTTTTTGACGTTTGAAAAATTTGAAAAAAATACATGATATTTAAACTAAGTTTTTTAAGAAATCCTTAATTTTAAACACGTGTATTAGACGAAATTAATATTCTTATTTTTTTCAATTTCTTAAGAATCAACTACCCTATGGTTAAGTGTTGGCCCTGTAGTGCCTTGTAAAAAATAGACTGATAACAATGATGATTAAAAGTACGGTTAGCATATTAAGGTATAGTAGGCATCTTCAACGCATAACCTTTTATAGGGTAAAATACTACTTTGCAAAAAAATGAGTGATCTACTTCCCAACAGCGGTGCGTGCTGCTAATCGCTATTAGATCAGAATTTAAAGCCACACGCACATGTCAACTACTCAGATTACGTCATGTAGGTACACCCTAATATCGTGTGCGTTTAGCTTGCCAGGCTGCTTTTAAATATTAAATAATAGTAGATGGGGTACCAATCGATTTTTCCTCACAAAAATATGGCTTCAATAAATTAAGTATACTTAATAACAAAGACTTGAGGCTTATTGCACTACTACAATCATTTATTATCTTAATACGAAGAATCAAGGTTATGTTTGCGAATATTTGATACACACAACATACAAGTGTATCAACACTTTAAACATGTTTTAAAAGATCAATATTTTAAGGTTAAATTTTTTTATATTTAACTTCTCGATAATATTGATGAATAAAATTTTTTCTTTTAAAGTTTATGTAATATAAACATTAATTCATATAGAAGACAGTATTTTTCCTTATAACATAATTTAGTATTTTATGAAAGAATTATGGTATATGGTTGCACAGTATGGGTTAAATTAAAACGTGAGTATAAATAAGCAATTTATGACTCCAAAGCACAAAAAGTTTGTATGTATAATGGTATAAAGGTTATTTTATAAAACATTTATATACTTATGTGTACTATATTTTTTTACACCACAGTATAATAACACATGAACGAAATATATGCTATAATAATTATTTTCTTAAATCACATATTTTAGCTTTTATTATATGAGCTAAAAATATTTTAACTTGAAACTGGTCGTAGGGTTGAAACGCGCGCACCAAAAATGAACATTCTCCGGCCAAGTGTAACACAAGTAGGCGCGCATATGGTAAGACTAATTCCACTGCCCCCTATATGGGGTTGAAATAAAATAAAAACCAAATTAGGGGATGATGCAACGACACACCCCTTCGATTCTTGACAAATTCCATTATACACTTGCATTAGCTACTTATGGCTTGATGTTTTAAAATTCACCGGCTCATATAATAGGATAATGCTATCAAGTCGGCATTGCTCTGACATCTGAGGTTTGCATTCGTCATTCGAAAATCTTAATACTTCTATTAATTTCTCGAAATTATCTAAACCGATGGACGTCCACTGCTGGATATACTCGTAGATCTCCTGTACTATAGGGACTTAAAAAATAATAGCAAAATTCTCTAGCAAATAAAATGTTACTCAACCTGCACGTCAGATAAAGGTAAATGTCCATATATGATGATGATGATGATGATTCCTCCATCTATAGATCGAATCAGAATGAGGAAATCCGCAGAAGAGCCAAAGTCACCGTCATAGCTCAACGAGTCGCGAAGCTGAAGTAATAATTTGCAGGGCACATAGTTCGAAGAGCCGATGGACGTTGGGGTCCCAAGGTGTTGGTCAACCCCCCACCAGGTGGACTGACGACATCAAGCGAGTCACAAGGATTTACTGGATGCAGGTGGCTAGTATGATAATGATGATGATTCCTCCATCATCTCAACCACCAAACCTACCTCTCCCCGATCGAGTAAGTCCACATACTGACCGTGGCGCAGTGGTATGCGCGGTGGATTTACAAAACGGATGTCCAGGGTTCGATCCCCGGCTGGGCAGATTGAGATTTTCTTAATCGGTCCAGGTCTGGCTGGTGGGAGGCTTCGGCCGTGGCTAGTTACCACCCTACCGGCAATGACGTACCGCCAAGCGATTTAGCGTTCCGGTACGATGCCGTGTAGAAACCGAAAGGGGTGTGGATTTTCATCCTCCTCCTAACAAGTTAGCCCGCTTCCATCTTAGACTGCATCATCACTTACCATCAGGTGAGATTGTAGTCAAGGGCTAACTTGTAAAAAATTAAAAAAAAAAAACATATTTTAGCATCATGTGACAGTAGTGCAAAAATTATACAAAATATACAAAACTATCAATTACAGACGCGCCACATGTTACGCAATTTGTAAAGAATCACCCGCTGTGCGTATGAATTATTATTCGTAGCAAAGTATACACACGCCCCTCTCGGCAAAATCATCATTTGCTGTAACAAAGAGAACTGATTGTATAACTTGTTACTTATTATAACTGATATTATACTGACTTGTTTATGATAATTGGGCACAAGTGTCGAATTTTTGTAATTCAGTTTACGATGAATTGTGATGCAAAGAGCAATCGACAATTCAACTTTTTTTTTTTCTTAGGTATGGCAGAACCAGATTTAATAAAAATTACAGTAATAATTGACGGAGCCAAGCGTGGCCTACTTGATAGTAAGTGAAAAACTATCGCCTATAAAAAGATTGACTTCGTAAGACATGCAAGGAAGTGCCTAATATCAACTAGTGTTTAGCCTGTAATTATTCCGGCTACCATATCCTTCAAACAGAAAAACAACAATGGTCCAAAAGTGCATAACCCTTGCAATATCTAGATTATCTAAGCTTCAGAGTTAAACGAAGTAGGTAGCGTTTACACGTCTAGACTAGACCAAAATATATAAATACTTGAAACCGTACAGTTTTGTACGATTTGGGAATTGATCGAGAGTTAAGTCACGATTGTTGAGCCCGGGATCATTCCTACGGGATTCATTATCCCGGATCGACGTACTGATTGCCACACTACAGCGTATGGGTATGGTAGGTTACGTTACCTGGATACAGATAGAAACAGAAGAATGACTATGTCATAGTTAGAAATTATCAACATCTACACTATATTCTATTCTATATTATAAAGAAGAATGATTTTTTATTTCTTTGTAACGAACAGAATTCGAAACTCCTCAACTGATTTAAAACTCTTTTTCCAATGATAATCTACTTATCATGTTGCATACTATTATTTTTTTTAAGTATTTCTTCTTCTTCGTTATCAGTGTTTAAGGTTAAAGCTATATATTTTTTAACCGACTTCAAAAAAGGAGTTTTTTTTTAATGTTTGTTACCGCATAACTTCGTCATTAACATTAACTAAAGCCGATTAAATCATAAAATTTTAGGATTTAAAGACAGTTTTTTTCCCGTGGTTCTTTCAGAAACGACTTTAAATTATACGTCACTGGCTTGGCACCGCCTTCAAAGTGATCTGAAGGTAGCACATACGATGTAATTAAATGTTTTGCTTTTTAGTTTATTTTGTGATTTTTAAGTCGGTTATTTTTTTTTTGTTTTAAATATTTTATATATCCTATGTTCCTACAGGTATAAAAAACCACGGGTACTAACTTAACATACAAATAAAAATAACAACCTCTAACCATCATAATTTCGTAAAAATATGTTAAACAGTTTGTTAATTTGATTTATTAATGGTTTTATTATATCATAATTCAATATCGCCTTGGAGAGGTGATATTGTCAAGTGCGTGTTTACCATGAATATGAAATAAGAAACCCCTATAATAAAATCGGTTTAATGGGTTTCTTTTGAAATTTTTCAGAATCTACTAAGTCGGCCTTCTATTTATTGCCCTGGACACAGAACATTAAATAAGTTCCATCAAGGAGTACCTCATAAATATTCAGGAGTTACAAGAGACGGCTCATTTAGAACTGCCCCTCTTTTTTGCGTTATTGGCTTAATCCACTAGAGGATTGTTTGGATCAAGTTGTTACAAGAAGTGGATCGATATCGCTAATGGAGCAGTTTTTATTAATTACGCAGATGTGGTGGATAAAGAGTGTTTGCGAGATGTTTAAGTGGCTGAGGGAATATTTTTTAATCGTAATTGTAGATACTTTGTTTTATGGAGCTTGACTTCCCTTAAGTAATCATTTATGCATACTATTTTTTTTATTCTTTACAAGTTTGCCCTTGGCTACAATCTCACCTAAGTGAGTGATGATACGACATCGTACCTGAACGCTAAATCGCTTGGCGGTACGTCTTTGCCGGTAGGGTAACTAGTCACGGCCGAAGCTTCTACCAGCTAGACCTGGACCAATTAAGAAAACCTCAATCGTCCCACTGGAACTGCGTGGTAGATTTGAGCTCCGTATCCGCTCTACTTTAAAAAAGAATACAGGCTTTAAAGGCTCTGTTGCGGGCCATTGAAAAAGCTTATAATGATAATGGTGACGAATATTTTAAAAGTGATATAAGAGATTTACACACATAACGCCGCATAGCAAACTAGTGGCGTGGATTTCATAAACTACTAGCTAATTATGAACAGATCACATTGGTTGGTTCTGAGCCTTGGTCGCTAACTATGGACCTAATAAGAAGGCTCAAAGTCACGCAGCGGGCGATGGAACGAGCTATGCTAGTATCTTTGCGTGATCGAGTCAGAATTGAGGAGATCTCCAGAAGAACGAATGTCGCCGTCATAGCGAGGCACATAGTTCGAAGAACCGATGGACATTGGGGTCTCAAGGTGCTGGATCGACGACCCAGGAAGTATTCAGGGCAAGTCAGGATTGTGGATGTTTGGATGTCCCTACAAAAGGCCTATGTCCTACAATGGACGTCCACCGGCTGATATGATGATGATGATGACAAATATGTCTTTTAACATCAGTAGAGCTCAACGACTGTATTATATTGTTAAACAAATTTAAAAAAACAAAAACATTAAATTTGCATACAAAACTTTGGGCAGAAACAACTTTGCCGACTACAGTCGGCAGAACTCAGTTTATTTCTACGACGTGTTCGTCAAAATTAGCATATGGCGGGAAAGCGACAATCGGTAACTTTGTGGTGACCATCATTTTCGGAAAAATAGGATAAACTTAATAATTGCAAAAGTATATTTATCTCTATCTATTGAAGTAGGTACATTGTCTATTTATGGCTGGGTCGCGGTGGTTTAGTGGCTAGTCAACAAGCGACGAGTCGGAACACCGTAAGGTTTTCTTCGGTAGGGGTCCAACATAACCTTCTTGCCTTCTCTTGGCGAGAAAGTATCCATACGCTCCACCTAAGTAAAAGAGGGTGGAATATAATATAATACTATAGAGCAGGACAGGACATGAACATGACAGAAAAGATAAATAATTGACGTAGGGATTAAAAGTTACTAAAATGTTATAGTGAGTTCGAGCTCTGAAGTGCTCGCACATTCAGTAAAATACCAGCTGACTTGCAAATGACAAACTTCTGGCGATAGTGAATCATAGGCATGGATAGGCATGGATTCATTGAACGTATGTTATCAACCCATATTCGGCTCATTGCTGAGCTAGATTCTCATTTCAGAATGACATCCATGCCAATAGTTCACCACGCTGGCCCAATGCAGATTGGCAGACTTCACACACGCAGAGATTTAAGAAAATTCTCTAGTTTCCTCACGATGCTTTTCTTTCACCGTTTGAGACAAGTGATATTTAATTTCTTTAAATGCTCACAACTGAATAGTTAGAGGTGCATGACCCGGACCGGATTCGAACACACCCCGGAATCGGAGGCAGAGGTCGTATCTACTGGGCTATCACTGCTTTTATTGAATCAAGTGAAGTCAAATTATGCCACAGCATAAAAAAATATTAAATTCACTTCAGCTGAAACCTTTTATCTTTTTTATTATTAATAACGTACATTATTGTAAAATTTTAAATTTCTACCTTAGATCCAGGTTATTCATGGTCACCCTATCTAGGCGTAGCAAGTACAATAAAGCAATTATAACTGTCATATTTCAGTGGCTCTATTTACATTTATATTGGAGGGCGCGGCGATTGCCGGCACCCGTCCTACTCGTCCAATACCGACGCAATTGTACTTTGAATTTCGGACGGATCATTATAGCTTGAAGTCTGAACTCTCTGAAACCTACAGTCGAATTAAAATTATGTAAAAAGTAAATTGCAATTTCTTTTCCTTCCTTTAATGTGTGGAATAAATGTTAGAACGAATTAAAATGTCATTTAAAATACCTACATACCATTCGTTTTCTTTTCTTCTACCTATAGGCTTTCAAACTTGATTTATTTAATCGATGCTATCAGCGATTGAATTTATAGCAAAATCTATTTATGTAGGTACCTATCAATGGGAATAATATGTGTAAAATAGAGTTAATCTGATGATGAAATTGGAAGATTGCCTTAGAGACACCTTAACTAAACAAAATAGCTCCATTTAGTTCCTCAAATGCAAA
The DNA here is from genome assembly GCF_947172395.1 of Bicyclus anynana. Taxonomy (NCBI): domain Eukaryota; kingdom Metazoa; phylum Arthropoda; class Insecta; order Lepidoptera; family Nymphalidae; genus Bicyclus; species Bicyclus anynana. The sequence continues at coordinate 8,442,165 of NC_069095.1, forward strand.
CGCTTTTAACGAGTATCGAAGTTAAATCATTTTGGTAGGTACAAGACTGTTTTCGAGATAGATATAACATTACGTAGGTATATATACGAGTACAAGTACCTACAAATTTTCAACTGTATATATTCAACAACATTTTCACTAAAAGACTAAGCCCCTGTAGCCAAGCGGCAAGTCGATTCTCTACGATCGCAAACGCTTCGAGAAATAGAAAAATGTATGGGAATAACAGATCTTGATCACATGACCTGTCGTCCGCAAATGTCATTCCCATACATTATTGAATTTTCGAAGCGTTAGCGATCGTAGAAAGAGAATCGTCGTGCCACTTGGCTACAGGAGAAGGCTACATATCTCAAAGGCGATACAATTTCTCGTAGAGGCGACCCGACGCATCTGCGGGTAGAATAAAACCTCTAACGTATGCGTATTTGCGATTCGGCCCACGGCGTGCACTCTTCGTGATTCCATTTGGGAATTACTGTCGCCACACACTCACAAATCACTACTTTCATTATAACGCTATCTGCCACACTACGCGCTGTGCCTCACTGATACGCTACGAGTACTTTGAGTTTCACCATTTGAAGATTTGTTATAGCCATCCTGATTACAAGCACAAAAAGTAACGCATCTTATATCCACCGGAATGAAATCAAAACCAAACGTGTAAAATTACAAGATGCAAAAGATTGAAGAGAGCATGATGACCGATGAAGGTGATTTTATTTTTTTAATTTCAATTTTTCTCTCTGACACACAGATACATATAAAATATGTAGGTAAATCTTATCGTCTAAAGTTGAATATTTTTAGACGGCCTTTGTAAAGCAGCTATCCTTTTTTCGAATTGGAGATTTTTTTAAGTAATAAGTTTAAATCATTGATGTAGTGGACTCGTCCAGCCAGTATATTATAAATAACACTCTGAACGTACTAATGTAAACCCAACGAATTTGATTAAGCGAACGACTAAATTTTATTGGTCATTGTATAATTTTGCAACAAGTTGCTAGCAAGCTACTACTTCAAGGGAATAAAAAGTAGATAGTTAAAGAAATACTATTAGATAATAATAGATCTTGTTGGAGAAACGTCAACTATTTTTATTTGGCTACCTAAATGGTAGGTAAGTTTTTTTTTAAAGATCTAATAGATCTTTCCAAAAGTCACGTCATCCTAATAAAAGTTGAAACTCCCATGACGAAATAAAAATTCTTAACATGCGGCGTCGAAATAAATAACATTGACAGCGTCCGTAATAGCTTTTTCACATTTCCACCGGTCAAGTGGGGGCACGGAGTTTTATCCTATTATTGTTTCTGAGAAATTGTTACAGTTTTGAGGAGTGACCAGGCCGTTTTTCTTCCGCAGCTAGTCGTACGGAATGAAAATTTTTCAAGTTTCCCTCCCCAAAGTCCCCTGGGTGCCGTAAAATTCTGCCGGACAGTTCGCGGTTGGACCGCCGCCGGACAATTTGTCATATTCATATGTTAACGGGCCCGTCTTTTCTTGCAAAAAGTGGATAACTTAATTCCAGGCGGCCCGTGTTATTCGATTTGTGGACATTCAAATTTTACGTCTTGTTATGGTAATGCAGGTGTTTGTTTAGCCTCGGGCGTGGTTTGGTTTGATTTTATAGAAAGTATTATGATTCTTTGTTTGTGATTAAATTGTCATAGCGCTTCATCATTATCATCCATATTAGGCTCAGTGCTGAGCTCGAGTCTCCTCTCAGAATGAGAGGGGTTAGACCAATAGTCCACCACGCTGGCCCATTGCGGATTGGCAGACTCACACACGCAGAGAATTGAGAAAATTCTCTGGTATGCAAGTTTCCTCACGACGTTTTTGTTCCTTCACCGTTAGTGCATTGATATAAGATTAGAATAAAAAGACTTTGCTCGTATCTAAAGGCCTAATTTAATCTTTACTAATATTAGTATTGTAGGGGGTAGTCTCTGTATCTACTATAGGTATAGATTTTGAAAATTGTTTTACCACTATCTCCATTAGAAAGCTTCTTCACCAAGTAATATAATTATGTCTTAATTTTATGCCGGCATTCTTTCGGAAATGGTAACTACGAGTATATGGCTATACGCAGACAATTTTTGATTTTGATGCATTTCTTATTTTAATTACCTATTGTTTAATTAAAACAATCGATCAGTCTCCTTGTTTCCTTTTAAACACAAACCCGTGGGAAGTATACTCACGACACAACGTCGTGATCTTTGGGATGATAATGTTTCTAAGTAAACACATTCAACACACAAAAACCCATACTTATCTATTTTTTTTATAACTAGATGCTTAAATTTTAGAGTTAATATTTAAATCATATAGCAATTTATTTTAATTCTTATTTATTCGGAAATATTAATAAGAATTAAAAAAAGATTTTGACGGCCTCCGTGGCGCAGTGGTATGCGCGGTGGATTTACAAAACGGAGGTCCTGGGTTCGATCCCCGGCTGGGCAGATTGAGTTTTTCTTAATTAGTCCAGGTCTGGCTGGTGGGAAGCATCGGCCGCGGTTAGTTACCACCCTACCGACAAAGACGTACTGCCAAGCGATTTAGCGTTGCAGTGTAGAAACCGAAAGGGGTGTGGATTTTCATCCTCATCCTAACAAGTTAGCCCGCTTTTACTTAGACTGCCTAACTTGTAAAGAATAAAAAAAAATATAAAAAAAATAAAGGTACTGACCCCTGACAAGCAAAAGTATTATCTCAATAAGTACAGTAGGGTGACCACACGGTTCGCTCGGCGCACGCCAATATCAATAACGGAGCAATTGATGACTTGTCCGATTTGTGCGGTCCACTCGTTTGTCACGCACTTTACGACGGACGGCTTTATTCTCGGGATATTTTATACGGAATATTTCATACTCACTGTTTATTTACAGATACCTGAATTCTAAAGCTCTTAGATATTTCGTTTGTAACGTTATTTATGTTGGATAGATCGAAATTTGTAATAAAAGTATTTTAAAATCTATACTAATATTATAAAGCTGAAAAGTTAGTTTGTTTGTTTGACTGAACGCGCTAATCTCAGGAACTTCTGGACCGATTTAAAAAATTCTTTTAGTGTTAGATAGCCCATTTATCGAGGAAGGCTATAGGATATATATTATCCCCGTATTCGTAGGAGAACGGGAACAACGCGGGTGAAACCGCGCGGCGTCAGCTAGTATCTGTATAAAGATTCAAGAAAGACCTGACAATCCGAGTTGAAAATATATTAATTATCTTCCGACGGCCCGCGGTTTTACTCATTCACTTATATAAATGTATTAGTTTAAAGTTGTTATGTAGTTATGTGTTGTGCTAACAAATAAATTATTTCTATTATATTCCATTCTATTTGTTTACTTAAATCTAAATTATATGCGCCGTGTCAGAAACTCTTCCGTTAGAAGTTAATTATAAAGACAAACATCGATCAATCAATCAATCAATCAATCAATTTATTTATTTGCAGATACATGCATTATATATTCAGGTGGTCGGTAGATGTAGATGGTAAATGTATCTTGCCAATTAGGCATGCAAATTATTTATTAAGTATTTAATGATTCAAATGACAATTTCACCATTTAAAATTTACATCTTTACAATAATTTTATAAGTAAACATTTTATAATTATACATTACATTACATACATTCGACCAGCGGGGCCGCTCTAAAACGCATGATGTACAAATTACTCAATTAATTTTCTCTCATTACCATACTTATCACCACCGTGGTTCAAATTAGATCCCACTGAGTTAGTTTAACGCCCCGGTAAAGTAAACAGAATTTTTGTCACTATATCCAATGAAATTAACTGAAGTAGATGACTGTAACTTATGATGGGACGACACGCGACCGTGTCACGGTAATGACAGAATAATAAATTATGTTGTAATAAGTTATTATAATGTAAACTTCGGCTAATATACCCGCGTGTACGGCTAATGGGTGTGGAGTAAGTGGGCTTAATATAGCAAATTTAGTAAATTAAATGCGAACGACGTTTCGTTATTAAAGGGTTTAATGATTAACTACTTTTAAGATTGTATCATTACTGTGGATTGACACGACATCCGTGAGTGAATGGATTGAAGAACAAGGTGTTTTTCCAAACAAAAACACTGGGCATGGCAGGGCAACTTTATGGTTTAGGGGATTGTTCAAATGCGACTATCGAATTCATAATCACCACACAGTAGGTAAGAACACACATTAAAACCCGTTATTCTAAAGCAAAAGTTCCGTTCCACCATGTATGTACACTGCGAATTAGGTATAACCTGCAAATCGGTACTAAGATTGCTTAAAAATTACGAAGTTCAAAAAAGTACGATAGGTAACGATATTTATCACGTAAGTATAAGGTACCTGCATCTTATCCACCCAATAACACTTTACCTACGAGTACTACTGAGCAAGAATCTGCTCTCAAAATGAGAAGGTAAACGTCGTAGTCAAATCTATTTGAAGCCGTGGTATTTCCACAGTTAAGTGGCCGTACTCGAGAACTTGAGGAGCTAAAGACTAAAGGAAGAAAAACTAAGGGGGGCTACGTACCTAAAAAGGAGAAGCAAGGAACTGTGCATGGAATCGAAACCGCGATTTTCGTCAAACAACTAATACCGTATCTTTGTTAGGTACAGCGGCCGATGGAGCGAGCTATGCTTGGGGTTTCTCTGCGTGATCGAATCAGAAATGAGGAGATCCGCAGAAGAACCAAAGTCACTGACATAGCTCAGCGAGTCGCGAAGCTGAAGTGGCAATGGGCAGGCCACATAGTTCGAAGAGCCGATGGACGTTTTAGTCCCAAGGTGCTGGAATGGCGACCGTGCACCGGAAAGCGCAGTGTTGGTCGACCCTCCACTAGGTGGACCGAAGACATCAAGCGGGTTGCAGGCAGCCGCTGGATGCTCGCGGCTCAAGACCGTTTTGCTTGGAAATCCATGCAAGAGGCCTATGTCCAGCAGTGGACGTCCATCAGCTGTTAATGATGATGATGATGATGATGATTAGGTACTAGGTACTTACATTACGTTCCTGTAATAAGGTAAGAGAAAATAAATGTTTAAAAAACTGCATTAGCATTTTTGAAGGGCTACTCAACACAACCAGCCCCTGTCTTATGGCGTTATAAATTCAAATAGTTTATTTTAGTTCAGTAAACAAATGTGCTTTGTATCTCTCTGCTTAGTATGCACCCTCGGAAGCGAGCACTTTCATAATATAGTTAATTTTTAATTACACTTTTATTAGTCGTTCAACCCATCGAATTATAAAAATGAAGCATGATTAATAATATCTATTTTATAAAATAACACATGTTTTTATCGTAAAGCAGAAAATGATGTAAAAACATAGTGTGCACCTGTTACAATTATATATAGTTATTATTATATAGTTCTGCAACAAAACATAAAAATAAATAAGTAGGTATATATTTACAAAATGGCAGGATGTGTTTAAATATAATATAAAGGACCTATGTAAATGTACCATATTCTGGCAAAATAAAAATTGATTGATTGATTGAAAATAATTATATCGAAAAATCTGCAAGATTTTCGTACCTAGATTATTTCCACTTAATTCCAGAGTTTTTGTTTTTATTTATTACAAGTTAGCAAGTTCTTGACTACAATCACACCCTAAGGTAAGTGATGATGTAATCTAAGATGAAAGCGGGCTTAGGAGTAGGGTGAAAATCCACACCCCTTCCGGTTTCTACACTAATTAAGAAAACCTCAATCGGCCCAGTCGGAGATCGGACCCAGGACCTCAGTCTTGTAAATCCACTGCGCCACGGAAGCCGTCAAAATAACAAATATCTTTAAGGCTAGTATGACCAATATTACCAGACTCATTTTTTCGTATCTTCCTTTGCACATAAGAGAGTAGTAGGTACCTATTCAACAAGTAAGTAAAACCTTCTTACATAAACCCCGAAAACATATAAAAATTAAAAGTAACACGTACCAAAACCACGATCCGTACGCAAAAACCCTTTGAAATTCGAAACGCGGTGTTGCCATCGCATGGAAATCTGAATTCCCCACGCTTTCTCGATACGCATACGATACGAGTTATCTACTAAGGCCACTTGGGATACCGTGAGTGGTGCTTTGTGTACAAAGGCACCTGTTTTTTGTATAAACAGAATCTATTTTCGCTGGTTACGTTGATATATTGATATGGAGCTTTCAACTAGTTGCGCGGGGGAAATTGAAACGAATAACACGAAAGCTACAAAGAATTTACAGTTCGCAGTGAAATGCACATTCTATATGTTCTATCTTTTCTATTTTATTTGATACCCGCGACTTTGTCCGCGTAGAATCCAGTTTTCACAAGTCCCGCGGATACAAATTACAATGGATTTTTTCGGGATGAAAGTAGCCATGTGTGACCAAAAATAAGCGTATAGCCTGTGTTATGGCTACTAACAATGATAATTTTATACTATAGATAGGTTACGTCCCTACAAAATCACCGCAAAAAGTGATCCGAATTTAGCTACACCACTGAGCGCACACATGCACAATTATGTCTTTAACTCTATTTGTATATATCTATGTAATAGATTTTACACTTTCTGAACACACAACTCGACATTGTAGACGATATTTATGTATTATTTGTTTTCCTAACGTTACTTGTTTAATAACCGACTAAATGAAATTAAGTCAATTTTCCACATTTTTCCACAATCTTTAGTATAAGATATCATTGAGTACTAAGTTATCGGACTTCACATAATATATTTAGATAATTAATAATAACATTAACAATAACATCTGATAGTGGGCGTTAATAAATTTAACATTTCATCACCCTAAGCCCGCCTACCCCCATTGGAGCAGTGTAGTGGGCCTAAGCTCCATATCACCACTTCTTTATGGCTGACCCTGTAATGGACCTTTAAAATAGGATGATAATGATTTGAATAAATTGTAAATGGGTGTGTAAAAATCTAAATTCATATTTCTCGCTTTCCGGGCAATGGTAAAAATAAAACAATAATCCATACCGGTCGGTCCCAGAGGACGCGTTTTCGCCCCAATAATACTTTTTATCATATTTATTTACTGATAAATGGTAGCGAATTTTCGAGTGCATTTATATGTTGTTCCTAACCCTGTTATTGTTTTTCGGTTATATTTCACGGTTGGTTGTCAAAAATAATACAATTTATAGGTTTATGTTTTCAGTAATACTTCCAAAATTTTTTCTAATTTATATTTTAACTGGGTGCTTTTGGTGTCAAAATGTTTGCATGTAAGTAAGTACCTACATATTTAGAAAAATATATATTTAGTTATATTTCACGTTCGTTTAAAAATAATGAATATTTTTAGAGTGTAGCCACAAAACCGAACCAAAGATATCTTGTAGGTACAAAACTTTACAACAGCTTTTTTTATTTTAAATATAATAATATCATAGTAGGAAAACTAGAGAGCCGTGATAGCCCAGTGGATATGAGCTCTGCCTTCGATTCGGAAGGCGTAGGTTCGAATCCGGTCCAGGGCTTGCACCTGTAACTTTTCAGTTATGTGCATTTTAAGAAATTAAATATCACGTGTTTCAAACAGTGAAGAAAAACATCGTGAGGAAACCTGCACACCTGAGTTTTTTTTTAATTCTCTACGTATGTGAAACCGCATTGGGCCCAAGTGGTGGATTACTTGGCTAAACTATCTCATTCTGAGTGCTCAACAGTGAGCCCATTATGAGTTGTATGAAAAAAAACTAGATGAAGAAGAAAAAGTATTTAATGGATCAGTTTTTATTTTACTTAGTACAAAAAAGTATAATGCTACACAGCAAACTCTTGCTCTGGTTTCTAGGGGGAAAATTACAAATAGTTAATAACCCAATGAACTTCGCATTACTTAATTTTAAAATTGTCAAATTCCCATATGACATTACCCACCGTTACACCACCTATACTGAAGAAAACAAAAATTAATAAGTACCTCAAAATGATTCAGTCATACGACTTTTAACGAGACTAACGAACAGCAATTCATTTTTATACATATAAAAATTTAACACATTTAAATTATGTTGTTTATATAAAAACTTATTTATGTACAAAGTTAATAAAATCTTTACACGTGTGTCCCCATCTCAAACAAGACTAAATATGAAAGTAATATAGTTATTTAGGATCAATCATAGGCCATTTCATAATCCCCTCGACAGCGAAGACCTTCACTAGTTAATTAACTTGACAAGGGTCCGTCGCTTAATAATAATCATCTATTTTATACATAACTGTAGCGAATTGTTGACTACCTGGTACCTGGTAACTTTTCTGCTTTCCCTGGAAACTTAGTTTAATTACTAAATAATACTTATATCTACTTTAAAATACCATTGCTTTTGACTACGACAAATGAAAAGAATTTTTTTATTAGTTGCAATCACTTGAGAACTAGGTACACTGTGTTTACTGGGTTTTAAAATAATAAAGAGAATTGATAGCCCAGTGGATATTACCACTACTTCCAATTCTGGAGGGTGAAGGTTCGAATCCGGCCCGGGGCATGCACCTCCAACTTTTCAGTTGTGTGCAGTTTTAAGAAATTATCGCGAAGAAATCTGCACACCTCTACATCTCCTCTCACGCACCCGTCGGGGTGTGGGGTTAACGGTTTCGAGTTAAACTCCCTGCCGTGGTATCTGCCGCCAGCCGTTAAAACAGCGATGGGTCGTTGGGTTGGCTTTTAGCCGAAGAGTGTGGGCCTATAGGCTGGTAGGCCGGGAAAAGGTTGCTAATTGCCACCGCCAGGTTGAACCCGCTTGTGGGAGGCCCGGCGGTGACAGAAGTGGCACTATGTCACTGGGTGGGAGGCGGAGCGGGTCGTTGCCCGGGCTGCGTGCGTAGAGCGGGAGTCTATTGGGCGCTGGAGCGCGGCGATCCGGGCGATGCCCTGTACGATGTCCGCGGTAGGGTCGCGGCCTTCCCGGACGGCATTGAGGATCAGTTGCAGCACTTCGAGTGCTGCGACTATCGCGTCGTCGGCGGCTGTCGTTGGCCGCTGGGCTGTCTTGGCGCTGGTTCTGGTGGCGGCGCTGCTGGCCGCGACGTAGTCCGTCGTGGGCGCTGCGCTTGCCGCCTCAGGCTCAGGCGTAGGCTGCTTCTTCTTCCTCCTTGGCTTCTTTTTCTTTTTAGAAGCATCGGGGCCTCCGGGCGCGACCCGCGGTTTGGGGTCGTTCGCTGGAGTCCTGATTGTGGCGCTGGTTTCCTGTGGCGCTTTTGCTCGACGCTTCACCGTAGCCGCCACCGTGCCCGCCTTTTTGTTCCGCGCCTCCCTGCGGAAGACCGGGCAGGCGACGTGGTTGGCTGGGTGGGCGCCGCGGCAGTTAGCGCACGTGGCCGGCTCCTCCAAGGGTCGGGGGCAGCTTTTCGCGCTGTGTCCGCCTCCACAGCGGACGCAGGCTTGCTGGCGATGACAGGCGTATGAGCTATGTCTCCAACCCTGGCAAAAATGACATTGCGCAGGGCCTTTCCTGCCTCTCCAGGTCTCAATTGTGATGCCGGGCATATTGAGCAGTTCTTTGAGCTCATAGATCTGCGGCAGTAGGTTGGGCGTGCGGCGCAGTTCGGCGAAGAAGATGCAGCCCGGTCTGCCGCTCCTTGCTCTGATGGGCCTCACATACTCCGCTTCATACCCCTTCAGTTGCAGGTCTGCGGTGATCTCTTCGGGGGTGGTGTTCACCGGGAGTCCTCGTATGGCGAATTTAACTCGGCGCTCGGCAGGTAGGGAGTAAGAGAACCATTGCAGGTTCTCCTCCTTCTCTATCTTGCCGAGGTATCGCTGTATCACTCTGTACTCGGTGTCGTCACGGGGAATGAATTTAATTCCAGCGCCGAACGGACGGGCGTTGGGATTTGCATTCAAGAGTCTCTTGATCTCCTTGAAATGCCGAGCCCAATTGGGGAATTTCTCCACAATTAATGGCGGGTAACGGCGCGGAGTTTTACCTGGCGGCTTCTGCACACCTGAGAATTTTCTTAATTCTCTGCGTGTGTGAAGTCTGCCAATCCGCATTGGGCCAGCGTGGTGGACTATAATTGGCCTAACCCCTCTCATTCTGAGAGGAGACTCTAGCTCAGCAGTGAGCCGAATATGAAAATTGATAATGGCAAATATGGCTTTAAAATAATCTATACTAATATTTAAAGAGGTAAAGTTTGTGAAGTTGTTGGGGGTAATCACTGAATACACAAAAGAATACAATTTGTAGGTTTTTTATTATTTAAAACGATTATTTTTTTACTAATAGAAAGCCACGCTATTTGTGAGTGTCATAGGCTATATTTTATCCCTTACGAGAACGGAAACTACGCGGGTGAATCTGCGGGGCTTCTGCTAGTTAGCAATAAAAATAGGAACAGCCGAAAATAAGTACAATACCAAAGAAATAAAAATAAAGTTAATTGTAGTATACAAGTATTGAAACTGTAGAATGCAGTAATAGATGAGAGATTAGATTAGTGCAATAGATTAAAAAGTAAACAAAGAGTCTATGAATGCAATCCGTTTCAAAGAGATAATAGAATTCAATATGGCCGCCGGATTGTCAAACACTGTTTAAGTCAGCGTATAACACCGAGCGGGGCCAGAGTTAGTCCTAGTGAACCAGAAATGAAATGAAATGAACTTTATTTGCCTTTATTATTCGCCTTATTAGTATATTATACACTTAAATATAAAAGATGGTCATACAAATATAAAGTCATAGTGTATTGCCATATAAATGGCGCGCAATTTTTACAATATGTTTTACAAAAATGTTTGAATATATATTATTCTACCCACAATCATACAATTGTTTTAATTAAGAAATACAATTTAAATTTTAAACACAAAACATTACATCAATAGTTCACCATGTCCTTTAAATTTTGCGAAGCTAGGAAAATTTTAAGTCCACTGAATATTTTGGCAATGATTTTCGAAAAGTACAGGTCTCCATAAGTATAAAATATTATGCTCCAATTGTCATTTATCATAGCATGAAGCTGGTCACCTGAAACAGAATAACACAAAGGCGATTAAAGATTGTCCACAATCTTGACTGACTGACGATAACAAGCGAGTCGCAGAGTGACGGCTCAGGATCGTGAAGTTTGGAAGTCTCTACAAAAGGCCTATGTTCTGCAGTGTATGTCCATCGGCTGATAATGATGACGATATTGATCATCGATATAAATCGTTAGATGGGCCCCTCCGTATTAAAGAACGCACAATTTTATGTTATTACCCAAAGATGTGCATCTTATCTTAGTGCGTAACAAGCGCATGCTGTGAGTGGACGTGGACTTAAAAAAATATTTACTGTTTTTTTTTTATTTTAATCCCTTAATTATGCCTGCGTCTTCATTTTGGAAGTGTAAAAACACAAGCCACAACATGAATAAAGAGAAATGTGTTACGAGTGATGACGTACTCAATGTGTGAAACCAATGACAATTCCGCGACGCTTTAAGGCCCACCGAAAAACGAAGTTTTTAAGTAAAAATTATTTTTTTTTTCATTCTAAAGCATTCAAATAAAAGCTTGTTTTTATTAATATAGTTTTTAATTTTTATTATGTTTTACTATGGACTGACTGGTTGCAGTCAAGCGCTAGCTTCTCATTATCATCAAATCAGCGGATGGACGTCCGGATCATTATCAGGATCCTGAGCAGCCTGCATTCAGCGCTTCTCTGCGACTCGCTTGATGACGTCAGTGTGAACACTGCACGCTCACTTTAATTTTCTTACACTAGCTTATATCATGATCAGATAACTTACTTTTTTCTTTGTCATTGTTGAAAGCATTTTCATAACATTGATAAACCCCACCGATTAGACTGACACTATAAACGTGGCTTTTTAAGTTAACGACGTCATTTCCATCTTTGTTTTTTTCAATGTCATATAAAAACACTATGTCCATCTTTACGCCATCTGCAATAAACTCATAAATATTATAAAGCTGAAGAGTTTGTTTGATTGATTGAACGCGCTAATCTCGGGAACTACTGGTCCGATTTGAAAAATTCTTTCAGTGATAGATAGCCCATTTATCGAGGAAGGTTATAGGCTATATTTTATCCCCGTATTCCAACGGGAACGGGAACCACGCGGGTGAAACCGCGCGGCGTCTACTAGTAAACTCAATCAACGAATGCATTTAAAACTACCTACTAAAACTATAAGTGCAAAAAACTGTTACTAATGGAAGGAAAATTATTCCACATCTTTCTCGTAAATTCTGAGAATTCTGTGGTTTTCCTTTCTTTTACAAACTAAAATTGCAATTTTTACAACCAAAAAGCTGAGGCCTGACTCAGCTTTTTGATAGTGATAAAACTGATCCGATCCTTAATCGTGACTTATATAATTTTTTTAACAAAAAAAATGAACTGTTTTCAAAGATAGATTTAAATGCGTTGCTTTGCCAAATAGGCTATTACAGTTTATTTTGTCTTTTTTGGTAACGCTGTCAAACCGATTACCGAGAACCGATAGAAAGGAGAGAGTTAAGATGTTATTTTTCGCTTTTTAGAGTAACGCATCTTTGAAGTGGGTTTTTTATTTATCCTCGGATTCCCGTTACAGGAAGTGCACGGGTGCAGGAAGTCTCGGCGAGGAAATTTACACTACCTACACTATAAAGAGGAGAGATTTGTAATTTTGTATGTAACGAATAAACTCAAAAAGTGATTTGAAAATTATTTTACCAATAGAAAGCTACATTATCAGGGATTAACATAACATAGATTCTACACTTATATATGTATTCCAACGGGAATTGAACTACGCGGGTAAAACCGCGAGGTTCTGTTAGTATTTTATGGCACTTACTAAATTTTTTCAGTGATTTGCCATCTCCAAAGACAGGTGATCCAAATAATGAGCCGCTTGCAGTGTAATCTCCAGTTATTACTACTGATTTTACCAATGACGATATTACAATAGCTTTAAAGTTCAAATTGACACTGAAAAGAACAAAACTTTAAGTTAATCTTCGAGTAAACAAAAAAATGGATAAACTTTGCTAGATCGGTAACGTCTTGTACTTACTTTTGATGTATAATTTAGTATTATACATCAAAAGTAAGTTTCAAAAATACCTAAACTTATTAAATAATTCTATCTACGTCTATCCTATGTCATAGTATAAACCTTCGTGTTCTGCGAGATGCTGTCTTGGTGAGTATGTAAAAACCGCATTTTTAGGCTTTACTAATACTCATTGTAAACTGATTTTAAACCAATTTTAGCAAATAGATTAATCTAAGCTTGATCTTTCACTTTTACGGGTTGACTCGTATTTTTTGTTTCGTTGTTTGGTTGATTTTATTAATTTAGTTTCCCTTTTAAGTTAGTTTTGTTGTTTATTACTCTGTTCCTTTTTGTTTCTTTATTCTTATTTATTTTAGTATAAATCATATATGTATATAGTCAGTTAGTTTATAGTTACAACTATAGTGAATAAATATTGTTTTAAGTTATCCATAGTCGTAGACACGTCCACGAACACACAAGGTTTCACCTGAAAACCAGCGTCACAGCTCGCTGTGGCATCGTGCTGAGGGATACCTTTTATGTCCACGACCAGATAGATCTATGTATATTCTGTTTGTTTCTTTTGTTACTTGTGTGTGGACAAATAAAAATATATTCTATTAATCTATTCTTCTATTCTATCTTTCCTCTTTATCTTCGGTAGGAAAGATCAAGGTAGAAGTTGTATAGATATATATAGTTGTTGTAAGATATAGTGTAGACTGACGCGAAAATCTAATTGAACTGAATTTTCACAGACCTGACGTTACTAATAACAGAATTTTGCAATCCTTCCACTTCAAGGTTTTTATCTTCGAATATCAGACCATTTTTGTTTATTTCCACGGGTTCTATCGACATTTTATCCATTTTCTCTATCCCAAGTTCTGCGTCACCTTCCATAAACGTCTTTAATATTGATCTAGCTTGTTCTGTCAAACAAGCAGAGTCTTGAAGGCAACATTTTTTCTGAAATACTATTGCTGAAAAATAAAAATCCAACTTAAGTTATAATCGCGAAATGTATGGATGAATATATGGATGTTTGTTACTCTGTCATGCAAAAACTACTGAATGTATTTAAGTTTTAAATGGAGATAGATACCATGGATTATCAAATAAGGATTAAAAAATCCATGGTTCTCGCGGAATTCGTTATAGGTATAGATTATTATACGCGTACGAAGTCGTCGTATTACTAGCTGATACCGCGCGGTTTCACCCGCGTGATTCCCGTTTCCGTAGAAATACGGGGATAACATCCTGCCTGATATAGCCTGTAGCCTTTCTCGATAAATGGGCTATCTAAAACTAAAAGAATTTTTCAAATCGGACCAGTAGTTCCTGAGATTAGCGCGTTCAATCAAACAAACAAACTCTTCAGCTTTATAATATTAGTATAGATACGCTGTTCCAATTCGGGTTGGGGGTTTTTTTTTATTTACTTCCGTAATGATCGCTTTTAACCTTATAATGTAAATGACAATGAAATTATTTAAGTAGGTACTTACATGAAGAATTACTAAATGAAAAAAATAATAAAAATAATGTACCAACGCCCAAAACTGTTACTTCAGACATTTTTTGGAACGTTGGACGTCTTAACACGTAATGATGTATTGAATAAATTATTTTAGCTTCACCCGCCTTATATAAACACATTCTATTTGAAAAACTTATCTGAACGATAAGAAAATAAAAACTAATTAAGCAACTTAAACAAATTAAGCAGCAGAATAAATTATCCTACTAATATTATAAACGCGAAAGTTTGTATGGGTGTTTGGATGTCTGTTACTCTTTAACGCCGCTACTACTGAAACGATTTGGCTGAAATATGGAATGGAAATAGATTTTACATTTCTTACAGGTACTTATTATATTGAAAAATGTCACATTGCATGTAAGAAAGTTAAAAATGTATGATTTTTTTATCTGATTACGATAAAAGATTTTTAATTGATTTTGATTATAATCTTGTTTATTTTACAAACATTCCAACAATCTTGGTTTTTTATGTATAAATTACTCATTAATTAATGACCTTATTTACCCGAATGTCGGACCAATATATAATTCAAACCTAGTCATCATCCCCATTCAAACCACGTTATCATGTTACCCACTGGCGATCAAGAAATCTCACATGCCTGCAGCTCTAACGGCTTGATGTCCGATGATCGTGTGTTGGACGCGATTGGCATGATGGGCTAATCTTTGCACACACCAGACGTTAGCGCTGCAGGCATGTGAGATAACTTGATCGTCAGTGGCTGACATTAAATAGTCTTGAAAATAAATAAAATAAACTTGGAAAAATACAATCATTGTTTCTGATGAAAAAACAAAAATTAATTACGAGAAACACAGTTTGCAGTCACAGACTGAAACTTCAATTTTATTTATATGTATTGAATTACGAATATAAGATTTATTAAAGAATTAATTGTTAAAATGCTAACAAAACATAATTTATCTGCGATTTTTTGCGACTATCCTCTTTTTTATACTGTCTGATAACTTTTTCTTTATATAGTAAATGAAAATAATTAATTAATTAAATAAAGACATTGTAGTTTTAGCTTTATTCAGTAATTTCGAGAAATATAGAATATGCCTGATGAAATATAAGTAGATAGATATGAACAGCTGTCTCATTAAAAAATCCTTATTATGCCATGCCAATGCGATTCTTTTTTTATATTCTTTAGAAGTTAGCCCTTGACTACAATCTCTTTTTACTTCCTGTGTGAAGGTGGAAGCTGATCCAATGGCCCCCAAGCGCCTTTATCTATAAGGAACTCATCAATGGTGTAGTAACCTGGACTAAGTAAATTTTTTTTACACATTGCTTAAAGCTATGCATTGGCCATCACACTCTTGGGGATCTTGTAATAGAATATTTTTTCTTCATCATCATTAAATGCCTTTTAAAAAAAAGAACTTACTCATCCGATGACGTTAAAGCTATAGGTAAATATGCTGCTTCAAATTCGTGACGTCATATCCATCTTTGTTTTTTACAATATCATAAAAACACAGTACGTCTACCTTGACGTTATCTGTAATAATATACAGTAATTATATTAAAATGTAATAAATACACGAAAATAATTGCAATACCTATACCATATCATGAAAATTATAATTTTGAGGAGGCCTGTACCAGTCAACCTCCTCTATTGCCAATTTTTTCTTCAGATCGGCTGAGGCTCTTTCGAACGATACAAAGTCATGTAAACAACTAAATTAGGTACTTACACGCAGCGTCGGCCCTAAGTAAATTTTAGAATGGAGCGAGATGGAGAAATTAAGGCGCCTCTCCTGTTTGCACCAGGCTCCTAATAATAATTATATGTAACAAGTAAGTATGGAACGCAAAGATCTCGACCATACTCTGCAGTGACCAATTGAAAATCAGGCGCAATACCGTTTACGGTCGACTGGGATTTTAGTAGTAGGTACTATTACCTACCACTAAAATCCCAGTATATATATCCCTGGTAATAGAATATCGATAACTTCTAAAATCATACTCCTGGACACCGGATTGCGATGTAATAGCGCCCGCGCACTCAAAATAAATACAATTGAAATAAAAAAAATCTTTAATTTACCATTTAGGCGCCCTCTAAGATTCGGCGCCTGGAGCCCCTGCTCCGTTCGCCGTATGGACGGGCTGGTCCTGCTTACACGAGGCATCACTCAATGACCAAAATAAGAAAATAATTAGGTACTTTAGACATTTTCAAAATTGTCCTTACCTGAAATCAAAACTTGCAATAGTTTACTTTGTCTGTACCTATATCCTTATATCGGTAAAGTCGGTTTATTGACGATAGTTGAACGTGAACACGTCATAAAAATACTGCATTTTTCAAAAGATAATGATCGTTTTTTTTAAAATACGGTTTAATAATCTTCAATAAAAAAAAACTGGCAACGCTACAACGAGGGAACGACGCATGACGTCACCTTTTTTTTTCGGATCGGCCGGCTCCATCGAATTCTAAGACGTTGTTACATCAAAAATATGTAAAAACTACATTTTTATGTACTTACACAAAGCATTACCCAATGACCAAAACAATAAATTGTTGTATTAAGACTAAAAACAAAAACTTTAGTCATTTTCAAAAATAACTGTCTTTAAGTTGTAATCAAATCTTGCACTAAAATATTTTGTCTGTGCAACCTTTATATAAATAAATTACACCGACAAAATCTATATTTATAATAATAAAGTAAAAACCTAAAAATTAAACAAAATCTCAAATTTAAAGAATCATCCGAATATGTACTTGTATAGTACTGGTAGGTAGTAATATTATGTTGATTCTTTTATTATATTACTTACCTAATTCTAATAGATTTAATATTAAAAATTATAACCTCTTTATGTTTGCATAACTTATTAATAATAATTTTGGTTTTCATAAAAGGCATGTAGCTTATTATGATTATTAAAATGATAATGATAAAAAATAAAAAAGTATCTAAATTGTTTCTATATTTATATCTAAAAGGTGTTTAGAAATCAAAAGACTAAGCTAGTTATTTTCTATTTTCTTTTATTACACTTGCAGCCCAAATTCGAGTTATTTCTGTTACTTATAGGTAGAAGAAACAAACATAAAGTTAGTATATGGCTATGTTCTTTAAATTTTGAGAAGCCAAGTAATTTTTGATCCCAGTGAATATTTTCGCAACAATTTTCGAAATGAAGTGGTCTCCGTATTTATAAATTTTTATCCTCCAATGGCTATTGATTATTGAATGAATCTGATTACCTGAAATAGAATAGGTAGGAAATAAGAAAAATAAATGCAAATCATCTTTATCATCCTATCAGCCTTTAATATGTAATCCCCACTACAGGGCTGATAACAAGATCTAACTATGTTATAATCATCAATTCAGATATTTGTAAATATACATAATATAGTCGTATAGTGAGCAGTTTTCTTTTTCATTCATAATACGTACGTATTACAAAAATCAGGAGTTCCTTCCTGCCTTCGATTTTCCCTACAACTTTTAATCTTTCAAGAGATAGATTGTCAAAAGAGAATAAGGAATAGGCGAATTTTACGTAAAGCACATACCAGCATAGACTGCCTCATCGCTATTCCAAGTCTTTATCAAAAACAATAAAAATACTTACTTTTTTCCTCATCGTCGTTAAAAGCATTTTCAAAGAAATAACTTGCTCCTCCGATGACGTTAAAATCATAATCATAATGCTTTAAATTCATGACGTCATATCCGTCTTTGTTTTTAACAATTTCATAAAAACACAGTAAGTCTATAATCACGTTATCTGTAATAGGGCAAAATAATTAAAAAAACAATCGCATTGACTATAGATACACAAAAAAGAAAATATGATAAAAAACGATGAAGTTACTCATTATTGGAATGGTATACTGAGATACATAATAACCCTACTAACTACGAGTTCAATCCAGTTGCAGTGTAGAGTGCGACAGGGAAGTGTATTATCTCCCAAACATCTTGAAAATTATATCGTAACCTTTATTGATAACGCTTGAACGAATTTTTCTTATATAAAATTGTCATACCGAGTATTATATTATAAAAATAATTTCTTAGGAAGTAAACTCCAAAAACATAATCCCTGTAACTGACGTAGGCAGCTGTGTGTGCCCCGTTACAGTCATCATGTCCGACTGATTAGTTGTAGTAGTTTTTTGAGTATTCGCCATCAAAGTCTTTTCCTATCATTTAACAGGGTGGCCAGGACATTTTCTTCTACAAATCCTTCAACACCTGGCGGTGCATTGGGATAAAACAAACTTTTTCCAGCATAGGGTTAAAACAAACCATTTTCAGACATCTCTACCGAGGACTGATGGACATAAGAATCCTACTAATCTTATAAACGCGAAAGTTTGTATGGATGCTTGTTTGTTTATATGTTTGTTACTCTTTAACGCGGCAACTACTGAAACTATTTGGCTGAAACTTTTCAACTCGGAAACATCCATGGTTCCCGAGTGATTTGTGAAAAAATTAATTTCTTAACTTACTCATTTTTGCTATTGTTCTGCCATTTCCGGAAACAGGTAATCCATATAGCATTCCACTTGACGTGTAATCACCGGTAATTATTAAAGATGTATTGAAAGATATTCCCAAAGCTTTGTAAATCAAATCAACACTGAAAATTAAAAAAAAAATCTTAAATTAACCTATTAAAATATTTTAAATTTAAGCTCGATTAGCAACTACAAAAACAAACCTGACACTGTTAATACTAGAATTTGTTCCTTCCACCACAATGTTATTTTCATTGAATATTAAACCATTATCATTTATTTCCACGGAACCTATCGACATTTTGTCTAATTTTTCTATTCCAAGTTCTGCATCGCCTTCCACGAACGATTTTAATATTAATCGAGATTGTTCTCTCAGACAAGCGGAGTCACGGAGGAAACATTGTTTCTGGAAACGTATTGCTGAAATAAAGTGAATAAGTGAATAAAATCTGCTTAATTTTCATTTATTTTTAACCGACTTCAAAAAAAAGAGGAGGTTCTCAATTCGACGGGTATGTTTAATTGTTTATTTTTTTTTAATATTTGTTACCGCATAACTTCTGAAGAATTTTAAATTTTAATTTTTTGTTAGAAAGAGTATACTTCCAGATTGGTCCCATTTAATTTTCATGAAAATCGGTTGAGTAATTTTGTGTTAAATGAAAATTAACACAAAATTACTGAACTGAACTGATTTTTATGAAAATTACATGCTAGGACACAATAAAAACATAAAAACAAAATCTTTTTGACCAAAAAATTGGTAACTAAAATAACTAAAGAGCGAAAAATAACATCGGATGTGCTACTTTCCGATTACTTTGGAGGCGGTGCCAACACAGTGATGCATTAACTAAAGCCGATTAAATAATTAACTTTTAGGACTTAAACACAGTTCTATCCCGTGATTGTCCCGTGCTTATCCCGTGGTGGTTATTTCAGAAACTTTTCTACAGGACTGTCATCGAGTAAATAAAGAAATGGAACTAACCGTTGATGACGGTTTTTTTTTATTCAAAATAGACTTGTGCGTGACTACAATCATGCCTGGTGGAAGGCAATGATGAGGTCTAGGTTAGAGTGCGCTTGCCTAGAAAATGCCTATTCACTCTTGTCTTGACGGTGCACAAATCATAAGTGCTAGGAAACACAAGCCGGAAGGGCATTCCACATCTTCGCTGTTCTTATTAGAAACGTGGATGCGAAACGTTTTGTGCGAGTCGACTGGACATCGACAACAAAAAGTTGCCAATTTGCGCGGTGTCTCGCTATTCTGTGGTAGAATGGGGATGGAGGGACTAGATTGAAAAGATTCTGTGATCACTCTCAAAAATATATACGGTGATAATTAATCAAAAACATAAAATTAAAGTTATACGAGTACACACACATAATACAATAACTGCACTTCTATATAATGATGTAAAAAACCTATGTAGGTACTTACGCGAAGCATTACCCAGTGACGAAAGAATCAAAATAGTGGTACTAAGACTAAAAACAATTGCATTAGACATTATTATTAACAATTATTAACAATGTTTGTCGCTGAAACCAAACCCTGCACTAAATTATGTTATGTATATACAACCTTTTTATACAAACATACCATTGGCAACAGAACCCATTTAAAAGATAAGAAATCAAAAAATTATATAAAAATCGTGTAGGCATATTTTAATATTTACCTAATTTTTTTTTATAAATCTTAACTGATTACTTGTATTCGTATATGATTTATTAGGTAATTATTATGTTTCGTTACATTACCTACTTATACCTGTAACATGGTTTGCCTTCTTTTATAACATTTAAAATGAAAAAATCGTCAAATGCACCTATCGTTAATGAATAGTAATTCACGTTTTAAAAGGTCTTATAAATGAAAAAAAATCTTGTATTCCTACTCAAAAAGGGTGTATAGTATAGTAGTGTTAGTTAACATTAAACTTAACTAGGGTGTTAGTGAGATACATAAGCCTACTTAAATTTAAATCTAT
The DNA here is from genome assembly GCF_947172395.1 of Bicyclus anynana. Taxonomy (NCBI): domain Eukaryota; kingdom Metazoa; phylum Arthropoda; class Insecta; order Lepidoptera; family Nymphalidae; genus Bicyclus; species Bicyclus anynana. The sequence goes on from NC_069095.1 coordinate 8,463,315, forward strand.
GACAGAATAGACTTGTCAGTACATGCATCATAGAACAGCGATTCAAATACTGACAGTCCAGCCTGTCAGCAAACGCAACAGGGATGTGCACCTCTTGCTCATGGTTGCATAGAAGAAATCCACACGCGCAGTGCGAACATACCTGAAGCACTGCAGAATCGGATAATAAATTAATAATAATATATAGGATAATGCTTAATAATTCAATGATAAATCATTCATAAATCCCGCGGGAACCGTAATTTTTAGGGATAAAAAGTAGCGGATATGTTGCTCAAGAACTTCCTCTATCTTCCAGAGAAAGTCCCATTAAAATCAGCCTAGCCGTTCCAAAGATTAGTCCGGAGTCCAGACAGACAGACAAGCAGACAAAAACTTAAATAAGGGTTCCGTTTTTGTACTACGTTCGGAACCCTAAAAAGATTTCAAATCACAGACAGACAATTCAATTTAATTTATATGTATGGAGTTATGTTATTCAAAGTTTTTCGTAGATAAAATATTTTATAAATAATAATGTATAAAATTCCAAAGAAAGATCATCACAGGAAATATCAACAAAAAAGTTTCATTCTTTTTATAAATTATAATTTAGATTTAGAAGATTAGAACCGTAATAGTACATTATGATACAAGTGCGGTAACTTGAATTACAATCGAGGCGATTTTGCAGCTCGAGCCGAAGGCGAGAGCTATAGTAAGGTAGCAGAGGCTGCAATAATCAAAGTGCACGTATGTCATATGACGTTTTATAACACATTCACTTCGAACACACTTTCTGAAAATGAATGATCTTTGCCTGTTTTCCATAATATTTCATTTTGATACGCTTGTCTTTTAATCACAGATAGCGAAGTGCGTGCGTGCGTTTTTTTTTTAGACAAATGCACTAAAAACAGCCAGTATTACTAATAATGTAAAATTAATCCGTTTTTGTTTCTGATACAGATAAAAGGTTGAGATTTATTGTCAAAATTATTAAAATGAAAAAATTAAATGCTTTTTTTTTATGATATTTTATCTCACAAAGTTAATTTTATTCATAAATTGCAAAGCAATACTTTGCGAGCAAACGTGTTATAAAAGAATACTCGAATTAAAGTGTATTGTCTAAGCTTACATCTATTTTGTAATAACAATAGGTATAATATATTTTTATTACAGCATAAGCTGTGGCTCAAAGTTCATTAAAATAGGCTGATCAAGTATGTAATAATTACGACCAAAAACTTTCATATTGATTCGTCATTTTGTACACTTTTACAAACAAAGATATACAAAGACTACTTATATAGTCTAACCTACGCAACTCAGTCAATGTTAATTGAAAAACACCCTGTCGAATCAGACCGTGACTAAATATTTGACCAACACCGTGTCTCATACAATTTCCCAATAACGACCCGCCCGCCCATGGCTTTGCTAATTTTTCCCGCAAACAAAGCGCCCCAATTGTCGCCAATAGTGGCAATAACGCGTCCATATTTACGTATTGTAAACTGACATGACAGGTGCCCTAATGGGCGGAATAACATGGCGGGCGCGGCATTGCTACCGCGCGCAAAGAATAAAACAACTTTAATCAACACTGCTAAAATGTTACCTAAGTTGGATTCACTAATCATAAATGGAACAACTATCACTGCGATAAAACAAAACATAACTAAATACAGTATGGAATAAAATGGTGTTTTCGATACGCAGTGTGAAAATATAAAATACCGTAGTTATCATCATAGGATCATTGCATTTTACATCCTTATTTACCATGAGGCTGCCAATCTCCATTGGCTCAGCGTGGTGGACTATTGGCCTAACCCCTCTCATTCTGAGAGTACACTCGTGCTCAACAGTGAGACGAATATAGGTTGAAGCGTCTAAGTACGAATATACAAACATTTATAACAGAAAAAGTAACAAAAGAAATCTCAAAGTAAAATTTTGACTCAAGAAAAGTCTAGATAAACTAAACCCTAAACTTAGATGCAAATAATGAGTAACAAAGTAGATACAGTCGGGGTCGTAAGTTCTAACAATAGTGACTGTTCTGTCTGAGCTCAGCAGTGAGCCGAATATGAGTTAAAAACGAAGCGCTTACAAATTTCGATGATCCATTTTTCCATGAATAACCATTCATCTAATATATATTACGTATCTATTATATATAGGTGGTTAGTCGTAGCCCACCACACATGCTAAAACCTTCAAAACATATAAAGATTTTACGGCTTAACTCGTTGAAATGGAATCTCTTGTAAAAAGCTCTTAAAACTGGAATTTAATGGAATTCATTGCAGTTAAGTATTAGAAAATACTTTGTTTATATTAGTTTTAATTAGTACCTAATAGTTTAAACAGTAAATGGGTCGTCTGCGAGTATACTCATCTATGACACAACGTTCAATGGGGACCTCTGGGGAAATCCACTGTTGCGCTAGTTACGTGTAGGTGCCACGGCCAGCCCGGGCGCGGCTACCTATAGCTGTAATTAATTAATTATCAACTTACACAGTTATTTCATTATTATTTTGGTAATAATATCTATAAATACCTAACTGCATCTATAAGACATTTATAATTATGTACACTACAGTAAGAAACCGAACGTCTATACTTTCAATTAAATTATTCGTCAAAAAATTTAATCGGGTGATAAAGCAGCACAATACAAAAATACTATGTTTAAATTCTTGTCTTACTGACTGTTTGCGCAAATCTCTTGAATTTCTCAACAGTTTTTCATGTACTCGTAGATTAGATGCCCGGAGCAATCTAGGATTTTTACATCAGAAAGTACCTATAGAAAAAGGTATCTGGAAAAAAATATTTTCACTCGGACGGAGTCACGGGCGCCTGCATGTAATAATTTTAACGATATACGAATACACTTAACTGACTCATCACAAAAGCATAGTTTTAAGCCTTTATAACCCAGTGGATATGACCTCTGCCTTCGATTCGGATGGTGTAGTTTCAAATCTGGTCCGGTGCATGCACCTTTAACTTTTCAGTTATGAGTATTTTAAGAAATTAAATATTACGTGACTCAATTGTGAAGGAAAAACATCGTAAGGAAACATTCATACCTAAGTATATATATTTTTTTAATTCTCTGAATGTGTGAAATCTGCCAATCCGCATTGGGCAGCGTGGTGGACTATTAGCCTAACCTCTCATTCTGAGAGTACACTCGTGGTCAACAGTAAGACGAATACAGGTTGAAGCGTATAAGTACGTATATACAAATACTCATAACAGAAAAAATAACAAAACAAATCTCAAACACAGAGTAACCAGAGAGAGTCTTTACAAACTGCGCGCTAAAGCCAGTGCAACCCACAAAAAAAAATCAAAAGTCATGCGTCTCTTTGACATCTGCATATAAAAACTTTTTTCATAAGTTGTATTTCAAAATTTAACACTAACAACAATTACGTAAATTAATATTATTATCAATAATAACCAATAAAATAATACCTACTCTATCGTATTTCTGTAGTTTTTTTGAGAACGGTTTTTAAAATATTTAAGAACATAAGACGCCACTTTTCGTGATTATTATTAAAAATTACTGATGCGACGGTTTGTATCGTACTGACAAGATAACGTATTTGTTTTTGAATTTCGTATCCGTGACGGTTACACACCGTCATGTTCCGAACGCTACATCTGTATATTATTGACTAATCTGTGACTCAAAGTAAAATTTCGACCCAAGAAAAGTCTAGGTAAACTAAACCCTAAACTTAGATGCAAATAATGTGTAACAAAGTAGATGTGGGGGTCGTAAGTGCCAACAATAGTGACTGTTCTGTCCCGACGAGCCGATAATGCAGCGTGAACTCTCCAGGCGCCGCGTCTGACTGTCGTCTGAGTACTCTAATGCGAGTTTAGCTGTATTCAATACACAATGTTTGTATTATGAGGAGATGCATATTCATAAATAACGTTTTAGCTAACATACCCACTGTTTATATAGCACATTTTATATAAGATTAGCAACATTCAGGGGAAGATGGTTTCTTTGTGGTAAAAATTATAATGTTCGGCCACCGATCTCCTATAAAAGAGGTCAATGTGTTCGACTCAGTAATGTTTTTACTACTCTCCGCGGCACGTGTTACTTCACTGGCTTCCCAACTTCAGATTTTTTTCCGTAATTTATGGAAAAAATCTCATACTTAACCCAAAATTTTAAACTAGGACCTAATGATATTTATCCAGACATTTTAACCAGTAGACCAACGAGGCAGTAGTTACTTCTAAACATGTTAAATACATAAAGGTATTTCTAAACCTTACTTCAGCATGGCCCGCAAATTCAAATTAAAGATACAGTATCTTTAATACACATGCTCTAAAATAGCATGCTAAAGACGTGCTATTAAGTATGCTCCATACGAGCATGCTTATCATCAGTTTACATTTGCTAGCAATGAGCATGCTATTTTTAAGTATGCTCCTGAATAAGCATGTTCAAAGCAAACATTCCAATTACACATGCTAATTTGTATCTATCGCTCTCTGTCTACATTATAGTGTTAGACAGGGAGAGATGAAGGTGAAAAGAATATAGAATAGCAACGCTGATCGACGAGCATACCCTTCCACTCGCGCAGCAAGCAGCATCCTCATTAATCGCACTGTTGATTCTTGAGCAGGCTCGAAATAAGCATGCTCATTATTAGCAATGTGCGATACACATGCTATTAAGTAGCAACTGCTCAATAGTAGCATATTTTCGTGCTTGAAATGAGCATGTGTAACAGTAGCTTTAGAACACTAACCGCAAGATATCCGTGCGGCAATGCAATAAAAAGGTAACCGAGCAAGCAATATAAACACTAGCAACATAACGATGGGCCGAATGTGCCCTGACGGACATAAGGGGGTTGCGGCCAAATTGTAAATAGTGTTGGCTCCCGTTTAGTTTGCAATATTTGTGCGGTTCGGTGTAAATGGAAAAAGGAGAGAATTACAGATCCGAATTGCTACAGAGCTTGCTAAATGTTTGATATTTTTCTTCTACAAGAATCTCCTCTTCGGAGGCCGTTCTGGGGCCTTAGCCATATAGCCCAAGAGCCCGCGACAGCCAGACCTTCGTTATTTTATAAAAGTTGAAAGTTTCTCTGTAGATGTCTCCTATACAGGTAAGAACGACCAGCGACTATAAAGTTTGGGTTGTGGTTACCTGGGCAGGTGACAGGTAGTAAAGGTGTATAAAATAGTACTTGAAATTCGTTAAAGTATAAAGCTCAATTTTTTAATATTTTCTTCGGGATAACTTTAAAAATTTCGTCATCCATTGCCGGACACTTATGACAGTTGCTACCCCCTGCCAGACACCCCTAAACTTTAATAAATTATAATTATACTTTCGTTATAGTATAAAAGCTAAATTTTATATATGTTACTTGGGGACTTATAAAAAGATGTTACCTCAATAGCCGGACAGTTTTCGTGGTTTTTACATCTTGCCAGACACATCGAAAGTCCACTATAGGTGCGAGCGCGAATGCTTAGTCGATTACTATTTTTTAAGATATCTAATAAAAAATATTTTATTACGTTCATAGCCATGTTGTCTAAAGTAAAAAATGTTTGTTTAATATCATAAAAATATAAAAAAAAGTATAATTACAAGTAAAAAAAAAGATAATTAAACTTATTTATTAGTTTAAACATTGTCGTCGATGTTTTCATTTTCTTCATCACTACTACTCCAGTCGATGGCAGAATCGTCTTCAACATCACCTTCTTCTTCAGTGTATGAAAAAAAAATTTAAGCAAGTTCAAAAATTAAGCAAGTTTATACAATTATAAATAATTCAAAAATTATGTATCATAATTTGTCATAATAATTATATACCTGATTGAGTTTTGAGTGAATCACTAACATAACTCGGCAGTTGATCCCCTTCAAACCATTTGAACTGGTATTTGTCATCTTTTAATACCCAGCCATTATTTTCTGGTTGATATGTGGTTGGATTTTTTAAATGAGCATTATTCCAAATTGTACATATATAATTTGCTCGCAGAAATTGCTGCAGTAGTTCGCTTTTGCAAGGTGGTAGGTTGCTAGCGTCAAAATTTCGCAACTTCTTTCGGTCAAAAGCTTCGTTTACATCGGAGACTGTGTACGAGTCGATGAATATTTGAAATCTAGCGGCATCAACATCAATTACAGGACATTATAGACATTGCATATAAATCTCTGAATAATATAAAAGATATTTTGTTGATGATTTAAATTTTTAATTAATTCGTTGTTGCCGAAGTTCTTGAAAGCTTCCTGGTACTCTGGATCTTTTTTTAATATCTTATATGGTTTTAATTTTCCTTTTCTGAAGAGCGCAGGATTAAAATCACAACTTGTGATGGCATGAAATCCAGGTACGCTCTGACAAGTTAACAGTCCCAACTCTGCATATATTTTGGTTAGGTCCACATACCTTAAATTATTTCCAGTGCCTGTAAGCATCCAAACAACCGAATCATTTTTAAGGTGATGCATGTTACCAAGCATTATAGCCGCAATATCGGTATCAGCACTTCTTATTACTATTTCTGCTGGATAGTTGATGTTACATGCAACTCTTCATCAATCCTTGAGACAACTTTGTTGCAATTATCAACAGTAAAAGAATGAAGAACGCACTCGACTAAGCGCTCTATCTCACACGCACCTACTTGAACAGTTGTTACCCCACACTCGCACCTATAGTGGACTTTCGATGTGTCTGGCAAGATGTAAAAACCACGAAAACTGTCCGGCTATTGAGGTAACATCTTTTTATAAGTCCCCAAGTAACATATATAAAATTTAGCTTTTATACTATAACGAAAGTATAATTATAATTTATTAAAGTTTAGGGGTGTCTGGCAGGGGGTAGCAACTGTCATAAGTGTCCGGCAATGGATGACGAGATTTTTAAAGTTATCCCGAAGAAAATATTAAAAAATTGAGCTTCATACTTTAACGAATTTCAAGTACTATTTTATACACTTTTACTACCTGTCACCTGCCCAGGTAACCACAACCCAAACTTTATAGTCGCTGGTCGTTCTTACCTGTATAGGAGACATCTACAGAGAAACTTTCAACTTTTATAAAATAACGAAGGTCTGGCTGTCGTGGGCTCTTGCTCTAATATGGCAAGTCGATTTTATTTCTAAAAACGCTTCGATAACTAACAAAATGTATAAGAATGACCGATCCGATCGACAACTTGATCACGTGACCTGTCGATAGTAAATGTTTTAATTTTCGAAGCGTTAGCATTTATAGAAAGAGATTCGACGTGCCATATGGACCCTGGCTTTTTAACAACTTTTAAGGATCAGGCATCAACATCAACTTCCTAATCGACAGATGTTTACAGCAGGTCATAGAAGCCTTGCAAAGATTATCAACCACCACAATTTTGAATAGCCTGAATCCATAGCAACAAAGTAGGGATTGAAAAGGGCACTGTTAGTTGACCCCCCATTAGGTGAACCAATAATATCAATCAAGCGGGTATCGGGGATCCGCTAGACGCTGGCGGTTCGAGATCGTGGTGTTTGGATCCCTACAAGAGGCCCGTGTCCAATAGTTGATACGTACTATTGGACACACTATTTACAAATCCCGCGGGAACCATGAATTTTTCTGGGTTCGACTCCAAAATCCAATTTATCTCTATACCAAATTTCACATCGTGAAAAGGTAACAGACAGACTTACTTTCGCATTTATACTAGCGGACGCCCAAAACTTCGTCCGCCTTTAGACTTCCTTACTCCGGCCCTGTCGCAAAATCCGTTCTTAGTATATACCTACTATCTATAAACTACCTCCCTGTCAAATTTCATCTTTGTACGTCAAACAGTTTTCGAGATTTCGTGATGAATGACCTTTTGCATTTATATATTAAGATTAGCGGTCGCCCGCGACTTCGTCCACGTGAAATTTAGTTTTTCACAAATCCCTCGGGAAACATGGATTTTTCCAGGATGAAAGTAACCTATGTGTTAAAATCTATTTCCATTCCAAATTTCAGTAAAATCGATTTAGTAGCTGCAACGTTAAAGAGTAACAAACATCCAAACATCCATACAAACTTTCGCGTTTATAATATTAGTAGGATAATAAATGTTGGGGATACGTAATCTCTGTTTCAAAGTGCACTGTGCATTAAGGGGTACAAGACGATATCGAAAACGCTGATGTGTGTAAGTCGACGGAAATTAGACGTTACGACGGCTGGGAATTGTTCCAGGACTTGCGGCGGGCGTGGATGTACTGAATATGGTATTATGGCCGCTAGCTCCTGTACTTTGTAGATAATATACGAATTAATGAAATGTATATTCAATTTTACATACATGGAATGTGTACTAAACTTTATGCTGTATATATCGAACTAGCGGACGCCCGCGACTTCGTCCGCGTAAATTTCGATGTCAACGTTACTACTACCCCTACCCTACCCTACCCCTACCCTACCACTAACCCAACCCTACCCTACCGAACCCCTTCATCTACCCTACCCGTACCTTACCCTACCCCTACCCCCACCCTACCCCTACCCTACCCCAAACCTACCCCTACCTTACCTACACCCTACCCCCATCCTACCCCTACCCCCATCCTACCTCTACCCTCCCCGTACCTATCCCTTTCCTACCCCTATCCTACCCGTACCCCTTTCTCACGCCTATCCTACCCCTACCCTACCACTTCCCTATCCTACCCGTACCTCTACCCTACCACTACCCTACCTCTACCCCTACCCTACCACTAACCTAAACCCGACCCTACCCCTACGCTTCCCTACCCGTACCCTACCCTACCCTGTAACTTCTCTTAAAGAGGTAAAGTTCGTGTGGTTGTAGGAGGTAATCCCTGGATCTACTGGACCGATTTGGAAAATTCTTTTACCAATAGAAAGCTTCGTTAATTGCAAGTGTCATAGGCTATGTTTGATCCCCATATTCACACGGGAACGGGAACTACGTAAATGAAAGCGCCGGGCGTCATATAGCGGAATTTCTGCGTCTTTTAAAAATTTTGTATTATCTCCGAAACTATTTAAGTAATTAACATACTCTAAAGGGCAAATCTTATCTCCGTAATATCCTTGTGATTATTAAATAATTTATTTTGATAAGGATTTAAGTTAAGAAGCATAAATAATGACGCAAACCTAAGTATATAAAATTTATAATTTTTAAAACACAAAAGGCTATATATACTATATATACTATATCTGCTAATATATAGAAGATAGATATATGGTGTCGCGGACTTTTTTGTAGAACTTTTAAAGATACATAAAGTCTTGGTACATTAATTTCAATTTTACACAATAGTTAATGCAGCACATGCGAATAAGTCTGTTTAAGAGGATTTTCAGTCCGACCTGTATGACAAAAACTGTGATAACTCGGCTAATATATATGATACCAATATAAAATATAGCCTATAGCACTCCCCGATAATGTAGCATTCTACTGGTGAAAGAATTTTCAAAATCGGACCAGTAGTTCCGAAGATTACCCCATTTAAAAAATGTGACAAACTTAGAAACTTACAAACTTTACCTCTTTATAATATTAGTATAAAAGTATAGATATAGATTAATGCATGAATTAATTCATTATCAACCCATATTCGGCTCACTGCTGAGCTCGAGTCTCCTCTCAGAATGAAAAGGGTTAGGCCCAATAGTCCACCACGCTGGCAAAATGAGATCTATACGGATCCACCGCGCATACCACTGCGCCACAGAGGTCGTCAAAATGCTATTTATTATTTTCAGTTAAAAATTTTTGTAGGATTTCTAATTTGTTTTCCATTCTTTTTACCCGACTGCAAGAAGAGTTAGATTTGTTTTAATAACCCAAGTGTTCTTAGATAGGTGAAATTAGACTGTGAGACGCTATACTACCTATAAACTACTACGTATAACTACAGTTAGGAAAACGTTATTTATTAATTTTCTACCAGATAGTCGAGAACTCAAAATATACTTAAACTAGCAGACGTCCCACAGTTTCACGCGCGTAGTTTTTGTTCCCATGGGAATCCGACGATAAAATATGGCCGACGATAAATAACACTCAGAGATAACGTGGCTTTCTATTGGAAAAATGGTTTTCATAATAGGTTTTATAGGTCCCTACAATCTCACGAATCCGCAAACTTTACCTTTATTGATAGTTTATATTAGTAAACGAGCATTTTTGTTGAAATATGTAAGATATTATAACAATAATTAATATAACTGTCTCGCCGTTAACACACGACGGGCCTTTGTCACGTCCTGACTAATCGCGTCACGCGCTGCCGGCGTGTTTGACACGTTTAATTGGACATATGCTGGCGCTTCATTTGCGCTAACTTGATCAGCGAACTGGCTTACAGCTTCACAGATTATATACCTGTATAACTTCACTAATTCCTGTTAATAAATCAACATAAATATGTATGTAACGGTGGCTCATAGAGTTTTTCATTCATCATCATCATCATCATATCAGCCGATGGACGTCCACTGCAGGACATAGGCCTTTTGTAGGGACTTCCAAACATCACGATACTGAGCCAACTGCATCCAGCGAATCCCTGCGACTCGCTTGATGTCGTCAGTCCACCTGGTGGGGGGTCGGCCAACACTGCGCTTACTAGTGCGGGGTCGCCATTCCAGCACTTTGGGACCCCAACGTCCATCGGCTCTTCGCACTATGTGCCCCGCCCATTGCCACTTCAGCTTCGCAACTCGTTGAGCTATGTCGGTGACTTTGGTTCTTCTGCGGATCTCCTCATTTCTGATTCGATCACGCAGAGATACTCCTAACATAGCTCGTTCCATCGCCCGCTGTGTGACTCTGAGCCTTCTTATGAGGCCCATAGTTAGCGACCAAGTCTCGGAACCATAGGTCATCACTGGCAACACGCACTGTTCGAAGACTTTTGTCTTCAGGCACTGAGGAATTTCGGACGAAAAGATGTCGCGAAATTTCCCGAATGCAGCCCAGCCGAGTTGGATTCTTTGTTTTTCATTAATGTATCAAAAATCAATGAACAAACATGTGGACCATGTGGATATGACCATAACTATTTAAATCTAAATACAATGTTTTACCTTTTTTAAGCGCGCAAATTTTAATTTAACTAAATATTACAATAACAAATCTTAATTCTTCTTATAATAAAATCTTATTAATGTAATAGTTATTTTGGATATATATTTCTTGTACAGAATTGACATCTCTACAGATTTATTTTAAATAGGTACAGATGTTTATAATTTACACATAATTATATAGATTATAGATACCTACATGTGATTAGACAGTTTGAACGTCACATAAATTCTACATCGGTCGCCGTCAATCTGTCTATCTGTCTGTGAGTCTCGGCTCAGTGTGCACTAAACACTAAAACGGCATTAGGCACTATAATTTATTGACTAGAACTAACTCGCACTATACCAATTATTTTAAAATTGGGCTTTTACATTTTTGAATGCATTAAAAGTGGCATGTCCTAAATTATTGTTCCACTGTTTCCTCGCCAAAGAAGCGGGTAAATTGTGTGTGTTAAGTTACTCGTACGCATTATTCAATAGTCCAGCGGGCTGGCATTGAAAGGACTTCATTTTGAACCTCCCGAATTACTATTGTCTATCTCCTCATGTTGCAAGATTTTTGCTGAATTTTTATTACAATTCGTAGGGCGATACAAGGCGATTTTCAGGAGAAATTGTAATCAATTCCTGTCTCAAAAAACACCATTCTAACAAAGACTTCACCAATATTTAAATTTTATTTGATAGTTTTATTTATTGACTAGCAGATACCCGAGACAACGTCCTCATTTGCATTCCCTTTCCTTTAGGTTTTATCTACTATTGGTCCGTTACTATGTTACGATTATTAATATAGAAACTAATAGAAGAAAAATACTTTTCGAGTATAATAAAACTCTTCTTATTCGAGTCTCTCTCCGACTAGCGAAGGCTGGCAGTCAGCTTTGCGAATTATTCTTTATTTTGATTCAAATTAAAGCAGATTAAATTGAATATTTCCAAAGATTTCCAAATTACAACCTGTGTAGATACAACCAGCGAGCAATTATCAGAACAAGGAATAATTGAGGGCCGACAAAACGAGGATTAATACGCAAATGAAATAATTTCTCAGATTGATGACGCGGCTCGCGGCTCCCGTTTTTTCGCGTTCGAGTTTTTTAATTATGTTTTATGGACTCGCGAATCGCAATTTTCTAGATTAACTTCGTTTAGATGAAATCGAGCATTTTAATTACTTTATCCCGCGTGTTTCTGTTTGCCTTTTTGCACGGTTGAGGATTTATTCTGTTTTTTGGGAAAATAGGTATTTCAAAAAAGAAAGTGAGACATCTTAATTTCAAGGTATCAGACACATTAGAGAGGGTCGAGCACAGAATCTTTTTTTTTCAAAATTCGGCTGATCATTGAGAAAAAAAATAACCTGTGATAGTTCTACACAAGATATCTCTTATAATTTTTTTTTCGACATATATTATATTCAGCCAACAACAAATAGATACATATTAATAATTAAATTAATTAATAACAATAAGCTCTTTTAAATCATAATAACAATTTTACTTATTTACAATTTTATTATCCTCAGCTCTATTTTTACTAGTTTTTGATTCCATTGGTAAACCAATTTCAATTTAATTACTTATCATCTTAAAATGGGAAATTTACAAAGTACTTGGATTAGATAATAACGCAACGGAAGTTTTTTCGAAAAATAATCGAAAGTAGTCAAGTTTAATTAATTATAATTTATATAGGTACTAGGTAGGTAACAAAGAGAAAGTTTTAGTCTATGGTAGGTACTCTGAGTAAGGGTCGCGCAGCATATTTTAAAATGATGTGCGTTCCATTTATAAACAGAGATGAGGACGAGGCAAACAACCTCCCTCAGGAGCCAAACTTTCCGTCCACCTAGCGACAATATTTGAAAGTTATTTCAGCATTCATAACCCTCATAGGCGCCGTTAAAATTTTCCCTGCCACCTTATTCATAATGTACACAACACCCATCTCTTTTCAACTTACACAAAACACTGCGGGTGTGAATGAAATGGAAATATTTGCAAACTGACATCTCTGAATTAACGGTGGTCGGCTCATGATAATTTACATATTTAGGTGAAATTAACCTCGTTGCGTTAAATTGTATTATGAATATTAATAGCCGTGCGTGTGCGTGTAATGTATTATATTATATTATGGTATGGAAGCTTGGCTTTATGACTCAGATTTTGGTTTCACGGCTCGTGAAGATTGTCTCTGTGTCAATTTCATAAAAGATTAAATGCAGATAGGCAATAATCGTGTTAGTTACTAGGCATTCTTTTCAGTGCGTGTTTTATTTGTGGAAAATGATGGAAAACTGCTATAAAGCCACCTTTGGATACGTAACCGATTGCTTGTAAGTTGTACCTCCATTCATAAGCACGGGAAGACCGCAACGATTTAAATAAATCATTTTTTTTTTCGAATATTACGCGGTATTTCGCGGAGCCCGTTTATGGACCTTTTCTACACACGGAACTGCAATGCGGTGGATTTAGAAAACGGAGGTCCTGGGGTCGATCCCCGGATGGGACGATTGAGTTTTTCTTAATTGGTACATGTGTGGTTGATGGGACGCTTCGGCCGTGGGTAGTTATCACCCTGTATGTAATGGTAGCGGCAAAACATACCACCAAGCGATTTAGCGTTCCGGTACGATGTCGTGTAGAAACCGAAATGGGCTTGGATTTACATCCGATGCGTTACAAGTTAGCCCGCTTTTATCTTAGATTGCATCATCACTTACCATCAGCCATCAGGTGAGATTGTAGTGGAGGGCTAACTTGTAAAAAATAAAAAAAAAGTTGTCCCTGTTACCATCAGGCAGGCCTTCCATCAATAACTTATAACTGTGAAAAAATGTCCGACAAATCTATACTAATATTATAAAGCTGAAGAGTTTGTTTTAACGTGCTAATCTCAGGAACTACTGGTCCGACTTGAAAATTCTTCCAGTGTTAGATAGCCCATTATTTATCAAGGAAGGCGGCTATATATTATCTCCATATTCCTACGGGAACGGGAACCACGCGGGTAAAACCGCGCGGCGTCATCTAGTAAAATATAAAAAGTTCGTAGATCTATGTCAATTGCGGGCGGTAGATTTTGTCAGTATTAAAAAAAATACTTCTATCATTCTTGCCCCTTGCATAATAGAAAAAGATGTCCGTAACGTCCCGGGGCAAATTTTGAAACGGGCGAGGTTTATTTGGTTATCTAATAAAATATTACGAGCTTTGACAAGTGCCTCGCAGCTGCCCCCTGGTGGCCCCTCCTTACCTTATACAGTTATGGCCCCGTAAGCAACTTCCAAAATAAAACGCGCTTTAAAAGAAAATTGGGAGAATTTTGTGCTCAAAGCTTTTACACCTTCGACTTATAAAAAAAATAACAACTACATATATGTATACTGTTTATAGTTTGATTGATTGAACGCGCTAATCTCAGGAACTACTGGTCGGATTTGAAAAATTCTTTCAGCTATATTTTATCTCTGAAATCCAACTGGAACGGGAACCAAGCGGGTGAAACCGCGCGGCGTCTACTAGTACTCAAAAAATCTTTTTAACATAAAAATGGAACCGACTTGAAAACCGTATTTCAGTTAATTGGTTTTCAAACAAAATTACTAATTTTCAAAATTGGTTAATAAATGACGAAGGTAGGTAACAAATATTAAAAAAATATGCGTCAAATTGATAAAAACCAAAAGCGTCAATAGGTCCATGGTCAAGGGACACACCGAGGTCGTAGGTTCGGTCCCTGCCCGTTGGAATAAACAGCAGATGCTATATTCATGTGCTGAGTACCTACTCAAGCACAAAATAGAGGTATGTCTTTCAAGAGTCGAAAGCTTTTTATTAATTATGTCGCTTATGTCATCATTGCTCATCTATTTTGTCATACGTCTGATATTTAATAATAATAATCATTTATTTCAGATTTTAAATCCATAGATTAGTATATTATTGTAAGAGGCGTCCATAACTTAGAGGTGTCGAATTAAAGTCCAACTTCTCATGTATACATTTTAATTCCATCTTCACCATAGGTACAGTAAATCTCGACATTGACAATATCATGAAATCTCGTAAACATTAACTGTCGTACATTTTCATTGACATTTCATTTACACTCAATGATTAGTAATTTAGTAATTAAATCGATAATCAATTTTCGTCGTCCACCATTTTATAACTCCCGCCGCCGCCAGGCGTCATCCTTTCTCTTTTCTTTTTTTGTATGCCAAAAGGCAAAGGCATCACCGTACAGCCATAGAATACTTTATTTATTTAAATTAAATACTCGGCCATACTGCCGGACGTGTTAATATTGTTTTTATGAATTCCATTTTAAATAAAAATGTAATATTCCATATAAATTTATCTAGAAAAACCACATTTTAGACAATAATATTTACGAAACCTTACATTATTATTATTATTATTATTAAATTAGTATAGTTAGTAACATTGGAAATTTATTATATTTTAAACAATTAATCATAATCATAAACGCCCTATTCAGGCCTAGCAGCCTTTCATATTTATATTCAACAATTTCTCTAAATAGATTAGATCCACAAATCACCAATAAGTATAGATAGGGAAGAAAATTGCCTAAAATTTCTGTATCACTTTAAATAAGCTTCATTAAGTTTGTGTGTAGACAACGGGACACGGAATTTGAAATATAGATATAAGAATTATGTCGGTACATATTATCATACAAAAGTCCCTAATATTCTACGCGTTTTAACAAGCAAGGCCTCAAGGAATCTGACCTAAGGAAATTAAATAATACACCGACAAAAAAGTTATAACTTATTGCGTCAAATAATTTGAAGGGCGGTAAAAATGTGAGGGGATTTAAATTTAATTTTCGAACTGGAACGACGTGAAATATCCCTCGTGGCGTTGTTCCAAGTTCAAATGTCGAAGAAAAAAAAATTAAAATTGGAACGTTAAATGCGTTTTTGGAGTTCATACCGTTGTGGGAATTTGATATATATCTGTAGGTACCTTTATTATTTAAGTAAACTTTTGTACTTTACTCGAAACGAATTAAGTACGAGTAAATTGCAGATCATGACGACAATATTTTATTTAATTTAACGATATTTTTTGTTTTATTTGCTTATAAGACAATAATTAACGTTATCTATGTATAAATGCTATTGTCTCTTACTTTTATAACTAACTTTATTATAACTAAATTTATAACTAACTTTATACTAACTTTATTCCAATATAATGACAAATAAAAAAATATTATTCAAAGCAGGAATCTATGGAGAGCACACGCTCACTCATCTATCATCTTCAGCCTTTCTTGATGAATACTGTTTACCAACAAATTAATTAGAAAAAAACTGTTATTTACGTAGGTAGGTAATTACGTTGAAATATTAATGTTAGATGATGGTTAAAACAAAAAATAACTGACATTTGTTGAAAAATGGCGTAGTCAAGTTCATTTCGTAGAATTAGGTAAATTAGATGATAACAAAAACGAAAAAAATATGAAAAACGATGTAGTGACTCATTGTTTGAATGGTACCCTGAGTACTTGTACATATGTTTTCTGTGCCCTGAGATACATAATAAGGCCGCTATTGGTAAGTGATGATGCAATCTAAGATGGAAGCGGGCTAACTTGTTAGGGGAAGGATGAAAATCCACAATCCTTTAGGTTTCTACACGACATCGTACCGGAACGCTAAATCGCTTGGTGGTACGTCTTTGTTGGTAGATAGATAGATAGATAGATATACTTTATTTGCACACCACAAAGACAAATACAAGTGAAATAAAAACATATTAAGAAGAGATCAGCATACAAAAGGCGGCCTTATCGCTAAGTAGCGATTTCTTCCCGGCAATCTGGTAGGGTGGCAACTAGCCACCAGCCTAACTAAAATAAACGTTCTTTCTAAGATATATTATCGACTTGATAATAGGCAACTTTAAGTTATGCCTATTTTTTAAATTATATATTTTTGTATAATTTCAAATATCAGTGTGTAAGATAAACAAAACATTAAAAGGTTTCCCTCAACGGACGCGGCGACTTGTACTTTGTAATTAACAGGGTCTCCCCGAGGAGCTCCGGGTCCAGCCAGCGATATATTATATTCCAGATGACATTCCGAGGGCGCAGGGTTGAAGGATCGTAATCACTACCCCGAATGTTCAGACATTGTTGGAAATTTTTGGGTCAAAACAACCATGTATTACTAAAGATACGTTACATGAACTGGATTCGGTAATTATACATATATAAGCAATTATACATAAAATAAAATATATTCGGTAATTATACATAAAATAAAATATACTCCTGATGTTTGAAAGTTCCTACAAAAGGTCTGTCTTGCATTGGATGTCCGTCGAATGATATGATAATGATGATGATGATGATGATGATGACGATGGTGATGATGATGACATAGAAGCAGCTTACGGCACTCAGAGACAAAGCGAATAGATATTTATGAGCTAATGCTACATGTATCATTGGTCTCCGCGATACAGATCAATCTAGTGTGGATACCACTGGCAATCAAATACTTGGTTTTTGTATCTATTGGTTTGGTTTGGTTAATAAAGATTATATTTACTTATTTATTTTTTATTTATTTATTACTACTTGCTAAGTTACAATGTGTCAATGATCGCCTTTATGTAAAGTTCCCGCTCTTCACTAGTCCTATTCATGTTTTATAGCGCTTTAAATACCGGAAATATAATACAAAAGTATTAGAACTTAGAATATTCCAAAACCTATGTTAGGTACCTAGACACTAGAAGAGAGTCTTGAGACTATAAACAGCTTAAGTACTGAAATACCTAAACGAAATTGAATTAAATGAAACTGAATTTTTGAACTGAGTTTTTCTTTTTAGCAGCTCTAAGGTAAATACGTTAAATCATCTACCTAAAAATATTGCCATGCAATATCGCTAAAGGTAAGGGGAAGGCGTGTTGCAAACACTTGATTACAAGAGAAATGTATATTGCCGCTACAATCTGTAGGTAATTTAATTTTCATAGTTTACGGCGCACAAAGTTTTTACGATGAGCGATATTCTTTAAGTCCGTCGACGAAAGTACAGGCGGCCACGGATTTCTGTTTATTATATTCATATATGACTGACAAGAGTATTTTAAGTAAGTCCTTGGAAGCTTGACTACAAAGTTGGATTCCGTATCTATCTGAAAACCCCATTTAAAATAGAAACGTCATTGCCTTTTCTGGTAACTATTTAACTAACAAAAAGATTTTAGTTACAATATATAAATGGCGACAAACCTAAAACTCCCAATGGTCAATTCAAATTTAAATTCATTTATTTGTTGAGAATACACAGATTAATTAATAATATAATTATGCATTCAACCATTTCTGTCATCTGTAAATCCACGAGTTATTAAAAAGCCAATGAGAATAATAGAGCAAGAACGCGCAGAACAAGCTGACCACGTGGAACTATGAATCCGTTTGAGGCGTTGGTGAAAAGCCATGCACATGAGCTTTTAATTACAGCGATATTTCGATAGTGATTCATATGATTGAGCGCAGAAATGAGCGGTTTTCCCTCCTCAGACGAGCTCTACCACAAAGACCTGTAGTTACTAGGTACTACTACAAAAGCGCACACAGTTGAAATAGCATAATTTCAGCTACAGATATTTTTTTTTTAAACGTTGTCACGAAAGTTTTGAAGCGAACTGTACTGTAGAGGGCGATTAATTCTTTAATGTTGAATGAGGCGTAAAGTCTTTTGTAACGTCTTTGTAGGAGGACGAAGAGGAGGGAGAGACGTAGTCGCCTCCGGTGATACTTTACCAAATTATGAACTTAGGCTCCATACATACCTAGCAACTCGTATTAAGGTATTTATTGATGCAAACTTGAAAACTATATTTTAAAATTATGATATTGTTGGTCATTGGTTATTAAATTTTTTATTGAGACAGAATTACAAAAAGAAACTTAACCTAACTTATTCCAATGACTATACAAATCATACCCACGTGGAACGATGGCAAGAATACTGGCTACATTTCCGCGCTGGACAGCCAGGCTGATAGTCCTTTAGTCACCAGTCGAAGTCACTAGCCGCGGTAAAATGGTTCGGAGAAATTTTTTGGTACTGCGACTCCATGGCCTATGGGTTTCCACGGCAAAAGGAATAAATATGTAACTCTTACTTCATTGACATAATATGCAACACACCAGTTGTTCGTAAATAAGCCTATCCCAATTATTTCTTTTCGAGTTCATTAATCTAGGTAGGTAGATTAAACACCAATTTGAGGGTAGTTATGAAAAATCCATTTTACTGATTTAATTTGATTTAATCTCGGTGCGGAAAAGACAATAACTTGTATTACTACTACTAAAACGCCGCGGCCGCGGCTACTAAAATGGCTTTAGTACTACTAAAAGACAATTATTTAAAAAATAATATATTTGTTGTATATGAAATCTCTATATTTTATTAGCAAGTATATTTGTAACATTGAGGATAAGTTCTAAGTAAATCTTCACCGGACATTTTTATAAGCGCTACTTCACCCCTATTGCTTAGTCTGAATTACGAATGTCATGATAACGACAGCAAAATAAAACACTAGTCTTTTAATTTTGTTTAAGTCTTTTAACTTCTATCTCGGCAAAATACCTACGTCTAGTCCAATTATCGTATTTCTTTTCAGTTTTTTGACATACAAAAATTTTGAAAAACAAAATAAATAATAAAATACAATTAAGTATTCTCTAATTCAAAGTTCTAAGAAATTGTTCATTTTTGTGATAAAATTAAATAAAAATTGTGAAGATGGATGGTGGATATTCATTTTAATCATATTCATTCTTTGATCACTCGGTATTCAATACGCTTTCTTACCTTCTTGCTAAAATCAATTTTGCTACCTTGCATACCTACTTAACAAATAACTATTTTGTTTACTTCAATACTGAAACTGAAAAGTAAAATAATGAACACCTGCATCCTACCTACTTTAACTTATGGCTGCCAGACTTGGAAATTTACCAAGAAGGCTAAAACAATGATTAGGACTTGCCAAAGAGCTATAGAACGAAGCATAACTAATATCAAAAAATTCACAAAATCCGTCACTCCATCATCAGGCAGAAAACAAAAATAATCGACGCCCTAACCTTCGCACTTAAAGCCAAATGGAAATGGGCCGGACATGTCGCTCGACTCACAGATGACCGTTGGACTGTCAGGATAACGAAATGGTCGGGACCTAAAGGATCACGAGGCAGAGGCAGACCACGTTATCGGTGGGTCGACGACATCATGAATGTTACCGGCAAAAACTGGCTACTGAAGGCAAAAGACCGATCAAAATGGCAGCACCTGTCCTGTCAAGCGAGTCGCAGGCATTCGCTGGATGCAGACGCCTCAGTATCGTGATGTTTTGAGGTCCCTACAAAAGGATTATGTCCTGCAGTGGACTTGCATCGGCTGGTATGATGATGTTGAAATAATTAAATATATTGACGACCTCAGTGGCGCAGTGGCGCGGTGGATTTACAAAATGGAGGTCCTGGGTTGGATCTGGGCTGATTGAGGTTTTCTTAATTGGTCCTGGATGGTGGGAGGCTTCGGCCGTGGTGATTTAGCCCTCTGATACGATCTCGTGTAGAAACCGAAAGAGGGTGTGGATTTTCAGCTTATTTGTCATAAGTTAGCCAGCATCCATCTTATAGATCATCATGCATCATCGCTTACCATCAGGTGAGATTGTAGTCAAGCGTTATAAAGAAAAAAAGTGTGTGTCAGCTCAGTGTGAATGAAGTTTACTATTTCACATCGACTGTCTAAATAGGTGTATGTTGCCCTGCAACACACACTATGTACGTCTCAATAATAAGCTTGAAAAGTGAAAGGTGCGCACAAAAAACGTAACGCTGTCATTCGTTCATCAAACTGCCCATATTTTTTTCATACCGGGGGCCCTATAGGAAAAATAGATTCATAAGGAGTAAACTCCAAAAAATTTAAACGGTACCGCATTATTTGGCAGTTGCGAATTACCTTTTCTGCTGTCTCTACGCTCGCTCATCCGGGATGTAACTAGTGTTTTTCACACAAGTTTTATGTGCTATTATTTGTTACGAGATATAAAAGTAATCCGGTCCGGTTTATGACGCCGGCCCGGCTCATCCGGAGGATATAAACCGGTGCAACCGGCAACCCCTTTATGTTGTGTCCAGTAGTAAAATCTCCGCTTATGTATTGTTTATTTACACGAGCACTTCGTGATTTATTTTATGCGAGTCATACAAGGGGGCAATAAGACGTTATATTATGTTGGCGGAAGGTGTTTCTTACTGACTCTCAAAATAAGCATGTTCATGTTTCTCTCGTAGTTATTTTACGAATGGGTGATGCAGGACTACCTATCGTGAATGTTTTTTTTTTTTTTTTTTTCTCCTTTCTCTTATACTGTTACTCGGCAATCTGTCATTCGACATTGAGCCGTTCGTCTGTTGGTTAGAGGTTATGGGTCATCAGAAGGAGTAAGTCCATTAACAAATCTCCTATTATGCTGTATTCTAGCTATTTTTCTTGGCTAGATTTTGAACACTGTTGCGTTTCAGTCTGCAAAAAAAGCAGGCTGCCGTCTCCTTCTAGATTGTTTGCCAAGTCATTGACATGCATTGCTAGTCGCTCCTGATATTTGATACTGTAGCACTGTATTTCCTGTCTGACTGTCTTAACATTAAGATCACTTTGGATATTCTTGTTACTTATGTATGGCGGGATGTTAAAAAGACATCTTAAAGCCTTGTTTTGAAATCTTTCCAGTATCTCAATGTTACTTGTACTGGCTGTTCCCCAAAGTTGTATACCATAAGTCCAGATCGGCTTCAATATAGCTTTGTATACTGCTAACTTGCTGGTACTATTCAGCTGAGACTTTTTGCCGGTCAGCCAGTACAGGTTTCTTAATTTTGTGTCAAGCTGTTTGCGCTTAGTCCAAATATGCTTACGCCATGTAAGCCGTCTGTCAAGATGCATGCCAAGATACTTAGCGTCATCTGCCTGAGGAAGCTCTTCATTAAAGAGTTTTACGGGTGGACATGTTTTTCTGCGAAGTGTAAATGTAACATGTGTGGATTTACTTTGGTTTGCTTTTATACGCCATTTTGTTAGCCAATCTTCAATCTCATTTAGATGGATTTGCAGGTTCAGTGAAGCTGCTTCCGGATTTTCGTGTACTGACAGAACAGCGGTATCATCGGCGTATGTTGCAGTTGTAGTGTTTTCTTTTATAGGCAAGTCAGCAGTAAACAGAAGATATAGTACGGGGCCCAAAATGCTTCCCTGTGGGACACCAGATTCAATATTGTATAGCGGCGATACTTCATCTTGGCATTTAACTTGGTAGCATCTATTATGCAAATAAGAATCTAGAAGGCAGTGGAATGAGTGTGGTAGGAGCTTTTTTGTTTTATATAGGAGCCCTTTATGCCAAACTTTATCAAAAGCCTGACCTATATCTATAAAGACAGCAGAACAATACTGTTTGTTTTCTAGGGTTCTGCTAATGATGTCTACTAGACGGTGAATCTGTTCTACAGTGCCGTGGTGAGAACGAAAACCAAATTGATGGGTTGGAATTATGTCCTGTAAGTAAGGTAGAAGTCGGTTGAGTAGGACTCTCTCAAATAATTTTCCTAGTATTGGAAGAAGACTTATTGGTCTGTATGATGACGTCTCCTGGGGTGGTTTACCAGGCTTTGGGACCATGACCACTTGTGCGATTTTCCACTGGCTAGGGAAATGACCTAGTCGAATACAGGCATTAAAAATAATAACTAGGAGCATGATTCCTTTGTGTGGCAGTTTTTTTAACAACATATCATCTATTTGGTCATATCCTGGAGCTTTTTTGCCTTTGAGATATGTAATGGCTCGAGTAACTTCTTTTGGAGAACAGCTATTCAGCGGCAGGCACATTTGGAATGGAGTTTGAAGATATGTATGTACTTCGCTTTCATGAATTTGATCTAAGCTCTGATGGGGTGTAAATACACCATTTAAATATTCTGCATATTCTGTAGCTTTTTCTATATTAGATCTAGCCCAAGTTCCATTTCGCTTTTTAATTGGTGGTACATGAGTGTTAGGTCGCTTCATCTTCCTGGTGGCTTTCCATAGAGAGTAGTCTGTACTTGGTGTAGGTGTTAGTCTCATCAAGTAATTTTGTAGGTTATCATTGTTGTATGTTTTAATAAGATTTTTTAGTTCCTCCGAGGCTTCATTAAACGCCTTTTTGTTACTTGGGTATCTTCTATGGTGCCAAGATTTTCTAAGGTTTCGTCGTACCCTAACTTGATCTTTTATGGCTTTTGGGTAAATTTGAGCCATGATTTCAGATTCTTTGAGAAATGGGGTAGACTCTTGAGCTGCTGTGTGTAAAAGGATGTTTAATTCTTCAATATTTTGTTCAACGTCTTGTTCTGTTTTCAATGGTACTTTTAGATTTATCTTAGAGGAGATTACTTGTTGGTATAGTTTCCAATTTGTTTTTCGATTGTACAATCTTGGGACAGGTCTACTATATAATATTTTGCTGCTATAATTTAGAATTACAGGAGTATGGTCTGAAGATAAATCTATGCAGGATTCTACTTTTAGGTAATTGCAGCTAATCCCCTTCAAAACATAAAAATCTAGAAGGTCTGGAATTTTATTAGGGTCACTCGGCCAGTATGTTGGAGTGCGCGTTGATGCATATTCTAAACAAGAGCTTTTCAATGTTTTATACAACTGACGTCCTCTAGTTGTTGTTAGTCTCGATCCCCAGTACGTATGTTTGGAATTCCAATCCCCTCCACATATGAATCTAGGGCCAAGAGTAGAGAAATATGTGTTAAAATCGTCAGAAGTTACAGTATGCCTGGGAGGGCAATATACAGCTGAGATAATGATGTCTGTCTTATTGTTTTGTATTTTAACTGAGGTGGCTTGAATTTTTTCTTTACAGAAAGCTTCCATTTCAAAATGCTTTATGTTTTTTCTTATAATTATTGCTGTTCCTCCATGAGTGTTTCCTGATGGGTGGTTTGTCATGTATGTTACATAATTTTTTATTGCTATGTAAGTTTTAGCTGTTGTTCTTGTTTCACTTATTAGTGCTATATCAATGCCTTCAGTATTTAAAAATACCTCAAGTTCAAGCTGACGTTCTCTCATCCCATTGGCGTTCCATGTAACTATTCGCAGATTACCTATTTTACTTGGTTGGTTACAAGAGCCTTGAAAAGTTGGACCATTCGATCCATCATGTTGTCCATCATTTTAGTCATGACTTGCTGAAATTTGTTAAACATAGTGTCTAACATTTTTCCTAGGCTGTCTGTTTCATATGAAACAGTATTGGTTGGTCTTGCATTTGGTTTTCTTGTGAATTCGTGATCCCGTTTTACAGCTTCAGCATAGCTGTCGGGGTTAGTAGAGGTATTGTAATAGTTTGGAGAAGCTGGTCTTTCTTTTCGATTTTCTTGTTGTAGTGGTTTTATTTTGGCTTTTACATTAAATATTTTATCCCTATACTGTTTATATTGGATACAGCCTCTGTAACTTGCAGGATGCTTTTCTTGACAGTTTGCACATGTGGCTTCTATTTCTGGGCTTTCGTGCTTCGGCTATCGTGAATGTGATTCGACATTTATGTCTATACTGGGGTACGCTCGCTACTTTGTTCACGTGGAAATCGGTGTATGTATGTAATTTCGGGTTCATTCCCTTCTATTTATATTTTCGCATGTTTCATATATTAACGTTAGCTTTTTGCACTTTCTGGTTTGAGATGTTAACCCCTCCACTAATTATTTGACATAAATTTATCCGTATATACCGTATTACGGTCTCAAATCGTATAAAGTTTAATTTGAATTCATTAAGTAGTTTCGGCGTGATGCCAGGTCAACAAAAATAAACAACCAACATTGCGCTTACTAGCATAAATAGGTAGGCATAAGATGCATTTTCAAATTATAAACTTTAGATAGATAGATAGATATACTTTATTTGCACACCACAAAGACAAAATGGAATAAAAACATAATATTACGAAGAGATCAGCATACAAAAGTCGGCCTTATCGCTAAGTAGCGATTTCTTCCAGGCAACCTTCGGTTTAGGAAAACTTTGACACTTTCTTGCAAAATTTTGACTTTAGTCAAGAAATCCTTGTAACGTATCTACGATATCACCCTCAATGTAGAATCATACTCACGCCATACTCCTTTCGCATACTCGTATAGTCACGGCAATCTAAAACCCATTTTCCATCATAAATAAAACAGGTCTCGAGCGCCCCATACCTTTCAATTTCTACATAGTACAAACAATATTCCCGGGCCAATACTAAACAACTGTCATTTTATTTTATCACCAGGCTTTCGCGTAAACTCACCCGCCAGTGATAAATTTTAATGTTACACACGAAATATTGTCGCGTGGTAAAGGTGCAATGGAAGATGCTACGACCTTAAGTCTTAACCTAAAATGTACGGCTGTAAATTGAAAGTCAGTATTTTTTTAAAGTAAATTTTATATTTAAAAATGTTTCTTTGTAAATTGAAAGCCAGTATTTCTTAGTTGTGTGCATTTTAAGAAATTAAATATCACGTGTCTCAAACGGTGAAGGAAAAACATCGTGAGGAAATCTGCATACCAGAGAATTTTCTTAATTCTCTGCGTGTGTGAAGTCTGCCAATCCGCATTGGGCCAGCGTGGTGGACTATAATTGGCCTAACCCCTCTCTGAGAGGAGACTCGAGCTCAGCAGTGAGCCGAATATGGATTGATAATGATGATTTCTTTGAAAGACTGAACATTAGTAAGTTTAAATAAAGCTGTCTTTTTATATAACATCTAACTGTTTTGATTTACTAGATTATTTATTTCATATGCTGTTGGATGTTGTGAAACCAATCTAGGTAGTACTGCGGTGTTTTTTCTGAATCCTACTAATATTATGAACGCGAAGTTTTGTATGGATGTTTGGATGTTTGTTACTCTTTATCACCGCTACTACTGAAGCGGTTTGGCTGACATTTGGAATGGAAATAGATTTTACTCTGGATTAACACATAGGCTTATAACACATCTGGATAAACACTTTTTATCCCGAAAAAAATCCCCGGTTTCCCGATTTTTGCGAAAACCGATGATTTTGATGATATGAATGTTTGTTACTCTTTCACGCCTCGACTACTGAACCGAATTGGCTGAAGTTTGGTATATTACAGCCTGGGTTAACACATACGCTACTTTTTATTCCGGAAAAATCCAAGGTTCCCGAGGGATTTGTGAAAAACAAATTCCACGCGGTAAATTCCACATGGACGAAGCGTCCGCTAGTAGTTTAAATATGCGGTTTTAAGAGGGCCGGATAAACAGATCCTTCAAAGGGTGACAATTTATTATTATCAATTTGGTGTTACAAATGTCTTTACTCGGCCAGATGAAATATTTTTGTGGGTGTATGGAATCTTCGCTTGATAACAATAGATGGAATGAGTTATAACAAAATACATAATTTATATAGATATTAATATTTAATTTAAGCCTCAATAGCTCAATAGTAAGAGTGATCGGACTCATCACCGAGGGGTGGTGGTTCGATCCCCGCCCCGTTGGTCTATTGTCGTACCCACTCCTAATACAGTCTTTCTCGACTAGTTGGAGGGGAATGGAAATATTGGTCATATTTAAAAGATATGGGAAATATTCTTTATAAAAAAATATATATATAAAATCAGTAGATAAGTAAATTTTTCTTTTTGATATAAAATTCAACAAAGCCTCAGGGAAGTCATAAAATTATGCATGCCGCGATTCCGGCGTTGTGCAAGCTTAACCCATTGTAAAAGTGTCCTTTAACAAACTCTTACAACTTTTAAACTCCGCCTGTTTCAAATCTCGAATCGGTCTCGGGGGATTCCCGTAAAAAATTAACGTACAAAAAGTCGAAAAATAAAGTTAGCAATGTCCCCTTCGCGAGTAAACATTTTAGCCGCTTGGAACTACGGGATTTAAATTAAAAATGTTATAAAAACATGCCTCTCTGTTTTATTCTCTTCTAGAATGAAACTTCTTCTCCTTGGGTTATTGAGATAAATCTAACGATATCCTAATTACGTAAATCGGTTCAGTGGTTTGGAAGATATGAGGTAATAAAGAATATTACATACATACATACATACATACTTAGATACAAGATACGCGCGAAAAACATAACCCTTCTTGCAGTCGGGTAATAAATGGGTCCTAATTATTATTAAACACTTTAAAGTTTCTTTGGTTTTCTATAAACTTTGCATAAAATTAACAGATTTCAGTCATCCATTCCTATAATGTATAACAATAAAAAAAATATGTAGATACATAATAGAAATTAGCCGACGACTTCGTCCGTGTAGTATTCAGTTATTCAAAAATCCCGCGGGAACCATGGATTTTTCTGGGATGAAAGTAACGTATGTGTTAATTTATCTCCGTTTTAAATTTCATCCAAATCAGATCAGTAGTTGCGGTGTTAAAGAATAACAAACATCCAAACAAACTTTCACGTTTATATTATTAGTAAGATAGAATGACTTCAGGTCTGAAATATTTCAAACTTGTAAAATCTACGTATTTTTTATCAGCTGGTGTATTCTGAACGGTCTCCGCAATTTAGCAAGCAACAGCCGCGGTTAATTCATGTTGAATTCATTAACTTTGAAAAGGTGCCGTAAAATAGGTGTCTTGATAATTTAATCCTTGCAGGATTGCCCAATTAGAATGTTCCCAACGACTTTTTAAATATTCACAACGGGGAAGGGTTAAAACAAGCCTAAAAACGAGGAAAATTTATAGCTCCTGAGAGAATTTATGGCGATATAATGACATTTTAGGTGTCGATTAGTGAAAGTTTGCTCGAAAACTTTTGGCAGGCGCTTTAACAGATTTAACCTGTTTTCGTTAGATTCTGACATAAATCTATAATAATGATTTATATCGTATCTTGTAGATTGTATATTAATAACTAAGGAATGAGAAAATTATTAATTTTGAATAATTTACTTATTAATTCAGCATATTTATTAAATAACAGCATTAGTAGTATAATAACACAACGTATGCTCTGCTATTTTATTAGAGTAGGTATTTGTAAAAACTAGAGGACGAGTTATGAGATCTGGCTATCGACGACCCTGAGTAGCCTGCTAAGTTTCGGGAGCCACCTCTACCGGATGGAGAAATCCAGAAGGGTCCTATCCCGAAGGATCCACGTAAAACCTGGCCATGTGCCTTTTCCACATGGCAAGGTTCAGGCCACATAGCCACACTATTCAACCCGGAGAAATCTATGGTTCCCACGAGATTTGTGAAAAACTGAGTTCCACGCGGACAAAGTCGCGGGCGTACGCTTGTTTGCAATAAAACTCATGGACATGCTTGGATCTCTTTTGATTTTTGATTTAGCTCTTTCGATTTAGCTTCGCAAAGCTGTTGTCGCCTATGATGTCGTTTGGTCTAAAGCCACATTGCAACGAAGGGTTTTCTTATTAGGTAAGTACTTACAGTTTTATCTTGCATAAAGCCAATGATAATTTTATACTATAGATCGGTTACGACCCAAAATATCCGCAAAAAGTGAATGGGCTACAACACTGGGCGCACACATGCACAATTATTACTTTAATTCCATTATTATATTTATCTATAAGTCCTTGTAGTCTATATTCCTGAAGTCACAACTCGACATTGTAGACGATATTTAGGTACTATTTGTTTAAATAACGTTCGTTGTTGACCATAACTAACATTGAGTTGTGTATAAATTTCCTCTTTTGAGCGCCTAATTTTTCATGCGCTAGTAACACATCTTACATTATTTAATATCATTGGATACAGCTAATTTAGCTGTGATTATTTGTTACAGTAAAATTCTGTGATAGTTTACACTTAATACAAACACTTACTATTTATGCTATCACTAGCGGACGCCCGCGACTTCGTCCGCGTAAATTTCGATGTCAACTTTACTACTACCCCTACTCTACCCTACCCCTACCCTACCACTACCCCAACCCTACCCTACCCCTACCCTACCCTACCCCTACCCTACCACTACCCCAACCCTACCCTACCTAACCCCTACATCTACCCTACCCCTACTCTACCCTACCCCCACCCTACCCCTACCCTACCCCTACCTTACCTACACCCTACCCCTACCCTCCCCGTACCCTATCCCTTTCCTACCCCTATCCCACCCGTACCCTATCTCACGCCTATCCTACCCCTACCCTACCACTTCCCTATCCTACCCGTACCTCTACCCTACCACTACCCTACCTCTACCCCTACCCTACCACTACCCTAAACCCGGCCCTAAACCTACCCTACCCTGTAACTTCTCTATCTTACTCCTACCCTTAGGACCAAAATAAATCGGTCCAGTCCTTCGAAAGTGGTGGTATGACCAAGAGAAATAGAGACTTCTATGCTAATAATATAAAGAGGTAAAGCTCGTGTGGTTGTAGGAGGTAATCTCTGGATCTACTGGACCGATTTGAAAGATTATTTTACTAATAGAAAGCTACGTTATTTGCGAGTGTCATAGGCTATGTTTGATCCCCATATTCACACGGGAACGGGAACTACGTAAATGTAAGCGTCGGGTGTCATATAGCGGAATTTCTGCGTCTTTTAGAAATTTTGTATTATCTCCGAAACTATTTAAGTAATTAACATACTGTAAAGCACAAATCTTATCTCCATAATATCCTTGTAATTATTAAATAATTTATTTTAATAAGGATTAAAGTTTAGTTGTATAAATAATGACGTAAACCTAAGTATATAAAATTAATATTTTTTAAAACACAAAAGGTAATATATTTGCTAATATATAGAAGATAGATATATGGTGTCGCGGACTTTTTTGTAGAACTTTTAAAGATACATAAAGTCTCCATACATTAATTTCAATTTTACACAATAATTAAGGCAGCGCATGCGAATAAGTCTGTTTAAGAGGATTTTCAGTCCGACCTGTATGACAAAAACTGTGATAACTCGGCTAATATATATGATACCAATATAACATATAGCCTATAGCACTCCCCGATATTGTAGCATTCTACTGGTGAAAGCATTTTTAAAATCGGACCAGTAGTTCCGAAGATTACCCCATTTAAAAAATGTGACAAACTTACAAACTTACAAACTTTACCTCTTTATAATATTAGTATAGATATAGATATAGATTAAGACCGATTGACTACCTACTCGTAAAGTAAGGTAGGTACCTCTACCTACTATCGGACGAACTGCGGTGTCAAATGCGTAGTTCCCGCTCCCGTGCGATAAATTATAGCCTATATTATTCGCAGACAATGTGGATTTTCATTGGTGAAAGAATTTTTAAAATCGGTTTTGTGGTTTTGGTATTAAATTGTAACAAATAAAGTATTTCTTTAGATTTGTTTTTGATAAGTAAATTAGGCATTAGGATGTTACAGTAATAACTTTGACATAAACTTGAAAAATTTGTCTGCAAAAACTTATTTCTCGATAATTCAGCGATTATTACCTATTGTATTTTATTTCATAGGAAGCCTCAAAAATTATTGACGCTGTATTATATCTGTATTACAAAATTACAATGAATTACTGTGGTCATTCAAGTTTTATCGCGTGGACTAATATTGCAGGAATATTATCTGTAATCTGTTTTTGTATGGAGATAAAAAATACAATGTTGATAAAAAAAAAATATAAATGTAACTTATTAAAAATTTTAACCTTCTTACGCAAGCCTCGGTGGCGCAGTAGGCAGCGCGTAAGTCTCATAATCTTAAGGTCGTGAGTTCGATCCTCACCCGGGGCATATCGTTTTTGTCTATTTCTGTTTTTTTTTACTGTGTATAGGTACAAAGAATAGAATAAGGACATTTACATAACAGTGCGACGTAAACTACCATCCCGAATTTAGATAAATTATTGTTCTCCCTTATTAGTAGTTTTAACCGACTTCCAAGTAGGAGGATATTCTACGTTCGACTGTATTTTTGTTTTTATTTTGAGATGTATGCACATCTAATTGTAATTAATTTGATATAACAAAAGTAAAAAAAAATAAGAGTTAGGTATTATAAAAATATTAACTTCTTGTTACAAAATCATTAAGTCTAGAATAAATATATATATACATATTTTTATTATTTAAGTATAATATTTTCTAGAAATATTTTTAGCGAATGCTTTCAAATAGTCATTGTGGTGCCATCTTGTTTATTTTTTTTATATTAAGCATAGTTAAGTAAAGCGCCATCTAGCGTAGTGTTGTTAAAATACGCCGTAAATTCACCAGCGCCATCACCGTGCCACGTACTCGAACTAATAAAAGTTTCTGGTAACGTAGTTCATACATGACAAGCTAGATGGCGCTGTATAGCTCTGCATAAACCTTTTTTCACCCGACTGCGCTAGCAAGAGCTAATATTTGTCTTTTTAAAATAAAATTAAATAAGTATTGTGTAAATAATAAATAAAAACAATCCCTCAAGGACCTTGTGGGTGGAGGGCCCATACAAACAAAGAGGTCGTTAAGACTACGAAAACTCTTCACAACTTACAATACGCGTATTGCCTTTTATATCCGACTTTTTCCTGTGGGTAAGTCTCTCTCTATACTTACATGACATCTCCTCTAAATCTTCTTAATTCTGTTTATCTTCTCTTATGAGCTAGGTCTCAGCAACGGAGTAGATACCTACAGAGAATCTATTCAGACTCCCCAAGCAACTAGGGGCGTCTGAATAGGTAGGTAACTACTCTGTAACTATATTATCTACCTACCTATATTGATAAATTACTGGTAAACATCGAAGTGTCATTATTTTATTACCTAATCTATTGTATAATGGAATATAGAAACTAGATTTTGAATAAGACTATAAAAAAATATTTTACTAAGTTTTCCAACATAACGGTAATGCCACATCTGCACCAAAAGCAGTCGACGGCAGTCAACGACAGTCGACGGCAAACAACGACAGTCGACTGTCGTTGACTGCAGTCGCCACCGTGAAGGCTGTAGTCGACGGCGATCGCCGATTGCAGTCGACTGCCGTTGACTGCAGTCGTCGGTAGCAGTCGCTGGTCGTGTAAACGAACCTGCGTAGTACCGCTCATCATTTATCTGTTTCATCAGACGATGCTTCTGCGCTTGCTCAAACAAAACACCCGGTGAAGCCGCTCGGCAACAAACGTACCTAAACAGAAGAAAAATATTTTTAGTCAAATGTGGAGGTTGCCTTATAGGTAGTCGGCAAAACGCGTAGGTACTTACGCCGTGGAGGTTGATGGGGTATTGTTTCGAATTCCATCACGCGTTGCCCTGGACAGGGTTAAGGCCACCGCACGCGAGCCGGGAGCGGCCGGGAGTCGCCGGGAGCCGCCGGGTGCGCTCGGGATACGGGTGATTGGATTTATTGGATTGCGAATTCCACTAGACGGTGACTTACGCAGGAGTGTCAGATGGAACCTAGTTATTGTGCTAACTCGAAAATATTAAACATAAAATATGGCTTATGACATTTATACAATTACAACTTACAATTTACAAATAACTAGGTTTTCTAGTGGTAAAACAACTTACAAAATGGATTTAGTATATCCAGAGATTACCCCCAAACTTTACCTCTTTAATGTATTAATATTGATAATGATTTTATAGGATAGTTGTGAATAGGCGTGCAATGTTTAAATTTGTAAATATCTACAATCTATACTAATATTATAAAGCTGAAAAGATTTTTGTTTGTTTGACTGAACGCGCTAATCTCAGGAAATACTGGTCCGATTTGAAAAATTCTTTCAGAGTTAGAGCCATTTATCGAGAAAGGCAATTGGCCATATTTTATCTCTGTATTCCTACGAAAACGAGAACCACGCGAGTGAAACCGCTTAAGTATAGGCATAGGATCCACGAGGCAATCGAGCCAAAGGCAGCCAAAGCCAAATCTTTTGCAGCAAAAATGTTAAAATAAAAAGATAACTAGTAAAATTTATATTTATTTTCTTTGAAAGACTTGTTGTCTGTTGCCACTTCGGTAGGAGCCGCATTCCCAACTAAACGCCACTTTATTTAACAATAGTAAAAGGGCTACCTTTATTATCTGTATCTTTAGTTCGAAATAATAATCATTTCACCCTTTGAAGGACAAAGGGTGTGTTCTAAATAAATCAAAAACTAAATCGGTTTTTGACAACCATAGACATTGAGGCGCTTTTGTTAAAGAGAGGATCTTTGGATTTAAACCGATGAAAGTCCAATTCGTGACATATGAGTAGGCCTGTTACATGGTCTTTCAAATACCTTGAGCATCAGCGTGTATCCAGCGGCTCACTGTCTACCCGTTTGATATCATTGGACCACCTATAGTGGGAGATTGACCAACGCAACACTTTTAGGTGCGGGGTCATTGTTCCAGGACTTTTGAACCCGATTATCTATAACGGCTCTTCGAACTATGTGCATCTTGCACTGTGCACATTGCTACTTTAGCTTCACGACTCGTTGAGCTATACCTACTGGTAACTTGTTTCTTCTGCAAATCTCCCAATTTCTGGTTCGACCATCCAGATACACTCCAGTGACTCTGAGCCTTCTTATGTGGTACATAGTTAGGGATCAAATCGCGAAACCAAATATTAATTATTATCATTGGCAACGCGACCTTTTTCAACCTTTCGCATTCAGGCACTGACGAATTTTGGACGTACCTACCTAAAGATGTCGTGGAGTTTCTCGAACGTTGCGCAGCCGAGTTGAATTCCGCGATACATCTCTTACTCGAAATTGGACAATTGGCCTATTAACTTTCTGCCTTAGTATCTGCTAACTTGGTCGGAAAAACATGCCAGCCATTAATAAACCAATTAGAAAACAGGGTAAATAAAATGTTTACTTATTTTAACAACATGCTACACTTAACTTTCTGCCTTAGTATTCGCTCACTTGGTCGTAAGACTATGCCACGAATAAACCTAACTATGTATAAGATAAAGCAAATAAAATGTTTACTACTTATTCAAATGTACTATTTTAGACATAAAAAGAGAACGCAATCAAGTGTATTGACTTGTCAATTAATAAAAATAAAAAAATACAATTAATTATGCAGGTTTAGAACTGCCCCTTAACAGTGCATGGTGACGCTGCACCCTTAAAATGGGCCAATTATACCCCTTTTAAAGGGCGCCGCCCTAAAACGCTATTAGTGGTAGATTTATACCAAGTCATTAGACGCATTGATTAGTTACGGATGCCTTTCTGAGATATTTAACGCTGAGCGATTAATGATGTTGGAGAAGTAGTTAAATTAAGTGTGAGGTTCGGGGTTCGATTGGTGTTGATTTCAAATGAATATAGTTTTGACAATTGACAGAATATTATTGATTCTTGGAAGTCAAATTACTTATTATTAAACAGTGAACATGTAACTACCATGTTAAAATGATTTGTCAATAACTTTACTCTTCCACAGCTTTTGGCTCAGTAGCCTGACTGTACCGTTTCGATCACGCTGGACTAATTCGTGCACTTGCATATCTTTTCGTTTATGGGACAATGGATTATTGGTCGTATATAAAAAGACTTAGATGTCTGATATTCCATAAGAAATATAATTATTCATTATCAACCCTTAATTTCCTTACTGCTGAGCTCGAGTCTCATCTCAGAGAGAATTAAGAAAATTCTCTAGTATGCAGGTTACCTCACGATGTTTTTCCTTCACGGTTTGAGACACGTGATATTTAATTTTTTTAAATGCACACGACTGAAAAGGTGCATGCCCCGGACCGTATTCGAACCCACACCCGGAATCTGAGGCAGAGGTCATATCCACTGGGCCATCACTACGCAATTATTAGTAGTATATTAATTATATGAATTGTATTTTGATTTAATCGGTCAAGGTAGACTAATAACTTTCAAGTAGATAGGTCCTTTGCTGGAATGGCTGCTAAGTGCTGGAATGGCGACCCCGCACTAGTAAGCGCAGTGTTGGCCGACCCCCCACCAGGTGGACTGACGACATCAAGCGAGTCGCAGGGATTCGCTGGATGCAGGTGGCTCAGTATCGTGATGTTTGGAAGTCCCTACAAAAGGCCTATGTCCTGCAGTGGACGTCCATCGGCTGATATGATGATGATGATGATGAGATAGGTCCTAGAACCTATGAAGAATATCTTTCTACGGACATAGGGACTCGTACCTAGTTCTATTATAATTGTATGGTAAGACTGTAGTGATCTATCAAACTCTTGTTCACATGTTTATATGTGAACTAGCTGACCGATTTTACCCACGTGGTTCCCATTCCCGTAGGAGTACGGGGATAATATAAGCCTATAGCCTTCCTCGATAAATGGGCTATCTAACACTGAAAGAATTTTTTAAATCGGACCAGTAGTTCCAGAGGTTAGCGCGTTCAGGCAAACAAACAAATAAACTCTTCAGCTTTATAATATTAGTAAACATAAAGTAGTAGGGTAGGTAAGTACTTTATTTACAGTTGTACAGAGAAGAAATTAAAAAAATTAAATAAATCAGTTTACCACCGATTCCGGGAGAATATTAATATCAATCAATTTATGTCAAAAAGTATAATAATTTACAAGTAAGTAATTTTTGTTTTACAGTTTTTGCACATAAATCTCTTATCTGGTACGGGATCGTTGTAGGTAGAGTGATCCGTAACATTTTAACGTGAAATCGCAGTTATTATTCCGATTTTTTCTCTCAAACGACGCCGCCAAAGATTAACGTTTTTTTGACAGAGAATGCAGTGCAGTAGCACGTCATGACTTAAAACAGTCAGAATAGAAGTAAATAAGAGAGTTAAGCCAACTTATTCGCTATTACAAATTATACCCATTTGGAATGGTGGCAAGAATGCCCATCTTTTGACTTCATTTCCGCGTTGGAGAGCCAATTCTCTTCCCAAATCCCAATTATGTTTAAGAAAATTATCCAGTCTTTTGGTCACTAATCGAGCCGCAGCGTAATAATTCATAAAAAACAAAATTGCATTGGAACCATTGCTTAAGGGTCTCCGCGAATAGCTTTGTGTAATGTATAGAAAGAACCGTGATAGTTCAGTGGATATTACCTCTGCCTCCGATTCCGGAGAGTGTAACTTCGAATCCGGTCCAGGGTATGCACCTCTAACTTTTCAGTTATGTGCATTTAAAAAAAATAATTATCACGTGTCTCAAACGGTGAAGAAAACATCGTGAGGAAACCTGTGAAGTCTGCCAATCCGCATTGGGCCAGCGTGGTGGACTATTTGGCCGCACCGCTTTTATTTTGAGAGAAGACTCGAGCTCAGCAGTGAGACAAATATGGGTTGAAAATGATGATGATGAGAAAAATTATGAAAGTATTAAATCTATTGTGCATTTTGTAACGATATTTAGTTAAGTGAAAATAATTATATTGTAATATGATGTAAAAAAAAACATATTAATCTATCCTAATATTATAAAGCTAAAGAGTTTGTTTGCTTGCTTGTTTGCTTGCTTGAACGCGCCAATCTGGTAGCCGCGCCAAGCGCGCGAACTACTGGTCCGATTTGTAAAATTCTTTCAGTGTTAGATAGCCCTTTAGTCGAGGAAGGCTATAGGCTATTAATATTTATCCTTGTATTCCTACGGGAACGGGAACAACGCGGGTGAAATCGGGCGGCGTCAGCTAGTGGAAGAATTACGGGTGCTAGAAATGTTTACTAAATCTGTGTTCCGTCTCTACGCCAGTCTCTGTTCCGAGAAAGCCCTTCCAAATTAAGTTATCAAGGTAGGTGAAATTCATTGTCTTTATGCTTTTGACTTTTTGTGCCGATACATGTTTAATACTCAATTAATGAAGCTACCTGAGCCGGCGGGCGGGACCCAAATTGAAGAGTCGCCAGTCACGGTGGGCTATAGCCGAATTAAACTTTAACGCACATAAGATAAAATTATAAAAAACAGGTAGGTAGTTACATACCCTATTTTTCTTTCTATTTTCGATAATTGAACTCAATTGAATTGAAAAAGAACTGATGTAGTCTGAAATTTAGCGATAAAACAAAAAATGCGTAACTTGTCTCTCGATTATTTCTTACTAAAATCATCACCTGTAAAAAACATAAAAAGAAAAAAAAAGTGATGTCTCTCGATTTTTCCTTACTAAAATCATCACCTATAAAAAAACGTAAAACGAAAAAAAAAATGTGAAAATAATTAATATTGAGTCTATAAAGTATACTTATAACATTTTGTAAATATTTATATACTTAAAGAGTTTTATGTATAATTTCAACATCGTAGTCATCGCCGAAATAGCTCAGTTGGGAGAGCGTTAGACTGAAGATCTAAAGGTCCCCGGTTCAATCCCGGGTTTCGGCAATCACTTATTTTGGTTTTTTATATTTTGTTGTTTTGATTCCTTAAAATTTTTGTTTATAAAATACTTTTTAAGCATCGATAAGTTAACATTTAAGACTTTGAATTCACATGAGAATGAGTGACGATGCAGTAGTAGCGAAGTACAAACCACGCTTGCAGGATTATAATTAATTGTACCACGAACTAATGTCTAAAGAACCTATAAGTGTCATCGTGCCGGAACTCTAAATGACTCGGTGTCTATATATAAAGTTGATGTGTCAGTCTGTGATTTCAAAATACTCGTGAGTGTTAAAAAAACTTGAGAGGTGTCAAGGGACGCCCGGATGGAACGAAATTATCGCTATCGCTGTCGATATCGCTATTGTTATCGTTATCGCTATTGCTATCGCTATCGCTATTGCTATCGCTATCACAATGGCTATCGCGATCGCTATCGCTATCGATATCGCTATGTCTAGCTATCACTATAACTATCGCTATAGCTATAGCTATCGATATCGTTATCGTTATCGCTATTGCTATCACTATCGCTATCTGTATCGCTATCGCAATCGCTATCAATATCATCCCATCCCATTCCAAAATTAATCTTCGCGACACCACACTGTTAAATGCGAAATAGCAATTCGAAACCAAACTAACTGACTTGCTTTCCATGAGAGAGAGAGACAGAAAAACACGCGCACGCCGCACAGCTTACAACTATAGCAAAAAGTGTCGTTACAACTTTTGGTCTTAATTTTTCCGTCTAGCCCCCTATCGCAACGCGCGATAAGGAACTTCGTTCCAATAAAGCTTGACTGTTTTCAGGAGTTCTTATAGTTATTAGGTTAATGCTTATAGTTCACTATACTAAAAACACTATATACTAAAAAAAAACTTTAAAAAAAAATCTGACTGTCTATTTGTCCTACACTAGACTGTCTCTGGAACGGCTGATCAGATTTTAACGGGACATTCACGGCAACATAGAAAAGGCTAATAAGCAACATTATTCCGGAAAAGCCATGGTTAGTACGGAATATTTTGTGAAAAATAGAATTTCATAAAGTACAGAGAACGCGGACGTAGTAGCGGACGTCCGCTAGTCTTACCTACGTGCTAAGTTGAAAGAAAAAAGAAATTCAATAATTTTTCGTACACCATTCTTTAATCACTACCAATAAGAATTGATAAGACAGGCCTTACAGGCTTCCCCTACGAATTACAGCGAGCAATGAATCAAGGCGCTAAATAGGCGCATTCTGTAATTATAGCCTCTTCGCGGGTAGTTATCGTAATTGATTGTAAACGATATCAATTTGAGAACTTCGCGCGCTCTACCATTACGTGTTTTACTGATGCGTAATTTATTTCATTTGATATCTGTACAGATAAACACTCGCCATGTTTAGTATGTAGTAAAAATATATCTGCGTGATCAAAACAGAAATGAGGAAATCCTCAGACGAACCAAAGTCACTGACATAGCTAAGCGAGTCGCGAAACTGAAGTGGCAATGGGCAGGCCACATAGTTCGAAGATGTTGGGGTCCCAAAGTGCTGGAATGGCGACCCCGCACCGGAAAGCGCAATGTTGGTCGACCTCCCTCTAGGTGGACCGAAGACATCAAGCGGGTTGCAGGGAGCCGCTGAATTCTGGCAGCACGAGGCCGTTTGGAAGTCCATGCAAGAGGCCTTTGTCCAGCAGTAGACGTCCGTCGGCTGATAATCATGATGATGATGATGATGATGATGATGAAAAATATATACCTACCTACTTACCTACCCATCCATATCTGACTTAGTAATAACTTGTCGCATGTCGTTCTCCCATTATACGCAATTTTTCCTAATCTCTCACAGAGACTTTGTGCATTGATTTGTCTATAATTGAAAACTGAAACTGCCCACTGAAAACGTTGGAAATCAAGCGAACAATCCGATATGTTGGACATAGACGTTGGATTTTATAAATCTGCACAACAACGGATGCCTGTATATCTTTAACATTGTTGAAATAAATTAAATAACTGTCAGCCATTTTATTTTAATTAACTTTAATTATTTCTCGCTGTAGGTGCACGTGAAAAATACGATTGAATTATTTACAAGGCCCGATCAGGTAATTTATATAAAGCGTAATGATTTAATTATTATAATATAGATGCATTAAACATGTCACTAACAAATGATAACATGCAATCTTCTAAACATTTACTTGCTAGCGACCAGTTCTTAATGCTATTAATTATAATCGAATCTTTTTCATTAGCAGTCCAAGCCAGTTGGAACTATGTCATAGTGGTTGGAAATTAATGACATGGTTACTCAATATGAGTATCAGTGGTAGATTTGGTGTGACAAGGTGTTTGAATTTCCTAATGGTTGAGTGTAGGCGTTTCGGCGCCACCGCATGCAGAGGTTATATTGTATGCTAATTTCCCATGATTTCGTATAATTAATACAGAAAATAATTTGGAAGCGGCTCCTATGAGATAACTGGTTCGCTTATAAAGCAACTGTTCCACTGGGGTTGATCAGCGGCGTCAGCCTTTTTTTACAAAATTAGTAAGTTCAAAATTCAAGCTGTAAAACCACAGAATATAGAACGCTAAAGCTGACGCTTTAGCAAAAACGATGTCACCATTTTTCAATAACGTTAAATACAGCGAAAAAATTACGAAAATTCTACTATCTGTTAACGAGAATTACCACCCGACACTCGTAAATGTTGGAAATACTTATAAAATAAAAAAAAGCAATTTACATTTAGTAGAATACATTATATTGTGTGCTTCAGCAAAAATATTACAAACAATGATATTCAAATTCAAAATTCATTTATTTCAATTAGGCTTATAGCAAACAACAGCAGGGCTGAAGTTACACGTTTTTAAAGTCATAAATGACCATTTTGACCGATGCTTGGTATAAATTCTATAGTTTTTATACGTAGCACAATAAACGCACAGATCATAGCCCTGCTGGCCTATTAAGTAACTTTTGTCTGTTAACCACCTAATATAATTAACATCACATCAATAACAAACGCATTTATCGTATTCCGTAAATCCCATTTTTAACGAAAATCACAATGTCAAACATGCTTAGTATTTGGATCAGTTAGCAATAGACTAATATTGAAACGAAGTCAAGTGACTTAAGAGTCACTATCAAAAACTAGTTGGTGAAATTCGTGTATATCCACTACATTTACTCAAAGTTAGAGAATAGCCTGCTGGTCTAAGCTGGCCTAGTGGACGGCGTTCCTAATGATTCTGCCGAATGTAAGGGCAGTTAATACCTATTATTTTATACCGGTTACCATTTGTCACGGTTGTAAGCGATGCATAAGAGTACCGTTGTTATGTTCTACAGTAACATAATCGTTGAATGCTACAACTGTTAATGTTATGACGCTTTCAACAAACAATACGTTAGACGATGCAAATGAGGACTTTGACATTGCACCAATTTGTGTACTAATTGAGAATTCGTCTGTAGAAAAAGCTGAAAC
Source organism: Bicyclus anynana (assembly GCF_947172395.1). Lineage (NCBI taxonomy): Eukaryota > Metazoa > Arthropoda > Insecta > Lepidoptera > Nymphalidae > Bicyclus > Bicyclus anynana. The sequence continues at coordinate 8,504,443 of NC_069095.1, forward strand.
CGATAAGTGGCTCAAGTGTCTCTGACAGAGAGTTACATATTTGTACTTTTTGCCGTGGAGACCCTTGGGTCATGGAGTCGCAGTGCCAAAAAATTTTTCCGTATCATTTCACCGCGGCTAGTTGCCTCGACTGGTGTCAGAAGGGCTGGCTCATTTTTTGCGCAAAGGATCAGTCTGGCTGTCCAGCGCGGAAATGCAGCCAGTATTCTTGCCACCATTCCACGTGGGCATGATTTGTATAGTTAGCTTAAGTTCCTTATTGTATTCTGTCTGTACAATAATTCTTATTTGTTTATTATTTATCTATAAAAAAATCCGAAATGAGAGCCGTGATAGCACGGTGGATATAACCTCTGCCTTCGATTGGGAGGCTATAGGTTCAAATCCGGTCCGGAGCATGCACCTCCAACTTCTCAGTTATGAACGTTTTAAGAAATTAAATATCACGTGTCTCAAACGGTTAAGGAAAAACATTGTGAGGAAACCTGCATACTAAAGAATTTTCTCTACGTGTTTGAAATCTGCCAATCCGCATGGGGCGGGCGTGTTGGATTAGCCCAACCTGTTCCATTCTTAGAGGAAACTCGTGCTCAAAGGTGAGTCGAATATGGGTTGTTGATTTTGTTGTAGTTGACTTTGAAACGAGCTGAAATGTATTGAAATATTGGTTTTTGGTTTGTTTACAATAAAAGTGTAAAGTAATAATTTAGGTAAAAGTGCCTAAATACTAGAAAAATCTAAATAGCAGTTTGAAAACTCAGCAGCAACTTTTCACCATTTTAATCCATATTAGTGGATAGTAGAGGTAACTGAAGGCCGCCTATATTATTTCTAGATTTAACAATTAGATTCAATTGTTTGTTAATACGTCATTGCATTCTTCAATTTATCATTATATAAGTAATGTTTAATCAATAAAGAATCGTAGGTACTTAACATTTTATTAAAATTACGTATAATATTGGCGTCCATTCATAATTTAACTGATATTGCTATATTATCATTATCAGCTGATGATAAAAGTACATATTAATATGCTCCCAACCGATTTTTTTTTTCGGCCACAGCGGCCAATCTCATGGTGAGATTAACCATGTACGTAGGATTAGTAGATAACTTAGAGAAACTTGTTACCACTGGCAAAGTGGAAGGGAAGAGAGAGAGAGGTTGGTCAGATCAAATCCGCACCACTCTCGATACAAAAGTACACGAAGCTCTACAAGCCGAGCCGCATGGCGCGACATCGTGCAGGAAATGTCGTGAATGTGTGACAACCCTCAGTAATGAGGAACACGACGCGGAGAGAGACAGGATTAGTGCATACGTGCGCAAGCACAGGTGTTCCTTTTCCCTCACTCTCATAGTCCGATGGGACAGCAGACCGACACGACCGATGAAGGATCAGACGCAGGATCGATGGCTTTACGTGCTCCCCGAGGCACGGAGGTGTACCAACACCGCTAACTTCCCAACTCCAGGCTGGTATTAAGATTCTTCTAGTAAGAAAAGTCCCAATAACGTATTTTTTTGTTGGCCTGACCCGGGATTTAAACCCATTGAGCTGAAGCAGCTAATTACAGGACTAATGGGGCAGATACAAGGATATAAGGCGGTAGCAAACGTAGCTAAAAATTATTTATAAACTGTTATCGAATACCGGCGACTTTTCTCAAAATTCTGTTTTACACAAATTCCTCGGAAATTATGTATTCTTTGTTAAATGAATTAAATAGCTAAGAAGAAGAAGAAGAAGCTAGCTCATAGAACTCATAAACTATGACTAAAACTCATAGTTTATGAGTTTTAGTCGGTTATATTTTACGAAATAAATATAAAAAAATACAATATCACGATGGCTCCATCAGTCAGGTGAAGTCAAAACAAATATATTATTTTACAACAAAAATAATAAAAGTTATTATTATCACAACAATTTATCTTGAGATCTGTGTTATTTTGGCGATACGATAAAATCACGAACATCGATAAAGAATGACATTCAGTATGAATGAATAATTCATAAATTGTATGGAGAACAAAAAATATTTAAAATTTCGGTGGAACACGAATGATTAATTTCCCTACGACTGTATCAACATTACCTATTTAATTGTATTTTTTTATACCTAACCTACTGGGAGAGAAGACGGGAATGCCAGGCAGGAGGCCTGGCATTCTCATAGGCGATTCTCACAGACTGAAAATATTTACAGAACATTTCTTAGAAGAATAACTCAGTATTTCATAGCCCGAGCTAGGACTCGTACCCAGGTACTTTATGGTCCATAGCCACATAATGACTGGACCAACGGTAAATTTACTTCTTCATGGAATCACAGGCGAAGTTTGTTTTTGTTACCCAGGTGGCGCCGGCGTCGTAAGACTATCGTTCTGTTGTCATATTAATAAAATTATCAGTTTTCATTGATCTGCTGCTGAGCCGGATACGCGCCACTTTATCTTGTCATAAGGTAAATTGATATAGCTCAATGAGGCGCAAAGCTGAAGTGGCAACGCTGGAATGGCGACCCCACACCGGAAAGGGAAAGCGCATGTTGGTCGACCCCTCACTAGGCGAACCGCGGATTTGCGTGTTGCAGGGACGTGCTGGATACCGGTGGCTCAAAGCCGTGTTGTTTGGAAGTCGTATGTTTAGGTGTGGACGTCCATCGGCTGATAATGATGATGATGAAGGTTTTTTGACTAATATGACTTGAAGCCTAGGAAACTTCGATTCATTTTGGTTTACTGATAAAATACCTAGTGTTTGAACTATGAATCACAAAACTTAAATGATTGACTGTGGACTTTGTCATTGACTTTCTTAAGCCTTGGGGTTAGCCGTCACTTAAGTAAATCGACTTTAGTTTTACGGAAGTAATTATTTACGGAGGCAAACGGAAGTCTGACCACCAAAAGAGAGTGCACCTGGATCAGTTCACACTATTCAGCACGGGCGGACATTATTCTCCGCCCTTCTTCTGCTGCGAGTACGACTTACGATATGACAAATAGTCCAAGGGGCGTCGATAGAACCACGACTTCTAAGTAACGAGTCTAGCTCATTTACCGTTGAGCTATTCAGACTTTTTTGAAATCTAGCGTTTATATAATAGGGAAAATACAGAATAACGGGTGGTTGTAAATTTTAACTTTTTTATGTATAAATTATAGAAACTATTCACTGTTTATTATTTAACACCTGTAATATAATTAAATAGTAGTGGTGTATAAATTCTTAAACGACGTAACACCTCATAACTCATGCTATGTCGATGATTTACGATATACGTAGCATAGTTCGCAGAATTATTAACATTGGCGCCGGTATATGACACTCGTAATTCTAATATGTCATATCAAAGTGCCTACTTAGATATTAATCAAGTATGTTTTTGTGTCATATTTCTTTCAGGAAATAAACCTTTAGGTATTTTATCGGAAAAGCGCATTGGTTTGAGATAAAACTGTCTGCAACTAGGTTATTGTCTGATAGTATAACGAGAGCGTGCATGATCAGACCTTCATTCATTTTATGTAAACTTTCTGTTTGTCTGTTTGTCCGTAGAAACTGTCACCCCATCCTTTTTCTTCTTCTTAGGGGGCCTCTCCGACTAGCGAAGGTTTGCAGTCAGTTTCTTGAACTCGTCTCTGTCCTTCGCGAGGCGAAATAATTGTGCGGCGCACGCGATCCCGGTCCACTCTCTGATGTTTCACAGCCAAGACTTCTTCCTGCGACCAACGTCTCTTCTACAACCTCTCCCATCAAGATGAGCTGTAGAAGCTGGTATTTGTCGTGTCGTAGCACGTGCCCTAGATACGCGACATTTCTCGTCTTGACGGTCTACCATGCATTCTACACATTAATCAGAAATGAGGAGATCCGCAGAAGAACCAAAGTCACCGAGATAGCTCAACGAGTTGCGAAGCTGAAGTGGCAATGTGCGGGGCACATAGTTCGAAGAGACGTGGACGTTAGGGCCCTAAAGTGTTAGAATGGCTACCCCGCACTAGTAAGCGCAGTGCTGGCCGACCCCCCACCAGGTGGACTGACGATATCAACCGAGTCGCAGGGATTCCCTGGATGCAGGGGGCTCAGAATCGTGATGTTTGGAAGTCCCTACAAAAGGTCTATGTCCTGCAGTGGACGTCCATCGGCTGATGTGATGATGATGATGATGAGTCCAGGCCTTCTTTTTTAACACATGTGGTATGATAAAATATAGGTATAATTTTAGTTTTGTTTTTGCAAAAAGAGATCAATGTAAGTAGTTCCAAGAATAAGCTGCGGTGTTACTTGTTATAACACGTGTCTAATATAAAATCTTGAAAAAATAATCTGCAATTTTATTTAAGAATTCAGTATGATCGATGTTTATTGCCAATTTAAAGTGGTACACGTCAAAAAACCGCAATCTCTGTACATTGACAATCTCATAAACAACATGAATGCATTGTCATACCTTAGGATGTGTCCATGATCCAATAATATGTGGGAAAAATCCTCACCCAAAACGTTTTTGGAAAATACTTTTCTATAAACAATTTTTAACAAAATATTTTTTTATAAATAATTCTATATTTTAAAATTAAAATAAAATATATACAGATATAAAATATTAACTAATAAGTGTTATTTATTTTACTGCTACCTTTTAGTTTATTTATTGTATTTTTTTTTTATATACAAAAATATCAAGTTTAACTATATTTAATAAAAAAATTCACGTATTCATTAATTTTCGTACATAACTTTTAGTTTGTTTAAATGTTAGTGTAATTGTACCTATATGCATAGTTTTTTTAATAATAAAATCGTTTGTGATTGAACATTACCATTGAATAAACGAATTCTGACCTTTAAATGCACCTAACAATAAAATAGAATGCTATACGAGTATGTATATAATGTACATAATATAGTATCTAAAACATAAAAGGTACGTGTTAATATGTACATAAAATATTCTATAATAAATAGTATATAAATATATACGTATCACAGATACGTAGTAGGTCATAGTGAACAGGGCTTAAGATCCACTTCATATAAATCAATTATGTATAAATAATGTGAGGATATTAAAATAACACTCTCATTAGCAATTTTATGTACAGTTACACGTGGGAAGTAGGACGTGTGGAAAATTGTCAGGATGCCATATATCTTTTATATGAAAAATGTACATTAAACATTGTTTTTATTTACATTTTCAACTGCCTATCTATCTGTAGGATTTTTTTTTGTGTTTATAGTATGTGTTTAACTCCCAAATTCCCTTTCGGCATTTTTGTCACCCATAGTATGAAAACTTTTAAAGCAAGAACATTTTCTGTTGGTTAAAAATTAAAAATGCTTACTGTTCCGTTATTTAAAAAAAAAATAGTAAAACTTTGTCTCAGTCTTGAACAAATAAAGCTCTCTTATAAAACAAAATCATACTACTTAAAATTAAAAAATAAAAGGTTATTATATTTTCAATTATTAATAAAAATTAAAACAAAAACGGTTTTAATAAATAAATAATACGATGTCCATACATGTAGGGTGAGTAATTTAAAAAATATGTGTAATACAATACATTAATGAATCATAATGATCAGACATTAAAATTTATATTGTACCTATTACGCCGCAAAGTACATGTAATCCGTCCAACCTGTGTTTATCGGCGATCAGCAGAAATAATTACACAAAAGAAAAACCCGTATAACGTACATGCTACAACTTATTCTCTACACTAAACCTTATCTATGCTAATAGTCCGGGATCGTGTACAAAGTATTCAGGAAAAAATCGTATCTTACAACCATTAGCGCCTCATATCGTATGCAAATTGCCGACAAGTTGAAACCTACAATTACATTATTCCAGGGTGACCAAAGTTTAATTCTACAAGTCACGATAAAAAACACCATACCTGTACATTTATAACAAAGTACTTTAAAGAAGGGCGTGACAATCGGCATTGGACATGTACATTATGCTCTCTATCGCGTACCCTCCTCTCATTGTTATTAAAATTCTATATTTTCTATGAGTTCAAATTAAAAAGTAAACTTATGCTAGTTAATTTTAAATAGGTAAATAAATGGAAAGGCAGAATAATAACATTTCCAAATTGAAAAATAATAAAAAAAAATATTTATAATCAGATTATATGGAAATGCGTTTATAACATTATTTATTCTATGTCGTAAAATCCGGAGGTTATAGAGATATTTAAACAAACAAATATTAAAAAAAAATTGTCCTAGAAAGTCCTGGAAAAAATCTTTAGTGGGTTATCCTACTTTTTCTGGCGGTGATTTCTCTTAATTTCTCGATTCACATTTCCCTCCCGTTTCTTTATCTGGCTAGTTTATGACCGGAGTACAATGTACGTACAATGAAGGTGATGATTTTGGGTGGTCCATCTTGAATGTAATGATGTTATTATTTATGTGGAGTTATTAATGGTGTTCGCTCCAACTGTCTCATCAAGATAAGTTTGTTTCGAACACTCATTAGTACGTTATCGTATATAAACGATTGACTTTTAGCGGTTATCTACCTTTCGAGATTTTGATTTGATTTTCGAGAGCTGCCGGTGAAATTCCAGGCTTAGGTGCGTCCTCGTAACAGTTTCACTTTATCTCGCATTTGGCTGAGTCATGCGATGGTATTAAGATACTGGGTATATTAAGATGTTTGCCTTCTAACTGCTTCATTGGTCAGATGGCTAGCTTATATCACTATTATTTAATGTTTGTATTTTTTTTGCTACAGAGATTTTACATTTGATGCGCCAAATACTTGATAGGATATTAACGAAAGATTTTCTTCTTTTAGACATTTTACGTACCTTCAAAATCACCGCAAATTGTAGACAATATATAGGTATTATTTGTTTAAATAACTTTCGTTCTTTACAATGCGACTAAATTAAATTAAGACAGTTAGTCACTTTTGGCCGCCTATTTCTCCGTCGTCTAGGTGTCATATCAATATAATAATATACGATTATGGGGCAGGCCTAAACTCCGAGAGGTTGTGGGTTTGATACTCGACCTTTGTAATATTATTGTCGTAGCCACTCCTAACACAACAAAACCTTGCCTTGTAAAAAATGTCAACCTCAGCAATTTAATAATTTACATAAACACCACCATTATATTTTCAGTATATATTTTTTACTGAAAATATAATTGTGAAGTGAAGATGATTAAGCGGGCGATGGAGCGAGCTATGCTTGGAGTTTCTCTGCGTGATCGAATCAGCAATGAGGAGTCTATTGCATAACTCAGCAAGTCGCGAAGCTGAAATGGCAATAGGCAGGCCACATAGTTCGAAAAGCTGATGGACGTTGGGGTCCCATGTTGCTGGAATGGCGACCCCGCACCGGAAAGGGCAGTGATGGTTGACCCCCCACTAGGTGGACCGAGGATATCAAGCGGATTACACGGAGCCGCTGGATAATGGCGGCTCGAGACCGTTGTGCTTGGAGGTCCATGCAAGTGACCTATGTCCAGCAGTGGACGTCCGTCGGCTGATAATGATGATGATGAATTATTTTTATCCTACCATTTATCATAAACAAGTACTTATTTATTATTATTTAGTTATCTATCCCAAGAGTTTTAATATTACAATAATTACTTGACATTCATAGCGCTGACGGCGACCTAATAGAAATTCCTAAAACAATTTGTTGATAAAGTCCTTTTATTAACCTGATACCATTAAATATTCACTTAAGACAGCATAATGT